>NC_073306.1:8912454-9512454 GCF_027595985.1 Sorex araneus
GAAGGAAGGAGAGAAAGGCTAACCCATGCCATGATTCCATGCCCAAGGCTGATTTCCACGCCCAAGACCTCTCCCACCTCGCCACCCCCTGCCCCCAGCGTCTCCATCAGGGAAGGCAACTCTGTCCTGAGGAGCATTTTCATTTCCTGGGGAGCTTTTTAAAAAATGCTAATACCCTAGTCTCACCTCTGGTGACAGTGATAAGAGCCTTTGTGTTTTAGAGCCGTGTTGATGGACAGAGTGAGGGTGATGAAGGTCAGAGCAGTCCTGTTTCCCCGGCACTTGGCACCCACAGGGTATGGGACCATCAGTAACGGACCATAGCGATGCGTTATTGTTAGTCATTACTACTACCACTAGTACTATCATTACTCTTTCATTTGGGAGTCACGCCCAGCGGTGCTCAGGGGCTACTCCCAGCTCTGTGCTCTGGGGTTGCCCCTGCTGCTCAGGGAACCATATGGTGCCAATGAGTCCATGTAACCTCTTACATGCAAAGCACGTGTGCTGCCCACTGAGCCATCTCTCTGGCCCTCCATGCTACTTCACAAATCTCACTCCCAGGTCCCACAGTTCATAGGCTTGTCTCCCCAGGGGTCCTGGGACCAGGGCCGTTTGGGGGATTGTTTTGAGTCCGTCAGATTCCAGGCTGCAGCCAGGCTGAGAGTTTCCGGTTTCTGCCCAGGAGCCTGGAGATTCTCCCGCTAGGCTGCTGGGTTCAGACTCCTGCTGGGTGAGTGGCAGGGCCGTGTGACAGGGTCTGGGAGGCGAGCCTGGAGCCTGGGGTGGGGTCCCCGGGGAGGCTCACCTTCCCTGTGAAAATGGGGGTGATCTTCACCTCCCTGAGGAGCCAGGGGGCCTTACTTTCAGAGCCCCATGGGGAAATGCAAAGTGGGGTATGGAGTCCTGCTAACTACACATGCTCGCGCGCACACACACACACACACATACGCACACACACACAAACATGCACGCATGCACACACAAACACGCATACAAACACGCACATACACAGCACACACACACAAACACGTGCACACACACATACACGTGCACACGCAAACACGCACAGGTGTGCACACACACATGCATACACACGCACACACACTCAGAGGCAGAAACAGATGAATGGACCCCTGCCCCCCACCTCCCTTCCCGCAGGGGTGCCGAACTCCACCACTCTGGGTCTGCAGAAACCCCCGTGTTGCCTGGGATGGAGCCATCAGCCCCGAATGCAGGGGGGCAGTCTCCAGGGACAGTCCTCAGGTCACTGGCCCCAGGTCCTGGGAGATTCAGAGGCGCAGAGCCGAAGTCGCCCCTAGACACTGAAATGCGGGCCGCCGCCGCCGCCTCTCTGGCGCCACCGTCTGGCAGCAGCTGCCTGGTGCAGGGTCGCCAACTCGGGGAGTTTTTCCTCTTCTCTGTGACCATCTGACAAAACCAATTTCCAGGAATAATGTGTGACTTTAGAAAATCCGTATCAGAGAAAAAAAAAAACCGAATGCAATTTGGACATTAGTACATGGTCTACACCAGGGAAGAGAGGCAGGTAAATGAAATTTTCTAGCTGCTTCCTTAACTGGTCTTCTGTTGATCAATTAAAGGTGCCGTTTGTAGGTCTGGGTGCGGGGCTTCCAGGCCAGGCGGGGGGTGGGGGGCTGGAGCCTCTGTATGAATTCCAGGGCGGATTGTTTCACTTCTGCACGGTTTTGTTTTTGCTTTTGTTTTTGACAAGGTAACAGCGGCCCCAGCTCCCGGCCGAATGGGACAACTTCTGCCCCTGGGGAGGGGATCACCAGGTCAGGGACTGAGACTCGGGCCGCAGCTCAGACCAACTCTGGCAGCGTTTCCTTAACTGTTGTGTGCAGCCTGGCAACGCCCATGCTCCCAACAGGGTCGCATCTGAGGGAGACGCGGTGCCAGTCTGGAGATGGGGTGGGTCCCGCCGCCAAGGCCACGGGGGCAGAGCTCTGCATGGTGTGGGCACACAGGCCACCTTGACCCCAGCTGGGCTCTGGTTCCTGGGAGCTGGTCTTGGGGCTGCGGTGCACAGATTCCCGACTGTCATCAGTCACAGGAAGTGGGGCTTTCTCCCGCTGTGGTCAGGCCGGTGTCTGCAGAGCTGAAGAAACTACAGACACAACAGCCCAGGAGCTCGGGGGAAGCAATTTGCCCCTCGGTGTGCCTGCGTTGTGCCCAGGCCCTAGGGGCGATTCAGAAATGGTAACAATAAGGGCTGGAGAGATAGCACAGTGGGGAGGGTGTGTTTCCAAATAAAAAGGCGCAGGGGTGCAAGGGGGACGAGTGACGGGTGGCTGAGAGCCACCTCCCGAGGACGGACGAGATTATCTTACTGTAGCACTGTTGTCCCATTGTTCATCGATTTGCTCGAGCAGGCACCAGTAACGTCTCCATTGTGAGACTTGTTGTTACTGTTTTTGGCATAGCGAATATGCCACAGTAGGTTGCCAGGCTCTGCCGTGCAGGCAGGATACTCTCGGTAGCTTGTCGGGCTCCAAGAGGGACAGAGGAATTGAACCCGGGTCGACTGTGTGCAAGGCAAATGCCCTATCCACTGTGCTATTGCTCCAGTCCAGGAGATTAACTCAAAGACAAAAAATCTCATCTGAGAGTTCAGCACTACAAATTATAGGAGATCTGCTCAAGGGTGGGATTCCATCCAGGATGTATTGCTTCTTCCTTTCTTCATCTAGTAATCCATTTAAACGATCTTAGTAAATGTACTTCTTATCATATTTCTAGTCATTTTGTAGGAACACACTAAGAAATATATTAAACTTAAAGTTTGGCTCTTCCTGGGACACCTCGCTATATATCCCAGACCACAGTCCTCAGGCCAGGTTAGTCTTTCTTAACCCCAGCAGGGTCCTTATTCAGTTACTTCTTTTGGGGTCATGACAGAGTTTGTCCATGACCCTGCTCTTAATTTAAGCTTTTCTCCTTTCAATGCCAGGGTCCCTCACAGCTTGCCCTGGGTCCATCCAGTCCCTTCGTCGGGACCCCTGCTCTTGGGGTGTTGGGAACTAAGGGCAACTGAGGCTTAAGTTAAGTAAATATTGATGCTTAGGAGTGACTGTTATTTTGGATCCAATTGACTCCCATGTTATAAAGCACAGTATGAACTGCCTTCCTCTGTCTATGCAAAAAGTACATTGCTAAATAAACCATGCAAATGACATAAAGGAAAGAAAAAAAGCAATATGGGATTATGAGTGCTTGATGGAATTGGGAGTGCCTCAGGGGCACTGTTGTGGGAGTAGCTCTATAAACCTAAGCTTCCTGCCGGAAGAGCAAGGACAACCCAATGTTCTCCAACAGGAGGGCACTTGCCTTGCATGCGTCTGACCCAGGATGAATCCCTGGCATCTCAGAAGTTATCCCCTTCACTAAGAGCCAGGAGTGATCCCTGAGCACTGCCGGATATGGCCCCAAAACAATGGAAAGGAATAAAGACTCAGATGTGCAGAAGATGTCTGGTGGTTACATGTCCCTTCTCTTACTGTGAAGATCACAAAGAGCAAAAGCACCAAGGCTGGAACTGGAGTGATAGCAAAAGCACCAAGGCTGGGACTGGAGTGATAGCGGGTAGGGTATTTGCCTTGCATGCGGCCAACCCAGGTTCGATTCCCAGCATCCCACATGGTCCCCTGAGCACCACCAGGAGTAATCCTGAGTGCATGAGCCAGGAGCAACTTCTGTGCATCGCCAGCTGTGACCCAAAAAAAGAAAAGAAAAAAAAGCACCAAGGCTAGAGTCCTTAAGTATCGTAAGTTAAGAGCATGGTCGTGGACAAACTCTGCCATGACCCCAAAAGAAGTAACTGAATAAGGACCCTGCTAGGGTTAAGAAAGACTAACCTGGCCAGTTACTTAGCCTCTCTGAGCCTCCATCTCCTCACCTAGAAACCAGCACCCCAAAGCCATCATTCAAACATGGTGTGGGGAGAGTAAGGACAGTGAGCGCTAAGCCGAACACCAGTCAGGGGCCAGTGTGCGGCCCACAGTGCCTGGGACAGCTGCCCGGCATTAGGGAAGTGGGACAGGGATTCCTGGGCCTACAGAAGAGATGAGATGCACCTTCCGGTATTCCAGAGTCACCTGGCGCTCACCCTCAGGGTGTCCAGGTGCCTGCTGGGGATGTTCCCGTGTCCCCCTCCCCGTGCCAGCCCTTCTCCCTACGCCCCGACACCGCAGACGAGCCTGAGGCTGGCCCCGCACCTGCCGGGGCGAAAGCCCACAGCCTCCGAACAAGCCCGTGCTGGCCGCTCCGGGCCCGGAGAGTCCCACGGCGAGTCTGGGGAGCATCCAGCTCTGGGCCCTGGAGGGCGGGCGGGCGGGCCTGGCGGTGGGGGGGTGGCCAGAGACCTGGCGCAGAAGGGAGGATGGCAAGCCGCCGGGACTGCTGACTCAGGGAGCAGCACAGGGTCAGGGGCTGGAGACACGGAAAACGAAGACTCGGTGAGGGCGCAGGCTGAGACAGAGAGCCCGGGAGGACGGCGCCCGGCGGGCTGCCCCAGACCTGGCCCGCCCTGCGTGTGGGCAAAGGGCTCTTGAGGCTCTGCCTGAGGGCTCTTTAAATGACTCCTTCAAAGCCACAGTCCCTTCTCCCGGCTCCCAGCCCCTCCCCCCCGCCTCTTCTCCCCCCCCCCTCCGGGGCCAGTCCAGAGTGAAGTGGACTGAGGTGGGACAGATGCTGTGTTCCAGATACTTTGGGTTCTTGGCTGTTGGGTCCTGGGTTGGCTGTGTGTCCAGCAGAAGTGACCGGAACCTCTTTATTTTATTTTATTTATTTTTGCTTTTTGGGTCACACCCGGCGATGCACAGGGGTTACTCCTGGCTCTGCACTCAGGAATTTCCCCTGCTGGTGCTCAGGGGACCATATAGGATGCTGGGATTCAAACCCAGGTTGGCCGCGTGCAAGGCAAATGCCCTACCCGCTGTGCTATCACTCCAGCCCCACGGAACATCTTTAAGCTTGTGGACCCATGAAGGAAGACTTAGATTTCCTAAGCCGTCTTTGACCCAAAGGTTATCCAGCTCAAACTCTCCATCAGGGCATGAAGCTTTTTTTCCCCCCAAAGGGGCCTGCCAGGCTCTGCTTGAATGCCTCTGGTGGTGGGGAACTCACTCCCTCTCCTTCTTATGTAGGCGGGATGGGTCTTAATTTTAATTTTAATTTCCCTGTTACATTCCTCAGGTTTCCTTTGGTGGCCAGGGGCAGAAAAGTCCAAAGGGAACTGTCTTCAGCTAGAGGATAAATAGCAAAAAATGTGAGGCAGGTGTCATCTGGGTGAGTGCCCAGGCCCCGAGGAAGGACTTGTAGCCCAACTGTTGGAGCACCAGCAGCAGACAACTGGTCAACCTCTGGACTGGTTTCGCTGCCCACAGCCATGAGTAACCAATGCCAGAGTAATAAATGCCAGAGACTAGATGTCTGGTCATCTCCACCCAACTCCAGTCATTTTAGAAGGCAATTCTAGCTGGACTATAGTCTCTGCCCGCCTCTCTCTCCCTCTCTCAAGTATTTACCTACAGGGCACATACTAAAAAATATCCTGCACACCCTAGAGGCCATTTCCGAATCCACTTCCTAGGGAACAAAGCAACATGTCAGCATGTCAGCTCACCTAATGGGTCTCAGGGGTGTCACGCACAGCTGGTTCAGGGGGCTCAGTGGGGAGGGGGAGAGAGTCAAGGTCCCAGAGAGACCCTTTCTCACCCGAGCTCCCTCTGCACTGTTTTCACCCATCTGTGGCCATGCAGATCTCAGCCCAATCCAGTGGGTGGGTGAGGGGTGGAGATCTCTCTACTCGACTCACCATCCCAGATAGGTTCAAATGTTCTGGGTTTTGGGGCTGGAGCGATAGCACAGTGGGTAGGGCATTTGCCTTGCATGTGGGCGACCCGGGTTCAATTCCCAGCATCCCATATGGTCCCCTGAGCACCACCAGGAGTGATTCCTGAGTGTATGAGCCAGGAGTAACCCCTGTGCAATGCTGGGTGTGACCCAAAAAGCAAAAAAAAAAAAAAAATGTTCTGGGTTTTTTGTTTGTTTGCTTTTTATTTTTTTTTTTTTTAGGTTTGGGGGCCACACTTGGTGGTGCTCAGGGGTTACTCCTGGTTCTGTACTCAGAGTACCTGGCAGTACTCAGGGGAACCCATGGGATCTCGGGGATTGAATCTCTGGTTGGCCCCGTGCAAGGCAAATGCCCTCCTCACTGTCCCATTGCTCTGGCCCTCAAATGTCCTTATCAGGGTCACAGGTTCATTTCTGGACCAAACCCTGTGACTAGAGAGGAAGGGACAGGCTGATTCATTTAGGCGGAAGGTCACCCAGGCTTCAGGGGCAGGTCAGCCCCCCAGAAACAGACCCTGAGATCCAAAATTCCCTGAACAAGGTGTGACTTTTTAGGGGCCGTTTCAGGTGATACTTGGGGGGGTGACTCCTGGCTCCCCCCTCAGGAATCACTCCTGACAGTGCTTGGGAGACCATATGGGGTGTCGGGGATTGAACCCGGGCCCGTTGCATGCAAGGCAAGTGCCCTCCCCGCTATACTATTGCTCCAGCCCAAGATGTGACTCCTGAGCCCAGGGGGAAGGAAAACGGGGGCCAGGTAGCAAATCCGCAGGCTCCCGGCCAGCTGCCACGTGGAAATGGTGTTTCTGGAGCGTCCCACTGCAGGGCAGAGGCAGGGAGAGCAAGCTCCATTCCCACGAGTCAGCCTGGCACGGTCTGCCCAGCCCTCCAGCCCCACCCTTCCGTCCTCGTCCCCCACCCACCCCACCCCACCCCCCATCTGCCTGGCCTCCAAGCTCTCGGTTCTCACAGAACGTTTCCCGCTCCAACAATCTCCTTTCCTGCCCAGAGCAAGCACAAAATGCCCGGTCTTAGGGCGTGCAACAAGGAAGCATAGTCAAGTGTGTGCAACAAGTAACTATAGTAACTATGCAACAAGTATAGTAACTGCAATAAGTAACTATAGTAACTATGTCTCTATCTCTCCTCCCCACCCGGCTACTTCTAGTCTGGGGTTCAGAGTCCAAGCAAGGAACTGATGGGTGCAGAAATGGCTGTGGATGCAGTGAGCGCCCTCACTACCCCACCAGGCTCTCTCCCAGCCTGGCGCTCTGCCTCCTCGTCCCACAGCTTGATTTCTGGGAGACAACGGATATAACAAGTCAGTGTTATCTATCAGAGATCAAAGTGCACCTGACTCCGTGTGCCAGCTGGTGTTTATAGGGGAGAAAGTGCTAGATCGGAATCCCGGATTCCACAGCTTCAGTGACCTTTGGTGACTTCACGGCTCTGCCCTTCTTCCTGTCGGCCACGAATGCAAAGTAGCCACCTCCGAAGGGCAGTGAGTTCCAACATGAAACATCACAGATGCTTTGAAAGAGGGGGCAGAGAGATATGACAACAGGTAGCATGTTTACTTTGTATGTGGCTGACCTGGGTTCGATCCCTGGCATCCCATATGGTCCCCCAGGACAGCCAGGAGTGATTCCTGAGTGCCAAGCCAGGAATAACCACTGAGCATCACCGGGTGTGACCAAAAAAAAAACCACAAAAAAAACCCCAGATGCTTTGAGACAAACTTTGTTACACCCCAAAAGGTATATCTTATTGTCAGTGACCCCAAACGCTTTCAGGAAAAATGCGATGGCATACTGTTGAATGCGCTGAACTGCCCTGCCTTTCTCTGTTTGCCACTCTACACCAACACACACACACACACACACACACACACACACACACATACACACACAAAGATGAACGTTTGTGAAACAATGCTTGGCCATTGAGTTAGACGACTCCATCAATTGGTGAAGGATCTAATTATATCACAGTGTATGTGTGGACACGGACACAACTGAAGCTTATGATGAAATGTGATCGACCCAAGACGTGGTAAAGGGCCCAGGACGGCCCAGTGGAAAAGCGCTGACCTTGCAGTCTTGAGCCGTAGTGTTTGCGGCCCCTGTGCGCTGAGCAGGGCCCTGGCTGCTCTGCTGTGTGGGAGCCCCGTCTACGGTGAAGCAAGGAGCAAGACCTCCATCAAGCTCTGCCCCTCAAGGGCTGTGGTCCCCAGTGGGCACAGACGCAGTGGCTGGACACGTGACACCAGCGAGCACCACAAGGGAGCACCTTGGGGGAATCTTTCTTTATCCAGCGCCACCGAGTTTAAAGGAAAAGAGGGGAGGGGAGAAAGGGGGAGGGAAGAGGAGAAGAGGGAAGAGAAGGTGAGGTGTGGAGGGGGGAGGGAAGGGAAATGGCTTTAAAGACTCTTAAGAATGTAAGAGTATGGAATAGGTGAAGAGGGCCAGTGGGGCTATTTAGCTTGGAGCGATAGCACACCGGGTAGGGCATTTGCCTTGCACGTAGCCGACCCGGGTTCGATTCCTCCACCTCTCTCGGAGAGCCCAGAAAGCTACAGAGAGTATCTCGCCTGCACAGCAGAGCCTGGCAAGCTACCCATGGCATATTCAATATGCCAAAAACAGTAACAACAAGTCTCACAATGGAGACATTACTGGTGCCCACTCGAGCAAATTGATGAGCAATGGGATCACAGTGACAGTGACAGAACTCTCCTAACTTCATTCTGAGTTTAATCTAATTTTATTTAAGCTTCTAAGGGTTACCTCAAGTAATTTCCTTATCATGGGACATTTAAGAAATACTGCCCTTGTGCAATTCTGTTGATCTAGAAAACAAAATCTATTTAGAAAAAGAAAACATCATAAAAGCTTTGCCTTTCTATACTTATTTCTCACCATGTATGTGTCTTGCATAATAAAATGTTATAAAGTATTTTTTAAAAAGAAGACTAAATACAGGAGCTGGAGAGATAGTACGGCGAGGAAGGCACTTGCCTTGCACGTGTCCAATGCAGATTGGATTCCCCGCACCCCATGGGGTCCCCTGGGCCCGCCAGGAGTGATCCTTAAGTGCAGAGCCTGGAGAAAGCCCTGAGCACCACTGGGTGGGGTCCCCAAGCCTCTATATTAAGTGTCAAGAAACCAAGCTAAATGGAAAGCATGGTCATTGCTCAAGGCTTAGAAAGCAAATCCCAATTTACATAATGCAGACGCCCCCAGGCTGGCCATGACCCCTCCCCTTCGCTCAGACCCCCTCAGTTACAACTTGGTTTGAAAAATCTGGGTCTGGTGGGAGAGAGAAGCAGGAAGAGCAGCTCCCGTGAGTGGAAAGGGGGTCCTGAGGGAACCACGTGTCTGAAGTGGGACCCCAAAGAGGGGGGCACCCGGCAAGGGTGCAGATCAGAAGGCTTCCTAAGAAAGCGGCACAGGGCCGGAGAGATACCCCAACAGGTTGGCACGCAGGAGGCCTGAGCTCCATCATGGGCACTGCCAGGCTACCCTGAGCACCACCAGGAGTGACACCAAAGCAATGAGTCAGAAGGAACTCCTGAGCACTGCTGGGTATGAGGGAAGGGAAGGGAAGAGGAGGGGAGGGGAAGGGAAGAGAAGAAGAGTGGAGGAGAGGGGAGGAGAGGGAAGGGTAGGGAAGAGGAAGGGAGAGGGAAGGGAAGGGAGGGGAAGAGGAGGGGAGGGGAAGGGAAGAGAAGAAGAGTGGAGGAGAGGGGAGGAGAGGGAAGGGTAGGGAAGAGGAAGGGAGAGGGAAGGGAAGGGAAGGGAAGAGGAGGGGAGGGGAAGGGAAGAGAAGAAGAGTGGAGGAGAGGGGTGGAGAGAGAAGGGTAGGGAAGAGGAAGGGAGAGGGAAGGGAAGGGAGGGGAAGGCAGGGAAGGGGAAGGAAGGAGAGGAGAAAGGGGAGAAGGGAAATGAAGGGAATGGAAGAGAATAGGGGAGGGAGGAGAAGGTAGGGGAGGGGAGGGAAGGGAAGAAAGAAAGGAAGGGAAGGAAGGAGAGAAGGGAGTGAAGGGAAAGAAGGGGAAAGGGGAGGGGAGAGAGGGGAGTAGAGGGAAGGGAATAAAAGGGAGAGGGGAGGGAGAGAGGGGAGGGGAGGAGAGGGGAGGGAAAGAGAGATAGGGTAGGGGAAGGGAATGGAAGGGGAGGAAGAAGAGGGGAGGGTGTGGAGGGGAGCTTCCATCAAGGCGAGTACCCTGCCTGCTGTACATCTCTCCAGCCCTTAGAATGTGATTCTGTACGTTGGCTTGAAGTCTCTGCTGAAGATCGTTCTCTTGTACACGACATCTATTTTTGGCTCCCAGTCCAATATATATTTATCTCACCATGAAGCTGCCCTGAGTGGCGTATTATGAGACACAGGCTGGCGAGAGGGCAGGGAGAGCCACCCCAGACGGACCTGTCTGAGCAGAAAGGTCGGCTGCCCGCCCTCCTCACGGGGGCAGAAGCAAGAAACCTCTCAGACTAAGGAGCCTGAGAAGAACGGGTCATGGGACTCAGTGATGAGATAAAAACACCTTTGGTGATACCGGAGCAACAGGGGGAGGACGCTAGCCTTGCATGCAACTGACCCGGGTTCCATCCCTAGCACCCCTACGGTCCCCTGAGCACCACCAGGTGTGGCCCCCAAGCAGAAAATAGCACTGTTGTCCCATTTTTCCTTGATTTTACTCGAGCGGGCACCAGTAACATCTCCAGTGTGAGACTTGTTGCTCTTTTTGGCATATCAAATATGCCACAGGGAGCTTGCCAGGCTCTGCCGTGCGGGCGGGATACTCTAGGTAGCTTGCCGGGCTCTCCGAGAGGGATGGAGGAATCGAACCCGGGTCGGCCGCATGCAAGGCAAACGCCCTACCTGCTGTGCTATCGCTCCAGTCCACAGAAAATAAACAAACAAATACTTTAGCAAAACCATCCACACTCGATGCGCAAAGAGCAGGTGGGCAAAAGCTATGTGCACACTCAAATAAGCCCAATAAAGTCTAAAGAGTCCAGAAGACAAGAGAGTCCAGCTCCTGCTGGCTGGAATGAAGTTCCAGCATGTTCTCTCGCCGTCCTGGGCAGTCGTAAATGAGGCAGCAGTTAGTTACCTCATGGCTCACACTTGCCCTGACTCTCAGGAGAAATGAAATTGCTTTCATGGCAAAGGTGATAAAACTTTGAAAAAAATGTAGACAGGTGTGGCTCCTGGCTCCAGAAGTGCCCCTGCTGCAGGATGGCCCCCCGCCCCGCCCTCTGCATTACTCACCCCTGCAGACAGGCGGAGCCCAGAGTCAAAGGAGATTCAACCTGAGGCGGGAGCAAAAGGACAGCGGGGAGGGCATTCACCTTGCATGCCACAGACCCGGGTTCGATTCCCCAGCACCCCGTATGGCCCCCCGAGCACCGCCAGGAGTAATTCCTGAGTGTAGGGCCAAGAATACTCCCTAAGCATTGCTGGATGCATCACTGGGTGTGGCCCCAGAACAATAAAATACAATAAAAGGGGGGGTGGCACAACCACACACTCACCCCCAATGGACTCTACCTCGAGTGCTCCCTGCAGGCCTCTGCCTGACCCGCCTGCTTCCAGTTCAGCTCCACCATCCTCGTGGGCAGGTCAGGCTCTCGCCTCACCCCGGGGTGGGGGGGGGAGTTAGCAAAGGGGTCCCTCCCTTCCCCAGCTCTGCTCCCGCCTCTTCCCTGCCGTTTCTCCTCTGCCTGATCCCTCCGCACCCTTGCAAGGTGCTGAGTGCCCCCGTGCCCCTCGCAGGGCAGCAGGTAGCAGGGTCGGTGTGAGGGGGCAGCTTCCCGATCCCTCACGGGGCTGGGGAGAGGGAGAAGGCGCTGGCTCTGAGGGCGTGAGGATGGAGGACTCGGGAGAGAAGCAGACGGGGGGCTTTGAGGGGTTGGAGAGATACTACAAAGGTGCACACAAGGGAGAGAGTTTGCCTTGTGTGCAGCTGACCCGGGTTCAACCCCTGGCATCCTACTTGGTCCCAGGAGCTATGCCAGGAGTGGTCCCTGAGCACAGAGTCAGGAGAAAGCTCTGAGCGCTAACGGCCATGGCCCAAACACCAAGACAACCAGGGTGGGGGTGGAAGGAATCCATGGAACAAAGTTCTTTCCTGCTTCGCAATTTTGCTGTGTGTGGCTCTGGCCTCGCCAGCCGTTAGGTTGGTGCAACACTACCGGCTTCTTCTGACTCTGTTGGGGGGGGGGGCGGAGCACCCCCGGAAGGCTCCTCCCCGCTCATTCTGTCCTGGCGGGGCTGCTGTAACAGAGTTAGGCTCTGGACCCTGTCTTGGGGACACGAGTCCCTGAACCAACACCACCTCTGTGCCTGTCGCTCGTCCCTGCTGTTCCTCTCGATTCTCTCACTTGCTAGATAATCTCTCTGGGCTGCCGGACTGCACAGCTGTGAGGACAAGGATCAACCCTGGGCATGACTGGGTGTGACTTAGCATCTGCGCAAAGGAGCCCAAGGCCCCAAGACCTTGCCCCTGGGGTGAGCCATGGGGGTGCAGAGCTGTTCCCTAAAAGGGGGCTGAGAGAGTGTGTGTGGGGCTGGGTACTAGGAAGTGTCGAGGGGAGGAGCAATGCAGAAGGAGGAGATGGGGACCCCAAGGTGCAGAGGGAGGCCTCCAGCCAAAGGCTGGGGCTGGGGTGGGGGGCAGGGGCACGGCCGAGGCCAGCTGGAGCGCTGAGAATTGGACTTACCCACTTGGAATGGTCGGCATCAGCCAGCAAGGGCAGGCTGTTGACCCTTGGGCATTCGCTGACCGGGGTCATCCCAGAAGGGGTACGTGTGGCCTTGGCCAAGGACGGGGTAACACAGCCCTCCCAGAAGCCGCGGCCTGTGAGAGGTGCTCTGCTTGTCCATGGGAGAGTGGACTCCGAAATTAAAGAGCTGAGGCCAGAAAGCACAGTGGGGAGAGTCTTTGCCTTGTCTGCAGCGGACCGAGGTTCAACCCCCAGCATTCCACAGGGCCCTCCGAGCACTGCCAGGATGAGCCCTGAGCACTGTGGGGTTCCCCAACCCCACCCCACAAAAAAATAAAGGAAACTGAAAAGGTCTTAAGGATGCATTCCTTCTAAGCCTGCCCACGATGGCAAAGGTGGATAGCATATTCATCATCTCGCCAGGAGCAGAGACGGCATAGAACGCAGGGTGCTTACCCAGCATGGGGGACCCTGGTTGGACCCCCGGGCACCACGAGGAGGGATGCCTGAATACAGAACCAAGAGGAAGCCCTGAGCACTCCTGGGTGTGCCCACTACCAATAGTGAATAAACAAACATTTCTCCACTGTCCTACCAATATGCTGGTGCCTAGACACAGCCCGCAGCCTAGGAAGAGCCTCCTTGGGTGGAGGGAGGGGACAGAACACTAAAGAACAGCCAAAGCCAAACCAACAAGCGTGGTGTGAACTTAGAGAAGAACATAAAATGTAGGGGGCCAGAGAGATAGTGCAGTGGGTAGGGCACTTGCCTTGCACACAGCCAAGCTGGTTTGATCCTTGACACCCCATGTGGTTCCTGAGCATTGCCAGGAGTGATTCCTGAGCCAGAAGTAAGCTCTGAGCACTGCTGGTGTAGCCACAATTCAAATGGAAGGAAGAAGGAAGGAAGGAAGGAAGGAAGGAAGGAAGGAAGGAAGGAAGGAAGGAAGGAGGAAGGAAGAAGAAGGAAGGAAGGAAGGAGGAAGGAAGGAGGGAAGGGAGGGAGGGAGGAGGGGAGGGAGGGAGGGAGGGAGGGAGGGAGAGAGGAAGGAAGGAAGGAAGGAAGGAAGGAAGGAAGGAAGAAGGAAGGAAGGAAGGAAGGAAGGAAGAGGGGAGGAAGGAAGGAAGGAAGGAAGGAAGAGAGGGAGGAAGGAAGGAAGGGAGGAAGGGAGGAGGGAGGGAGGAGGAGGAAGGAAGGAAGGAGGGGAGGAAGGAAGAAGGAAGGAAGGAAGGAAGGAAGGAAGGAAGGAAGGAAGAAGAAGGAAGGAAGGAAGGGAGGGAGGAGGGAAGGAAGGAAAATGAAAGAGAGAGAAAGAAAGAAATAGAGAAAAAGAGAGAGAAAGAAAGAAAGAAAGAAAGAAGAAAAGAAAGAAAGAAAGAAAGAAGAAAGAAAGAAAGAAAGAAAGAAAGAAAGAAGAAAGAAAGAGAAAGAAAGAAAGAAAGAAAGAAGAAAGAAAGAAGAAAGAAAGAAAGAAAGAAAGAAAGAAAGAAAAGAAAGAAAGAAAGAAAGAAAGAAAGAAAGAAAGAAAAGAAGAAAGAAAGAAAGAAAGAAAGAAAGAAAGAAGAGAGGGAGGGAGGGAGGGAGGGAGGGGGAGGAAGGAAGGAAGGAAGGAAGGAAGGAAGGAAGGAAGGAAGGAAGGAAGGAAGGAAGGAAGAAGGAAGGAAGGAAGGAAGAAAGGAAGGAAGGAATGAGAGAAGAAAGAAAGAAAGTCAAGTGCCCCCAGTGTGAGGGACCTTCCCACATTTTTCTGTCTCCCGGAGAGTTGATGAGTTTTCCCCGGGTTGCACCCGGACAGGCTTGCTGAGCTGCTGCACAAACCCAGCTCAGGCAAAGGACGGGGTCCTCTGTCCAGCACTGGCCTGAGAGGATTAGCTCTGACCACGCCAGAGGGCCCAGGGGTATCCGAGGCAAGGCCACCACAGCCAGTCAGGTGTTGGACACGCTGCGTCGGAGCCACGATCACAGATGTTCTTCCTGGTGGGTGAATCCCAAACTGCGAACCTTACCTGTCTGCTGAGTGAGTCTATGAACCCTGGCCCCTCAGACCCGAGTGACAACCACATGCCTCAGCCAAGGGGACCCTTGCCCGGCTCCCCATGGACCTGGCCTGGAGTTAGGGGACCGGACAGCATTGCGGAAGGCCCACAGACAGTGGCACATTCAGCATGACAGGTAGGCGGGGTGGGGGTGGTCTTGGGTCCCAGCGGGACAGAGAAGGGGTGCGGGCCATGCTGCAAAGCTGTGTCGAGGTCGGGGGGGCTGCCTCCTGGGGAGGGGCTCTGAGCTGGAGCCTGAAAGGTGAGGGCGGATTTGCAGAAGAGCAAAGCCCCGGACTGTGAGCAAGACCCACGCAGTGACTTAGGTGACAGGGAACAGTGTGGGGTGATAGCAGGTGACAGTGAGCGGCAGTGAGGGGCAGTATGTGATAGCAAGTGCAGTGAATGACAGCAAGTGACAGTAGGTGACAGTGAATGGCAGTGGGCGACAGCGGGTGACAAGTGGCAGTGAGTGACAGTAGGTGATAGTGAGTGACAGCGGGTGACAGCAGGTGACAACAGGTGACACAGGTGACAGTGAGCAACAGTGAATGACTGGAGGTAGTGAGTGACAGTAGGTGACAGTGGGTGACAAGTGGCAGTGAGTGACAATAAGTGATAGCGAGTGACAGCAGGTGACAACAGGTGACACAGGTGACAGTGAGTGACAGTGAATGACTGGAGGTAGTGAGCAACAGTAGGTGACGGTGGGTGACATCAGGTGATAGTGGTGACAGCTAAAGTGACAGCAGGTGCAGAGGGTGACAAATTTTCTCGGCGCAGGATCGAAGCCTTCCGTGACACATCCCTGCCTCCAACCGGCTGGTCTGCTTGCATCCGTGTCTTCTGAGCCGTTCCAGACGTCCTCGCCGTCTTCGCAGTCCCCCCCCCCGCCCCCCGGCCTCTCCCAGCTCGGGCAAACGGTTCCCTTCCTCCCCGCACGCTTAGCCCAGTACCATCTTCAACAGAAAGCCGGTTCCTCTCCAACTGGTACCCCAGGAACTCGGCCGTTTGCTCTTCTCCTTCTGGGGGAAAACGCTCACTCCCTTTCTCTGCCACTGCTGGCTCGGAGCTGTGCACACACAAAATGCACCTTGTGTGAAGTGTGTGAAGGACGGTTGGTCACAGAGCAAACAGCAATCCACGCCTCAGCCCCACGAATGCTTTTCACTCCTCTAGAAAGCATGGGTAAAACCAGCATGCACATGCATGCATGTGCGTGCGTGTGTGCATGTGTGCGTGCGTGTGTGTGTGTGTGTGTTGTGTGTGTAAATCCTTCCAGAGGCTTTGGGGGCTGGGCGATAGCACAGCGGGTAGGGCGTTTGCCTTGCACGCGGCCGACCCGGGTTCGATCCCCGGCATCCCATATGGTCCCCCAAGCACCGCCAGGAGCAATTCCTGAGTGCAAAGCCAGGAGTAACCCCTGAGCATCGCTGGGTGTGACCCAAAAAAGCAAAAATTAAAAATCCTTCCAGAGGCTGCGTCTTCTCAGGAGCAGGTGTTTGCGCCGTTTACGGGCTCTGGCCCGTGCAGTGACCAGGGAGCTTGCCGAGCGAAGGTCCCACGTCACGTCCTGCAGGAACCTGTCCTGCTCGTTGGTGATTTCGGTTCTCCTGGGCTTGGTGCCGTGAAGCTGACAAAGCGTCAGTGAAGCCACAGAGCGCGTGTGCCCCGCGCAGGGGCTGGGCCGTGCCCGGTGCAGCTGGGCTGTGGGGGAGCTGCCCCGCACTGACAGGTGACCCTGGGGGCCCCTCGGGGCCAGCGCGGCCTTGCAGCAGACAGCCAGCAGCTGGGGCAGCCAGCGCGAGCCCCGCCTTGCAGTGCCACAGAGCAGCCACAGGAAGACGCGGCCACGGGGCTGGGACACAGGAGA
Source organism: Sorex araneus (assembly GCF_027595985.1). NCBI lineage: Eukaryota > Metazoa > Chordata > Mammalia > Eulipotyphla > Soricidae > Sorex > Sorex araneus. The sequence goes on from NC_073306.1 coordinate 8,928,972, forward strand.
AGTCGAGCTCCAGCCTGATCCCAGGGCTCCCCGGGGACATGCCCTTCCCCGGCACTGCACCCACCCCTGCCGCCTGGCCGCGTGGCCCGGACACACACGAGTCCCCAGCCCTGCTGCTGCGGGGAGGGCCCGGGAGACCGACCCCTGGGGGTTCCTGTCCCCGTTCTTCCTAGTCTCCCCCGAAGAACCTCACCGAAGCCGCTGTGCTGGTCCCTCCCACACTGGGGCAGCGAATGTCCACTCCAGATCTTTCAAACCCCGGCCTGGGGTCCAGCCACCCACTTCCCACTGGCATCTGAAGGTTTGCCAGCTTGCAAACGCCTTTCGGTCTCCTGCCTGGATCATGATACTCACGGCTGTCTAGACACCCCAGGAAGAAATCTGGGAGTACACGGGGGTCAGCAGTGACCCCCTCCCTCTACCTGCCTCCTGCCCTGGCCCACTGCACCGACCCCCACTCACCTGAGGATCCGCCTCTGCCTCGGGACCCCCAGCCTCCCCCACGGCCAACCTCCAGCTGCTCATCTGCTTCCCACGATCACACCAGAGGGGTTTTCTGCAAACACAAAACTAATTAGGCTGCCCTCCCTCCCTGAACGCAGCCACTGGCTCCTCGTGTGTTTTCTGAGAAAAAGTCAAACTATTTACCGTGATGGCTCAGACGGCTCATGATCAGCCACCTCAGCCCCACAATTTAGTCCTCAGTCACCGGATGTCACCAGCTGTCACCAGCTGTCACAGGCTGTCACCTGCTGTCACCTGTTGTCACCCGTTGCCACTCATTCACAATCAGGAAATGGGGTGTGGGAAGAAATAGAAGGGTTTCAGCAGGAAAATGTCAGGGTCTGGAATGTGATTCAGCACATAGTACATGCCTCACACATATGAAGCCATGAGTTGATCCTTGGCACAAAAGGGAGGGAAGGAGGGAGGGAGGGAGAGAGGGAGGAAGGAAAGGAAGGGAGGAAGGAAAGAAGGAAGGAAGGAAGGAAGGAAGGAAGGAAGGAAGGAAGGAAGGAAGGAAGGAAGGAAGGAAGGAAGGAAGGAAGGAAGGAAGGAAGGAAGGAAGGAAGGAAGGGAGGGAGGGAGGGAGGGAGGGAGGGAGAAGGGAAGGAAGGAAGGAAAGGATGGATGGAGGGAGGGATGGAGGAAGGGAGGGAGGGAGGGAGAGAGATGTATAATCTCTGGGCAGAGCAGCTTGCCCTGGCAGCTCTCCCTCTTGCTGCCCATGTTCTGTGGACTCGGGCCGCTCCCCCACCCGGGGCAGCCCATGCCACGGGCAGATGAAGGAGGAACGAGGGCCAGGCTGGTTGGTGGGCAGTTGCCGTTTATTCTCTTCTCCCCGCACGCCTGCTCCAGTCTCACTGAGCCCCTCATTCCGTCTCCCCCGTCCCTCCCGCTCATCTCTCCGTGCTCCCTCTTGCAATCGCGTCTCTCGTCCTCCAGGCGCCTGCTCCTGCATCCTTCCCCCACATTCTTCTCCTCTGTCCCCCTTGCTGGTCTCTCCATCTTGCTGCCCTCGTCTCTCTCCAACTCCCTGTCTTCGGGGCAGACACCACACCTCGTCTGGCAGCAAAGCCAACATATCAAAAGCCCTTCTTCAGCTCAAGGGCAAAATACCACTTAGAGGTGTTTCTGCTCTCCTTAGCCCAATAACTTGATTAACATCTTAACTGACATCTTAATTCTACTTCTTAATATTAATTATTTTGTATGGACATGGTCAGAGATACATTGAGCTTGTAGGGTGGCTCTCCAGGGGACATCTCACCACAGATGCAGACTCCAGTGCTCAGGCCGGATTAATCATTCCTAAACCTAGCAGAGTCCAAATCTAATTATTACTTTTTGGATCATGACAGAATTTGTCCATGACCATGCTCTTGGACATGGTTAAGCATTATGGCACTTTGGCCAGGCCCATTTCGATGCCAAGGTAGCACATGGCACACAGCTTGCCCTGTTTCTATCCAGTCCCCCACCAGGACCCTGCTTTTGGGGTGCTAGGAAGTAAGGGTAACTGAGGCTTAAGTAGAGCGAACAGATGTCCAGGAGGTAATATTATCTGGAGTCAATTATTTACAAAAGCATTAGTTGTCTTCCTGTGCCCATACAAAAGGACATGGTCCTGCGGGACTGGGACACATCCGAGCAGCGGGGTGGGGGGGCACTGGAGTGGGGCGGCGCCAGCCCAACCTCCTAGTGGTCCCAGCCGCCAGAAGTCATGCCCTCGATCCACCCTCGGCGCCATCTTGCCACATTCAACAGAGAAGAGGCCAGGCATTCTGGTGAGCAACGCGGCCAAAGAAATGCTCCGGACCCAAAACTGGGCCAACAACACCGGGGATCCGGACGGAGGAGGTGCAGCCACAACACCTTCTCCAGATGGAGCCCTGGCAACACTGAGCAGCAACTGACACGGCTCCGGCTTGCGGGACTGGGACACATCCGAGCCGCGTGGCCACATGGCCATGCGACCTTTTCTAAAAACTGAAAACATGCAATCTTTTCCTGGAAAACCAATTATCAAATGCTTCCTTAGTAGGGCTGTCTTTGTTTGGGGGAAACTCTAACAACAATAGTGAGTTTTGTTTTGCAATATGGAATGTAATCAAGGTAAAGAGAAAATGAAGTGAAATTCTTCAGTTATACAGTTTGGGGGGGGGCGGGGGCGGGGGGTATACTGGGGATTTTGGTGGTAGAATATGGGCACTGGTGAAGGGATGGTGTTTGAATATTGTATAACTGAGACATAAACCTGAAAACTTTGTAACTTTGCACATGGTGATTAAATAAAATTTTTTTTTAAAATTAAAAAAAAAATTTTTTTTTTAAAAAGGACATGGTCCTGAGTTAACTATGCAAAGGACTTAAGGAGACGAGAAAACAATAATTACAAGTCAACAGAGCACAAAGAAAGAAGTTACAAATAAACACAGAGGAATGGGAGCACCGGATGGAAGTAAGCCAATAAACCTAAGCTCCCTGTGGCAAGACAAAAAGGACAAACCAATGTTATCCTACGGGAAGGAAGGAAGCTGCAAATAGGAAAATGACACCATCACTAACGCGCTTCAGGAGAACCGTGTTTCCGGGGGATAGTGGACATGGGGCCACCGTACTGCAATTCAACTGGGCCAGAATTTATATAGGGATGTCGACCAACGGCTACTCACTATAGAAAAATGCTGTAAGAAGTTCCCAGGCTTCTGCAATCCATTGCAAATTGAAATACCTTCTACAATAACTGGTGTTGGGGACTGACTGCAGGATGTGTCTGGGTGAATTTGAGCTGAAACGTATCCAGTTTTCAGAGCAAATTCACCCAGACTTGTCCTGGGGCGGCCAGTCCCAGCCAGTACCTGAGAACCCCAGAGCCCTCGGGTGCCTGAGCCAGCCTTGCCAGCGTGGTCGGGGAAGGGGGCTGTGAACAGAAGGCTCACATGGCGTCTGTGCACCAGCAGGACAACGCAGCTCGGCCGTGATCACGGGGGCTGCGTCCCAGCCATTGCCTGCACTCAGAGGAACCAAGCTTGGTGCCTTTGCTCTTCTCCTTGAAGCCCTCCCGCCTCTTCCTTCCCTGCTCCTCCTGCTCAGCCTTGCCAGGGCTGGGATTTTTTCTTGATGGTTGTCTCTACAATCTACCCTGGCCCTGGTCCATCGTGGAGTCTGGAACAATAACTGCTGGGCAAATGATCTTTGCACCTGTGAGGCCCTGAGTTGTGAGTTCGAACCCTTACACTGCACAGAAAAAAGGCAGGGGAGGGTGAAGTGGGGAAATAAAGCGTGGTGCAGAAAGGTGCCAACTTGTTGGAACTGGATCATAAGAAGGCAGTTCTGGTCCCATTGCCAACACCTTGCAAGCTCATCTACCGGCCCTGCGCCAGAGGCTCTAATTAAATCTTAAAAGAGAGCAGCTAGCTGCAAGAAGTTCTCAGATATTCATTCCTGGCTGAGACTGCCTGGGTGATCTCAGTTCCTAGGTGGGCCAAATTCCCGCTCCAACAGAGCCCTGGCAGCCACATTCACACCCCAAACCACCGCCATGCCTCTGCTGGACTGCCCAGTGGACAGTGGACTCCCAGTGGACTCCCCAAAATCCAAAACCCAGTCTGGATTTCGCAGAAAACCCAGGTATACACGACTTGTGACTGAAAACTCCAGGCTCAATGGAACCGGGAATGGGTGACCTCCTCCTATGTCCCTCTACTTCCGGCAGCTTGGCAGTCATGCCCACAAGCTGCCACTGGCGTCATATAATTTCATCGATGACCATGACCCAGAGACTCAACAATAAATCCCCCAGAGGAGAGCACAGAACGATATACCATAGTCATGCCTCCAGACCCCACACCAGGTTATTTCATTCGGGGCAACCCAGAGAAGGGTGGGTGAGGCCCCAACAGCTGATAAACCTCCAGAACTCAACTGCTGCCATGCTCATGGCTGCTCTCCACACTCTAGGGCGAGCCTCACCCAGAAGTGAATCTAGTCCTGGATCTCACACCTCATACTGTACACCACCAATATACCAAGAGTACACACCACATTTGATGGGATTTAAAGTACAAGGCAACCAATCTTAAGGGGAAATATATTTAAACAGATATAGATATAAGCACGTAAGGCTCAACTTTTAACAACATGTTATTTAATCTCTTATCGTAGGGCTTAATGGCTCTTGGGTGAAACACAACAATCTTCACACCCTTTCCTCTAAGAAACCTTTTTTGAATTATATTTAGTGGCTTATTCATAACAAGCAGTGCAAAATAAATTATTTCAAGTTCTGCCTTGGGATTGGGGTTGGGGTTCTGGATAGAATCATACCAAATATGGTGGTGGGATTGGTGTTCGAATATTAAATGCAATCAAATATTGTGAGCAACTTTATAACAATAAAAGAAAAATTTAAAAAGAATAAAATAAAGAGAAATCAAGAGAAAATTTAAAAATAGGTCCCAAATCCTGCAATACTGACATCCCAGTAGGAGCACACCAGATCGGATGGGAATGTAACATAGAAGCCAACCAATCTCGACGAGCCAAAATATTAACACTGAAGGCTTAACTCGCAATAACAGTTTAGTAAACCCTCAGACAAGGATTTAATGTCCCTAGGGGGAGACACAACAATTTTTATAAATTTTCCTTTACAGAAACATTTTTTCCAGCGCTCCATTAGCCGTTCAAAGGTAACAAGGCATAAAACATAAATTATTGTGGGTCTGCTGGGGACAAGCTGGAGGGGTGGTTGGGAAAATGGAGACAACGGTGGAGGGAAGGTGACAGCGGTGGTGGGATGGGGCTGGAACACGGAATGCCTGTGACAGATCAGCATGTGATCTGATCTTCCTAAACCATGCTGTTTAAATAAACAAAGAGGGGAAAGGGAAAAAAAGAAAGCAACTCATACTGTTCTCAGTACTGTCATGCATTTGAAATTTTCTGTGTTAAAAATATCTTAAGGGGCAAGTTTCTCTGTGCCAAGCACTGCGGAAGAAGCCAGAATTTCAAATCCCAAGGTGGCCGGAGGAGCAAGGGGTGGGGGGGGGGGGGGGGGGGGTTGCAGGCAGGCTACTGACAGTGATGGGGTGCCCCCGTGTGGCCAGACTGTGAATACTACCGGCAAACTCACTTCTTCCTCTTTCTTTTTGTGTGTGTGTGTGTGTGTGTGTGTGTGTGTGTGTGTGTGTGTGTGTGTGTTTGTTGTTTTGGGGTTTGTTTTGTTTTTCGTTTTGTTTTTGACCCACACCCGCCAATGCTCAAGAGTTAGTCCTGGCTCTGCACCCGGGAATTACTCCTGGAGGTGCTCAGGGACCATACGGGATGCCGGGGATCGAACCTAGGTCCACTCACCGCTTACAAGGCAAACGCCCTGCTGCTGTATCTCTCTGGCCTGCTGACTGTGGCAATGTTTTAAGAAATGAAGAAGGAAATAAAAATGTTTTACCAAGAGCACTACTCCTTCAGAGGTGCAAATGTGGGTGGTTGTTGCTGCTGTTGTTTTGGGGTATGTGTGTGGGGGGGAGGTGTTGTTTGCTAGTTTGTTATTGTTGTTGTTGTTTTTACCAAAACAGAGTAAATTATCTTAGCATCGTGGAGAAGAACCAGCCTCATACGCCTCCTTCCCCAGCGTGTCCTGTCGCCCCGTCCTCCCTGACGGCAGAGGGCGCTGTCAGCAGCGGGGTGGGGGGTGGGGGGGTGTCTCCAGGGCCCCGCGCCCCCAGCCCTGCACAGCGAGCCCCTCCAGAGGCCCCTCGTGCTGTACCATCTCTGGCTTTGCAGGGACCTCCTCAATGGCCTCAACATGCCCTCTGATCCCTGCTACACCCCCATTTTTGTTGCATGGTTATTTCACAGATGGGAAAACTGAGTCCGGATGAATCACAGCTCAGAGCCCACGGATATGTTTGTGGCTCCCACCGCTGCTGATTGATTGACTTCGCCGGCCGCGTGCAACCATTCAGAGGACCACAAAAACCTCCCGGCTCCATTTCCGCCCTGTGGGAAGTTCCCTCTGCTCTGAGCGGCGGCCCCGGGAGGGTTAATGCTCTATAACTTGGGGGCAGGAGAGGACGCTTGAGGTCTCCGAGTCAGGCTTTGTGGATGATACTTTCTTAAATGCCTGGCTTTGACTTTTTAAATTTATTTTCATTTTATTATTATTAGTATTTCATTTATTTATTTATTTGTTGGTTTGTTTGTTTATTTATTTAATGTATTTGCAAATCCAGCATCTGCTGCCACCTGCTGGATGAAAACAGCATTGCATGAGGCCCGGCGTGGCGCCCGGCAATTTGCAGGTTTAATATCCGTTGCTCCTTGCACCAGCCCTCCTCCGTCAGTTCCAGAACCCTTCCCGCCTCCTCCAGCTTCAGGGGGCGGTGGGAACCCCTTGGCGGGTGCCAGCTGCCACCCTGCCTCTGTCTTCACACGCCACCCCGCTTCCCTGCCTCTCCGTGTTGCCCTTAGACGGGTGTTTGTCGTGGAGTTAGGGCCCACCAGGAGCTGCAGTGAGTTCAAAACCCAGGAAGCTTCGCTGAGCCCTCTGTGAATAAGGCAGCCCTCGAGCTTGCAGCGGGGAGGAAGGGGAAGAGTGGGGTGTCTCCCGGCTCAGGCCCCCTGCAGTCCCGTCTGCAGTTGGTCGCTTCCCAGCCTCCGCCCTGCACGTTGTTGGATGCTGTCTCCTGCAAAATTCCACCCTCACATTCTTCCCTCTTTGCTCCAGAGACTCATCCAGACCTGGTTGCTCCCGCTTAGGCTTCCCCACGTGACCAGAAGCAATGGGGACACCCCCAGCGAGAGTGCCCCGTTATGTTCCTCTCAGCTCCTTTCCCCCTGCAGAGTTCAGCTTCTCCCAGGTCCACGGCTCTGGCCCTGATCCAGGCAACCCGCGACGGTTTCTGAGCGTGGAAATGGTTCGGGAGCCTGGCACACAGCGCCACCTACAAGCCGTTGGCAGAACAGCAAGCCAGTGGGCACAGAGCATCCGTAGCGCCAGAGGCAGCTGCTGAGCAAGGAGCCCTGGGGCCACTGAAGGAGGAAGGTAGCACTGGAACACTGTCGTCCTGTTGTTCATCTTGGTTTGCTCGACCGGGCACCAGTAACGTCTCCAGCACCAGTAACGTCTCCATGTGAGACTTGTTACTGTTTTTGGTATATTGAATACACCATGGGGAGCTTGCCAGGCTCTGCTGTGCGGGCGGGATATTCTTGGTAGTTTGCCAGGCTCTGCAAGAGGGATGGAGGAATCGAACCCGGGTCAGCCGCCTGCAAGGCAAACGCCCTACCTGCTGTGTTATTGCTCCAGCCCTGGAAAAAGGCTTATGGAACCCGGAGCATGGAAGTAAGGATCCTGCCCCCCCGCCCCCCCCCCCACACACATACACACACACATTTTGCCTCAGGTTCCCAGGCCTCCTAGGACCCGTCCATGAATCAGAATGAAATCAGATTATTTTTGGATTTTAGAGAGATGGAAGCTTCAAGCAGTTTTTTTGTTTGTTTGGTTGGTTGGTTGGTTGGTTGGGGGGCCACAACTGGAAGTGCTCAGGGATTACTCCTGATTCTGTGCTCAGGGATCACTCCTAGTGGGATGCCGGAGATGGGATCTGCGTCAGCCCTATGCAAGGAGAGCTCCCTACCGTCCGGGCTAGCACTCAGGCCCCTGCAAGCATTTTCTACTAGGCAGCTCACGGGCCTGGGCTAATTCCCATAACCATTGTGTTCAGGAACTGTCACTGTCACTGTCACTTGTCATCCCGTTGCTCATCGATTTGCTTGAGCAAATCAGTAATGTCTCCATTGTGAGACTTGTTGTTACTGTTTTTGGCATATCGAATACGCCATGGGGAGCTTGCCAGGCTCTGCTGTGCGGGCGAGATACAGCTTGACAAAGATGCAGACACCCACAGGAGATGAAATAAAAATCTTTATTGTCTGAAAGGCTTCTCAGAAGTTCTGGGAGAAGGTGGGTTTTTTTCTTTTGCTTTTTTTTGGGGGGGTCACATATAACTGGTGATGCTCAGGGTTTACTCCTGCCTCTGCACTCAGGAATTACTCCTAGCAGTGCTCAGGGGACCATATGGGATGCTGGGAATCGAACTCAGGTCGGCCGCGTGCAAACGCCCTTCCCACTGTGCTATCACTCCAGCCCTGGGAGAAGGTTTTTTTTTTTTAATTTATTTATTTTTAATTAGTGAATCACCATGAGGGCACAGTTACAGATTTATACACTTTTGTGCTCATGCTTCCCTCATACAAAGTTCGGGAACCCATCCCTTCACCAGTGCCCATTCTCCACCACCAGTAAACCCAGCATCCCTCCCACCCTCCCCAATCCCATCTCCCCCCACCCCACCCTGCCACTGTGGCAAGGCATTCCCTTCTGTTCTCTCTCTCTAATTAGCTGTTGTGGTTTGCAATAAAGGTGTTGAGTGGCCACTGTGCTCAGTCTCTAGCCCTCATTCAGCCCGCAACTCCCTTCCCCCGCAGGGCCTTCGACAACATTATAGTTGGTGTTCCCTTCTCTGAGTTGCCCTTTCCCCAGAATGTGAGGCCAGCCTCCAAACCATGGAGTCAACCTCCTGGTACTTGTTTCTACAATTCTTGGGTGTTAGTCAGCCCTGGGAGAAGTTTTATAATCAAATTAATTCAGACAAATCATATTCCACTGCCTGATGAGTTGATAGAATATTTAGTATGGCCTTTCGGATCTGGGGATATACAGATAAGAGATTGTAGGTGTGTATCTTGGTTCCACTTTGCAAACAAAGAAACGGGGGCTGAGAAAAGTTCAGAAACTTGTGCAAGTCTCGGTTAGTAGATGGAGCAACTGTAATTGAGACGTGTCTCCCGGCGGCCTGGTTTGTTCCTGGCGCATTCTCTTGGCATCTTTGGTTTTGGTTGGTTGGTTGGTTGGTTGGATGTTTGTTTTGCTTTGAGGCCACACCCCACGGTGTTCAGGGCCCCATATGCGGTGCCAGGAACCGAACCTTACTGACTGCAATCAAAACAAGCACCCTCCCTGCTGTACTATCTCGCCGGTTCTTTTCTTTGCATTTTTAGTCCAGATAAATGACCCGAACCCCACCAGCCTGGGGCACGCCGTGGCCGTCTGAGTCCCACCATACACTGTCCACTCCTGTCCCACTTGGCTTGGGGCAAATACTGGCACCCAAGCTTCAAGTCAAAGTAACGTGCGTTCTTTCCCATGTTCCAAGTGCTTTGTGACGAGCCGTCCGGGAAGGTCTGCTGGTGAGTAACCCTGTGGTGGCGGGAGGGGGTGCGGTTCTTCCTTCTGCCCTGGGAAGGGACCCTCATTTCCAAGCCGTGCAGGACCCTTGGCAGTTTGCTTGCACAGCAAGGACAGGGAGTGCCCGTTTGCTGACCTACTTCAAACCCTCCCGTGACTTAACTTTACCCAAAGAAAAACAAAGTGTTGTTCCTCCTTCCCTGGTCTTATCATCATCATCATCATCATCATTATCGTCAATTTTTGATTGTCAATTTTTCTCGCGCAGTCTCAGTAACATCTCCATTCACCTAGCCCTGAGAGATTTTAGCAGCCTCTCTTTACTCGTCCTTTCCAATGATGCCACATTGGAGACTCTTTCAGGGTCAGGTGAATGAGACCCATCATTGTTACTGGTTTTGGCATATGAATATGCCACAGGGAGTTTGCCAGGCTCTTGCCTGCTATAATTATTATTATAGCGACAGTTTTTGTCACCTTTAAAGTATATATATATATATATCACTGTCACTGTCATCCCGTTGCTCATCGATTTGTTCGAGCGGGCACCAGTAACATCTCTCATTGAGAGACTTATTGTTACTATTTTTGGCATATCCAATACGCCATGGGTAGCTTGCCAGGCTCTGCCATGCGGGCTTGATACTCTCGGTAGCTTGCCGGGCTCTCCGAGAGGGGTGGAGGAATCGAACACGAGTTGGCCGTGTGAAAGGCGAACGCCCTACCTCTGTGCTATCGCTCATGTATATATATTATATATACATATATATAGTCTTGGGTCACACCTGGTCATGCTCAGGAGTTACTCCTGGCTCTGCACTCAGGAATCACTCCTGGCAGTGCCGGGGTGGGGGTGGGGGGACCACATGGGTTGCTGAGGATCAAACCCGGGACGGCCGCATGCAACTGCTCTATCCACTGTACTATGGCTCTGGCCCTACAACGGCACTTTAAAAGAGCAGGTGGTGAAGGGCAGTTAGGATAGAGAAGGGAACAATATGACAATAATAGTTGGACAGGAACTGACTGTTGAGAGTAGGTAAAGAAATATAACTAATAACCTTTCAGTATCCATATTGCAAATCATAATGCCCAAAAGGAGAGAGAGGAAAGAGGAAGAGAGAGTGTGTGTGAGAGAGAGAAGGACAGAGAGAGAGAGAGAGAGAGAGAGAGAGAGAGAGAGAATGCGCCTGAGTGGGGTGAGAGGAGGAGGGAAGAGTCCAGGAGGGAAACTGGAGACATTGGTGATGGGATATGTACACTGGTGAAGGGGTGGGTGTCGGAACATTACATGACTAAAACCCAATCATGAACTTTGTAATCATATATCTCACTTGATTCAATTAAAAATAAATTAACAATAAATAAATAAAAGAGGGGCTGGAGCAATAGCACAGTGGGTAGGGCATTTGCCTTACACGCGGCTGACCCAGGTTCGATTCCCAGCATCCCATATGGTCCCCGGAGCACCACCAGGAGTAATTCCTGAGTGCAGAGCCAGGAGTAACCGCTGTGCATCGCCGGATGTGACTGGTTTGTAAATAAATAAATAAATAAATAAAAGAGAGGGTCTAAATAAAGCCCTCCCCAGGGCTTTGTTAAATAAAATGCTAAATAAAATTTATGAAAGAAAAACACCTAATGCCAGAATGATTTTTAAGACTTACACTCTCTTTAATTACACAAGATCGAGGGGGACTGGAGAGCTACTATAGCGGGTAGGGCACTTGCCGCACACACACACCCAACCACGTTTGATCCCCAGCCTCCCATATGGTCCCCTGAGCTTACCAGGAGTGACCCCTGAGCACAGAGACAGGAGTGAGTCCTGAGCACTGTCAGTGTGGGCTCTGTAAAACAAAGCAAAACACCAGGGTCAAGTTCCCTGCCCTTCTGTTGCCAACACACACACACACACACACATACACACGCACACACACACCCCTTATACATAATCACACATTCTGCATATATCTATACCCACCACACATATGCATTGTTACATACATAGACATATTACCCATGCGTTCCACTCACACAGACTCAGATGCGGGACACACTCAGACAGACACACATTTACCACTCACATAGACTCAGACATGGCACACACTGAGTACCACGCACACAGACGCACATGTACCACTCAGACACAAATAGAGCACACACATGTACCACTCACACAGACTCAGGCGTGGTAAACATACACACATGAAGCACTCGCCCAGTGCGTGGTGACTCGGCTGAATTGCTCTTCCTTTCCCCGCCGAGGGGTGCAGGGAGCCTGATCTCATCAGCACATAGCTCCCCAGGATGTCTGGGGTCCTCACGGCTGACTGCAGACCAACGGAGCCAGCAGCTTGGGATGCCGGGAATCGAACCCAGGTCGGCTCTGTACAAGGCAAACGCCCTCCCTGCTGTACTGTCCCTCAAAAGGAGGAGATGTTTTTTTGTTAAAGCTCCTCTCCTCTTTTCCTTGAGGACAAGTTAAGGGGAACATCCTGGGATGTTCTCAACATTTTCTTTTCTTTTTCTTCTTCCTTCCTTCCTTCCTTCCTTCCTTCCTTCCTTCCTCTCTCTCTTTCTCTCTTTCTTTCTTTCTTTCTTTCTTTCTTTCTTTCTTCCTTTCTTCCTTCCTTTCTTTCTCTTTCTTTCTTTCTTTCTTTCTTTCTTTCTTTCTTTCTTTCTTTCTTTCTTTCTTTCTTTCTTTCTTTTTTCTTTCTTTCTCTCTCTCTCTTTCTTTCTTTCTTTCTTTCTTTCTTTCTTTCTTTATTTATTTTTTTCTCTTTTTATCGGATCACGTGAGCAACACTTGCAAAGCTTTCATGTTTGAGTTTCAGTCATACAATGATCAATCACCCATCCCTCCACCAATGCACATTTACCACCACCAGTGTCCCCAGTAACCCCCGCTTTTCCAGCCCTCCCCCCTGCCTCTATGGCAGACAGTTTCCCCCATACCCTCTCTCTACTTTTGGGCATTACATTCTCAACTTTGTCAACCAACCGATCTGCACCTGGCTTGATCCAGCCAGCCCCGCCCTGGCTCCTGTCCCTGGCAGGAAGCAGAGCTGCCCGCGAGGGGACAGGGACCCATCCCCGACACTAGCTTCAGGCCAGGGCCAGCGGGAGCGAAGGCCGGGGCAGGAATCAAGTGCGTTTTGGAGAGAGCCGCGCTAGCGCGCTGAGACGGGGGTCCCTCTGTGGACCTTCAGCTATGCTGAGACCCCACGCCGAGGCCCCTTGGCCACTCCCCCACGGCCTGGGAACAGCCACCCAGAGGGCAGCTGCAGGCTGGGCTCCCGGGGTGAAGCCCCAGAGGGGGCCAGGCGTCAGGTCTAGGTCAGCCTAGGGGAGCGCCTGCGCACTGGGAGCTGCAGGGGACTTTGGGGCCCTTTCGCGGGGAACGTGTGACTCCGCCTTATTTCTAACGTTGGAAGGCGGCTCAGGACACCAACGACTCCTGCGGGCTGACTCAGAGATTAATCATTCACCAGTCAGGGCCTGGGGGAGGTGGACCCGCCTTGTGGCAGGTGTGGGGACAGCCGGCCGGGACATCTGAGGGTCCCCGGCTCCGTCCAGGGGGTGCCCCTGTGCCCCGCCGCTGGGACCCGGCGCTTCACCCACCCGTGAGTCCGGGAAAGGGCTTTGGCCAAGAGCGCGCGGAGGTTTCCCTGCAGACACTCGGGCTCACTCCCACGGAGTGGGAGCGCGTGGGAGCCCCCAGCACGCCCCCCTCCCCAAGCGCCTCCCCTCGCCCCCTCCCAGAGGAGAGGAAAGGCAGCCCCGACTGCCCTGTCCACGCTCCGGCCCCGTGCACGGATCTGGGGGTGCTTTGCTTTGCCAAGAGTCCACCCAGGGCAGCCGCTCAGGGGACCCCGTTGACAAAAAGTGAGTGGCTGGTGTAGTGCTGGGGCTTTGCGCCATCGCGACTCCGCCCCTCCCCCCCGCCCCGCCCCCGGACCCCCTGCCCCTGGCTCTACTCTGCCCAAGTCCACAGGCACTTTGCCAAATCTGGGAGCGCCACCAAAGCCTGAAGCACGTGTGCTTCCCCGGCTCCCGGCCCCAGGCAAAGAGACCTCACCCACGACACCTTTCTCAGGGAGAGGGCCCAGGGGTCCCTTTCTCCCCCTGCAACCGTGCCAGCACTGGCTGTTCCTATTCTCTCAGATGTGTGCTGGATAAGAACTGCGCACTGAAAGCAGGTGAAGGAACAGACATGACAACCTCTCAGTGCCAGTACTGCAATCTGTAATGCCCAGAGGGAGCGAGAGAGCGAGAGGGAACGAGTGAGTCAGAGACAGAGATAGAGATAGAGAGACAGAGACAGGGACAGAGAGAACCTGAACTAAAGGACCAAGAACTGATCTCATAGGAACTGAGCTACTTGCTCCCCACCCCCGCACCCCCCCTCCTGCAGAAGGTGGGGCTGGTGGAATAATTTCAGAATAAGTTTTTGCATGATCAGGCCCCCTGGAAGAACTTGACCAACAAGACACGTCGACAGCGTGTCTTTGCTTTTACTCACATTCCTTATTCCTGCGCAGAGTATTCACTATGATCTGAAATATCATGTCAGGACAAGGCCACAGGCCATCACTGAAAAGAAACTCAGAGTATTCCCAGGGGATACCATTTTGGAGGCTTGGAGAAATAATTCCCCCAATGAGGGAATTTCCTGGCTAACATCACTAAAGGTTTAAGACTTTCAAAGGCTATCAGCTCCAGATTTGTTGTCCTACACCATATTTACTAAATAAATGTATTTTCTGGAAAAATATCTTTAATTAAGCTAAAGAGAGAGAGAAAGAGAGAGACAGAGAGACAGAGACGGAGAGACAGAGATAGAGACAGACAGACAGTGCTGCTGGGGGCTGGGGGGATACTGGGTACGCTGGTGGAGGGACCGGGGTTAGAACATTGTATGCCTGAAACCCAGCCAAGGACAACTTTGTAGCTGTGTATTCAATAAGACAAAACAAACAAAACAAAATATCCAAGGGGTTTTGGAGACCCCGCTGCAGTTCAGGGGCAGCCGCTGTCTTATCAGGACCCTACATCCTGCTTGGAACCAGCCGGGGGGCCAGGGAGCGGCGCAGAGAGAGCAGGGGTCTTGCTGCGTCCACGCAGGTAGTCAGCGGGCAGAGGAGACGCGGGTCCGGCCGTCCTGGCCCCACAGCTGCCGAGTCTGTCCCTTCATGCCAGCTCCTCCCGCTCTCCTGGCGTGTTTGCCCGTGGCTGTGCACGCACCTGCTCTGGGTTTGACCAAAACCCTTGCGTGCAGGTCCCTCCCGGAGTCCACTTGGGGTTCGGAAACAGACACGCCGCAATCACACGGGTGGGCCGCTAGGGGCCGGCGGATGGTGCTGGCTTGGCCAGAGTGACCGCTGGGTGGCGCTATTTGCAAGGGCGAGCGTCACACCGGGCTGGGAGCGGGCAGGAAAGAGCAAAGCCAATCTGTGGGCGCGAATATTCAGAATTGCACGGGGAAAACCGACGCGGGGTGGTGGGGGTGTGTGTTGGGGGAAGACAAGGCTCAGAAGGGGCTTCCCAAGAGCTCTGGTTTTCTTCCCCGAGGCGTCCGTTTCCTCCGGGCCGTGCTTTTCATCCCCGCTCCCTCGCCTCTGTAGGCTTTGAGCTGTTCTGCAGGAACAGGCGGGACCCGTGTTTCCGGGGTGGGGGGCTGCTGGTAGTGCGCTGGGCAGCACCCCGGCCCCCGGCGCTGGCCTTTTACATCTGGGACGACACCTGTCTGCCTATAGGTCCCGGGACTGGCAGTTCCAACCGAGGCTGCAGACTGTGGTTCTCAGCCTCTCTGCAACCTGCAAACCAGTGGGTGGAGATTGCTGTTCTAGATGCTTCTGCCCGGAGCAGCACCTGTCTCTCCCGATGGAGCACCAGAGGCGAACCTGAAGGGCTGGAGAGACGCCTCAAGGCACTGACTGCAGGGGCTGGAGCGATAGCACAGCGGGTAGGGGCGGCTGACCCAGGTTCGATTCCCAGCATCGCATATGGTCCCCCAGCACCGCCAGGAGTAATTCCTGAGTGTAGAGCCAGGAGTAACCCCTGTGCATCGCCGGTGTGACCCAAAAAGCAATAATAATAATAATAATAATAATAATAATAATAATAATAATAATAAAGACACTGCAGCACAGGCTCTGCCGCTTTAACCCCCAGCGTTTGCATGCGCCCCTGAGCACCACCAGGAATGACCCCACAGTCATAGCTCTGAGCACCATCAGGTGTGACTCCCCTGCCACACACACCCAATAAAAATGCAGAAAAACAAAAACCAAGCCTGGAGCCAGTCAGAATCGCCGGAGTCATCTCTCCCGGATCAGGGCAGAGGTGAGGGGTGAGGGGCGCCGGCTGGACTTGGGGCTCACTGGTCATCCCCAGCACTGGCGTTTTCTTTCCTACTCGGGCTACTGTCCACACGAGGCCAGCTGAGTTCCCGCCAGGGTGATGAGAAAGGGTCGGGTCATCTTACTTCCACGTGCCATTTACCTGTCCTCAAACCACCCGTTTCCGCTGTCTCATTCAAGGGTCTTTAGTAAATGAATCAAGTTCCGTGAGCAGGTGGCAGAGCAGCTGCTGGAACTCCTGGAACGAGACGTTCCAGCGCGAACATGCATACACAGAAGCAACGTTTAAGCCGCGCCAGGAGGCTGGGAAAACGGCCAAGAGCAGGCCTCGCCATGCCGGGTCTCCCCCTGCAGGTGGCGCTGTTTCTCCCTCCTCCATCTCTGGAGCCCCAGTGATTCATAGCTAGGTATGGAAAGACAACTGGATTTAAGGTCTGGGACTTGGGTCCGAGTCATGTGGGGGTCAGGACTGGAGAGCAGCTGAGGGTACAAAGAAGCACACTTGGCCCCGTGTGCATGGGCACTGAGCTAAGCCTTGGGTTCGAGGCATTCCCTTACCCCTGTCAACTGCCTTTGATGTTCAAACGGTCCATAAGGAAGCTTCTTATCTGCACTCGTTTATTGGACCTCCTCTTCCCTTCCCTTCCCTTCCCTTCCCTTTGATGTTGCCTTGGTTTCTGTGTCTAGGAGGTGCACGTTGTAGCTGTGTGGCACACACACACACAATACGCACATTTGTTTTGCACCCAGAGGTCCCAAGGTGGCACTGGTCCATGGGGGGCACAGTCAGGAGCTGAACTGAGCCTTCCACCTGGAAGGCAGGTGCTCCACCACCCGGTCATCCTGGGGGGCTTCCAGAAAGCAGCATTTGGAGAGCGAGAGACAGGGACCGGGAGTCCATATAGACATGGAGGGGGCAGAGAGCGAGCCAGGAGATCTGGGTGGGACTTTATTGACCCCGACTGCCCTGGCTACAAAGACACCGCAGAGCCCTGATTGGAGGGCAGGGTAGAAGGTGGGAGGGTCCTATCCCCAGGGGTTGAGTCGGCCCCAGACAGGTGCAGAGCAGAGCCACGAGCTAAAGGCAAGGCCCTGGGGCCATGGCGGGATATTGGAATGAGCCCTCTGAGCCGGGTAGGGTGGAGCCTTGCTTCCTTCCTTGACCAGACAGCCCAGGGGTATTTTTTTTTTGGGTGGGAGGGTGGGGTGGGGTGGAGGCTAGCCCACACCTGCAGTGCTTGGGGGGCCATCTGTGCTCAGGAGCAGCCCCGCTGGTGCTGGGGAACTGAACCGGGGGTGGCCGCATGCAAGGCCATGTTTGAAAGCTGATCACGAACAGCTTTGTAATCTCACAGTGACTCAATAAAAATATTTTTTTTTAAATAAGAAAATTGAAAGCCTGGCAGCCAGGCTGGGGGGATGGATGTGACGAGGAGGAAGGGGTGGGGACGAAGCTGCAGAAATGGGGTGACAGTAGGTCACATGGGAGGCCTCGTGGGACGCAGAGAGAGACGGAGCAAGAAGCACAGGGGCGGAACAGAGGTAGCGCAGGGAGAGACGGGCCCCCTCCCTGCACTCGCGCCCCTATGGTTCTCTCAGCCCTTTCAAGTGACTCCGGTTTGGGGGTAGAGTGGAATCTTTCAAGTAAAAGGAAAGAAACAGTGTTTTCTTTTTTAAGTTAATTTTTTTTTAAGTTAAAAGCTACCCGTGGTGTATTCGAGATGCCAAAAACAGTAACAATAATGGGCCTCATTCCCCTGACCCTGAATATGACAGGGACGAATGGAGATGTTACTGGTACCCACTCGAGCAAAGTGATGAGTAATGGGACAACAGTGATATGGTGATGCAGTCAGTGATATGGGAACCCAAGAGAGACACAAAGACAAATATTATATTATTCCACTTATTTGCAGTCCATAGAGTAAGTAACCACATGGCAGAGCCTGGCAAGCTCCCCGTGGCATATTTATTGATATGCCAAATACAGTAACAATAGCAGTCTCATTCCCTTGACCCTGAAAGAGCCTCCAATCGTTGGGAAAGATGAGTAAGATGAGGCTGCTAAAATCTCAGGCCTGGGACGAATGGAGACATTACTGGTACCCTCTTGAGTAAATCAATGAACAACAGGATGACAGTGATACAGTGATACAGTGAAGAAAATTTAAAAAAAAAACCCTCTTTAATATCTCCAGGCTACACACTTCAGGGCTTACCCTCTCTGAAACATTCTTCTAGCCTCCAGCGAGTAGCTCTGGTAAGAGAAGAAGCCCAAGCATCCAAATACTTCTTAGCTGCCAACAAATCCTCCTTCTCCTCACACCAGCTGACAGGATTTCCCAAGACTCCAGGAGCTGGGGTCCTGCCCCTTCCCGAGGTTCTGCACTGGAGAGAGAGTGGGTTTGCAGCCTTTCCAGTTTAGGGGTCTGCTCCCCTGACCAGGGGAAGTATTCCACACTCATGAGCCTACAACACACACACACACACACACACACACACGCACACACACACACACACACACGCACACACACACACACACACAATTTAGTGGCATTTTAAGAGGAAGCAAAATGGAAGTGAGTATGTTCAATATGTATATATTAAGGGGGCTGGAGTGATAGCACAGCGGGTAGGGTGTTTGCCTTGCATGCGGCCGACCTGGGTTCGATTCCCAGCATCCCGTATGGTCCCCTGAACACCACCAGGAGTAATTCCTGAGTGCAGAGCCAGGAGTTGCCCCTGTGCATTGCCGGGTGTGACCCCCCCCAAAGCAAAATATATATATCGAACATATACATATATACTGTCACCCCTTTGTTCAAGTGGGCACCAGTAACGTCTGTCATTGAGACACTTATTGTTACTGTTTTTGGCATATCCAATACGCACGGGTAGCTTGCCAGCCTCTGCCAAGTGGGCTCGATACTCTCGGTAGCTTGCTGGACTCTCCGAGAGGGGCGGAGGAATCGAACTCACGTTCGTCGGCCACGTGAAAGGCGAACGCCCAACCACTGTGCTATTGCTCCAGCATATATACAACATATACCATCTATAGATATAAAGTATATATATGTACATATATGTGTATATGTACCACCTTCACTTGCAAATCACCATTCTATACCTTTATTTTATTCTTTAATTTTCAAACATTGCACCAATGTGCAGGCCAGGTGTGACCCAAAAAACAAAAAAAAAATGGGGCAACAAGCCACCTTAACTCCCTGAACAGCTGTGAAGACCAAGTAGGCAATGACTTAGATGGGCAAAGGTTCAGTTACTGTCACCAAGACCATAAATATTAACACAGTTGTGACCATGTTATCCAAATATGGTCAAAATGAAAATAAATAAAGTTTTAAAAAGATTTTGATTTGGGTTCAGTGAAGAGAAACAGCTCTTCTCGCTCCCCAAGGGGAGATCATATGACGCCTTGAAGGAGCATTAAATCTTCTTCATTGTTGCCTGGTTCCTGGTGGCTCTGAATAATGACCAAGAACAGAGACAGAAGCCCCAGACATAAATCCCGTTTCAGCTACTCAGGAACTGGGTGACTTGTAAGAACAGAGATACTGGTACCAACTTCCCAGAAATATTACTCTAAGATTCCTTGAGATCATGGTGCATTGAAGTTCTGAGAACATAGTGAGGACTCTAATGGCTCCCTGGCCTCAGTTTTCTCATCTGTAAAATAGGGTCACTGCTTACACTAATCGGATGGGTTGTGTGGCGGAACAGTGAGAAATATATGCAGAGCCCTTCAGCCTCCATCCACCCATCTCTGCCATGCAAACCTATTCTTTTTCCCTAGTAACTGTCTCGGTCATAGAAAAGCTCTCAAAAATAAAACTACTAGGGCCAGGGAGATAGTATAGAGCGTATGTGGACTTGCATTCAGCTGACCCAAGTTCAATCCCCAGAATCACATATGGTCCCCTAAGCACCACTGGGAGTGACCCCCTTAGCACAGAGCCAGGTGTAAACTCTGAGCACTGCTGGACTGTCACTGTATCACTGTCATCCTGTTGCTCATCGATTTGCTCGAGCGGGCACCAGTAACGTCTCTATTGTGAGACTTCTTACTGTCTTTTGGTATATTGAATACACCACGGGTAGCTTGCCAGGCTCTGCCGTGTGGGCGGGATACCCACAGGTAGCTTGCTGGGCTCTCCAAGAGGGGCACAGGAATAGAACCTGGGTCGGCCAAGTGCAAGGCAAATGCCCTACCCTCCGTGCTATAGCTCCAGCCCTGCTGGGCATGGCCCTAAGGGTAAAATAATAATAATAACAGTAATAATAATAATAATAAGCGAGAGGCAGAGGGTGGGAAGGGGTGGGGGTGGCGGGAGGGATACTGGGAATGTTGGTGGTGGAGAATGGGCACTGGTGGAGGGAGGGTACTCCAACATTGTATGACTGAAACATAATCACGAAAGTTTGTAAGCCTGTAAAAAATTTTTTTTAATTAATTAAGAAAACTACACCCCCAAAAAACAATAAAATAAATAAAATAAAAATTTTAATGACTTGGAGTCAGAGTGCATGACCCCACGGGGTTCCCCGATGACCACCAGGAGTCACCATGGAGCAGTGAGAGGTGAGTAACCCAAATTACTGACCATCTGCCCTCCCCAACCCCTCACCCCGCCCCCACCCCCGTCCAAACACCAGTCAAAGCAGAAGCTGAGTTCCTTAAGAACAAAGACTCATCCCATCAAAGCGAAGACCGGCAACCCACGGAAGGGAACCCTCCACGCGAAACTCAGCCACCCACCACATCCTCCCGCCCCCCCCCCCAACCCCCAAATCCAGCTGGCACTTGAACTCATAGGTTCTAGGGCTGGAAGGACCTTTCCGAACAGACCCCGGAGTCACTTCGTTCTGAGTCGTGGAAACCCACAGAGTGGACTGAGCCTGCACCAGCACGCGACGATTCGCCACCGCAGAACGCCGCCACACGGTGGGAAGGGAGCAGCTCTGCTTGTGCCCGTCTGCGGGAGGCGACCCCCACTCCAAGCTCCCCGCGCCCGCGAGGACGCGGCAGGAATGGTGTAGTGCCGACTCTCGGCCTCTAGAGGGAGCCCCGCGCTCGGGCTGGGCCGCGCACGGGCTGGGCAGAGCGTGACCGCGACGTTGAGCTGAGCCGCGTTTTGAGCCCTTATTCTCCTCCCCCAAGCCCCCTTGCGTTGGGGGGGCTTCGGCTGCCAGCTGGAAAGCGCCCCCGCCTTGCCTGTCCCGGGGTTTGAAAGCCTAGGCGTGTCTCCCGACGCTTAGGAGTAGATCCCGACTCAGCAAGGCCAGTATGAAGCGGCCGTTTCTGCTCCTTTCGGGTCTCCTGACCCTTTGGCACTTGGGGAAAACAAAGTCACCAAGGACAGCGCAGCGGTTACAGACCGCCGAGCTACTGACCCAGCTAGAAATGTGGTTTGGTTTGGTTTGGTTTGTTTGATTTGGGTTTTGACTCATGCCTGGCCTGTACTCAGGGTTTACTCCTGGCAGGGCGCAGGGGTTACTCCTGGTCGGGCGCAGGGCGCTAGACGCGGTGCCAGGGATTGAACCCGGGTCTCCAGTGTGCCAGGCAAGGGTCCTGCCGGCTGTAATATCTCTCTGTCCACCCCCTGTTAGAAAGTCCATGTTAAGGAGCTGGACCGATAGCACAGCGGGTAGGGCGTTTGCCTTGCACTCGGCAGACCCGGGTTCGATCCCCAGCATCCCATATGGTCCCCCAAGCACCGCCAGGAGTGATTCCTGAGTGCAGAGCCAGGAGTAACCCCTGAGCATCGCTGTGTGTGACCCAAAAATTAAAAAAAAAAAGTCCATGTTAAGAAAGTCCACACTCCGGCCGAGCCTCACCCAGGAGTGAACCTGTTCATGGACCGAGCAACACTTCATACCATGTGCCCTGCCCAGACTCCAAGAGTACCGCACCACATGTGATGGAGTTCAAAGAAGCAGGCAACCAATCTTAGAGGGAAATATATATATATTTTAACAGATATGTATATAAAAGCACACAAGGCTTAACTTCTAACAACATTTTTCAGCGGTTTTTCATAACAAAAAATACATTATTTCGGTTTCTGCTTTGGGGCAGAGATTGGGGTTCTGGATGGAAACACCCGAAATGTGGTGGTGGGAAGGTGTCTTGGTGGTGAGGTTGGTGTTTGAATGCTAAATGTAATCAAATATTCTGAACTACTCTATAAAATAAAAAAACAAAACAAATCCTAATGAGAATAATGGAGCTTTTCGGACTAATGTCAAATTAGGAATGAGGATCCTCTATCTACTTTAACTTTGAATGCCTCGTTTCTTTAACATTTTAGCTGCAGTCAGAACAATTCTGATTTACACATATAAGTTGCGGCAAATGTTTATAGCTATCTTTACTATCTCTGAAAATTAAGTTTGTGCACATCACATGAGATAATTATCATTTTTATTGAAGGTTGGAGCGATAGCACAGCGGGTAGGGCATTTGCCTTGCACGAGACTGACCCAGGTTCGATTCCTCTGCCCCTCTCGGAGAGCCTGGCAAGCTACCAAGAGTATCCCGCCCGCACTGCGGAGCCTGGAAAGCTATCCGTGGCGTATTCGATATGCCAAAAACAATAACAAGTCTTACAATGGAGACGTTACTGGTGCCCACTCCAGCAAATCGATGAACAATGGGATGACAGTGATACAGTGATTGAAGTGTTTTAGAAAGTGGAAAAAAGAGAGAGAAATGTGTCGATAGACATGCCATTCAGAATAACAACCAAAAAAGTCACAGTAGGTTGGCATAAAGAGCAGTTTTGCCAAAGAATATTTTTCAAAGCAACAACAACAGCACCTGTTCAAGTGTCTCCAATGGCTCCGGGGCCTCAGTTTTCTCATCTGTAAAATAGGCTCACTGCTTACACTGACGGCTGGGTCATGTTATGAAACAGTGAGTAATATCTGCAGAGCTGGCTGAAGATAGCTGGGTCCTTCTGTCTTAAGTGCGTAGGGATCACTATGCACAGTAGGAAAAAGACAGCGAGAGGGTTGAACCCTGAGGGCTCTCGAAAAGGGTCTCAAGGACGTTGAAGATTCCTGGGATCCCACTTTGAGAAGCCTGGTCCTGGGTGTTTTTCTCAGGGGTATTTGGAGTAGAGACTGCCCAGTTCAGACTTCACTGCACCTGGCAGGGGGCAATAAGACAGAGCCCCCCCCCCCCACCACACACACACACACACACACACACACACACACACACACAAACACACACACGCTGCTTTCCTTGTCCCTGGCCCTCACCACTCCCGACACAACAAGAATTCTTCACCAAACAGCCTGATATTGACCCTCCCGAGCCCCCAAATCCTCACACGGGCCTTCGCTGTCCCACCACGACTCATATTCCCAGGCGTTAGGTTCTTGCCCTGCGGCTAAATTTCGAGCTTCTTGCATCACTCTACGCCCCCATCCCCCAGGATACCCAAGGGTGGTTCTGGCAAAACCAGGCCATAGACCCCTGGCCCCGTAGCCGCCCTCCGGGGGCTGGACTCGTCTCCGCCAATATCCCTCCCCCACACTGTCACAGCCCAGGCCCAGCTGTGGCTAGCGGGGTCTCTGAGACTGGGTTTGCCCCCCTCCCGCAGGGCAGAGTGTGCCCATGTGGGCCTCTGATTCCACGGTTAGAAGGAAGGAGAAGTTGCTTTAGTCATTTCCCATCACCATGGTAAAATTCTGAATCTTGCATGGCAGAGCCTGGCAAGCTACCCGTGGCGTATTCGATATGCCAAAAGCAGTAACAATAACGGGCCTCAGTCCCCTGACACTGAACATGACAGGGACAAATGAGACGTTACTGGCGCCCGCTCGAGCAAATCGATGAGCAACGGGGACGACAGTGACAGTGACAGTGATGGTATAATTACCACAAATTCAGAGTCTCAAAATGACACACTTGGGATCTGCCAGGCCGGGAGGCCGGGCTCTGGCCCTGCTTCCTGGCAGCTGAAGTCAAGGTGTTTGCAGAGTTTTGCTCCCTTTCCCTTTTTCCAGAAAAGTGATTTTGCCTTTCCAGCTTGGAGATCCTGCTTGGGTGTGATCCTAGGTGTGCTCCAACCCTCTCCATCTCTCTCTCTCTCTCTCTGCCTCTCTCTCTGTATCCTCTGTTTCTATCTCCTCTCTCTTAGTCTCTGTCTCTCTGTCTCTCTCTGCCTTTCTCTGTCTCTGTTTCTGTCTCCTTACACTGTCTCTGTCTCTCTTGGTCTCTGTTTTTCTGTCTGTCTCTGTCTGTTTGCCTCTGTCTCTGTCTTTCTTTGTCTCTCTGTTTCTCTGATTCTCTCTCGCACTCTCTCCTTGCACTGTGATTGCACTATACTCACCTGGGTCATGCAGGATAAACTCCCCACGTAGTGAGTCATGGCTCAATCACACGAGCAGAGTCACCTTTGGCACGTGAGGTCACAGACTCGAAGCCTCTAAGGATAAGAACATGACCACTGGGCACTGTCTGTGACCACCGTTATTGGCCGTTATGGAGCGTTTTACCACTGGCTGGTGGCATAAGGTTCCTCCTAGCAGCACGCGTTCTAGTTCACACTTAAGGTGTTTATTTTGAGTGACTGGTAGCATTTTAAATTGGCCTTTGTATCTCAGTTGATTTAATTCTGTACATTAACTCATGAATGTCAACATAGCCTCGGGGCCAGAGAGATGCCCAAGGGTGAATGCACCTGCCAGTCTCATCTCAGCACCCCATGGCCACCCCAGCCCTCACCCCCAGTGCTCCAGGCATAGCCTAGACGCTCCCAAGTCTCCCAGTGTCCTGGGTAATCCTCAGAGCCTCATGTTTAGGCCCTTGCATTGAGCTGCCAGCCTTTCTGTTGCTGGGGTCATGGGAATAGACTTGGGGTCCCCTCAGCAGCACTTTTGAGGCATCCCTCAAAAAAAATGCAACCTCCACGGAGCTTACAAGCTTTGGGGTCAGACCTGCATCCATTGACAGAAATAAACTTATTTATCAAATTGCTTCAAAGATTAACTTGCCCCTGACCACAAGGGACAATGCTGCCCAGTGGTCACACACCCGTTATTCTGTGATCACCATTATTGGCCATTATTTAGCGTTTTACCACTGACTGGTGGAAGGAAGAAGGTTCCTCCTAACGGCACTCATCCTAGTTCAGACTTAAGGTATTTATTTTGAGTGACTGGTATCATTTTAAATTGGCCTCTGTGTTTAAATTGATTTAATTCTGCCAATGCTACCTGACGCCATTGGTCCTGTTCCCAAGAAAGGAAGAAGGGGTGGAATATGTTGCACTGGTGAAGGGATGAGTGTTCTAGCATTGTATAACTGAGACTTAAACCTGAAAACTTTGTAACTTTCCACATGGTGACTCAATAAAAAAATTTAAAAAAAAAAAGAAAGGAAGAAGGAAAAACAGAAGAGTTGGCCGGCGCTGTTTACTGGATCACACACTCCGAGGAAGCAAGGACTGTCTTTGCACTCAACCCAGCCCTGGGATCCTGTGGTCAGGCAAATGCACGGCTGGTGCTGGAACGAACAGACTCTCTCCTCCGTAAACCCTCTCCTGCGTTCCCTTTCTCTTCAGATGAAAGTTCGGGTGGTTTTTGCTCAGCAAGACAAACAAGCATGAGCTAAGCCTGTCCCAGCCGGCCCCAAATGTCACTCCCCCCTACTTCCTCTGGGCTCCTGCCCTCCACACCCCGGACCCCCTTGCTCTGTAGAGCCTTTGCCCCATCCAGGCTCACCTCATCCTCAGCCACGGTCTCTGGCCACCTGGCTCAGTCCCACCCCAGCCCTCCAGCCCGACACCCCTCCCTAGCCTGACCCCCACACTCCTAAGGGGACCCCACCACATCTTCCTTAGCCCCTGGGGTTAAGCACCCCTCCCTGGCTCTGAGCACCCCTCCTTGTTCTGGCCTGTCCCCCCTTGACCCTTCTTTCCCAGGCTCCGTGCCTGAGCCTGGATGCTGTCAGGGCAGAGCCTCAGAGAGTGTCAGGTCTCCGGAGTCAGTCTGCGGCGTGTGAGGGCTCAGGAGCACCCACAGGACGCGATCCGGCTGGTTCCCAGGGCCTGCTTGGCCCTGCTCTCTCACCTCGGCTCCATGAGGGCAGGAAGGGGTTTCTGGGCTGTGGCACCATGTCTGCTGGGGAGCACTGTGTCCGTGTGCCGCCGGGTGAGGCCGTCCTGGCCTGCACCAGGTTCTGCATCAGCCACGGCGCTACTCGTCAGTGCGGCTAGGCTTGGGGCTGGATGACAAACAACCCACTCCCCCCTTCGCGTGCGCGCGCGCGCATACACACACACACACACACACACACACACACACACACACACACACACACACACTTCCCTCCCTTCCTTGCAGGAACATATGATAAGCCAGACCCAACCTACAAGGTTCCGAAGGCCTCTGCAGCATGTCCCGCAGCTCACCCTCCTTGCCAAGAGGTAGATCTCATGGCAGGACAAGGCAAAGGATCCCAAACCAGCCAGAGCAAGAGTCCTTGCATACAGCTGGCCTGGGTTCAATCCCTGGCACCCTAGATGGTCCCTCAAATCTCACCAGGAGAGACCCCGAAACACTGAGCCAGGATAAATCCTGAGCACAGTCAGGAGAGGCCAAACAACAACAACAATAATAATCGTCGTAACAAATGAAACCAAAAGGATCTGAAAACAGACGCCGTGTCCCATCAGTAAGTCTCTCACTCTGTCTCCTCCACACGCCGGCACCTGGCCTGATCACACACTTCCACCGGGAATAACAGGAGGCTGGTAAATAATCGTTTCAGAAAGAGGCTCTCGGCCCCCTCCAGCCGGTCAACAGAGCTGTGAAGTGCCCACCCCAGCCCTCCCCCCATCTCCCCCGCCTTCCTGGCACGCTCTCAAAGATGGCAAAGGGCCTCCCCCCTCCCCTGCCCCTCTTTCCTATCTCGCCGGGCACTGCCCAGAGGCCAAAGCACCGCTTCTATCTTCTGCAGCAGAGCTGAGCCAGGGCTCTGGGAGCCGCAGGAAGGACGGTTGGTGGCAGGAAAGGGGTGTGTGCAGGGCACGGGCTCCGCAGTGCCTGGACACCAACCGCCCCGTGCACCCCCAGCCCCCCCAGGGCCAGCTGCAGCTTTATTTCCTGTCTGGAGGAAAAGCTATGGTCAGGGTTCTGTAGGGAGCCCCCGGCTGGTGAGGGCTTGCGTTCTTTTTTTAAAATTATTTTTAAAAATGTTTTATTTTCTATTAGTGAATCACCGCGAGATAGTTACAGACTTACAAACGTTCTTGCTTGCATTTCAGTCCTACAATGCTCGAGTGCCCATCCCTCCACCAGTGCCCATTCTCCACCAGCAATGGTCCCACCATCCCTCCCACCACCCACACCCTGTCTCCCTCCCCCAACCCCGCCACTGTGGTAGGGCATTCCCTTTTGCTCTCTCTCTCTCCTTTTGGGTGTTGTGGTTTGTCATAGAGGTATTGAGTGGCCATCATGTTTGGTCTATAGTCTACTTTCAGCCGGCATCTCCCATCCCGAGCAGGCCCTCCTAGCACCCTTTACTTGGTGGTCCCTTCTCCATCTGAGCTGCCTTTTCCCCAGCATGCGAGTCCAGCTTCTAAGCTGTGTAGTAATCCTCCTGGTACTAATCTCTGCTGTTCTTGGGTGTTAGTCTCCCATTCTGTTACTTTATATTCCACAGAGGAGTGCAATCTTTCTGTGTCTGTCCCTCTCCTTCTGAGTCATTTCACTTAACCTGATACTCTCCATGTTAATCCACTTATATGCAAATTTCACGAAGGGGTTGTGTTCTTGACAACTGTCTCTCTCACCCCTTTCTTCCTACACATCCTCTTTATCGGCAGACACGCGCTGTGTGGCCAGGAGCTGGAGGGAAGAGACGGCTCTGCGTCAAGACCATCA
The DNA here is from genome assembly GCF_027595985.1 of Sorex araneus. NCBI lineage: Eukaryota > Metazoa > Chordata > Mammalia > Eulipotyphla > Soricidae > Sorex > Sorex araneus. The sequence continues at coordinate 8,957,010 of NC_073306.1, forward strand.
CCGTGTGGGGCGTCTTTCCAGACGCTAATGAATGCCTGCCGAAGCCAGTCGTGCAGAGTAAACCAGTATTTCCTACTGTGCCTCTCCCAGGAACTCACAAGAGTCTGTTTCTCACTCCTCTGGGAAAGCTGGGTTTCCCCACTTGGAATCTGTTTCTACTCCCCGGGGTGCTGGGGGGGGGGACTGGGCGGAGTCGAGGATCAAACCTGGGGCGCCCGAGTGCAAAGTGACGTTGGTGGAGGCATCTCCGTGCTCCTGCTCTCTCTGCTGACAACGTTTTCTGTTATCGAGCGCCTGCTGTGTGACGGTCCTTTTGCCAACGGACTTCCACAGAATCTGCCAGCCGTGCCCTGGGGAGTAGCTTGAGAAAACGGTCTTCAAGGTGAGGAAATCAGGCTCTGAATGATCAGGCACCTCGTCCACTCCATACTGACAAATTAGGAGATTTCTCACTGAGACCTTGAAAATACACACACACACACACACACACACACACACACACACACACACACACGAAGTTTGGCCCGGGGGGACTAGGGGCCGGGGATAAAGGGAAAAGGCCAGGGAAGGGATCACCAGCAGAGTGAGAGAGGGAAGTGGTCGCTCTGGGTGAGGACTGGGTGCTAAAAGGAGATAAAATGGGGGCTGGAGTGATGGCACAGCGGGTAGGGCATTTGCCTTGCACGCGGCCAACCCAGGTTCGATTCCCGGCATCCCATATGGTCCCCTGAGCACCGCCAGGAGTGATTCCTGAGTGCATGGGCCAGGTGTGGCCCCTGTGCATATCCAGGTGTGACCCAAAAAACAAACAAAAAAGAGATAAAATAGACACACACACAAATCTCGGAACCAAGCTGCAGAGATGTGTCTGGACTTTGCAACAGGTCACTTTCACCGGGCCACCCAAACGGGAGCAGGTGCCGTCCCTCAACCTGGCCCCTAGGAATCCTGGCAGCCGCCATCTCCTAGAACTCAATGAAAGCTCCAGGTATGTGGTGGCAGTGGCAGAAAATGCCAGGCCTCACGGAACAGGGGAGGAGCCAGCCCTACTCCTTCTCCCCGCCCCAATGGGACTCTGAGATGACGCCCACAAACGGCCACGGCTACTTAAGCTCCCACACAGCCATGATCCAGAAACACACACACAAACCGAGCAGCTTGCTGCAGCGATCTCCCCAGACCCTAATTATGAAAATTTTAGAATTCCTGGAGTGCGCAGCCACTCTTGCGGCTACGCAGCATCATATTTTATCCATAGCAAGCAATACAAAACAAATTGTCTAGCATTGCCTTTTCAGCAGGTTTGCGTGGTGGTGGGACTGGTATCGAAATACCAAATGTAACCAAAGTAGAGAGAGAATATTGTGCAAACTGATAGATTGGTAGGGGGAGGAGTGGAATGGGGTGGGTACTGGGGATTTGGGTGGTGGAAAATGTGCACTGGTGAAGGGATGGGTGTTTGATGATTGTGTGACCGAAGCTAAAACATGAAAGCTTTGTAACTGTATCTCACCGTGAATCAATAAAAGGGGGGAAATTAAATTAATAAATAATAACCAATAAAATAAAAAAATAAAAGGAGATAAAGTGACACATCACCAAGAAAAAAAAGTAACCAAGAAAGAAGTGGCAGCCGCCATAGAGGCAGGCCAGGGAGTGGAAGGGACATTGGGGACATTGGCGGAGCAGAGTGGAGACTGATGAAGGGAGGGTGTTGGAACACTGTACCTGTGACACTCAAACGTGAAGAACCGTATAACTTTGTAATTCAAGGCGATTCCGTGAAAAACTGCTAAGAAAAACAGCATTCGCTATGTGAAGCAAGAAATAATTGCTGGAGATGGAGAGCTTCCAGTGAAGGTGCGGGGGCTGGAGGCCGGGCCCCCAGGGACGGCAACAAGGATGACACCCAGATGTTATCACAGCTGCTGACTCAGAGTCCTGCTGCCTTGGCTGCACCCCAGGGCCCAGGGCTGTCCCTCTAAAGCGGGCTGGGACAACACCCATGGTGTGGCCACATGACCTCACCTTTGCTCCTCCTCCCCCTGGGTTCTATTCATTTCTTTTTTTTCACAATTTTTATATATTTTATTTTCATAAGGTAGTTCACACTAGTTCATTTCAGATAATATTCAAACACCAATCCCACCACCAAGCACCTTCCCCCCACAATAAGAGGGAAGTGTGTGAAAGTTGTTGTGTTTCGCTCTGGAGCCATTTAAACCCGTATATAAGAGAATATAAGCAAGTATGTTAAAAACCAAACAAATGTGTGCTACTTTTGGTCCCTAAGTGGGCTGGGTAGGAGAGGTCACATAGCCGCAAATGTGGCCGCACGCTCCAGGAAATTCTGCGTCACTCTCTTCTGGGAGCTTTGGTTCATAGTCTTGGCTGTTGATGAGATGACATGGCGCAGGGGGCAGTGTGTGGGTGTGACTGCCAAGCTGCTGGAAAACTGGGGACCTGGGGGGAGGAGGCCCAGGCCCGATCGAAGTGGGCTTGGAGATCTCAGCCACGGGTCCCACATTGGATTCCATTCTAGTGGAGACTCTAGCTAGCACCTCTGAGTGTCAGTGACAAATCACACCCTGAACTTGAAAAGGAAGCTGAGGATTGTGGGTGTTGCCTTTCTGCATGCAGGGGAGTAGGGACAGGGGCCAAGGGCCTCTGCAGGCTCCACCTGCTGTCCACCAGCTGTCGGCTGGGTGTTGAGGCCTCATCGCCCAAAGTCCTCCACTCACTGAACATAACCAATAATGCTCCTTACTGGCTTCCATGGAGGGGCCCTTCGAGCACATCCAGCAGCTCAGCCCTTCCAGCCTTGTCACTTGTATCACTTGTCATCCCATTGATCTTCGATAACGTCTTCGTAACGTCTCCATTCATCCCTGTTGCGTGCTAGTGTAGCCCAATGGTATCTGCTTGCTCCAGGAACACGAAGATCCTCAAACCATTCATTCAGGGTTTTGATGAGGAAGTCTGACCATCTCATAGGTGGGTGGACACTCGGTCTTTTGACGTCCCGTGGAATCCAGTCAGTAACAGCTCTAGTCCAGTGGTCGTCTCTAAATCGCATTATGTGTCGGCCCATCTGATTTTCAACGTCTTGGCAAACAAAACAGCGTCCCTGATTCTTGATTGTCAATGGAGGTCAGAACTCCAGATTCCTTCTCTCACTTGAGTGAAACGTGGTACTCCAAGCATAGCTCTTTCGATTCCTCTTTGGGATACCCGAATAGCGTTCTGGTCCTGTTTTTGTAGGGCCCAGGTCTCTGAGGTGTATGTTAGTGCAATGGTCGACTCCCTTCCAACCAATCTGTGGAAAAACGGAGACTTTCAAGTTCCCAGTTCCCAGGACGATCCCGAACTTGACAACTGGGCGCACCATGAACGAGCCGATCCATCTTGGCCCTGCTGAAGTTTCCCAGCTCCAGGCAATTACTCGTGGGTGGTAAATCTGCTCAGACACCAAAACTGTTTGCATAGTGTATGCTGAAACCCACTCCTCCTGAACAACTTTGTAACTGTGTATCTCACCATGATTCAATTAAAAAAAATTTTTTTAATTGTTCTCATCATCCTCAACATCATCTGTTCTGCCTTAAGGAAGCTGAGTGCTTTTCTCTGAAACAGAACCTGTGTTTTATATTTGAGAGAAGGGCGGAGGGTGAGGGGGGTCCACAGGATTGAGGCCTTGAAACTCCGTGAGATCTCGCAGACCACACCCTCTGTCCCAGGATCACAGAGCCTCTGGGCTTGCCAATTTCCACTTCAGTCACTTTCTAGACAGTGTATAGATGCTCTCTAGCCTCTGAATGGGACCTGCATGGAGAGAGAGAGAGAGAGAACATGGAATAAAAATAAGTGGCTCTCCATTATCTATGGATAATGGAGATAATACAATAATATATGTATTGCAATACAATAATATATGTATTGCAAACCATAATGCCCAAAAGGAGAGAGAGAGAGAGAGAGACTAAGAAGGCATTTGTCTGCCATAGATGGAGGGGCGGGGTGGGACTGGGGGTGTTGGGAGAGAGATACTGGAGACATTAGTGGTGGAAAATGTGCACTGGTGGAGGGATGGATGTTTGATCATTGTATGACAAACTCAAACATGGAAGTTTTGTAACTCTAGCTCATGGTGATTCAATAAAGTATATATATATAATTAAAAAAATTAAAAAATAAGTGACTTTCTTGGAGCACTTGCCATGAGTCACCCTCCTCGATGTTGTAATGAACTGATGCACTGAACTTAGTCTTCTAAAATTATCGGGATGATTCCCTTAAGCAACACAGCCATCTGGAGCGTCCTGCCAGGGCTAGAGGGGGTGTGCTGAGAAAGGGACAGTGAGTATCGCCTGGCCCCTGGCCAAGGGCTGGAGACTAAGGCCCGGCTTTCTTTTTTTTTTTTTTGAGTTTTATTTTATTTTTTTTATTTTTTAAATTTTTTTTATTGAGTCACCATGTGGAAAGTTACAAAGTTTTCAAGTTTAAGTCTCAGTTATACAATGCTCGAACACCCATCCCTTCACCAGTGCACATATTCCACCACAAAGAATCACAGTATAGCTCCACCCCGTCCCCCCACACCCCTAGCAAGGCCCGGCTTTCTTCTGGCAGCTCTGGAACCTGTTCATGCTTTCCCGTGCCCAGGTCAGCACCAGCCTCGATGTCCACCTTTGTGCCAGGGCAGCTTCGATTCCCGCCCCGTAGAGACATGTCCTGAGTTCTGCTCTCCTCCCCCAGTAGAAAGAGGAGAATCTGCAGACAGATCTTGGTCACTCACACTTCTTCACGCTCCTCCCTGGGCCCGATGCAGTTAGCGGTACCCACGGGCGTTCTGGCTGTGCTGGGTGGGCCGTAGCTGAAGAGACACGTGCATGGGGGTTCAGGAGCCAACTCTGGGCCTGAGTTGGCTGAGAGAAAGATCCACTGCATGCAGATTCTGCAGGAGTTCCATGGAGAATGGGCACGCTGGCCTTGGGAGGTCACAGAAGGACATTTTGTATGACGTCGGGGAATGCTGTTTCTTCGGGACCAGGAAGAAAGTTTCTTGGTGGAAACAGGGAGAATGGTGCCTTCCACCAAGCCAGATGGCCCATCGATCAGAAAAATGAATCTCCTGATGGGGCCCGGCCTAGAGATGACACCGGGGCCGAAGTGTGCAAGCATGAGGGGGTGAGTTCGATCCCCACCAGTGCCCATACACTGAGCTTGATCCTGGATGTTCTGCCGTGACCCCCGGCACCTGGTCATCACCAGGTGTGTGTGAGCGGCCTAACACCCAAAAAGAAACATGAACCCCATGGCCAGGAGTAACCCCCCACCCCGCCTTCCTCGAGCACTTCAGAGCACCGTGGCAAACTCCCCTGAATCCTACTAGAGAAGGTATGAGGGCAACTTGTCTGGAGAATCATCCCCCAGTAAGCACTAAAGAGAGTGTGAGATCTAGGGCTGGAGCGATAGCACAGCGGGGAGGGCATTTGCCTTGCACGTGGCCAACCTGGATTCGATTCCCAGCATCCCATATGGCCCCCCGAGCACCACCAGGGGTAATTCCTGAGTGCAGAGCTAGAAGGAACCCCTGTGCATTGCCAGGTGTGACCCAAAAAGCAAAGAGAGAGAGAGAGAGAGAGAGAGAGAGAGAGAGAGAGAGTGAGATCTGAACCATAGTGTGTGTGTGTGTGTGTGTGTGTGTGTGTGTGTGTGTGTGTGTGGCCATCCCAGCTACAGCTGCAGAAAAGTCAGGGGAGGCGGGAAATGAATTCCCCCTGGGCTTCTGCAGAGATGGAGTCTCTGTATAGCCAATCAGCAGGTCTGGTGGGTTCCAGGTTCATAACAAGGTCCCGCCCACACGCCCCTACCTCCAGCCGAGGTCTCCATTCTTTCCCCCGGGTGGGTGGGTGCTGTGGCACCTGCATTTTTCGATGAGGCAATCGAGACCAGAAGAACCTGAGAAACGGGCTCAAAACGCCCTGACAGAGCAGTGGTGCGGGAGGAGGTTTGAGCCTGGGGTGGTCGCTGTGGGCACCGAGCTCATTGTCAGCCTCGAGTGCTTGTCCTTGTTCTGGCGAGGCCCGTCTGCGCTGGAGACCGCCCACTGTCTGTCCATCTCCCAGCCCTCTCTGCCCGGCTGTGCCCGTGTTCTCCGCTCCTGGACAGAACGGTCCAGCCACCAGGGAACTCCTCTGAGAACTGCCCGAGGACCGGTCGGAGGGAGGGTTGAGGCTCTCACAGCAGAGCGTCAGGGACAGCACGCTCCCCGGGGCACTGACCGCAGCTCAGCTCCTGTGGTCACTCGCCTGGACAGTTCCTGGAAGGCCATGATGGTTTCTGCATTTCTGTGAACTTTCCTGTCCTCTACATAGGGATCAGTCTCTTCCTCCCTCCCTCCCTCCGTTCCTCCCTCCCTCCCTCCGTTCCTCCATCCCTCCCTCTTTCTCTCTCTCTCTCTCTTTCTCTCTCTCTCTCTTTCTCTCTTCCTTCCTTCCTTCCTTCCTTCCTTCCTTCCTTTCTTTCTTTCTTTCTTTCTTTCTTTCTTTCTTTCTTTCTTTCTTTCTTTCTTTCTTTCTTTCTTTCTCTCTCCTTCTTTCTCTCTTTCCTTCTTTCTTTCCTTCTTTCTCCCTCCCTCCCTCTCTTCCTTCCTCCCTTCCTTCCTTTCTTCTTTCCTTCCTTCCTATTTTCACTCTTTCCTTCCTTCCTTTCCTCTTTTCTTCCTTCTCTCCTTCCTTCCCTCCCTCCTTCCTTCCTTCCTTCCTTCCCTCCTTCCTTCCTTCCTCCTTCCTTCCTTCCTCCCTCCCTCTCTCCCTCCCTCCCTCCCTCTCTCTCTCTCTTTCTTTCTTTCTTTCTTTCTTTCTTTCTTTCTTTTCTTTCTTTCTTTCTTTCTTTCTTTCTTTCTTTCTTTCTTTCTTTCTTTCTTTCTTTCTTTCTTTCTTTCTTTCTCTTTCCTTTTCACACCAGGTAGTGATCAGGGCTTACTTCTGGCTCTGTGCTCAAGGATCACTCCTAGCAGTGACCACATGTGCTGCCGGGGATCAAACCTGGGTCAGCCCTGCCCACTGTACTCTCTCTGGCCCCAGCCTGATCTCTCTTCACATCTTGGGTCTTCTGAAAGTCATCCCCTGTGCTCTCACTTCTGCAGACTGAGGAGAGAGGACAGAGTTTGGGCACATTCCTGGCCTGCACCAGACCCAGGTTCAAGCCCTGTGACCAGGCACCACTAGGTACAGCTCTAAACCCACCCTGCCCCCGTCCCATTGCCATCGGGGTGGTCTGGGTCAGCCCAGCACTATCGACCCAGCAGCAGCTCCTCGTCAGGCCCCAGCACTGACCCCCTAACTCAGCTGCCTGAGTATTGCTGGGATCGGCCCCCAGACCGCCTGGGAACTGCTAGGAAGAATCAAACAAAATTTTAAAACTGAGCAAACAAGTAGATGAGAAGCCTGGGACCAGGCTTCTGCTGGCAACAGGGACTCGCCATGGTTCGGCACGTCAGAGTGGGTGCGATCAGAACACACCTGGGAAGAAACCCCTGGTGGGGTGGTTGGGAGGACCCAGGCCCCCAGCCGGCAAACACAGATGTGCACAGAGCCAGGTTGGGAGCTAGAAGCAGAGAGAAGGTCTGGGTCTGGGGGCCACCCAGCCACCAGGGATGCTTCCTCCGCCGACAGCTGCAGCTGTCATGGCCAGGTGGATTGGGGGGCCCTGGCTCCCAGGTTTCCCGAACAATGCCACATGGGCGACTAGGGCGATAGCACGGCTGGTCGGGCACATGCCTTGCGCACAGCTGACCCGAGTTCAATCCCCGGCACTTCATGTGGTCCCCTGAGCACCGCCAGGAATGATCTCTAAGTGCAGAGCCAGGAGTAACCCCTGATAATTGCTGGGTGTGACCCCCATTACACACACACACATACACACACACAATGCCACATGTATCAATTTTCCTGTAATTAAAAAATATATATTGTGTATTTATTTCAATATATTTGTTTGGGGGCCATCACCAGGGTTGCTCAAGAGTCACTCCTGGCCCCAAAGGGGAGAGAGAAAGAGACAGACGGCCAGAGACAGAGACAGAGAGAAGGGAAGTGCCTGCCGTAGAGACAGGCTGGGAGGGGGGTGGCGAAAGGGACTCTGGGAACACTGGGGGTGGGGAATGCACACGATGGAGGAAAGCTCTGGGAACACTGTTTGGCTCAAGCCCTGATTTTAGCAACTCTGTATCTCACTGTAATTCAAAAAAACAAACAAACAAATAAACTTAAAAAAAAAAAAAGTCACTCCTGGTTGTGCTGAAGGGACCAGGCGGTGCTGGGGGTTGAACCCGGGACTCCCATGTACAGAGCCTGCCTTGCACTCTCTCCAGTCCCTGTGAGTCTCTTAAGTCCTCAGGAGACACTCAGATCTGTATTCCACAGAGTCCCTCGGCCCCCTCCCACCACCACCACCCAACGGGCGTGTTCTCTGGGAAGATGGAAGCTCTCACGCCCGCCCGAGAGAATGACAATGACCTGTGGTGGGGTAGCGGGGGCAGGATCAGAGTGCTCAGTTCCGGGGGAGGCCACGCGGACAGATATGACACCAGGTGGGTGCTGGGAAAGTCTTGGAGGGTCCCATCCTAGGGGGGCAAGGGAAGCAAACAGCACAGGCAGCTGCAGAGCCTGGATCAAGAGTGACTCTTCATGCAGGCAGCCCTGCTGTCACCAGTCCGCTGACGACAGTCTGACCCCTCACGGACGAGCTGGGAGACGCGTGACCTGGAACCTCCTGCTAAGTCGCTCTGGATTTCTTCATCTACTCACTGGGAGCTGTGGGACTGCAGATCTCGCAACATGGTTCATGGTCACGAAACACAGGCCGCGAGGAAGAACGTCGTCGTGACCCAGAGTACCTGCCCTGTCGGCAGCAAATGGTCCCAAGTTCAAATCCCTGGTTTCCCACGTGTGGCAGAGAAATTCTAGAAGCTCTGCTGTGTGCGCCTGGCAGAGGAATGTCTGCTGTCTGCACTGATGCCTGTCATTGCAAATTATTTCTGCCTGCACTGCGGTCAGCTCTGTGTAAGCAGCATGCACACACACACATCCATACACAGACATGCATGTACATGCACGCACATGCAAACACTCACGCACACTCACACAGACACACATGCACCTACTTGCACACACATGCATGTGTGCGCACACACAGACACAGCTATGCTGTGTGGCGAGTACAGTGATATACAGCAAGAGATCAAATACATGTTGTTGGTGCTTCTTGGCTCTGGTCCTCCACCCGACCTCCAGGAGGAGCCTCCTGCTTTTATTCCGCTGCCTGAACCTCTCCCCATCCTGGAGCTCCATGCACCCCCGGCCCTGCCCAGGAGAACAACATTCCTCTGGCAGTGATTGACGGGTCAGCGGTGTGGGGGAGGGAGGCACAGTCTGAGCCTTTCGCCTTTCAGAGCCGTTTATTTGATTCCGTAAGAGCAGGTAAGAAGTGGTGGCCGGGATGCCACAGTGGAGAGGCAGACAGTGGCCCCCACCTGTCAGAGACCAGCTGAGAGAGCCAATGCCATTTTTCTCCTTAAGAAACGCAAACCACAACACCCAAAGGGAGAGAGAGCAAACCACAACACCGGAAGGGAGAGAGAAGACAAAAGAGAATGCCCTGCCACAGAGGTGGGGCGGGGTGTGCGGATGGAGGTGGGGAGGGGAGTGAGAGTGATACTGGGATCATCATGGGTGGTGGAGAATGGGCACTGGTGGAGGGATGGGTACTCGAGCATTGTATGACTGAAACACAAGCATGAAAATATGTAAATCTGTAACTGTACCCTCATGGTGATTCACTAATAAAAATAAGAATAAATTTTTTAAAAAAGAGAAAGAAAAAAAAAGAAATGTTCTCGACTCCCAAGCCCTGGAGCAATCCTCCTGGCCCTTATCTCTACTATGCTTGGGCATTATCTCCCATTCTGTTCCTTCAAATTCCACAAATGAGTGCAGTCATTCTATGTCTGTCCCTCTGTCTCTGACTCACTTCAGTTAGCATGATATTCTCCATGTCCATCCACTTAGATGCAAATTTTATGATTTTATCTTTTTCTAACAGCTATATAGTATTCCGTTGTGTAGATGCACCTGTATTTCAAACCATAACACCCAAAAGGAGAGAGATAGTAAGAGGGAACATGCCTGCCACAAAACCGAGGCTGGGGGTGGGGGTGAGGGGGGTGGGAGGAATACTGGGAACATCAGTGGTGGAGAATGGGCACTGGTGGAGGGATGGGTACTTGATCATTGTATGACTGAAATGTAATCACAAAAGCTCGTAAGTCTGTAATTGTATATCATGGTGATTCATGAAAGAAAGAAAGAAAGAAAGAAAGAAAGAAAGAAAGAAAGAAAGAAAGAAAGAAAGAAAGAAAGAAAGAAAGAAAGAAAGAAAGAAGGAAGGAAGGAAGGAAGGAAGGAAGGAAGGAAGGAAGGAAGGAAGGAAAGAAGGAAGGAAGGAAGAGAAAGAAAGAAAGAAAGAAAGAAAGAAAGAAAGAAAGAAAGAAAGAAGAAAGAAAGAAAGAAAGAAAGAAAGAAAGAAAGAAAGAAAGAAAGAAAGGAAGAAAGGAAGGAAGGAAGGAAGGAAGGAAGGAAGGAAGGAAAGAAAGAAAGAAGGAAAGAAAGAAAGAAAGAAAGAAAGAAAGAAAGAAAGAAAGAAAGAAAGAAAGAAAGAAAGAAAGAAAGAAAGAAAGAAAACAAGAAAGAAAGAAAGAAAGAAAGAAAACAAGAAAGAAAGAAAGAAAGAAAGAAAGAAAGAAAGAAAGAAAGAAAGAAAGAAAGAAAGAAAGAAAGAAAGAAAGAAAAAGAAACACTCTTTGGGCCCCAGGGTTAGTTCAGAGACTGAAATGCAGGATTTCCAGCCACCCCAAAGCCAGGTGTGCACAAGCCTGCAGTCAAAAAGTGTGAACCCCAATGAGCAATGCAAGCCCCCAAAATGTACGACTACGGGCCAGGAGTTAAACCCTCACTCGCACCCCAAGCTAGTACATGTGTGAGCATCTCCACCAAAGTGTACAACCAGCCCCTGGTGGACAAAACAACCAAAATGCGCAGGAGACAGGGTGGAGAGATAGTAGAGCGGGGAGGCTGTTTGCCTTGCACGCAGCTGACCCAGGTTCAATCCCCGGCCTTCCCATGGTCCCCCTGAGCGTTGCAATGAGTGATGCCTGAAAGCAGAGCCAGGAGTAAGCCCTGAGCATCGCAGGGTGTGATTCAGAAAACAAATAAATGAACAAAAACAATGTGCAGGAGTGCCACAGCTGGAGTTGCAACCCCAGCAAGCACATCTTCGATCTTAACCTCTGTAGCAACAATATCATTGGAAGAGAAAGAAGGAGAAAGAGTAGTTAACAGCAATGGACAGACTTTCCCAAAGCTAAACTGTGCGCTAGGCAAGATCAGGCAGAGGCTCATGTTAGAAACTGTGAGTGGGCCGGAGTAATAACACAGCGGGTAGGGAGTTCGCCCTGCATGCAGCTGACCTGTGTTTGATCCCCTGCATCCCATATGGTCCCCCCAAGCACCTCCAGGAGTGGTTCCTGAGTGCAGAGCCAGGAGTAACACCTGAGCATCACTGGGTGTGGCCCCAAAAGCCAAATAAATAAATAAATAATAAAAACCATGAGTGTTCCAGCTCCCCAAAGTATGGTAGAGAGGACACCCTCCTCCGAGCCAGCAAGGTGGGAGGAGGTGGTTAGAATGCAGATTCTGAGGCCTCAGCCCCGGGTTTGAGTCAGCATCTCAGTGGAGCTTGTAAGGATCATATGAGCTTCGTGGTGTCGGGTAAGGCAAGTGACCTCTTTAAGCCTGAGTTTCTGCCTCTATAAAATGACAATAGTAATCAGTGCTCCCAAAGATTTTCGAAGGATCAAAGGAGACAAGGAGAGACAGAGAAGTGGCTGACACAGTGCCATGTAGAGAAGTGACTTCTCTGAGCCCGGGAGAGGGCTGACAGGGCTGGAATGCTTGCTCTGTGTGCGACAATCCTGGGTTCGATCACCAAGACGGTATAGAGCCCCAACCACCATGCTGGAACAGCCTCTGAGCACCACGTCCCTGAACAAACACTGTAGCACTGTAGCACTGTCGTCCCGTTGTTCATCGATTTGCTTGAGCGGGTACCCGTAATGTCTCCATTGTGAGACTTGTTGTTACTGTTTTTGGCATATTGAATATGCCACGGGGAGCTTGCCAGGCTCTGCCACGCAGGCGGGATACTCTCAGTAGCTTGCAGGGCTCTCCGAGAGGGATGGAGGAATCGAACCCGGGTCAGCTGCGTGCAAGGCAAACACCCTACCCACCGTGCTATCGCTCCAGTCCCCCAGAACAAACAAACAAGCAAAAAGATTTCTGAGCTAAATGCGACCATCCAGGTTAGTCCTTGACTCTCAGCCACCAGCAGCTGGGGGACGGCCAGCATCTTCCTTGCCCTCTGAGGGGACAGAAGGGTCAGCAGCTTAATTATTTTATCAATAACACAATCATTTGATGCTGTGCTCTGGTCTGGACCTAAGCACTTAACTACCACCAACAAATTAAATCCTCATACCAATCCTTTGAGGTTGATGCTTCTTCTTTCAGACCCATTGTTGCGCAAATGAGGACAAGGGGACACAGAGCTGTCAGGTCAGAGCCTCTGAGTTATTGCGTCTAAGTGGCAGAGCCAGAGAGAAGACTTCGACCTCCATCCCCAGACTTGAATTTATTTATTTATTTATTTATTTATTTATTTATTTATTTATTTATTTATTTATTTGGGGGCACACCTGTCTGTGCTCAGGGCTGACTCCCGACTATGCACTCAGGGATTCGCTCCTGGTGGGGCTCGGGAAATCATAGGGGGTACCGGGAATTGAACCTGGGTCTGCTGCATGCAAGGCCAGAGCCCTACAAGCTGTACTATCTCGCTCTGGCCCCGTTCAGTGTCTTTTCCCTTTTTTGGGAGGGGGGATCACACCCGGTGATGCTCAGGGGTTACTCCTGGCTCATGCACTCAGAACTACCCCTGGAGGTGCTCGGGGGACCATATGGGATGCTGGGAATCGAACCCGAGTCGGCCGAGTGGAAGGCAAATGCCCTACCCGCTGTGCTATCGCTCCAGTCCCCAGTGTCCTTTCTTGATGAGTGTCTGCTGCTCTGCCCCAGGGCTGGAGCTCAAGGCTGAGACTCTGAATGAAGGGCAGATCCTGGCCACATTGGCGGTCAGCTCTCCCAGTAGAGTTGCACTTGGACCAAGCTGCAGGAAGCAGGCGGGGACTTCCTGGAGGAAGATGTCCAGGCAGGACCCCTGAAGCGCCCACCTGTGCTTCCTCCTATGCTTCAAGCAGTTGACCTTGATTGTATTTGCTTGACCAGACCTCAGCCTTCCAACATCCTTTCCCTTTGCCTGGAAATCCCCCTGCTCTGTCCTTGGCTTAGCAAGTTCCGTCTCAGAGACACGTCTCTGAGGATTCCATGGGAGGAGCCTCTCCTCCCCACTCCCCACCCCCTACCCCTGGCTCCATTTCCTGTCCCCAGTTCCCACAAGCTGTCACCATGCCTTTCCTCTGCTCTCTGGTTTCTGATCTTCCCCTCTGTCCCAGGAGGGCTGGAGTCCTGTGGATCTTCCTCGCCTTGGAACTGCCAGGACCTTGGAACTTGGACCCGGCACACAGATACCAGCTGTGCTGGATACGGAAAGTATGCGGTGAAGTCTTTCCCTTGGAAAGGGGTACCCTGTAAGGGATGAACCTGCTCCTGTTCTCAGCAAGGGATCTCACACCTCCACCCCCAATCTTTACAGCGTCCCCGTCTTTTGAGAAACTGAGTCATGCACCAATGAGAAACCAGAACAGAGCAAACTCCCAATGTGAAGCACCTACTAAGTCAAAATGAAACGGGCAAAGTCTTCAAAAAGGCCAAAGTCTTCATTCCCGGGAAAACAGGAGAAAATTCAGCAGTTCCCGCCACGAAGGTTTTTCTTTAAGCCAGAGCCAGCGTCACCAACCACCGTACACAAAATCTCTCGTAGCCAATTCATTTCACGGCACTCGGGGTTTGAATCGATTCATTCACTGCTGAGATCATAGCTGGAGACCAGGCACTGGCGCCCCGGCTCAGCGCAGCTGTCGACAATCCGTAGTCATGTCTGAGCTTGGCAAGAAACCAACAAAAGGAAACATGTTTGGGGACAGGGGATTAACTTCCCTGTGGAACTCCTTCCGGCACCCACACCCCTTCCCCTCCAGGAGGAAAGCCAGGTCACTCAGGATGAGTTCAAAGTGGCAAATGGTACGCTTCCACGAAGAAACCAGGCTTGGACGTTAAAACAGCAGTCTCCCAGGAGAAGGTGATTCCTAGAAATAAGATGCCACGCAGAGTATAAGTCATCTGAGAGCCTTTGGAGCAAGAATTTCCAGCTTGACAGAAACTATCCACTCCGTGTTCAAAGATAAAAAGAACTGCATTACCCTAATTCCTTACACTTGGGTTCTTTTCAAGATTAGTCAACGAAAACTGCTCTGCAATCCATCCGGCATTGTTTAACTCTGTGACCCTGGCTAAGCAACTTGACTTTTCTGGAATCCATATGCTGTATCCAGTGGAATAGAAATAATTGTAGTTCTTTTCTTGTTTTCTCTTGGTGAGGGGGAGCTTTAATATTATGAATGTGTAGAACTCGGGAAATACATTACCACAGACAATAAAGATGCTTAAGAAAACAAACTATGTAATAAACATGGGTCCAATTAAAAAAAATCACTCTCCCCGATAAACCTTATATGATAGTATGTAAGAGTCCAACATCATGCCTTTGCATGTTTTCCCAAGACCATTTTTTAAAAGAAAATTTTTATTGAATATCCATGAGATAGACCATTACAAAAGCTGTTCCTGATTGGGTTTCAGCCACACAATGATCCAATACCCATCCCTCCACCAGTGCACATTTCCCACAACCAAGGTGTCCTCTCTCCCTCCACCACCCACCACCCCACCCAGACTGTCTCTATGGCTCCTCCTCCTCCCTCCCTCTCTCTTCTTTTGTGCATTATGGTTTGCAATACAGCTATTAAAAGGTCATCATGTTTGTTCAGGAGATAACTATAGTTCTTATCTCATGTGGTATAAGACTAAAATAATTTCAAATCTATATAAGTGTAGTAGCTGATATTCAGGAGAGGTTATAAAAGTGTTAAGAACACCTTGGTTTGCAGATGTTAAATGGTTACTCACACAACCCTTATCATTGTATCATAACATCAGTTTACTTTTCCACTTCCATAGAGAGCAATCAGAGCAATATCTTGATCCTTTCTCTGCCAGTATTAGCACATGATCTCAAACAATGAGCATCCCATAAGAATGTGTGGTCAGTAAATAAAGGTACATTTATCTGAGCTTGTAAAATGCAAAACACACAGTCTTTGCCCTTGAGGAGTCCATAGACCAATGGGGAGAAAGAAAACAGCGCCACCGCATTTATTTGGTTCCACTCTGAGAGTTGGCTCGCTGGGCTGATGAATGGGTTCACTCCCGGCTCTTGCTGGGAGAGTGTGCATGTCTGTGTGTGTGTGTGTGTGTGTGTGTGTGTGTGTGTGAGAGAGAGAGAGAGAGAGAGAGAGAGAGAGAGAGAGAGTCATTTCTCCATTACAGTGTGCTTTCCCATATGCCAGGGCTTAGCAAGATTCAATGGTAAGTACTTCCAGTGCTGTGAACCATCTAGTCTGTCAGTGGAGCAGAAATAATTAGCCATAGACAGTGTGTAAATAAATGCTGGGAGTAGAACTGGCCCATGGTGGGGAGGGCTGGATGTAGTTCATTGGTTCTGAGTTTACCAGCCGCTCTATAAAAGTGGGAGGCAAGGAAACTGCTCTCTGATACCCCAAGAGACAATGCACGATATCACCACACCCAAAGAGCTCATGCTAGAAGCTTTTCACCTTATCAGACTTGGTCTTCGCTGAGTTTTCAATGGCTGGTACAGTTTCTAAACTCACTGACTTCATTCATCAATGTCCATCATATGTTGTATAAGTAAAGAAGAGCTAGACTTGATCTGAGTGACTCAGGAGCACTTATGAAGTTGTGATCAAGAGGGCAATGGAACTGCAGGTCTGGGGGGCCCTTGTGGGTCTAGAGAATTCCCTTTTCTTTTTTAATTTAATTTTATTGAATCACCATGAGATAGTTACAAGCTTTCATATTTGGGTTACAATCACACAATGATCAGACACTCATCCCTCCACCAGTGCACATTCCCCACTACCGATATCCCGGGCATACCCCCCCTTTCCCACCCTCCTCCTGCCTCCATGGCCGACAATATTCCCCATAATCTCTCTCTACTTTTGGGCATTATGGCTTACAACACAGACACTGAGAGGTCATCATGTTTGGTCCATTATCTACTTTTGGCATGCATCTCCCATCCCAACTGGTTCCTCCAGCCATCATTTTCTTAGTGATCCCTTCTCTATTCCATCTGCCTTCTCCCCTCCGCTCATGAAGCAGGCTTCCAGCTATGGGGCAATCCCCCTGGCCCTTGTATCTACTGTCCTTGGGTGTCAGCCTCATGTGATGTTATTCTATACTCCACAAATGAGAACTCCCTTTTCAAGATGGTGCCTTCGCTTGACTAACAAGTGGGTGCCCACTTGATTGTGGCTGAAAGTCTCAGGTCTCCCACTGCCACTCCACTATTTAGCAGGGTGGCTGGATTCCCCCAGAGCAAATCCTCTAGAAAGCCTAGTGGGGGCTATGACCTAGCCTAGGAAATCACACACCATCACTTTTTTGGGGGGTGTTAGGGTAGGATTAAGCCCAGGGCTTGACCCATGGATAGAGCAAATCAAGTGCTCATCCCTGGCTCCTGAGACTCACTTTTGCCACATTTCACTGAAGACCCAGGAAAACAAGGCTAGCACGTGGAGCCAGTCAATGTGTAGGAGTGGTAGGAAGCAAGGACTATGGCCACAGCCTTTGCTCTCAGCCCCCAATGAGATGTGCTTGCTGATCTCATCCTTCCCCGAATGCTATCAAATGATCTCCTGAAACCTTCAGAGAGACTGAATGCTCTAGTCTCATCACCTTCACTGCGACAACCAAAGGACCCCTCGAAAAACAAGACTTTAAAAAGTTAAAAGAATCTTTGCTACAGTTGTTTCTCTGAAGCACAGGAGATAGACTAGAGAACCAACACAGGCTGCCCATCTCTGAGACTCTCCCTCAAGGAAACACCCAAAGGGATGAGCCACTGATCACCCCTCAGTTTTCCCTATCCCAACCTTCTCACCTGACCGAAGTGCACTGCATTAAGAAGCCAAAAAGTTCACTCATTTGGGGGTGAAGGGGGCACACCTGGTGGTGCTGAGGAGACATTTCTTGGGTCAGTTCTTGGGGGATCACTCCTGGTGCTTTGGGCACCTTGCAGTACCAGGTATGGAACCCATGTCTTCCACACACAAAGCATGTGCTCCAGCTCACTGAGTTCTCACTCTAGCTCTACTTCATTCTTTATGTCCCATAAATAAAGTGCAATCCAGAAAATGAGAAAAAAGAGAGAGATAAAGAAGGAAAGAAGGAAAGAAAGAAAGAAAGAAAGAAAGAAAGAAAGAAAGAAAGAAAGAAAGAAAGAAAGAAAGAAAGAAAGAAAGAAAGAAGGAAAGAAAGAAGGAAGGAAGACTTTAGAAGAAAAATAACTCCCTACAAAATTCAGGGAGGGCTATTTAAGGAAAAGAGTTGAGCCATGTCTGTTCCTGTCAAGTTTCTGGGACTTGGGATTCTAGCATTTAGGGTGGAGGGACACTAGTCTTCCTCTAGTCCCCCTTGTCCCAGCTTCCACTCCACCAGCATCGGTGACAATATTCTACTGCTTCTACTCACTGGGAACACAGGTCTGTTGGGGTCTACAAGCTGTGGAGAAGCTGGGCTGCAGCTCTGCTGAGGGTCTTTGCCTGAGACCATCTTTGCACCGAACTGAGCTTGGTGACTGTGGGGAGAGCTGGAATGATTGTGGTTGTACAGGTAATAAGTTGCTGAAGAGGGACTCCCAGGTGAGCAGGAGGGTCAGTGAGTCATAAGACCCAACCCTGACTCTTGAGCTGCTCTAAGACTCAGCAGTCAAAGAGGGCCAGTCATGGAGCCTCCCTTGCTGTTGAGACACCATGGACTCTGACTGTATTACTGTATCACCGTCATCCCATTGCTCATCGATTTGCTCGAGTGGGCACCAGTAACATCTCCATTCACCCCTGTTGCGTTCAGAGTCAGGGGAATGAGGCCTATTATTGTTACTGTTTTTGACATATCGAATACACCATGGGTAGGGTAGCTTGCCAGGCTCTGTCATTCAAGATTCTGCATCACTCTCTTCCAGAAGCTTTGTTTAATAGTCTCTGGATCTTGACCATTGATGAGATTACATAGGGTGGGGGGGCAGTTTGTGGGTGTGACTGCCAAGCTACTGGAAAACTGGGGATCTGGGTAGAGGAGGCCCAGTCTCTATCCGAGCAGGCTTGGAGATCTCAGCCACGGGTCCCACATACCTGGGTTCCTCTGTTGATTCCTTCATGCATGAGGCTCATCCAAGCGTGTGGAGGGTGGCCTTGAGCATGGCTGTGTCTGGGTTCTGGAGGTTGTTGGCTGGCAGGACTCTGCTGGGACGGGGAGGGAAATAACTCGCTCCCTCCAAGGGAGCCCCTGGTGAAGACAACCGGCATGGGGACAGGAGATTCTGCCATGGACTCTGACTAAAAATATTATTTCACATGGTCAAAGAATGCCATTAGAACTAAAGATTTTATCTGTAAAACTAAGCTTACGGCTAGAGGGACCCTTGGGACACTGGTGGAGGGAAGCAAGTCTCTGGGGAAGGGTGTGGAATTGAATGACGTATGCATGAAAAGTATAATTAATAGTATTATAAAGCCCAGTACCTCATAAAAATGGGTTTTTCTTTAAAGTATGTTTTCTGGGGACTCCAGTGACAAACTGTAGCTTAAAAATGGGACTCTTCTCCACAGCTCAGCTCAGAACCTAGCAATGCACAGCCTCGTCCTGAGACCCAGGGGCCAGGGCGCCTTGTGGGCACTCCCTAGGCACAATTGCTGGGCTCTCACAGTGAGTGGAGGCAGCAGCGAGGTCACCTGAAAGTATTGAGAGCTCAGAGGTCACCAAGAGTGAAGCCACCATTTGTGACAGACACTAGGACCTCAGGCACTAGGTATCAGGCATAGGGAAGTTCTCCACAGAGCACTTAAGAGATTTCCTGGGCCCTTCTGGGTGAGGGACAAAGGGCCTGGCAATAGTATCTTAGCATATTAACATAAATGTGACCTCACAGGAGTGGTTAAGAGTAAGTATTTGGGGGTCTAGGGGTGTGACTCCATGACTAAAAATCACCACGGCCAAGTGTGCAAATGTGAGACTGAGTTTGATGCCCTTTACCACCCACGCACATCCAGCTCGCTCCCTGAGCTCTATTACCTGATCACTAACACATGGTAGCTAGATGTGTGCAAGGATTATAGCCAGGAGTGCTCCCCACACAGGGAAATGCTCCTGACCCCTGGCCAGCTTGGGTGCAAGCTCTGGCAAGCAGCACAGGCATGCAAGCAACTTAATCAAGGGGCAGGGGGTGGGAGAGCTTGATTACGATGTCATCACAATCATGACAAAGGGAAGGCGGGAGAAGTATGCTTTGGAAGGCTGAGGATGGAAAGGAAAAGCAGATGACAGGTTCTGTGTCAGCTCTCACATATGAGAGACACTAGATTTGATCCCCGGCACACCCCTTTCTTACACTGTCACTGTCACTGTCATCCCGTTGCTCATCGATTTGCTCGAGCGGGCACCAGTAACATCTCCATTGTGAGACTTATTGTTACTATTTTTGGCGTATCCAATACGCCACCGGTAGCTTTCCAGGCTCTGCTGTGCGGGCGAGATACTCTAGGTAGCTTGCCGGGCTCTCCGGGAGGGGCGGAGGAATCGAACCCAGGCTGCTCGCATGCAAGGCAAACGCCCTACCACTGTGCTATCGCTCCAGCACCCCCTTTCTTACAAAAAACAAAAACAAGATGTTTTTAACCATCCGCTGTGAAATTTGGAGCCAAACAACCTAGGTTTAAGTCACAGGATAACAGGATAACTGGGAACATTCTGGTACTGGGGTGAGCCTTGCTTGTTTTAATCTGTAAATTGGAGCTAATAGAACTCTTGCTTCTGAGAATTGTTGTCAGCCTTCCAGGAATGAGATACGGGAAGCACCACAAACTTGTTGACAATTGTGTGCTCACAAGTTGGTGATGCCTGAACCAAACTTCTCACACAAACTTCCTGGGGCAGCGGGGGCGGGGGGAGGTGTGTGTGAAACTCCTCGCCCCAACAGTGAAGCCGGAGGCATTGGTGGGGGGTGGAAATCCTCGTGATGTTCTTTCTGGTGTCAAGACAATTGAGCTCGTTGCCGTGTCTGCACAGTGATTCCTATTCCCTCTGCCAAGGCTCACCATTCATTCACAGGGACAACTGCGAAGTGCCCCTTGAGTCCCCTCCAAGTTCCTTCAGCTCCGGTTCCTTCAACCATCTGCAGGAGCTCTGGCCTGGGAGTACCAGGGGGTGGGGTGGGGGTGGCCCTCTTTCTCCCAGGCGCCTGGTCCCCCTAAATGCACACCAGATCTCAGGGTGGGGCAGGGCTGTATGCTCCAAGCAGACAGTTCGGGGTCTGTCTCCAGGAGACCTCCCCACCCCCCACCCCCCACCCCCCCGCAAATGAACACATGCTTCCTAGAGGCAACATATCAGATTAACCCAACTGTTTCCAATTAATTTTGTTTGGAAGAGAAAGCGGAAGGGGATTTCCAAAAGGGGCCCGGGACTTGATCAACGCCGCTTGTCTAAGATAGAGATGGACAACCGGCTGGTCTAGGGAGAGACCCTCATCGAGGGCACTCCCCACCCCCTGGAAGGACCCTGAGCTAAAACTCAGCCCCCGCAGAGGGCAGAAGGAAATGCAGCTTCCTCCCAGAGATAAACAGGAGCATGTGCAAGGAAAACCTAACGCTTCCCCACGCACCGGACTCAGGTCACAGTGACTGTCGCTCAGGGAAAGGTTCCTTCTCCCTCTTCTACTCCCAGGAGCCCTCTCGGCTGCCCCTCGCCTCCAGGGCATGGACCCTGTGCAGTGGATTGTAGCCGGTTCTCCTATAGTCACTTTCTGTTCCTACTTCCAAGTTTCTTTGCTTAGGTCCCAGGGAAGCACTTTTTTTCTTTCTTTTTTATTTTTTTTTTAATTGAATCGCTGTGAGATAGACCCTTACAAAGCTGTTCATGATTGGGTTTCAGTCATGCAGTGTTCCAACACCCACCCCTCCACCAGTGTGCATTTCCCAGCACCAGTGTCCCCAGGGTCCCTCCCATCGCCTCCTCCCCACCCCACCTGCCTCTACGGCAGGCAGCTCTCTCTCCTGCTCGCTCTTCTTCTCTCTCCCTCTCTCCTCTCTCCCCCCTCTTCTTTCTCTCCCCCCCTCTTCTCTCTCTCTCTCTCTCTCTCTCTCTCTCTCTCTCTCTCTCTCTCTCTCTCTCTCTCTCTCTCTCTCTCTCTCTCTCTCCTTTTGGGCATTGAGGTTTGCAATACATGTAGTGAAAGGCTATTGTGTATGTCCCTGCACCTATTTTTAATACTCAGTTCTTATCCAGCATGATCATTTACAACTATTATTCTCATACTGGTCCCTTCTCTATGTTACCTACCCTCCGCCCTAACCATACGTGTGGTAGATTCCAGTCATTGACCAGTGTTCCTAGCCCTTGTTTTCCCTGACCTTAGATATTAGTCTTCTACTATAGATTTTTTTTATTTCT
Source organism: Sorex araneus (assembly GCF_027595985.1). Taxonomy (NCBI): domain Eukaryota; kingdom Metazoa; phylum Chordata; class Mammalia; order Eulipotyphla; family Soricidae; genus Sorex; species Sorex araneus. Next base: position 8,978,900 of record NC_073306.1, read on the forward strand.
TAAAAAACTAGAAATGGAGCTCCCATTTAACCCAGCAATACCACTTCTGGGAATATACCCTGGGGACCAGAAACACACAGCAGAAACACCATCTGCACTCCTATGTTCATTGCAGCACTGTTCACCATAGCCAGAGTCTGGAAACCACCTGAATGCCCAAGAACAGATGGATTGTTAAAGAAACTATGGCACATCTACACAATGGAATACTATGCAGCGGTTAGGAAAAATGAAGCCACGAAATTTGCTTATAAATGGATGGACACAGAGAATATCATGCCGAGTGAAATGAGTCAGAGGAGAGGGACAGATATAGAAGGACTTCATTCATTTGTGGAAGCTGAGCTGTTGCAAAACTGACATTTACTCTCTCCCTCGGCCTTAATTTTCACAGAAGTGTTGACACTTTCCCAGTTCCTCTCCCTCCATCCTAGACTGAAGGGAATTTTCTCCCTTCCATTGAAGAGACTTGTGGCTTCTGAGCACCTACTCTTTGCGGCCCTCTGCTCTCTTCTAGAGATTTCTGGTGGGTGTTCCACCTCCGAGTTCCTCTTCCTGTTGACTCAAGAATTGACGCAAATATACTTCTCTCAGAAAAAGCATTTTGCATGCATTACTTTAGCTCACATACATCAACCCTGAGGGTGGGGATCACTCTCATCCTGGGCCATGATGAGAGTGATAGGAAACTTGGGCATCAAGAAGTTAAATAACTAGACCAAAGCCATACAGCTAGTAAGTGTTTGAACTAATATTGAACTCCAGAACCATGGGGTAGCGAACTAGGTCTTTGGATGCACCAAATCATCCAGTCACACAAGGTGAAAGTGGAAGAAAAGGGCCAGAGGTTACCATATCATGCTAAAATGTATCGACAGGGACCTTTAACAGGACCGTAGCCCAACCTGGGGATGAGTTCTGGGCACCTTGAATAGATTGACCCAAGGCATTTTGGGATCCTTGATTTCCTTTGCTCAAAGTGTGCTGCTTTGTTCTAAATTGGCTCTGGGTTTCTTAGACGCCATCTGGGACAAAGTAAGAGTTTGGGCAGTGTTGGTTTTCTGTGACAGAGGCTTCGTCCTCACCAGTATAGAACTTTGGTGGTGGTGTTTCAGTATCACCAATAAGGTAATAATTTTTGTTTGTTTGTTTGTTTGTTTTTATTGAATCACTATGAGAACAGTTACAAAGCTTTCAGGTTTAAGTCTCTGTCATACAATGATCAAATACCCATCCCTTCACCAGTGCATATTTTCCACCACCAAAGAACCCCAGTATACCCCCCATCCCACCACTGGCCCTATCTGTGTGGCAGATGATTTCCACTTTACTGTCTCACTGTAAAGATTTGATTACATTCAATATTTCGACAAAAGACCCACCATTATTGTTTGGAATTTCCCCCCAACAATCAGGCCAGCTGAAAAGGCATCGTTAGATAGTGTGTTTTCTATTGCTGATTGTGAAGAGCGTCTGATGTCACACAGCCGCTATCATGGCTGCGCGATTCTGGAATTCTGATATTTTAGTAATTAAGTCTGGAGGGATTTCTTCCAAAAACCGCTGGGCTCCAAGACTGGTTTGTGTGCCTCTGGGATCATGGCCATTAAGGAGCTTGATAAGTAGCCAGAGGAGCTGTTCATGGGCAGCAACTTGGGGTCTCGTCAGAGCAGGGAAGAAGGGCCGGTTCCACCTCCCATCCCATGAGACCCCGCGTGGGTAATAATTGTTTTAAACGCTGCCCCTTTTATGCAGCTAGGGCCAGAAACTGGTTGAACAATTTCCCTACCCTGCCTCAGGCACTCCTAGCACTGACCGTATGCCTGAGAAGCCAAGCCCTGATTGGATCATCACATCTTGTGTTTGCACAACTGGCAGGGAAATCCTTTCCTCTGACATTGCTCCTGCTTTCCCGCTCAACCCCCCATAACTTCCCAAGCGGTTTAGAGTAAAAATCTACATGCTTAACATGGGCTACATGTTCCAGCCACTTTAATCTTCAGGTTCATCCTCAAGCATTCACTCAAAACATTCTTCCCACTGTGGGGTTATTGTGTCTCCTCTTGCCCACTGTCTGGAATCTTCCCTATACTTACTTCAAATCTCAAGCTCAAATGTCACCTCAAAGGGACCATCGCTAGTCATCTCTTGTTAATAGCTTCCCTTCACCTCTCAGACTGCTTTGTTGCTCTTGCCAACTCACATCCTCATTGTTTCAATCAACTAGACTGTGAAGTACTGTCACTGTCACTGTCATCCCGTTGCTCATCGATTTGCTCGAGTGGGCACCGGTAATGTCTCATTGTGAGACTTGTTGTTACTGTTTTTGGCATATCAAATACGCCACGGGGAGCTTGCCAGGCTCTGCCGTGCGGGTGGGATACTCTTGGTAGCTTGCCAGGCTCTCCAAGAGGGGCAGAAGAATCAAACCTGGGTTGGCTGCATGCAAGGCAAACACCCTATCCGCTGTGCTATAGCTCCAGCCCCTGTGAAGTACTTGGGGAAGGAACTGGTTTATTGATCTATTTAGTCCCATAGTCTTTATCCAGGTACTCAGAAAGTATTTTTTGACAGAAAGAAGAAAGGAAGCAAGGAAAGGAGAGAGGAAGGACAGGAAAGAAGGAAAATGTTAATATTTCCATTTCATAGATAAGAGTTTAACCTATTCAATGTCACAGAGCTAATTACATGAGAAACCAAGATCTGAGACTTTTGTTTATAAACACTGGTTACATGGTCTGTCAATGAAAGTCACTTCATAAATACTTTAATATTGGATAGTTTCTTTGCAATAATTCATGACTGAAAAGAAAAATAGTTGGGTCCCTGAGTGTAGCTAAGTGGGAGAGGGTATACTTTGCCCATATAAGACCCTAGGTTTAATTCCCAATTACAGAAAAATACAAACACATATGTAGCACTGTAGCACTGTCCTCCCATCGTTCATCGATTTGCTCAAGTGGGCACCAGTAATGTCTCCATTGTGAGACTTGTTACTGCTTTTGGCATATCAAATATGCCACGGGGAGCTTGCCAGGCTCTGCTGTGCGGGCGGGATACTCTTGGTAGCTTGCCAGGCTCTCCGAGAGGGACGCAGGAATCAAACCCGGGTCGGCCTTGTGCAAGGCAAACACCCTACCCGCTGTGCCTTGCTTTCTGCAGGGGAAGCGGGAGGTTGGGTTATAGCAGCAGTGTTAGGAACTACTTCAGTGGAGCTCAGGGAACCAGGGACATATGGCACCAGGGACAGAACCTGGGGCTTTTCCATCAAAGCATGTGTTTCAGCCTCTTCAGCCATCTACAGGGGCCCCTGAACTACTTGCTTTAAAAGAAAATAGTGGAGAGGGAACCTACCAAATGAAATAAAAATATAGCATATGTATTCTGGGCGGGGAAGTAAAATTAGAAGTGTGTGGAATCCATAGTTAGTTTCCGTTCTATCTTGTTATAATTCCTGCTCATGTATAAACTCAAAGACAGGGAACTTGTGACATAGGGCAGTCATGCAAAGCCCCCTGGGCAGAGGGTGCATGCAGAGATCATAATCCAGGGACCCTCTCAGAACACCAGCCCACTCTTATTTATTTAGTCCAACGTTACGTAAACCTTTCGACCTCTGGGCTACAGGTCAACTGTACTACTGTGGTCTGGAAATTGAATTCTGGATATTATCCCTTTTCACTCTTTTCAGTTTCTTAGAAGCAAACACTGAAATGCAATGTCTAAAAGACATAAACCAGAGAGCACAAATGTGTGAAAGCCCTTTCGGGAGCATCTGGTCTACCCCCTCAGTTTCCAGATGAGGAACATAAGTCCCTGGGAGGTGAGTTTCCACATATATAACGATTATGCTTGACATTTGCTTTTAAATTTAGCGTGGAGATACGCCAAATGAACCAAAAAACTGAGACTCTAGAGCCAAAAAAATTCCATGTGTTTCCTGAGGAGCCACATTGCCTCATGGCATCAGTTTTCCTCTCAAGTCTCTCCAATTGGAGCCTCGCTAAAAATGATCTAACACCTCGCAGGGAATAAGCGTGTGATTCTATGAATCCCACACTGGCCCGGCATAGGCATGCTTCGTGTATGCTGGGCCACCTGGGATTCAAAACCGCCTAACTGCTGAGGTTTAAGGTCAAGGGAGGCTGCCCCTGCAGAACAGATAGGAAGTCTGGCCTCGAGCAGAGACTCAAGAATTTCATTTTAGGGGCCAGAAAGATAGCCCAATGGGTTAAGCCCATGCTTTGTGCAAGTTGGATCCTTGGCACCACAGACCGTTCCCTGAGCACCACCAGGAGCAAATCCCGAGCACAGAGTCGGGAGTAGGTCCTGCGTACTGCTACTTGTGGCCTAAGGGATTGAAAGAAGAAGTGAAGTGTAAAGATGGTCTCTGTGACTGCAGTGAGGCTGCAGCAGAGGGAGGGAGCGTATCTGGCCAGAGACAGGGCTGCACAGTTTCTCTTCTTTGTTTTCTTTCTATTCCATCCTCCTTTCAGGAGCCATATTTTTCTTTCACTGTAGCACAGGGGTTGGGCTTTTGCCTTTCACGCAGCCCACCCAAGTTCGATTCCTCCGCCCCTCTCGGAGAGCCCGGCAAGCTACCGAGAGTATGGAGCCCGAGCGGCAGAGCCTGGCAAGCTACCCAGCCATTGGATGGGATATGCCAAAAACAGTAACAATAAGTCTCTCAGTGAGAGACATTACTGGTGCCCGCTCGAACAAATCGATGAGCAACGGGATGACAGTGTTCCCGAATAGTAAAGTGATTACATGTTTGACAGAAATGATGAATAGAACAGCAAAGTCTTAGAAACATGTTATCTGTCATCCTGAACTTCGAGAACACTTTCGATATGGCTTTAACACCTTGATGCATGTCCCACGGGTGGCTCACACAACAATGTCCCATCAGACAGACTGTCCCAAAAGAAATTATTATTCTTGCCATACCTTCATATTATTTAGTTCAGTGCCATCTGAGAAGTGTTAACGAAGGTGCCCGATTGTAAAAAAACTAAGGCTCGCCGAGGGGCGAATGCACTCAAGGGCTCTCCAGGCGGCTCAGTCTCACCACCCGCGTTCGGTGCTCTGGAACCGCAGTGTGTGGACTGGATCGGGATGGCCGATGGTCAAGGACAGGCGAAGGAAGAACGAGGACCAAGTTGGTTGCTGATTAGTTACCGTTTATTCAATCTTCAAACTTTCTCATCTCCCGCACTCCCGGCTCCGGCCTCTCTCTGGATCTACTGCTCAACTGCTGCCTCTCTCTGGCTTCTCTCTCTCCTCCTCCTTGTCTCTCCCACCTTGCCCTCTAGGCTACAACCAGCCAGGTAGCAAAATCAACATAAGAAAGCCCTTCCTGAGGGCAGGGCACTCCAAAGCCCTTCCTCACTCTTAAGGTTTTTTTCTTTTCCTTAGTCCAGGAACTTATTAACATCTGAATACTAGTTATTTTTGTATGGACATAGCAAGGGATACATTGAGGCTTGCAAGGCAGCTCTCCTGGCAACATCTTGCCACAGGCTCAGACCACAGCACTCAGGCCAGATTAATCATTCCTCATCCTAGCAGGGTCCAAATCTAGTATCACTGTTTGGATCATGACAGCATTTGTCCATGATCAAGCTCTTAACTTATAGTTAAGCATTAGGCACTTTGGCCAGGCCCATCTCGATGCCAGGGTAGCACACAACTCACCGCTTGCCCTGGGTCCTTCTTGTCCCACGTCGGGACCTTGCTTTGGGGGTGCTAGGAAGTAAGGGCAGCTGAGGCTTAGGTCAAGAGAACAGATGCCCTGGAGGAAAATATCATGTAGAGTCAAATGACTCCCAGGTTACAAAAGCATAACATTTGTTAAGTCTTCCTGTGTCCATACAAAAAGGACTTGCTCTGAATAAACTATGCAAAGGAGAAGAGAAAAACATTATTTACAAGTCAACAGAACACTAAGAAAGAAGCTACAAATAAACAAAGAGGAATAGGAGCACTGTAACGGGAGTAACCAAATAAACCTAAACTACGTGAGGCTATGTTATCCTACACCCGATGACAGGAAACAGTCACAGCAGCAGCGTCAAATGTGTTTAAGATCCATTAGATGAGGAGCTGGAGAGAGAGCATGGTGAGTAGGACACCTGCCTTGCACACAGCCAACCTGGTTTGGTCCCTGGAACCCTCCAGGAGTGACCTCTGAGCATGAGCCAAAAGTAAGCCTTGAGCTTGGGTCACCGGATATGACCCCAAAACAGCAGAAAAGAAGGAGTGAAGATCCAGCAGACGAAGGGGCATGGGTGCGGTTCAGGGTGTGTGGCCTAGATTCAAACCCTGCTACCACCACCACCAAAAAAAAAGTTTGGTACACTAGAAAACATGAAAACACGCCTGTTGCTTGGGAGAAAAATCAGAACTCATGTGACATTATCGATCAGAGCTACTGCCACATCCTCCCAGGGTCCATGCTGAGACAGAATCTAACGTGGATAGCCAAGTCCACAGGGGGAGTTTTGTTTTTTCAGATTGAGATCCTGAAAGACAGCTGCATCAAGTTACCTTGAGATTGACAAGCTGGTGAGGGTGACACCAGGATTCAGGGAATAGTAGACATGTCCTGGCTAACCCTCTGGAAGTCTCGGGGGTTCCTGGGAACCCCATCTCTTTTACCTGCAGCAGGAAGGTGATTCAACCCCTTCATCAAATGGAGAGAAAGGTGGCCTCTCTGTGAGAGGCCCGTGGAGGTGCTGAGATGAGCTGGGGAGCGTGTGGAGGACAGAGCGGGGCAGAGCCTGTGGCCTCGCTAAGCACAAGCCATCCCTGTGTTCTGGCCTTGGCCTCACGCTCGTGACAACCGGTGCTCTGAGGAAGTGTCAGAAGCATTTAACTCCCCGCTCTGAATCATCCCCCTTCCCAAGGGCTCTGCAGGGAATCTCAGGCGGGGCTGTTTATAGACCCAACGGGGAATAGGCGCAGCCTGGCAAGGTGGATGGAAACCATCCGTGTGGGCAGCTCTAGCTGAGGTCATCCTCTTCTTCAGCCCAGTATATTCTCCAAGTGAAAATTGGTGACATCAAAGTGTCTGGAGGAAAAACGATGAGCAGAAGGAACGGAGGCCCGTGAGGGACAATCTGGTGCCTGTGGAGGGGTGGGGATGTGGGGTCACTGTGTTACTGTCATCCCGTTGTTCGTTGTTCGTCGATTTACTCGAGCGGGCACCAATAACATCTCTATTGCTCCCAGCCCTGAGATTTTAGCAGCCTCTTCTTACTTGTCATGCCCAATGATTGGAGGCTCTTTCAGGGTCAGGGGAATGAGACCTATTGTTACTGTTTTGGGCATATTGAATACACCATGAGTAGCTTGCCAGGCTCTGCCCGTGCAGGCGGGATACTCTCGGTAGCTTGCCGGGCTCTCTATTGCCCTAGTGACTGAGGCAGGAAAAGATAGCAAGTCCGTTCCAATGACATAACCGGAAGGGAAACTCCCCAAGCCAGAGCCTTCTGAAAGTCAGCTTGGAAATTCAGTCCGTTTCATTAGCAAAACCATTGGGAGGATGAAGACACAAGGGAAAGGGGTCCCAGGGAGAGGGGCTGGGGGTGCACTGAAGGAAGGAATCCAATAAGCACAATTCTTCTTCAGTGGCTGTTTTTCCCCCTTGTGGGGTGGAACACATACACACGCCCATAAGGAGAGGCTTGGCCTGGACCTCTGTGACTTCCTCACCAACAACCACAGGGAGCAGACAGACTTCTCAGATTACTTGGACCTTGAGAGTTGACCCTTAGAAATACATTCTGCTCCAAGATCTATGAAAACAAAACCAAACCCAATAGCTTCTTTTGGGGTGAGTTCATTTCTACATGAGCTCTGTTCCCCTGATATGAGGCACTGCCACTGTGCACGCACGTACACACACACACACACACACACACACACACACAGAGATCATCCCTCTCTAATTAAAGCCCTTCATATCTTCCCAGTGTCTCTAGATTAAAATCTAAAAAGCAAACGTGGCCAATGAGGTGTCACATAGGCCGGCCCTTGCCCACCGGTCAGGCCTCATTCCACACCACTCTCCGACGGTTCCAGCCACGTTGGCCTTGTTCTTCCTTCCAGCCTTGTTCCCACACTGGGCTTTGTCACCCACTGTGCCCTGTGTTTGAAAGGCACTTGACCTGATTTTTTTGCAGCAGCACCCTTGAACATCAGAGCCCACTCAAAATGTCACCTCCTCAAGGACACCTTCTTACACCACCATAGAATCCACTTGGTACTTGTCAGCACTTAGTGACATCCTGGTATGTTTCTTGCATGCTCATTGGTTGCTGTGTGTCATTTCTACAAGGACATCAGGGCCAGGATCCCAGGGCCTCAGCTGTCCTCCTCTCCACTGCATACCCCCCCACTGCCCCCCAAGTCTGAAACATTGCCTGGCATAGCAGCACTCAATACCTATTTGTAGACAGGGAAAATGACATATTTGTCTCTCTACCAAACACCCAATACACAACACTGTCACCTTAGGTGACTTTACCTTCTGCTTTGATGGCTCTTTTATGCAACCCAGATACCAGGAGGGCCTGGAGGACCAGATTCTGGCCTTCACCATCAATGTCTGGGGTTTCTCACTCAACTATCTCCAACTTGTCTGCTCTCGCCTCTTCAAAAATCTCTATCTTTTCCCTGATTCCTTCATCACGCTCCCTCCACCAGTCAAGGCACACCCCAATTATTCAACAAACACTTCTTAGATCCTCAAACCCTTTCACTTCCTCTTAGCTGGACATCCTGCACATCTTTTTGGCATTGTGGTTAATAATACAGGGTTGCAGCTACACAAGGAAGACCAGGAATTGAAGGTTTGTGTCAAGATTAAATTAACTCAACACAAGGCCAGGCATGTTATAAATGTGCAATGTGAGCTTATGTCATTATTATCACAATAGTGATGAAAGTTTCTTTTTTCCCTCTGCCAATGGTCCTTTCTAGGCTTCCCATCTTACTTTTAACCTGTTTGGTTAGTTAGATTCTCTTGCTTCATTAATAGGAGATGATGTGGGACCTTAGCCAGACTTTCTTGGGGATCATATACAGATAGGTTCAGGTAGAAGGAACTGGATGGGGTTGGAGAAGTGTTAAAAGTTTTCCACCATATACACCAACTTATGGGCAGAGGGTTCTGGCTACCAGTGTTCTCAGGTGGGTATTTAAAGCTCTCTCAGAGGCAGGGTCAGTGTCACTCTAAACAGGGTGGACAGGAGAAACAGTCACCAAGTTTCTCACTTATCAGAGGCCATAAGGAGCTACTTTCAGTCCTTTGGGGTCATCAACCCAGGGTTTACCATAGGCCCATTCACTCTTTAGTCCTTCTAGCTCAAGTTTGCAGGTATCTAGAGGGGAAGTCTTGTGGTAAAACCCAAAGAATTTCTGCTCTGGTTCCCTCGAGGGAGGGGTGAGCTTGGTATTGTGGTTAAGATTCTGGGAACCAGTCATGCTAAACTCATAAGACACTTCTCAGGTGTACTTCAGGCCCTAGTAATAGGGGATCCTCCATTCAACAAAGTCCAAATCTATTTTAGGGTGTGTAATACCAGTCCTATACCAAATCCTCAAATAGTCATGAGAACAATCAATGACTGGAATAAGAAAGGAAGGTAGGAAGGAAGGAATGAAGGAAGGGAGGAAGGAAGGAAGGAAGGAAGGAAGGAAGGAAGGAAGGAAGGAAGGAAGGAAGGAAGGAAGGAAGGAAGGAAGGAAGGAAGGAAGGGAGGGAGGGAGGGAGGGAGGGAGGGAAGGAGGAAGGAAGGAAGGAAGGAAGGAAGGAAGGAAGGAAGAAAGGAAGGAGGGAAGGAAGGAAGGAAGGAAGGAAGGAAGGAAGGAAGGAAGGAAGGAAGGAAGGAAGGAAGGAAGGAAGGAAGGAAGGGAGGAAGGAAGGAAGGAAGGGAGGAAGTCAGATATGGATAAGATTAAAGACACCGCTACTACAAGAGTTCAGCTAATCAGGAGTAACTGGGGTGACTGTAAAATTAACTCATTATTTCTACAAATGCCTTGAGCACATACCATGAGCCAGATTCTGAGTGAACTCTGGGGGATGCAGTGGGGGATGCAGGCCCAATCCTTGCCTTCCTAGAGCTCAGTGTTGAGTTCCGGTGAGGGGTGAGAGTGTGTTGGGCACTGCTGCGGGAGGGGAGGTACGGGTGATCTGCAGGGGAAGCACAGGACAGGGGACCAGACCAAAGCACCAGACTTACAGAGAGTTTCCGAGAGAACAAGGCGCCCTGGATAAGGCTGGAAGGTCGAATGAGTCAGCCAGGTGGTGGGAGGGGAGGCAAGGTGCAAGCAAAGAGCTTCAGGCGAAGCCAAGAGCATGTGCTAAAGATGAAAGATGGGGTGGGGGAAGGCACGGTGCATTCACTGCAGGACCTGGGGTGCAGCAGGCTGGGCCTTCACCAGCAGGTTCTGATCTCATGGGTCTTGGAGAGAACCCCGCCCTGGGCTTGTTTTAAGAGCTTCCCAGGACACTTTCATGGGTTGGGAGCCACTGGAACAGAACCAGGGATGAAAGAGAGGGAGTGGTGAGAGCCGGGGCCAGGGATGTGCGCTTGGCCGGTTCATGCAGGGCCTATGAGACTGTCTCATGGAGCTTGCGTTGTCTTCTCTGCTCGCTGGGAAGCTATTTAAACATTCAAGCTGGGGAGCAAGTACAGGATCAGACTTGCAGGCGTCAGAACAGCCTGGTAGTGGAATATGGATTAGAGGTGGCAGGGGTGTATGTGTGTGTGTGTGTGTGTGTGTGTGTGTGTGTGTGTGTGTGTGTGTGTGTGTGTGTACGCGCACGCGCGTGCAGAGTGCATGCACGCACATAAGTTGAAAAGTAAAAAAACTAGTTAGGAGGCTCCTGCAGTCACTCAGGGGAAAGATAATCACAGCCTGAATCAGGCAGCGGGGATGGGAAGAAGGTGATGCATTCCAGAGAGAATTGGGGAGTAGAGCAGCTAGGACTTGATGAAAAAGGGGCCATAATGGGGACATGTCGAGGACTCTGTCTTGGATCAAAGTACAGAGGGTGATACAGAAGGCAGCCCTCAGAGAGGAGACTGGTTTGCAGATGGACTGAGGACGTCCCACTGGCCTTGTGGTGTAGTAACATCCAGACGAGAGGAGCAGTGCCCACAAGTGGCAGTGCAAACTCCCAAGGAAGCACTTAGAAGTTGGCAAAGACTGGATGAGATCACCAGGGTGAGAATTGGGCAGGGGCAGAGGCAGGGGGGTGAGGGGGGAGCATGGAGAAAATGCATGTACTGACTCTCCAAATCCATGCCTGCCCTCCAGGACACAGCCCTAAACTCGGGAAGGGTAATTAGACTGAGCAGTGATGTGTCAGGTTCTCAAGAGCCTCCCTGGAGCAGGACAGGTGTCTACCTGAACCAATGGGAACCCTTGATGCCAGCGTGTCTCTGGCCCAGGACTGGCATTTTGGAAGGGAATGATGCTCAAGGCTGATAGGCAAGGATAAAAGGCTGTGCCATTGGAGCTGACTGCAGGAAGTGGTCCCATTCCCTGGCTCTGCAGAGAGATATCTAGCTGCAGAGGCTAGTCTGTGTCGGACATGGGGTGGGTTGGGAGGGTAGGGTACAGGGATGTATCAAGAAAGTAAGTCTGGGTCTGCTGAGAATGGGAGCCTGTAACCACTAACTCAGCACAAAGGTCCTGGGAAGAGGTTGCCATGGAGAAGGGAAGGATGGAGAAGGAAAGGATGGTGGGCAGCTAGGAGTACTTTTATTCTGGGCACTGTTGATTCTGTTTTTGGTTTTCAATCTGCCTGCCTCGAAGGACCCTGAGATGAGTATCCAGAATCCATCTCCACTGTAACAAAGGACAAAACACTTTTATATTGAGCAGGGTTTGTCCGTCCGTTTTGTTTTAACTCCTAAGGAGCAATATCCAGCTAAAATAAATTGGGTAGGTGTTAAGTCCATTTGAAAGATGGAAACAGAGATGCATTCGATTTTTCAAAAAGTATTTGCAGAAGTGGAGAGGTAGCACAGAGGTTAAGGCTCTTGCCTTTCACACCACCAATCTGGTTCGATCCCTGGTACCGCATAGAGTCCCCTCAACACTGCCAGAAGTGATACATGAGCACAGAGTTAGGTTGGCATAAAACAAACCAATGAAACAAAAATGCAGAAAGATATACATGGGAATGAGGATCTTCTTACTCCAATTCTAAATGCTGGATTCCACCTCCTTAAAAAAAATAAATAAAACCTTTTGCGTTTGCTTATTCTCATTTTTTAAAGTGCACTCCAGAGATCCACAAGACAGAATGCAAAGAGGATTTGGAAAGCAATTTTGTAGGCTGTTCTGGTGGCCACTCCGGGATGTGTTTCCTTCACATTTTACTTTGTCCCAGCATCACATGGTACCTGCCTGATTCCCCAGAGTTTTTAGGAAAGTTGTCTGGAGCGGGCAGAAGAGCATGGCAGCATGATCCCAGTGAACTCCATACCCTTAGAAACAAATGGACCAAAGGGTCCCCCTCAATCCCAAAGTTGACAGAAGGGAGAAAGTGAGGTCCGGGGGGTAACTTGGCTCCCACAGGCTCGCCTACCCAACTGAGGCCAAGAGACTGAAACCGTGACAGTGACCAGACACCCAAATGGCAGTGTGTCTCTGCTCTGAAAGAGTGAAACCAACCCTCCACCCCTGAAAATATCCAACTGTACGAAGAGCGAATCTACAAGAAGAGGACATAAAGGAAGACACATTCCCTTTTGCTTTTGGTTACGTTTTCATAAGGCTCTGATTGAGAAAGTTAATGAGGGAAATTATTATAGTGCTCCTTCCCCTGCCTTTTCCTAAAGTTAGGGGCGGAGGTAGGCGGAAGGTAGAGTGGGTGGAATTGGGAAATTGCTCTGTCAGATTCAGGTGGGTGACAATGGGATTGTTGGTTCCACCAGTTTATTATTCCCTAGTCACTAGAATTAACTGTAATCATAGCTTGCATTTGTATAGCATTTTCTAATTTACAAAGGGTTTTTAATGACATTATCTTATTTGATCCCACTGACAACCCTGTAAGGCAGACAAGGCAGGTATAATTATCCCACTTTATAGATGAGAAAACTGAGACTTGGAGAAGGTAAATGACTTGGCCACGCACATTCAGTTATGAAACAACAGTCTGGTCTAGAAACAAGGTGTTCCTCCTTGGAGAGCTTCAACTTGGCCAGGGTCAGAAGGCCAAGTCGGAGGAGTCCCGGCATGGCCGCCTCCGGAGTTCCGGCCTTGAGCACTGGGTTCTAGTAGTCACTCAACATTTATGGAGCGTGTCTTGTTTTCTTAGTTCCCTGCTCGTTCTAAAAATAATCCATGAGGTTGGCTGAGACAGGTACTCATTAGCGAAGTATGCTTGGTGAAGGCTTCCAGAACCCTGCCTAGACTCAGCCAAGCCAAGCCTATGGATTCATTCCAGAATCCCCATTAGCCCTGATTGCGGGGAAGATGAATCAGGAAGAGAGCGACGCGCAGCCCAGTGATGACCATTTGAGGCCACTCAGCCCCGGGCTTTGGCCTCGTGAGAAGCAGGTGATGCACTTCCGGCCTGTGTCTGATTGGGAGAGAGGAAACTCTAGGAAGACACCTTCCTCAAGCATCTCCTGTACCGTCCTCTCTTGAAAGTTGCCCAATCTTAGTAGGACGAGTCACAAAGTACAAAGCCCTCTTGGGACCCGGACTTTGGGGACAGGCTGCTCCTAGGGACCGCTCTAGAAATAATCTCTGTGGTAGCTGAGAGAAGAACTGGGTGTGGAAGACATGGCTCTCCTCAGTGATAAGACACCAGAGAGCTTGTACGTGGAGTCATGAGGGAAAGATAGTTCTCGGTCAGGCTATCAAGCTAGCGCTGAGGAGTCTTTTTAAGAACGAATTCATGTTCTGCCTTCACTGGGACTTTCTTTTCCTTCTTTCTTGCCCTTTCCTTCCTGACACTGCTTGATTTACACTCCTTTTCCATCTTGTCTGTCAGATGATATTGTCAGAGAATCCAGACTCTGTTTTTCTGGCTATTTATAGAACACAGTTGTGCAGAGTTTTTAGCCAGGACAGGAACTCAAGTTTGGTTCCGGGTTATGTTACTTGTGAAAATCTGACGGGAAAATATTTGCTCTCAAAAATTTTGCTCCCATTCTTGTCTCATCACATCAAAGAGACCTCTTTGATTAAAAAAAAAAGATATGGACAAAAGGTATGTTACTCCCACCTCTGTAACATAGTAGCCCTTGTCTATGTCTTTTTTTAAATTGAGATCTTTTTTAAGCCGCAAAGATAGTTGATGCTAATTGCAAGTTGAACAGAAGGTATAAATGAATAGCTAGAAATGTTAATGTGCGTCTTGCTTTGCAGACCAAAATCAGAATTCTGAATATATCTTTTTAATTGGGCAGGGGTTCTTGAAATTATTCCTGGAAAAGGTTAAGAGTACTGGTACTGGGGGTCAGGTGGAAAGAGATAAACGTCCATTGGGGATCACTCCTGGTGGTGCTTTGGGCACCATGCAGTGCCAGGTATGGAACCCATGTCTTACACACACACAAAGCATGTGCTTCCAACTCATGAAGTTCTCTCTCTAATCCTTACTTCACTCTTGATGTCCCATAAATAAAGTGCAATCCAGAAAATGAGAAAGAAAGAAAGAAAGAAAGAAAGAAAGAAAGAAAGAAAGAAAGAAAGAAAGAAAGAAAGAAAGAAAGGAAGGAAGGAAGGAAGGAAGGAAGGAAGGAAGGAAGGAAGGAAGAAAGAAAGAAAGAAAGAAAGAAAGAAAGAAAGAAAGAAAGAAAGAAAGAAAGAAAGAAAGAAAGGAGGAAGGGAGAAAGGGAGGAAGGAAGGAAGGGAGAGAGGGAGGGAGGAAGGGAAAGAGAAAAAAGAGAGACAAAGAATATATTAATACACGAATATACTAAATATACAAATCCCAATAAATGTTTCAAAGCCAGACCAAGAGGAGGTAAGAAAACAATGAAGAAAACCAGGCCCAATCTCCAGCTGTGGGATCTGAAGGGCAAGGTCTCACAGAATAACTAGGGAGCTCAAGATGAGAGAGAAGAATCAGGATTGAACTCAGTCTCTTAGGCCTTGTGATCATCTTGTGTCAGTCATTATCATCATTCTAGGAACCTCAGCCATCAACGTTTCTGAATGCAGAATTGGCCTCCCAATACGCGGTGTGTGATTTCAGATCCAGACTGTGTCAACATGCTAACAAGAAGCAGAAATTGAAAGAAATTTTGGGGAATAAAGCAAGACCAGAGGCCAGAAAGATAATACAGTAGGTCGAGATAATGCGTGACCAACACAATTTGATCCTCAGCACCTTTTACGGTCCTCTGAGCCCTGTCGGGAGTGATCTCTGAGCACAGAGCCAGGAGTAAGCCCTGAATACAGCTGGGGTTGCCCAGCCCCACCCAAAGTGTTTTAATCTAAAAATAGGAAAGAAAAGAGTAGCACCACGGTGGTTGTAGAGATAGCGCAAAGGGCTGAGCTCATGTTTTGCATGGGGGAGGTCCAGCTTTGATCCTTGATGCCTCATGATACCCTGAGCACATCTAGGAGCAAACCTGGAGCACAGAACCTCACCCCACCCCAATAAACAGGAACATCAGCCCCAAATGAAGTCATTTGTGCTAACTCCCACCAACATGTTTATCAACTTCATTACAGTTTCAGCCTCTCATCAAAACCGAATTTTAGTTTCATTTTATTACTAGGTTTTTGTTTGGGGGCGTCACACCCGGTGGTGCTCAGAGGTACTCCTGGTTCTGTGTTCTGAGGTCACACCTGTTAATGCTTGAAGGACCACATGCAGTGCCGAGGATTGAACCAGTGTTGGCTACATGCAGGACAAGAGCCTTAACCCTTACACGATTTCTCAGGCCCCCAAAGTGGAATTTTAAATCAATTGATCTGCAGTTTTCTGGGTTGGCACCAGTGAGGTGCTAAGGGGACCATGTGGTGCTAGGGATTGAACCAATATTGACCACATGCAAAGGAAACCCCTTGACCCATGAACGATCCCTCTGCTTCCTGGAAAATTTTAAGTATATTTTTCTGGTGGGGGTTGGGCCACACCCAGCTGTGCTCAGGGTTTACTCCAGGCTCTACGCTCAGGGACCACTCTTGGCAGTGCTCCAGGGACCATATGCTGTGTCAGGGATCGAATCCAGGTTGGTTACGTGCAAGGCAAGTGCCTTGAGCCCTGGATGACGGTACTATATCTCCTCCCCCTCTGCTTTGGAAAGCTTTAAGTCATCCCTCCAAGTACCTGCTGGGAACTGCTGAGCTCTAGCAGTGACATCCTCTACAAACTCACCCTTCTCAGCAACTCTCAAAGGATGTGAACTCATCATCCGTAAGAAGGAACACGTCAGACACACAGCTGACAGCACTGTTTGGAAGTAAGACTTGCGAATTCAGCCACCTCCCCAAGGTCCCATTGGCTAATCATCACCGCAGATAAAATCGGGCCTGTGATCCTGTCACTGCCACCACGAAGTTGCTGATCCTCCTTGGAGTGTGCACAACTGGGAAATTTTCCATGTTAGATCCTGGATGAACAGGTCCCACTGGTCTTTCTCTCCTCCATCCAGGATCTGGACAGATAGTGCACGTTATTAAATGGGCTGTCCTGATGCCAGTTCTGACACTCCGGGCGAGGTGGATGAGGCCAGCGCCGGCCCTGAGCCCTGCAGACAGCAGAGGGGGAGGTAATCGCTGCTGCTGACTCCAGCTTCTTCACCTCGGAGCCCTCTCCCGGGCACCGCACCTCCAGAGAGGTGCTGGCTGCTCCGTCTCTACTGCTCTTTCTTTCAACCAGCACCAAACACAGAAAAGAAAAAAAAATAAAATTAAAGGGCAAAGATGACATCTTGCTGCTACCTGGTTATTTTATTTAATTTACCACGTGAGGTTTTAGACATAAATGAAAGCTTATGTTTTCTCATCAGAGGTCCCAGGGGTAGAGGAGGGATCAGGGAGAAGAGAAGAAAAAGGAGGCAAGTTTGAGCATTCCTTTTTTTTGGTCTGGTTTTGTTTGGGGACCACACCCAGAGGTTCTCAGGGCTTACTCCTGGCTCTGTGCTCAGGGATCACCCCTGGTGGTGCTCAGGGGACAGTTCCAGGAACTCACCCCTCGGACTATCTCTCTGGTCCAAGCTTGAGCATTTCTTTTTCTTTCTTTCTTTTTTTTTTTTTTTTTTGCTTTTTTTTGGGTCAATCCCAGCAATGCACAGGGATTACTCCTTGCTCTGCACTCAGGAATTACCCCTGGCAGTGCTCAGGGGACCATATGGGATGCTGGGAATCAAACCTGGGTCGGTCATGTGCAAGGCAAACACCTACCCGCTGTGCTATCGCTCCAGCCCCAAGTTTGAGCATTTAAAAATTTTTTTTCTTTATTTATTTTTAATAAGTGAGTCACCATAAGGGTACAGTTACAAATTTACCCATCTTTGTGCTTGTGTTTCCCTCATACAATGTTTGAGAACCCTTCCCTCCACCAGTGTCCATTCTCCACCACCAATGAACCCAGTATCCCTCCCACCCCAAGTTTGAGCATTTTTAAGGGCACTGACCAAAGACGAGGACAGCACAGCCTCAGGAATATGGAGTCCCCTAACAGAAGGTGGGGTGCACTTGGGTTGTGCCATCATCCCCATGAACACCTGGGGCAAGATTGACCATGACTCAGACTAGTGGCACCCTGCAGATTTCCCCAAAGCCCTGGAGATGCAGGGAGCTATAGTAGCCTTGGCTGCAGCTGAGGGGTGTTTTCTGTTTGTTCACTTTAAGAAGGTAGATTTCCAGGGAGGTAGTGAGTGATTTTGTTTTTTCTCAAAAGGGGGCAGTCAGCCAAATAAGTTTGGGAACATTGGAGTATGCCTCCGGGGTGGCATTCTTTAGAATCAGTCACCAGATTTCCAGGAAGTCTTATCCCCTTTAAAGGTTCATAAATTAAATTATTAGTGCATCAAGATATGATCAAACATTAAGAGACTAATTTACCAAGCTCGAAAGAGGCCTATGTCTAAATTAGAGAACCATTCCGTCTCGGACAGAGACGCTGACTGCACAGCGTACTGGATCTATCAACCAATGACAGCAGTATCAGATGGGAGGGGAAAGAATAAGACTTCAACACACAAATTGGATCTTGCAAATATAGTTAAGACCATACATTGTTTTTTGGGTTTCGTTTGCTTGGGGGCCACACCCGATGATTCATAGGGGTGAATCGTGCAGGCTGCTAGCTCTGCACTCAGGAATCACTCCTGGCGTGCCAAGGATCGAAACCAGGTGGGCAAGCACTTTATCCACTGATCTCTCCAGCCTCCAGGCCACACACTGTGAAGGATTTTATCATACGTTCTTTTCCCTTTCCTTTTCTAAGCAAAAGTATTTTTATTTCGGTTTGTTTTTCTCGTTTGGATCACGTGGCTTAATAGTGTCAATACAGTACAGGTGGGTTGTTTGTTTTATTTTTGTTTTGTTTTGTTTTGTTTGAGGGGTTGTACCTGGCAGTGCTCAAGGCTTAGTCCTCGTGCTATGCTCAAGAATCACTCCTAGTAGGGCTCAGTGCAAGGGATCGAATCCAATTAGGCCATGTACAAGGCACGCTTGCCTTCCCTGCTGTACTATCACTCCAGCCACATGTAATGGTTTTGAGGCAGCTACCATGCCATCATCATACACCAAAGTGCCCAAGACCCTACACTTATGTCTCTTCTGGATAGAGATTTTTTTTTTAAGCCTACACTGTGGTGGTCAGGGTTTACTCCTAACTCTGTGCTCAAGAATCGTTCCTGGCAGGGCTCAGACAACCATACGTGGATCAAATCTGGGTTTGCGGGGCTGAAGCAATAGCACAGCAGGTAGGGCATTTGCCTTGCACTCGGCCGACCTGGGTTCAATTCCCAGCATCCCATATGGTCCCCCCCACCCCGAGCACTGCCGGGAGTAATTCCTGAGTGCAGAGCCAGGAATAACCCCTGTGCATATCCGGGTGTGACCCAAAAAGCAAAACAAACAAACAAACAAAAAAGCCAACAAAGATTTGCTGGGTGCAAGACCAGAATTCTGTCTTGCTGTACTTGCTTCCACCCTAGTTAAAGATTTTTATCTTACTTATAGTTCTCTGGAACTAAAACAAGCCTTATAACATGTACAACTATTTGCTGATTCATATTACTCTCGCCGTTTGGAATGTATCTCTAACTTTTAACTTAAACTGTGTTTTCAAAAATAAGTTTACCTTTCTATATTTAGTGGGGACACTTGTTTTGAAAGAGGCTGTTCCCTGGCTCTTTCTCTGGTCATTTCCTCAGCTATGAAACTAACGTCTTATATATTTTGATTCTCATAAATGATCCTCTCGACCCGGAACCTCCCACATGCAAAGCAAGTGCCCCACCACTGAGCAATGTTCACAGAAATTATTGTTGCTGAGAGTAGAAATGTGGAACTGGGTAGGTTCATTTTCTCAACTTTCATTGTTCCCAGGCAAATGTCACTTGGGGAACTGGAAACCCAAGAAGGCTCCCTGGTGAGGCAGCCTAAGCAGCTGCTCGCAATTTTGCCTGGCAGGAACTTCTATAGGAAGGGATCAGGTACTCTGCTTGGACTTGTCATCAACACTTTCAAATCCCAGGTAGCGGTTGGTTTGGCCCAATTCCATCGGAGTAATATATTCTATCTACTCATTAATTTGTTTAAACAGCTCGTACCGAGTCCTAGGCCCACTGATGGCATAGAGAAATCAGTAAAATTTTGTCCACTCATACTCTAAAGAATAAAGCTATTGAAGGAGTGGTTTGAAAAGAGCAGATTTTTGTATTTTACTAAAGCAACATGCAAAATGCAAAGGATTCAGAGAGTAGGCGTGACTCTGAGCAAGTGTCCTTCAAATTTTGCTATTTTGCATTTTTATCTCAATGCTCTTTTTCTATTTCTCGTGAGACTTCATTTTATTAAACAACAGAGAGAGTCCTTCTTCTTCTTTTTTTTTTTTGACTTTCTGGATCACACCCGGCGATGCACAGAGGTTACTTCTGGCTCATGTGCTCAGGAATTACCCCTGGCGGTGCTCAGGGGACCATATGGGATGCTGGGAATTGAACCTGGGTTGGCCACATGCAAGGCAAACATGCAAGCCCTACCCACTGTGCTATCGCTCCAGCCCCAAATAGTTCTTTTAGATGTTTCAGTTTGTTTCCAAGTGCCTAAAGGATTTTTTCTGGAATTTTTTCATGATCCTAATTTGATTTCCTTTGATTGGGAGACATACTCTGAAATGAGTTCAATTTATTTCCTTGGGTGAGGTTCGTTTCATGAACCCTAGATATAATCTCTCTTGGTATTCGTGGGTACTTGGAAAGTATCTTGTGTTAGTGGGGGCGTAGTGTTCTATAAATGTTGATTCCACTCTCTTGGTTGATAATATTGTTGAGTGCCTCTATATCCTTACTAATTTGTGTGTGTGTAGGTGCCTTAGCAATTGTTCAAAGAGGGTGTTTAAGCCTTCAACTCAAGGGGACTCGGGGATAGTTTAGTGGTAGAACACCTTCTTTACAAGCATGGAGCTTCAAATTCAAGTCCTGCCAGCATCCCATAGGCCAAGTGCAGCTCCACCGCTCAGAATTCCTGCTGCCACAACTAACTGCACCATCTTTAATGCAAGCAACCAAGGGTGAAAGCACCATGACCAAATACGCAACCCCCAGTAAGCACTGCAACCCATGTGGTGTCCACGAATGCCACAAATGAAGTGTGCAAGCTCTGAAACCAAGTGAGCACCACAACCTAGTGTGTGAGGACCACAGCCAAATGAGCATGACCTTGGGTCACTGCAACAGCCAAGGAAAGGAGATAAGAAGCTCTCCAACTATAATTGTTAACGTACTATCACTGTCTATTTCTCTCTTCTGTTTTACCAGTTTTTCCTTCCCAGCTACTTTGCAACTCTGTTTTTGGGTGCGTGGGTGGATAGGATTGCTGTGCCCTTTTGGTGCAGTATCCCTTTTATTTATTTATTTATTTATTTATTTATTGCTTTTTGGGTCACACCCGGCAACACACAGGGGCTATTGCTGGCTCTGCACTCAGGGATTACCCCTGGCGGTGCTCAGGAGACCATATGGGATGCTGGGAATCGAACCCGGGTCGGCACGCCCTACCCATTGTGCTATTGCTCCAGCCCCAATGCAGTATCCCTTTAATGGTCCCTTTCTCTCTTTGGTAATTTTCTTTTTTACTGGAGTCTCCTGTTTTACTGATAGGACGATGGCCACTCATGTATTTTCATGATTACCATTAATGTTTGCATCAGATATCTTTTTCTATCCTTCTTTGAACCTTCCTATGCATCGTTTTATATATATATATATATATATATATATTAATGAAAGGGCCCTACATAACAAGATCTTTTTATTTAACAGAATAATTAAGTGAGAGAGTTCTTTTTTTTTTTAGCTTTTTGGGTCACACCCGGCGATGCACAGGGGTTACTTCTGGCTCATGCACTCAGGAACTACTCCTGGAGGTGCTGGGGAGACCATATGGGATGCCGGGGATCGAACCCAGGTCGGCCGCGTGCAAGGCAGACGCCCTACCCGCTGTGCTGTTGCTCCGGCCCCTGCATTGTTATATTTTAAGTGAGTTTCTTATAGGCAAAAATATTGTCAAATCGCATTTTGGTTTTTGAGCCACATCCAGAGGTGCTCAGGACTTACTCTGGACATGTGCTCAAGAATCACACCTAGTGGGTTTGAGAGATTACATGGAATGCAGGGGGCCAAACTTGGATATGTTGCATACAAGCCAAGTATTCTACCTGCAGTACTATCGCTCCAGCCACAGGACCACATTTTTTAACCCACTCTGCCAGTTTCTGTCATTTTATTAGTATATTTAGACCATCAATGTGTAATGCAATCATTGATATGTGAGGACTTAAGTTTGCTAATCATTTATCTGACAGTGGGAGATAGCTGAGTTATACAAAACATATGTAAAACTGAAGAAGAAACTATTTTTTATGAAAAAATGGGGCAAGAGGTGTCAAGAAGACAAACAGATGGCCAACAGGCATATGAAAGAATGCTCTGCATACTTATAAAAATGCAAATTAAACCAGCATGATATTACCTCACACCAGTGAGATTGTCACACATCACAAAGAACAAAAACAATGTCAGCAAGAATGAGTAGAAAAAGGAGCCCCCATCTACTCCTGCTGGTAATGTTGTCTTTTTAAGCCTTCTTGGAAAATTATATGAACAATTCTCAAAAAATCTAGGAATTAAGCTTCCACATGACCTAGCAATCCCACTTGTTGATATCTACCTTCCAAGGGCCTACCAATTCTCTTCAGAAAAGCCATCTGCACTCCTATGTTCCTTGAAGCACTGTCTACAAATAGCCAAAATCTGGAAAAAACAGAAGGTCCAATTATAGATGACTGGATAATAAGCTATGGTATGCATACACAATGGAGTACTATGAAGCTATAGGAAAAGATGAAATCATGTGATTTGCTGCCAAGAGGATGGATCTGGAGAGTATCATGCCGAGTGAAATTAGCTAGGGGAGGGATGAACATAGAATGGTCTCTCTGGTGTGAAGGATATGAAAAAGAATAGTAAGGAAATAGAAAATGCCCAACGGCAACAGAAGCTGAGAACTTTCCTACAGAACTAAGTTTTGCCATAGTGGAGAATGATGGAGGTGAGGGGTGTGGTAGGATGGGAGGTCAGGGATCAAAGACAATCATAGTGGAGGGAGGTATTCACTGGTGGAGAGTGTGATGTTGAAATATTGTACACGTGAAACTCTACCATTGACAATATTGTAAATCAGGGTGCTTAAAATAAAGAGGTTAAAAAATTAAAAATAAAGTTTGCTCTTTTATTTTTAATTAGTGTTGTTTAAATGATCTATTACATTGTTTTCTTTTTAAATGTCTTCAGGTAAATTACTTGGACATTTGTTTTATAGTTCCCTTTTGATTTATCTGTAGTGTTTTGAGTCTTTTTCTTTGTATACCTTTTACGGAGTTGCTTAAGGTTTTATTCACAGGCAGATTATCTACTGGTGTCACCACTTAACAATTTGGATGATGATATAAGCAAGATTGTTTTCCAGTCTCCAACTTTTTTAACCCACAAAATATTACCCCAGCTGGATAGATATACAAGTAAGGCACGTGCCTTGCATGTGGCCGACCCTGGTTTGAATTCTTGGGCACCACATATTGTGTGCTGAGCACTGCCGGGGTGCTCCTTGAGCACAGAGCCAGGAGTAAGCTCTGAGCACTGTGGGGTATGCCCTCCTCCAAAGAAATCTGATGTCTTAAAATTATTGAGGTTCAGATTTCCTGTCTCTGGTCTTGTCTGCTGTTTTCTCAGTCACTGCTGTAGGGAATAAGACATACTGAAACGTTTATCCTTAGATGGACATTTGCCTGGCAAGCATGAGGTCACAAGTTCAAATCCTTGAGCCACCACATAGGCACCAAGCCAATCCTGACAGCCTGCTGTTGGTGATCCCTGGAGAGAAGGGTCGAAAGGTCACTTGGTGGCTTATAACATCTGCCCAGCAAACAGGAGTCTAAGGGTTCAAATCCCAGAGCCACCTGAGGCACCGAGTGGATCCTGATCAGGGCCTAGAAGATGGCTCAGTGGCTCCACATATTAGCTCAAGGTGAGACCACAAACTTAATCTTGATGATGCTGCACCAAAATAATCCTCAAAACCCCACTGTGTGTGGGATCTGGTGAGGGGTAAATAATCATAAAAGACAGAGGAGGGGCTGAGTGATAGCACAGCCGGTAGGGCGTTTTCCTTGTATGCAGCCGACCCGGGTTCGATTCCCAGAATCCCATATGGTCCCTTGAGCACTGCCAGGAGTAATTCCTGAGTGCAGAGTCGGCAGTATCCCCTGTGTATCATGAGGTGTGACCCAAAAGGAAAAAAAAAAGACAGAGGAGCCATTCAACAGTCTGAAATTTAGCTGCACAAGCTAAGCAAACAAGCGTAACTTTAAGAGGCATATTTTAAAATAGTACAATCACCTTACTCCAGTTTTATCTGCAGGTTCTATTCTTTGTTAATATTTCACAGAAATGAAAACGTGGGCTATAGGTGACGCACACATTCTTTCAGTGACGCAATAGGAGTTGGCATAGAAGAAGCCAAAGAAGCCAAGGGATCTTGATATCAGATAGATAATGGAGTTGGATCTCAGTTTTGCATTATAAGCTAGGTGACATTAAACACATTTATTTTATTTCTTATTTTTGGTTATAGAACCACACTCAGCAATGCTGACGGGAACATGTGATGTTCCCAAGACTCCCACAGATGTACATATTTACATGACTTAAGTAATTGAGTAACTTGGTTCCTCTTTTACAAGCTGCAGTCAGTTACTGTTCACACACAAGTTCATTGTAAGGTTCTAATAACATATGTAAAAAGTTCAGCCTAGCAAAGGTGAGAAAAGACAGCGCATTCCTGGGCCATGTTCCTGTTGATTTGTTGTTTTGTTTTGGGGGCCACACCTGGTGGTGCTCAGGGATCACCCCTAGTGGTGGTAATATGGAGTTGGAAATGGAACCCAGGTTGACCACGTGCAAGGCAAGCACCTTACACCTGTACAGTCTCTCTGACCCTACTGACTTTCATGGAAAAAATCCACTGTGTTTGTTTACTTATTTATTTATTTATTTATTTATTTATTTATTTATTTATTTATTTATTTATTTTTGCTTTTGGGGTCTTTTTGGACCATATGGGATGCTGGGGATTGAACCTGGGTTGGCCGCGTGCAAGTCAAATGCCCTACCCACTGTACTATCGCTCTGGCCCTGAGAAAATTTGTGTTTAAGTGCATTGGTATTTCAAAACTGAAATTTCATCAGAGAAATTTTGTATTTGTTGCTATCATCTTGATATATACTTATGAAGTGGCTTTCAGAGAACAGAGGATATGCGAGATAGTTAAAAACTTGTAGCACTAGAGAGTTTCTTTTTTAAAGGGCTTCTTTATGAGAGCAGCATTGACTGAGGCCTACGAGATGAGTAAGGAGTGGGAAGGGTACCTGGACTTCTGATCTCATAGCTGCCTTGCTTTGCGTCTCATCATCACTGAGATCCAGAGTGCCGGAGATCAGGGGATAAGTGGGGTGTGGGGTGGGGGAGGCTGGAGGAATCTGGGATCCACATCAGTGTTGCCTAGGTAATTGTTTGACCTTGAAGAAGTTACTTAGCTTCCTTCCACCTCAGCTTCCTGACTGAACCTGTCTAGAGGGGGAGGTTGTGAGGGTGAATTAGGTCATGTCCATAAAACACTTGAGGTCTTTGAGAGAAAAGCTTTTCCAAACCTATAAATGGCATAATGAATGCCATCCTCACCATTATTATTGTTGATGATGGGGCTATTTCAGCACATGTGCAAACTTCAGAGTTGGGAACATTTGTCACAGGGAACATGAATCTGAAGACTCTCCTATTCCCTACTCTTCTGTCACTACCGTAGGCTTAAACATTCCAGGAATGTTGTCTAGCTCAGCCTCTATGGAAAACAATATGGAGAGTCTCAAAATAATAAGAATGGAGCTTCCATATGACTCAGTGATTCCACTTCTTGGCATCTCTGTCATGCACACAAAAACATTAGTTGGAAAAGATGTAGGCACACCTATGGTCATTGCAGTGCTAAGTACAACAGCCAGGATACAGACACAACCCAGATGTCCAATGACAGGTGAGTGAATAAAGAAGTGGCAATATATATATGTATACACACACACACACACACACACATACACAATGGAATACTATGCAGCTATAAGAGATGTTGAAGTCTTGACTTTTGCTACAACTTGGGTGGAGATAGAGGAGATCATGCAGAGCAAAAGAAGTCAAGGGAGAAGACAAAAACACCAGGCAATGTCACTCATCTGTGGTATATCGAGGAACAAAACAAAAAAATCTTATCGAATGATGACAAACCTTTGACTTTTTTTTTTTTTTTGCTTTGTGGGTCACACCTGGCAATGCACAGGGGTTACTCCTGGCTCTGCACTCAGGAATCATCCCTGGCGGTGCTCAGAGGACCATATGGGATATTGGGAATCGAAACCGGGTTGGCTGCGTGCAAAGCAAATGCCCTACGCACTGTACTATTGCTCCAGCCCCAAACCTTCGACTTTTGATTACAGGAAGGAGGTTACCAAGAAATGAGGGGAGACAGTTGGGGAGTGGAGGGTAGGGAGGAAGAAGCAGACTAAAAGAGTATAAGGATGGGATAGAAAGTCTTGGGCACTTGAGTTGTGGTTAATGTTCAGTAAATTTCTACACCAAAACCATAACCATTAACATATTCTAATGATATTACCTAAACTTCAATAGACATAAAAAAAATAATAGCCTGGATCTGGGGGCTGAAGTGATAGTGCAGCATTTAGCACATTTGCCTTGCACACAGCCAACCTGGGTTCAATTCCCAGCACCCTATGTGGTCCCCCAAGCCTGCCAGGAGCAATCCCTGAGTGAGGGCGAGGAGGTAAGCCCAGAGCACCCCCAAACAAAAACAAACTGAAGCCAGAGAGACAATATAAGAGATGTTGGGGGGGAAGGAATCCGCCTTGCCTGTGTCCTGCCTGGTTCTATCTCTGGTGTCCCATATAATCCCCAGCACTACCAGGAGTGATCCCCGAGCACAAAGCCTGAGCAGGAGTCAGGCCTGAGCAACACTCGGTTTGGCCCCCGAATCAAAACCAAACAAACCATTCACAGAAGTACTTTTGCTCAGATAACTGATTTTTTATTGCCCATATACATTCATAGAATGAAATGTGTATATGGAGACCACCCCAGCTCGAGTCTTCACCCCTCTCTTTTCCACGGTTAAAGGCTGAAGAAAAGCATCTGCCATAGAAGTGGTGGAGAGGCAGGGAGGGAGGGGCGGGAGGCCATTCCGGGTTTGTTCCTGGCACCCCATCTGGTGCCTGGATCAGCACAGAGCCAAGAGTAATCCCTGAGCACTGTTAGGTATGGACCCAAAAACAAAGCAAAAAAGAAGTGAGGTGGGGCTGGAGCGATAGCACAGCGGGTAGGGCATTTGCCTTGCACTCGGCCGACCTGGGTTTGATTCCCAGCATGCCATATGGTCCCCTGAGCACCGCCAGGAGTAATTCCTGAGTGCAGAGCCAGGAGTAACCCCTGTGCATCGCCAGGTGTGACCCAAAAAGCAAAAAAAAAAAAACCAAAAAAATAAGTGAGGTAAGATTATACTGTCCTCCTGAAGTTGAAGAAGAGGCTGCAAGCTGGGGATATGGGTGGTGGGAAATGTACTCTGGTAAAAGGATCAGTGTTGAAACATGTGACTAAAATTCAAATATAAACAACTTAGTAACTGTGTTTCTCACTGTGATTCAATTAAAAAAATAAAAAATAATAAATAAATAAGTAAATAATCAAGCATTTTTGGAGCCAGGTTGAGTTCTGTGGGAGAGCGTCTGCCTTGTAGATGTGAGGTCAGGAGGACACCAGTGTCCTCCTGGTGCCACTTGAGAGCCTCAGTGTTGCAAATTGTACCTGAGCACCACAACCTTGCATGACCCACCATCCAACCATAATCACAACAATCATAGCAAAAAAGAATAGGAAGAGGGGAATACATTTGTGAGCAAAAGAGGGGTTCAAGGGTGAAGTAATGGGGCCCAAGAGAGTACAGCAAGGTAAGGCACTTGCCTTGCCCAAGGCCATTCTGGGTTTGGTCCCTGGCACCCCATCTGGTGCCTGCGTCAGCATTAGACGTGACTCCTGAGCAGAGACACTCTTGGTAGCTTGCTGGGCTATAAAACTTTCTTTAAACACCATGATTTACAGATTTGTTTACCATTGTTTCAGATATTGAATGTCCCAGCACCAGTCCCACCACTAATGTGACCTTCCTTCCACCCGCTTCCCCCAACCAACCTGCTCCTGCAGCAGGCAGAAAACAATTTACACGGCTTGTTACAGCATATATCTCATAATGGTGTTACTAAAGTCATTTTCTGAGGATTTACTGGGCCGTTAGGTGCAAGTTGCACCTTCTGTGTTATTGTTTTCATTCACCGAGCTTAGTGGCTTCTACACAACTTCCCCATCGAATTTGCTGGGCTTCCACTTGGCTGTCAGCTATGTGACGTCTGGACCTGTCACGTGGCCACGTGCTTCAGGAGCTCTGGAGCTGAGACAATCAGCTGCTGGCATCTCTCCTGGATCAGTGGTGAAGCCCTGTCTTAACTGCAGGGCTCACTGGGAGGCCACAACTCCTTTGTGCTTCTGGAACACACCTCGCAGCGGTGCAGCTAGAAATCGCTTGTGGTTCCAGCAATCACAGATAGAGAGCTGATAGGTTCAAATGACAGAGTTGCCAGGATCACATTTGTCATATGTGGGGCACAGGGGATTTGCACTCATGACCTTACAGTTATACAGCAAGTTGTCTGCACGCCCGTTCCTCAATGGATGGGCTTTAGGAAATGTTCTGGAATTCCACCAAAAGTTTCCTCCCAACCAGGTAATTGCTACTTGACTTGGGTGCTTCATTGCGACCAGTGGGATGCTCGCTAGGACAAGGGAATGGCAGGAACAATGGGCTATAGGCAGAGCGGGGGCCGTGGAAGGCCTGTATTGTGCCAGCTCTGCTGTCCATTACACACTGAAGGAGTATCTTATTGAGCACATCTGCATAATTTTCGAATAATGTGTCTCAGTATTTTGGAAAACCAGCGATTTCATTCATAAAATGTGAGTCCTTACACAAGGAAGGCAGAAAAAGTCAAGGAGCAAAACCCTTTAATCTTTAGGAGAGACAAGAGGAGGAGAAAAGTAGCTATGGCCCCAAGAAAATGGAAATATGTTGATGCTTTGGAATGTGCAAAGTCAACCAAAAAAAGCAAAGGAAAGTCTGTTAGGCATTAAAGAAAGGGGTATTTAAAGCTTAGTTTCATCGTAGCCTCTGGACGTGGCTTTGGGTGTAATATGTTCCAAAATTCCATCAAATGATGTGATGCAACCTCAACATTTGCATAGAAAGCATAGAAAACAATCAGCCTCTAGACTTTAGTTAAATGCCAAGGACCAGTCCTGGTGAACACGCCTGAAGCAGGGACACCACAAAGATTAAAAAAAAAGACAGAACCAAGAGAGAGAGGCATGGTGTCAAGAGGCTAACAGCCTCTTAGACTCAGGGCGCTGACTATCCTCAACGTACAATATTTATTGCTTAGAACCAGTAATCACCAAAAGGAGAACAACACTCTTTGTTCAGGTGCTTAACTTTTGAATCTATCTGGGCTAAACATTTACACATCAGAGGGCCTTAGTTTGTTGGGATAAACATCTTTGTAATGGGCTTTCTTTAGGAGAGATTCTCCCTGGAGAGGAAGCAGAGATAGAGCAGTCACAGGACCCCTGCTGGGGCAGCACTTAGCCTTCAGCACCAGCATCCTGGGTTGAAAACTCCCATCTCTCCCCCACCCCCACCCCCCATTTCCCTGTACTTCTGGAAGCCCCGGCAGTCACACTCACTCCCCAAAGTCATCATTCAGTTAGAAACTTAACCCCAGCTGTATCACCCCGTTATAAATTCTGGACTTTCTGGAGTGACGTCTCACACTCTACATCACTGATAAACCAGGAGTGGCACAGTACATTGAATGGGATGTGAAGCAGAAGGCAGCCAACCTCAATGACACAATATAAGCACACACACAAATAGCTAAACTTAAAAAAAAATCTTGACTATTGGTGAGAAGGTAGTAAAGCTTTGTATCTTAGCTGTGGTATGAGAGATTTGGGTTCCTCAAAGACACAAAAATACTGGAGGCTACCTTGCTTTGGGACAACACCATTTAGCGGAGAATTGTTGATATGGCCACCACGATTGAAAAGCAGGTTGGAGAGAGGATAAAGGAATGGAGATGGTTCACAACCCAGCTTGATGAATCAACTGACGTGAGAAACTATGCTCTACTGCTTCACTTCATGACGTCTAGTGAAGATGAAGACTGTAGGGAAGAATTCTTTGATACCTTGGTTTACCGGGATGGTTCACTGGCTCTGAGATATTTAATGTCTTAATGAGTATTTTCAAGTGCAAGGCTTAAACCAGAGTTCATACAATTGAATGTGTCCTGACAGTGCTTCTAGCATGACTGGATATGGCTCAGCCATAGGTATGAAAATAATGGAAGTTGAGCATCCAGGAGTTTTGTCCATGTCCACTCATGTCTGACCAACCGGAGAAACTCTCTGCAAAGACGCTTTCTACTGAATCAAACACTGGTGAACAACATGGTGGAGAGCATTAACGTAGCTTGTAGTTGAACCTAGAGTTCAGGCTGTTGACAGCATTGTGTGAAAGTATGGATTCCTACCACCCATACCCCTTTCTCTATGCAGAAGGGAGGTGTTTATCGAGAGAAAGGGCTCTTGAACACCTTCCAAACTGAGGAAAGAGGAAAAATAGTTTCTGCAAGAGTAAAACCTGACCTGGCAGAGCCCTTGTTGGATGAAACATGGATAGCTCAGCTTGGGTTTATGGTAAATATTTTTGGCCTTCTTAACGTAATATCTCTTTTCAGAGTCTTGCGCAAATAGTTCTAAGATGAGAAATGAAATGAATGCATTCCAAAGAAGTGATTTTTTTTTAGATAATCATGCTCAAGAGGGAGATAAAGAAATGGTTTCACTTTGGGAAGAATTTTTGATTGCTGCTGATGTCCATGACTCAGATTCAATATAATAAGTTTTCTTTTAGGGGCTGGAATGATAGCACAGCGGGTAGAGCATTTGTCTTGCCTGCGACCAACCTGGGATTGATATCCAGCATCCCATATGGTCCCCTGGACACTGCCAGGAGTAATTCCAGAGTGCAAAGCCAGGAGTAACCCCTGTGCATCACTGGGTGAGACCCAAACCTCCCCTCCCCCAAACCAAATAAGTTTCCTTTTAGGAGCATTAGATGAGAACTTTAATAGTTATTACAGTAACAAGTCTCACAATGGAGACATGACTGGTGCTCCCCTGTATAAAATGAAGATCCTCATAAAGGTAACTTCTGGATTAACAATCCTTTCTTATTTTATATATGTATGCATATATATACATATAGATATAGATAGATAGATGACATTGTGTGCACTTGATCCTTGTGAAAAGAGGAGCTGATAGAGTTAACTCCTGATGCCACTGTGGTGTCCAGACATAAAATGCAATTATTGTTTTAATTTTGGATATCACTTAAAACAGAATATCTGTCTCTGAGCTATCTATTAAATTGTTAGTCCTATTTTCAACTTCCTGGTTTCATGAAGAGATTTTTTTCCAGCCATGCTCATAGTAAAAACCAGAGACATGAAATGGTATTATTGCAATGCTGCATCTCTCATAAATAACACTCTGGTTGTATCTATCAAATCTTCTAACCTCTGAACAGCAGCAGCAGATGTTACACTAGCTAAATACAATGTAATTTCATAGCACGGGATTTAATAAATAAAACGCTATTTACATTGATTTTTGTTTTTGTCTTAGTGATCTTCTAGTCATAAAATATTTCTCCTGTTTTCTCCAGCCTAAGAGTAGGTGTAAAAAGGTTGAAGAAGGCTGCTCTAAGCCACTGCACTATTCCTCCAGAAGAGAGCTCGGGCTCTTTGTCTGCACAGATTGAAGACAATTAGAAATGGGAGCAAACACATTGGAATTATTCTACCAGGATCTTATTTTATCAACAAGGAGATGAAAGCAAATGTCAGTTCTGGGGTACAGGAACTAGTCAGAGCACCAGAACCAAATGACAAAACTGACCGCACTGCATCTGGTGAAGTTGCGCTCTATCTTCTCCCAGGGTCTTCCATGTGAGAATGACCGAGGGTCAGAACTGGACATCTTGTACTCTTGGAAACTTCTTTGCTCAAGGGGAAGATTAAAACAAGTCATTCTAGAAGTGTGGAAATAGTAATCAGGTAATAGTAGTATTAATAATACCACATTCTAGGAGTGTGGTGATAATAATAGTAATCAGGCTACGAGAAATGGATCTGACTCTAGAAGACAGAAGAGCAGACATGTTGGGGAAAACAACGCTATAGAAAGCAAGATCAGACAGCCGCAGGATACAGAGCCAGCCCTAGTTGGGCCCGTGCTCGGCTCCGGCCGGCCGGGTTTTCGGCCCGGGCGCCCATGCCCCTGCAGAGCCGGTGGATGTGGAACAA
Organism: Sorex araneus; assembly: GCF_027595985.1. Taxonomy (NCBI): domain Eukaryota; kingdom Metazoa; phylum Chordata; class Mammalia; order Eulipotyphla; family Soricidae; genus Sorex; species Sorex araneus. The sequence continues at coordinate 9,011,224 of NC_073306.1, forward strand.
GCGGGAACCAGAGACAGCTTTAGGAATTGGGGTTCCAGCAAGTGCTTGCACCCATGTATGGAGACTGTGAATTAAGCCTTTGCCCCACGCCGACTAACGGAGGAAATATGTAATTTCTGGCAGAATTTTTCCAGGACTTTATACAGAAATCCAAAACCGCGCGGACGCGGCAGCGTCCGCGCGACTTAACATTTATAATTGTCATCAATGTGAAAGGGTTCCATTTGAACAGGTCAGACTTGGGGGGGAAACTCCAAATAATAACAGTAAGTTTTTGTTGAAATATTGAAGGTTCTTAATGTAACAGCCACCTCTGGACTATGAGCTAAGCAAAAGCCCCACGCTGGCCAACGTGGCGTGGAGTACACCATACTATGAGGCGCAGGAAGGGGGATGAGGGGGAAAAATTAAAAAAAAAAAATGGAAAAGGAAAAAGAGAAAAAATAAGAGAGAGAGAGAGTTATGTCAACTATAGTGAGTTTTGTGTTGAATTATGGAATGTAATCAAGGTAAAGAAAAAATGAAGTGAAATTCATTAGTTATACAGTAGGGGGTAGGGGGTGGGGGCGGGGGGTAAACTGGGGTTTCTGGTGGTGGAATTTGGGCACTGGTGAAGGGATGGGTGTTTGAATATTGTATAACTGACATATAAACCTGAGAACTTTGTAACTTTCCACATGGTGATTTAATAAAAATTTACAAAAAAAAAATTAAAAAATAAACTGAAATAACGATGTAGGTATGAATGCTGTTTGAAAACATAATAACAAATGTCAAGAAGCAAAAAAAAAAAAAAAAAAAAAAAAGCAAGGTCAGAATCCAAGGGCCACGGAGGAATTGGACTTGGCATTGCACTGATAGGCTTCTCTCAGAATCCCTCTCACGCCCATCCCTTGGAGCCTGCATCACACTTTCTTCCCCCATCATTCCCACCAGCTCTTGCTCCTTCTCCTCTCTCCCCCTCCCCCTTTATAGATAGATGAGCCTCTCAGGGGGTTTATAAATGCCCAATAGACCTAGGGAGCTGCCCTGGATGGAGGAAATCTAATACAAATCTAAACACCGTGGAAGAGTTTCAAACAGAAGAGCGATGAGTTAGAGGTTTTCTTCAACATGGACTTTGGTTGGGCTCAAGATTTTAATGCATTGTTTAATTCTTTGGATATGTTCAAAACAAACAGATGATGTCATCTTAGATTTGAAAAAAATAGATGCCAACAAAACTTGGTATTCAAAAATAATGTGGTATCCTATAGATGAAAACTAGCTGTTTTGCAATTAGAAGATGCCACATATCCAAAGGATTTCTTTCATCTTGAAAAAATAAATTCCACAATGAAGAGATAGCTCAATGGGTTGGACACATGTTTGTATATAGGAGGCCTGGATTTGATTCCTGGCATCATGCAGTCCCCTGATTCCTAAGCACAGAGCCAAGAGTAGCCCATTTGATTTTCAGGGAAAGAAGAAAGAAAAAGAAAAAAGAAAGAGAAGGCTAAAGCGATAGTACAGCTGGTAGAGTATTTGCCTTACAAGAGGTCAACCTGGGTTCGATCCCATATGGTCCCCCAACCATTGCCAGGAGTAACTCCTGAGTGCAGAGCAGGGAGTAACCCCTGAACATTGTTGCGTGTGACCCAAAAAGAATGCCAGGAAGGAAAGAAAGAAAGAAAGAAAGAAAGAAAGAAAGAAAGAAAGAAAGAAAGAAAGAAAGAAAGAAAGAAAGAAAGAAAGAAAGAAAGAAAGAAAGAAAGAAAGAAGGAAAGGAAGGAAGGAAGGAAGGAAGGAAGGAAGGAAGGAAGGAAGGAAGGAAGGAAGGAAGGAAGGAAGGAAGGAGGGAAGGAGGAATGAGGGAAGGAGGGAAGGAGGGAAAAGGAAGGAAGGAAGGAGGGAGGGAGGGAAGGAGGGAAAAGGAAGAAAGGAAGGAAGGAGGGAGGGAGGGAAGGAGGGAAAAGGAAGAAAGGAAGGAAGGAAGGAAGGAAGGAAGGAAGGAAGGAAGGAAGGAAGGAAGGAAGGAAGGAAGGAAGGAAGGAAGGAAGGAAGGAAGGAAAGAAGGAAGGAAGGAAGGAAGGAGGGAAGGAGGGAAAAGGAAGGAAGGAAGGAAGGAAGGAAGGAAGGAAGGAAGGAAGGAAGGAAGGAAGGAAGGAAGGAAGGAAGGAGGGAGGGAAAAGGAAGGAAGGGAGGAAGGAGGGAAGGAGGGAGGGAGGGAAGGAGGGAAGGAAGGAAGGAAGGAAGGAAGGAAGGAAGGAAGGAAGGAAGGAAGGAAGGAAGGAAGGAAGGAAGGAAGGAAGGAAGGAAGGAAGAGTGGTGGAAAGTGAAGGGTTAAAGCACATCTAACCTAAATAATTTGCTATTTGAGTATGTATAGATGCAAAAAGTTCATTTAAAATGAAGACAATACCTTTCAGTTGGTATCTGGGTGAACTGAGAAATTTTTTGAAAAGTCTTAAGGGCTGAAAGTTGGTGGTATTTTGTTTGGTTTGTAGCCCATTTCTGGCGAGATTTGATCTGAGTTAATTTAGTGGTAAAACCTGAACTGAGCTTACCAATTATATGGCTATTTATAGTGTTAATTTCCCACTTGCTATGAATATTCATGCATTTTACTGCAGAATAATGTTTGATGATGATCCTGGGTCTGCGGTGCACCTCACTGGAGTATTATAAAATTGCTTTATATGCATGTATTATCTTAAGTTTGGAATGTTCTGGTTTCTGAAAACTTTTGACTGCCAAGGCTTTGGATAAGAGATGGAAAATCACCCTTCTCAACTCACGTGTTAATAGCTGCATAGTATACAAATTACACATTATGTTAAATGTAAAACAAAATATAGATAATTAAGTCCAAAATCTCATCTCTCTCTATTCTCTCTCCCTCCCTCCCTCCATCTTTCCCTCCCCCACTCTCGGTTTTGGGCCACACCTAGCAGTGCTCAGAGCTTACTCCTGGTTCTGTGCTCAAGGATTAGTTCTGGCGGAGCTCAGGGGAACTTATACAGTGCCAGATACAGAATTATGGTCAGTTGCACGCCAAGCAAGTGCCTTACCCATTATGCTATATCTCCAAACCACCAACACCTCCTTTTTAATGTTCACAGAGAAAACACCAATTCCTAAAGCTAGAGTCAGCATCTTTGAATTTTAACTCAAATTCTGAAAAATTTTAGTCAGGGAGTCCATGACCTGAATCATTTAACTTGTTTTCACCCCTATTTTCACTATATATTTAATTTAAATGCACATAAGAGGCTAGGTGTTACTCTGATCAAACTGGGGTCAGTTGTGTAGAAGGCAAACACCTTAACCAGTGTACTTTTTCTGTAGTCTTAAATTATGTGTGTGTGTGTGTGTGTGTAAGCCACACCCATTGATGTTCAGGGCTTACTCCTGACTCTGTGCTTGGGAATCCCTCCTGGCCACACCCAAGGGGACATATGTGGTGCCAGGGATTTGAACTGGAGGTCATCGGCTGCATACAAGGCAAAAATATTAACCCCTATACTAGCTCTCCAGCCTTGCTCAAGTATACATTTTTGAAATACTGAAAAACTGTAAAGATAACATCGAGGATTTCCATATACTACTTATTCACAATCCCAAACCATGAACATTTATGTAAGCAGGAAACATTTGTCACAACCAAGGCACCAATATTGGTGGTGTATAATCATTGACTGAACTTCACTGCCATCTGAGTCATCAGGTTTCAACGTCGTGAGGCTGAACCTGGCTTCATCCACCTTCTCTCAGAGACCAAGAAAAGTGCACTAGGGTTGGGTGAGGACCGCCGGGTGTTTTGTTTTATGTCATTTTTAAGAGGGACACTCCCAAACAGTGGCCAGAGGCCACTCCTAATGGTGCTTGGCCGTCCAGACTGGAAGGTACTGTGTTAGGGCTGGTGGTTCTGGAGGCCATCAGTGCAACCCTCAATGGTGCTTGGGATTTGACATAACATTCTGAAGATGCTGCAACAGGATTACAAAAACCATTCCCATGTCTACATTAAGGTGATTTTGAGTAGCAGGTTTGTTAACAGTTGACAAAAGCAGTAGACGTGTGCTATGCCAAAAAAAAAAAAAGAGCCTTGACTCAAAGTTCTTTTCCCCTTGGGTTGTTTCCTGCCTCTGACTTTCCTTGTCTCCTGCAGAGAAAGCATCTACCTGGGGGTTTTGTGGAGGCTGATGTAGCCTGGTGCCTGATAGGGTGGGATGTTCTGTTGAAGTGGTTCTTGCTTGTCCCAGGCAAGTCCCTCTCCTGCAGGGAAGACAAGTGGAAGGAGCTTAGAACACTTTCCCACGAAGCTGGGTGTCCAAGATGTCTCTTACAAGGTTGGCAACTGATGTCACTGTTGGCTGGAAACTCTACTGGAGCTTTACCTGGAGTTTCCCCACAGAACATCTCTGTATTTCCTGGGGGTGGAGGAGAGGAAGAAAGAGGGAGAGAGAGATAGAGAGACAGAGACAGAGACAGTGAGACAGAGGCAGAGAAAGAGAAAGAGAGACAGATAAAAAGAGACAGAGAGGGCCGGAGCGATAGCACAGCGGGTAGGGCGTTTGCCTTGCACGCGGCCGACCCGAGTTCAATCCCCGGCATCCCATATGGTCCCCCAAGCACTGCCAGGAGTAATTTCTGAGTGCAGAGCCAGGAGTAACCCTTGAGCATCGCTGGGTGTGACCCAAAAAGCAAAAAAAAAAAAAAAGAGACAGAGAAAAGAGAGACAGAGAGACAGAGAGAGACAGACAGACAGACACAGACATAGATATAGAGACAGAGACAGAGACACAGACAGAATAAGTGGTGATGAAGGAGGGGATTGTTAGTGGTCCAGGAGACCCAGACAGAAACTGAGATGCTTTTTATAACCCTACCTTGCAAGACCTGAAACATCACTTGCAACACATTATATTGGCCAAACAAGTCATTAAGACCAGCCCAGACTCAAGGACATTGACCTCCACCTCTTGACGGGGAGTTGCAAGATCGCATTGCACAGGAGCATGTGGGAGGAGACAGTGTCACGATCAGCTCTGGAAAATACATTCAGCCACAGGGTATGTGGCACATCAATGCTTTGCTTGGGCACTGCCTTCCCTCGGTTGTCCTGGGAGTGTCTGCCCTGCTTTGGGGTAGGCGTTCATTACCATGTGTGGATAGACAGACAGTCCTGTCTTTTAACGTCTTTCCAACATGATAGACATAGACCTGGCTCTGACTCTTTTTCAGACAAAGTGTGTGTCTTTGAGAAAGGTGCTTTAGGATAATTCAATTTTGAGGTAGAATCATGGGCTGCTGAATGAAATTACTTCATGAGCAGAAGCTAATCTAATTCCAATTGAGTGAAAATGCTGTGGTTTTTCTAGGCTATTTAGTTGCAGCTTGAAGTTTTTGGCTCCAGACCTTTGAGTAGAGATGAAAGAAAGTTTGGGATTTGAGCTAGAAAGGTAAGCCTCTGAGAGCATCCGTTTATTTATAAAGTAGGATTAGTGAAACTCTCAGCGGGGCTGGTGTGATAAAGAAATAGAATAATGTATTAGGTGCTCAAATAGATACTGTTTTTAATAAGTAGATCACTTGCCCTTGATTCAAGTGATACCCTTTAAGGTTTCCTTTGCCCTGGAAACTTATAATTGAGTCATTAGAACTGATCCAGAGTCTCCCCGCCTTCTCCAGATGGAATCCCGGTGACCATGAGCTCCAACAGGCAAGGCTCCGGTATGTGGGTGTCAGGACTAATTCTCCAACCCGCATTGGAATAGCTTCCTACAGAGATGTCTCTGGAACTAAACCGTTTATAATTTAGAATCTCAGAATCACGCGGCCACATAAGTGGCCACATAAGTGGCCGAGTGACCTCTCATGATATGCAAAGTGAGTAATGGAAAATAAATGATCTAGCGTCTGTCCCTGGAAGAAAGGCTTGAATGGTGGTGGGAAAATTTGAGCAAAATATAATGCCCAAAAGTAGAGAGAGAGTGGGGCCGGAGCGATAGCATAGCGGGTAGGGCGTTTGCCTTGCACGCGGCCGACCCGGGTTCGATCCCCGGCATCCCATATGGTCCCCCAAGCACTGCCAGGAGTAATTCCTGAGTGCAAAACCAGGAGTAACCCCTGAGCATCGCTGGGTGTGACCCAAAAAGCAAAAAATAAATAAATAAATAAAAATAAAAAAAAAGTAGAGAGAGAGTGTCTGAGCAATTGTCTGCCATGGAGACAGGGTAAAGACTGGGATGGACAAGGGGGGGATAATGGGGACATTGGTGGTGGAAAGTTTGCACTGGTGGAGGGATGGGTGATCAATCATTGTATAGCTGAATCTCAAACAGGAAAGGGTTGTAATTGTATCTCACGGTGGTTCAATAAAAAATTTAAAAATAATAATAAAATAAAATATGCTTTAAACAAGCAAACAGAAAAAGAACTCACCCAGATCTTCTGGGGTGACTAACCGATGAAGACATAATGAAAATAACCAAGAATCACACAGTCCTGAAGTCCCCATACAGAAGCTATGGTCTCTGCTGCTGGTGTGGCCTCCTGACCTCATATCTCTTCATTCTCAGCAATGGAAAACAAATTACCAAATGCTTTCTTTTCAGATCGACTTTAGGGGGGAGAAACTCCAAATCAATAATAGTGAATTTTTTGTTTAAATATTGAATGTAATCAAAGTAAAGTGAAAGTAAAGTGAAATTTACCAGTTACACATGCGGGGTGGGGGGGCTGGGGAGGTGGGGGGAAGGGGGGAGGTATATCGTGATTCTTGGTGGTGGAATATGTGCACTGGTGAAGGGATGGATGTTCGAGCATTGTATAACTGAGACTTTAACCTGAAAGCTTTGTAACTTTCCACATGGTGAATCAATAAAAGAATTAAAAAAAAAAAAGAAGCTATGGTCTGAGTTGCTAATTTCCACTTGTGGCATTGGAGGCCCAGCGATACTAGAAATTAGCAATCACTCATCAGGGCATCTCCATGACTTAAAAGTTGGAATTGTTTTCTTTGGTCCACAAGTTGGAAACTGGCCTCACAAGTTGGGGGAAAACGCAGCTGAGATAGAGAAGGGAACTCCAAGTAGAGGTTGTTGGGAGGACCCACTTGGGTTGAAAGATGCTTGCCGAAAGTAGACTATAGACCGAACATGATGGCCACTTAATACCTCTATTGTAAACTACAACACCCAGAAGGAGAAAGAACAAAAGGGAATGCCCTGCTGCAGAGGCAGGGTGGGGTGGTGGGGGGCTGGGGTGAGGTTGGTAGGAGGGATAGTGGGAACATTGGTGCAAACATGAAAGTTCATAAGTTTGTAACTGTACCTCAGGGTGATTCACTAATAAAAAAATTTTTTTAACCCTTTTATTTTTTTTTAATTTTTAAGATTTTTAAAATTGAATCTCTGTGACATAGACCCTTACACAGCTGCTCATGAGTAGGTTTCAGTCATAAAGTGTTCCAACACCCATCCCTCCACCAGTGTACATTTCCCAGCACCAGAGTCCCCATTTTCCCTTCCATCGCCCCCCACCCCTCCTGCTCTATGGAAGGCACTTTTCTTCTCTTTCTTTAAGAGTTGGGATTTAGTCCTCACTACAGCCCCAGTGATGATTATATTATTTTATTCCTTATGGCTTTGGGTTTTTGCTTGTTTGTTTTTGTGGGGGTGCACACCTGGAAATGTTCAGTTGTTACTCCTGGCTCTGCACTCAGGAATTACTCCTGATGGCGCTTAGCGGACCATATGGGATGCCAGGGATCAAACCTGGGCTGACCACATGCAAAGCAAGCACCCTTCTCGAGGCCCGGCCTAAACCTGCTATACTATCTCTCCAGCCCTTGTTTGATTTCTCATGTTCATGAGGCACAGTCATGTGGTGAGAAGAGGTAATTTCTACAAAAATTCCCAAAGTAGTGAATAGCAGGCAGGATCCAAGGCGTCCTCCTGGACTTTGTTTCATGTCGTCCCCTTCCCCGGGGAAATGCACTTTGCTTTCACTGCATTTCGAACACTTAGTCTGCGACCTGAGAACCCAGGTCTGAGGTCAGTGGCTGATTTGGGAACTGCCTTCATATTTTGATGTCAAGTTTGCAGTGGTAAGAGCTAGCCGGGGGAGAGTCCTTCTAGCCGGTCTGTCTTGGGCTGTTGGCATAAATGCTTTAGAGGAATCTCCTTCAAGGCAAACCCTGGTGCTCAGGGCTGGGAGTTTTCAGCAAGGCCTTGATATTGACAGTTCTCCTGGCATGCTGACACTCTCTCTCTCTCTCTCTCTCTCTCTCTCTCTCTCTCTCTCTCTCTCCCCCCCCACCCCCCCATTTTTAACGATTTCCTCTCAAAATAAATGAAAAGAACGGAGGGATTTTAACTAGTGGAAACATGGAAACACTTTCGGGGGACACAGTTGATATTAGTCACCCTCTTCCTTCCCTTCCCCGCCCACCATGGAATGGAACATGCTCAGGGATCCTCATGTTGCTGGTATCCATCCTGGCCTCCTGCATGTAAGCATGTGTTCCAGTCATCTCCTTGGCTTGAAACGCATTTTTAAAAAATAATGGGGAACTGTGTAGCTGAAGGAGAAAGAGGAAGAGAAGGGACTGAAGGAAACAGGGTCTTTCCAACAGAATCCCTTTGAGCCAGATAGGAGCTCACTATGAAGGCTGCTTTAATTCCCCCCAAGAGAGCTGTTTTCTAGGTACAAGTATATGGTCAGTCACTTTGTGGCAGGGTGGACGGTGGGCGATGCAGCAGTTGATCACTGCGAAGAGGTGCTGGGGACATTCCTAGCCATGCTCAGCCCGACTGAATTTGAGACCATAGTGTGTTATGTTGATGTCTCAACACTGGGGCCATGCGGGGTAGGAATGTTTGGGTCTAGCAGTGCTGAGAGTACCCAGGACAGACACTTTCTTTCTTTTTTTTTGGGGGGGGGGCGCTGTCACTTCCAGCGATGCTCAGGGGTTACTCCTGGCTCGTACACTCAGGAATTACTCCTGAAAATGCTTGGGGGACCATATGGGATGCTGGGAATCGAACCTGGGTTGGCCGAGTGCAAGGCAAACGCACTACCTGTTGTGTTATTGCTCCAGCCCCCAGACACTTTCTTTTTAAGCATAATTGTATTTTAGTCAATAACATTTTCCCCATTGACTTAGCATTGGCTTATAGTACTAGAGGATCAGGGGTAAGAGTACCAGGGGTACACACTCTCTACACGTACACTTGTCATTACTCTGACAACCAAAGTCCCAGTGACATCCTGCCACCACAAAGATCCCTTTGCTCATTCTTCCCACCCCTCCTGCCCATCGCCTAGCCTTTCACTCTGTTTAGGAATTGGCTGTGTGGAGGGTTGTTGTTTTTCCCATTTTTGCTTCAGTTATTCTGAATCTGTATATGAGTAAACCCATCAATAATTGCCCTGACTTGTCTCACTTAGCATCATCACCATAAGATCTCTAGATTTCCCTGCAAAGAGCACATTTTCTTTCATCTTTTCAGCTTTTTGGATATATATACACTGCAGTTGCTTCATCCACCCTTCTGTGAATGAGCATTTACAATGAGTCCATGTCTTAACTGTTGGAGCAATGCTGCTGTGAATATGGGGTGCAAGGACCATTTCAAATGCTGTCCTCATGTCATCTAGGTCAATGTGGTCAGGCACCTCTTACAGAGCTGTGGAGAATCCCTAAAGTGATTATTTACTTACGTTGTATCCCCAGAATTTCTTTAGCACACATTTACAATGGCCTTCTCCTTCCTTCCAATACTCACACTTGATGCCAAGTGGCAAAATTGACTTAAATTCGCATTCTATCTCTTCCCTCTGCTATTTCTTTAGAAAAGATGCTGGCAGATGTTCACAGACCAGACAGGAGACTCTGATTTAGTGGATTTAGTGACCCTCCCCAAGGAGACATTTTTTTTCTTCCTCTTTTTCTTGGAGCATTTTACTCTATGCCTTGTTCTGTTCTAAATATCTTAACTCATTGAATCCTCACAATCCTAAGAGATCCCTTAGGAGTCTAGAAGTCTATCCCTAAGGAATCAATTAAATTCCACCCCCGTTTACTTTATTATTATTATCATCATCATCATCATCATCATCATCATCATTATTATTATGCTTTTTGGGTCACACCCGGCAATGCACAGGGGTTACTCCTGGCTCTGCACTCAGGAATTACTCCTGGTGGTGCTCAGGGTTCCATATGGGATGCTGGGAATCAAACCTGGGTCGGCGTGCAAGGCAAACGCCCTACCTGCTGTGCTATTGCTCCAGCCCCTCCATCCCCCATTTAACTGATAAAGAAACTGAAGCTGAAGTTAAGGAAAAAGTCAAGGCTAGAATGATAGTACAGTGGGTAGGGCATTTGCCTTGTAAGCGGCCGACCTCGGTTCAACCCCAGCATCTCATACGGTCTCCCGAGCAATGTTAGGAGTAATTCCTGAGTGCAGAGCCAGGGGTAACCCCTCAGCATCGCTGGGTGTAACTCAAAAAGACAGGAGAGAGAGAGAGAGAGAGAGAGAGAGAGAGAGAGAGAGAGAGAGAGAAAGTCAACTAAGAACTCAAGCACTATAACCAAATGGGCAATGTGTGGGCATGGCAGCAAAACAACAGCAAAGAGAAGAAGAAGGACGGGGGAGGGGTGGTTAGAAACAGACCTCAGGCCACAGAGCTATGGTGTGGAATGGTGGTTGCAGGAGCCGGGGGAGGAGGAGGGAGGAGTATCTTTTTTCCACAGCAGCCTGTTAGAGTCAAGTTCAGATGGATCTCCAGGAACAAGACCAACCTCCACTACTTGCCGGCAAGATCATTATGCCCGTTGCCATGTGCCTAAAGTTAAAGCTCTACAATACTGCAACCGTTTCCCATGAAATCTACAGATGACTTAGAGAAAGGAAGTACCTTCCCCACCTCCCATGCACTTTCTGTCCTCCTCCCTTAAATAGGTTCATGACTCCTGTGTTTTTTCTGCTATAGTAGCCGAAGAGGATTCTATTGAGTCCCTCCCTCATGGGCAGACGCTCACACATGGGCAATAACAGGCAATATGCATAGTGTCAGTGTGTTGACACTGAAACCTGGCTCCTGTGGGTCTGAACTGTGGCCATTGCCATGTTCTGGTTCAAGGTCACTCAGCTCCTTATTGAAACTTCATGCCTCAGGTCCTTTATGTAAAATGGCTCAATGGTAATACTGACCTCACACAGTTCTTATGAGTTTTAAATGAATTAATTCCTCCGAAATGTTTGGATGCATGCCTGGCACAGAGTAAATGTTCAGCATGATGCGGTTCCATTGAACTCATTGAACCATGGTGTGAGGAGTGCAGTGAAATGAGTTGTAATCTAGAGAGAAATATAAGGCACCTTTTTTGGATGAATATGCTTCTATGCTAGGTCATGGAGTCATAATAGCAAACTGAACACCTCTACTGCCAGTTGAGTAGAAATGGATAATCTTAGAGCATCTAGGAGCTAGGCAGATATCTTTGGACCTAAGGAGGCTTCTGAAAGAAAGTAAACTCAAGGCAAGACCTGATGGATGAGAAGAAATACGCCACATGAATTACTCAAAGAAGATAGGAAAGGTAAGGTCTATAAAGGACACGGAGTATATGCAAGAAGACAATCTGTAGATGGCCAGATTCCTTTTTCTTTTTTCTTTTTTTTTCTTTTTTTGCTTTTTGGGTCACACCTGGCGATGAACATGGGGTTACTCCTGGCTCATGCACTCAGGAATTACCCCTGGCGGTGCTCAGGGGACATATGGGATGCTGGGAATTGAACCCGGGTAGAGCGCGTGCAAGGCAAATGCCCTACCGCTGTGCTGTTGCTTCAGCCCCAGATGGCCAGATTCTTAAAGGCCTTCTGTGAGTTGGCTGAGGGTTTGGACTTGATCCTGTGCTTAAGGAGAGTTAGGAAAGCAGTCTAGTTTAGAAGTGATCTGATTAATTATCTGGACCATCGGGGATTTGAAGTCAGAGCTGCCTATTACTATGCTTGTTTTCTGGGTGAGACTGTGAAGGTCTTCCATGGGATGTGGCTGCCGGAGCATTTACTCCTGGCTCTATGCTCAAGGATCATTCCTGGAAGTGCTCAGGTGACCATAAGTTGGAAACAGAACCAAGGTTGGCTGTGTGCAAAGCAAACACCTTATCTCTTACCAGAGAGATAGCTGTACTATCTCTTTGGCCCCAGGAGGAAAGCCTTCGCCTACAATCTTTGGTAGTATTTCCCCTAATCCACTTCTGGGAAGACAAGAGCAAGTGAAGTATGGAGGAGGACTTTTAATATAAGATAGTTAAAAACAGAAAGATAAAATAGGGTAAAGCACTTGCCTTGCATGTGCCAGAATCTGGGTGTGAGCCCTGCAAAAAAAAAAAATGATAGTAAAAGAAATCAAGGTTATCTTCCCATTGAATCAAAGAGAAACGCCTTTGTCCTCTCAATACATAAGGGGCATCAGGTTAGAATTATAAGAATATATTGATCTGATCTTTTGTAAATTAACAAATTTATAAAATTTTGATGATAGAAATTTTCCCTGGTTTAATTTTTTTTAGAAGAAATAGTCTGTAAAGCACTCACAAACTTAATTACCCATCGGATTTTTTTTTTTCCTTTTTGGGTCACACTCGGCAATGCACAGGGGTTACTCCTGGCTCATTGCACTCAGGGATTACTCCTGGCGGTGCTCAGAATATGGGATGCTGGGAATTGAACCCAGGTCGGCCGCATGCAAGGCAAACGCCCTACTCTCTGTGCTATCACTCCAGCCCCCACCCATTGGATTTTTCATAGGGTCTTTTTTTTTTCTAATTTTCTTTTTTTTAATTAATTTATTTTTTAATTAGTGAGTCACAGTGAGGGTACAGTTACAGATTCACACATTTTCGTGCTTGTTTTTCCCTCATGCAATGTTTGAGAGCCCATCCCTCCACAAAAATATGGAACACTTCACAAATGTGCGTGTCATCCTTGCGCAGGGGCCATGCTCATCTTCTCTGTATCGTTCCAATTTTAATATATGTGCTGCTGAAGCGAGTACTCATGGGATCTTTTAGTTAGCATTCCAGTTGGTTGCCCCAACCTCCAGTCAATTCCATTATAGACACTTAAGATATTTTCATTTTTGGTTTAGTGTTTTGGTTTGAAACCTACAAGGTCCTTTCTACATCATTTTCTTTTGCTGGTTGTTTCTTGGTCTTCACATCTCTTTCAAGGCTGGTTTTTTACTCTTCATTCAGATATCAGTTCAGAGGGTTTTCTGAGAATATATGATCCAGAAATGTCGTCTCCTATTTCCTCTCACAGTGCTCTGAAAATGATCCTGGTAATGTATTTATTTTCTTGTTTAATATTAGCTCCTTTTTATTCCTGGATGAACTCCATAAATATGCAGCTCTTCCTTGCTTTGTTTAGTACTGACTCCTCAGGGCAGAGAGGTGCTTGACTCACAGGTGTTTGATCAATAACTGTGACTGTCACTGTTATCCCATTGCTCATCGATTTGCTTGAGTGGGCACCAGTAACGTCTCCATCGTGAGACTTGTTGTTACTATTTTTGGCATATCAAATACGTCACAGGTACCTTATCAGGCTCTGCTGTGCAGGCGGGATACTCTCGGTAACTTGCTTCGAGAGGGGTGGAGGAATCGAACCCGGGATCGGTCAAGTGCAAGGTGAACGCCCTACCCGCTGCGCTATTGCTCCAGCCCATTTGTTCAATAAATAACTATTAAATTCAATGTTTATTAGCAGATGTAAAAACAGTATTTACTATGAAACATTTTCATGAATGGATTTACACAAAAACATTTGGACTTTTATTGACCATACTTAAATAAAAATACTTTTCTTATCATAAATGTCTGAAATAGGGGCTGGAGTGATAGCATAGCGGGTAGGGCATTTGCCTTGCACGCGGCCAACCCGGATTCGATTCCCAGCGTCCCATATGGTCCCCTGAGCACCGCCAAGAGTAATTCTTGAGTGCAAAGCCAGGAGTAACCCCTGTGCATCGCTGGGTGTGACCCAAAAAGCAAAATAAATAAATAAATAAATAAATGTCTGAAATAAAATAAATTTATTTTATTTTTTTCTTTTTGGGTCACACCTGGTGATGCACAGAGACTACTCCTGGCTCGTGCACTTAGGAATCACCCCTGGCGGTGCTCGGGAACCATATGGGATACTGGGAATCAAACCCAGGTTGGCGGCGTGCAGGGCAAATGCCCTACCCGCTGTCCTATCGCTCTAGTTCCTGAAATAAAATAATTTTAAAAGGAGAATAAAATGAATAATAATAGTATCTTTTTTTTCTTCTGGAGCTTTTAATTTTGGTTTGACATACTCAAAGTAAAATTAAAAGGAAGAGGAATACAAAGATGAATGTAGCCTAAATAAAAGAGTGAAAACTATAAAAAAATATCTTTAAGCACTTTTAGAGGAAAACAGAATAAATTCTTGTGTTCCTGGGATAAGCAGTCTTATTAGACAGGGCAAGGAAAATAAACAATGACATAAGAATATCATATATGTTGGACTTTATTCATATCAAGTTAAAATTTTTATTTTCTTTTTGGGCCACACCTGGCAATGTACAGGGGTTACTCCTGGCTCTGCACACAGAAATTTCTCCTGGCGGTGCTCACGGGACTATATGGGATGATGGGTATCGAACTCAGTTTGGCCGAGGGCAAGGCAAATGCCCTACCCGCTGTGCTTCCACTCCAGCTCCTCAAGTTAAAAATTTGGGGAGCCAGAGCAGTTGTACGGCAGGTAGGGAACTTACCTTGAACATGGTCAACTAGGGTTAGATCTCTGACACGTTATACGGTCTCCCAAGCCTGCCAAGAGTGATCCCTGAGTGCAGAGTCCAGAGTAAGCCCTGAACACCACCAGGTGTGGCCACAGAGCAAATAACAACAAATTTTATTGTTGCAAGGAGTACCACTAAGAGAGTGAAAATCAGCCAACAAAATGGGATTAAAATATATGAAAATCAGGTATCTGAAAAGGCACTTTTTTTGTTTGTTTTGTTTTGTACACTGCTTGGGGGACCATGAGACATGAGTATCCCTCTGGGGCTCCTCCATACAAAGGATGTGCTATAGCACTTTCAACTATCTCCCTGGCCCTACACAGAGCTCTTACCACTCAATAATAAAAAGATAAATACACAATTAGAAAATAACAGAGGCTCTGAATAGATTTAAAAAAAAAAAGTCTAAACAATCTACCAGCTATTTAAAAATGGCCAGTAGGGGCTGGAGTCTTAGTATGGCAGTAGGTGCTTGTCTTGCATGTGGCCAACCTGGGTCGGATCCCCAGCATCCCATATGGTCCCCTAAGCTCCACCGGAAGTGATCCCTAGCACTGCCAGATGTGAACTCTTCCTGGTTCTTTATTTTTAGCTGTTAGGGAAACACAAATCAAAACTACAATAAGATACTATCAAGATACTGCAATAAGATATAATCAATAGACAGTCAATATAAGGCCAGGGAGATGGCTTGAAGAACTGAAACACATGATTTGCATGCAGGATCCCCAAGATAGATTTTGAAACTTTACTGCCCCCCAGAACTACCAGAAGGAACCTCTAAACACAAGGCAGGAGTAGCCCCTGAGCACTGCCGGGTATGTTCCAATCCTCCCACCCCCAAGAAAAGATAATCACCATGAGGATGTAGAAAAATATGAACTCTCAAAATTGTTGGTGAGGTTGTAAAATGGGTAGCCTCTTTGGAAAGCAAGCTCAAAGTATTAAACAGATCTCTCTGATTTGATTTATAAACATATATTCAAAAGAAATAAAAACATGTCCACCCAAGCACTATAAATATTCTTAACAGCATTATTCATAATAGCCGGAATGCAGACATAACTCAAATGTCCATCAACTGATGAATGGATAAATCAAATATAGCCCTTGAATACAGTGAAATAGTCAGTCATAAAAGGGAATGAAGTGCTAACACATGCTATGGCATGGATGAACTTAGAAAACATTATGCTAAGTGAAAGCAGTCAGTCATAAAAGCTATACGTTACGTGGTTCTCCTTACGTGAAATGTGCAGAATGAGACAGAGAGGAGGTTAGTGCTTGCCTAGGAATAGGGTGGAGGAAACAGCAGAGGCTGATGACAGGTATGTGTTTCTTTGTGCAGTGATAAAACATCCTAAAATTAGGTAATGGGGATGGTTGTAGGACCGGTTTTTTGTTTGTTTGTTTGGGGGGCACACCCGATGATATTCAGGGGTTACTCCTGGCTCTGCATTCAGGAATCACTCCTGGGTGCTTCAAGTAAAGCACGTGTCTTACCCACTGTACTAACTTCCAGGCTCCTGCCTCTGACTGGACTCAACCCCTTAAGGACCCTTTACTTAAAGTGGACTAACCCTTTTATTTAAGGTGAACTAGATAGCATAGAAATTCTATCTCAATAATGCTTTTCTAAGCACAATATCCGAGCAAGTAAATGGAAGGGAAATTTAAAATCAAGAGCATCAACCTTCCAAAGAAGTTTGAAGTGGCAAAATAGAGAGCAATATTTCTATTTTCAGCTTCCATCTTCTTATTTTAGCCCAGAGTCAAGAATTGCAATATTATACTTAGCATTCCACCCTTACACAGGTTTGCCCTTTTCTTCACAAGAACCACGTTCATTGCTTTCGTTCTTAATATCTACTGTGCATTCAGACCTCACTAAAAATTATAGTCAAAATTTTTAAAAATGAAAATTATAGTTGCTTATCAACCCGAGTTTGATTCCTCCGCCCCTCTGGGAGAGCCCGGCAAGCTACTGAGAGTATGGAGCCCGTGCGGCAGAGCCTGGCAAGCTACCTGTGCGTATTGGATATGCCAAAAACAGTAACAATAAGTCTCTCAATGAGAGACATTACCGGTACCCCTCTCAAACAAATCGAGGAGCAATGGGATGACAGTGACAGTGACTATTGATATATAAGTGGTACCTATAACTAATATCTCCGAAATGTTAAAACAGAATAAGAGGGGCCGGAACAGTTGTAGAGCATGTAGGGTGTTTGCCTTGTACGCAGCCGATCTGAGTTCAACCAGCATCCCACATGGTCCCCCAAGCACCGCAGGAGTAATTCCTGAGTGCAGAGCCAGGAGTAACCTCTCAGCATCCCTGGGTATGACCCAAAAAACTAAAAAATTTAAAAAAAAAAGAAAACCTAAGAATATTGTCCTCTGGGCTGAAGTGATAGTATAGCAGGTAGGGTGCTTGCCATGCACACAGCCAACGAAGGTTAGATCCTCCAGCATCCCATGGGATCCCCCGAGCCCATGAGGAGTGCTCCCTGAGCACAGAGCCAGGAGTAAGCCCTGAGCACTGCTGTGTGTGGCCCAAACAGCCTTCTCAGCCACTTCTCCCCACCCCCCAAACAACGTTGCTCCTTCAACTGTGCCCCTCGTAAGGATCAAAGCTCAGTACCTCGTCCGAGATCAGTCTGTCTGGATTCCCTCAGGCAGTGTGAATTTGGAACAGGAACTTAATTTCAGTTTTCTGTAAAAAGAGGTAAGGGTATTTATACTGTTCATGTCACAGTGTTGTCCTGAGAATTAAAAGAAATAATGCAAGTAAAATACTTCGTACAGTTCTGAAAGCATAATGAATGCTCCAACTGTAGTAGTTGTTGGTAATTATTATTTATAGTGACAGAGAGGGTTGATATTAAAACATTAAGACTGATGGAAGTCGGAAGACCTCCTTCGACGATCAAGAATCAGGGATGCTGTCTCGTTTGCAAAGGGGTCAAAAATCAGATGGGCCTGACATATAATGAGATTCAGAGATGACTGCTGGACTAGGGCTGTTACTGACTGGATTCCACGGGACATCAAAAGACCAAGTGGCCGCCCACTACAAGATGGTCAGACTTCTTCATCCAAACCCTGAACAAACGGTTTGAGGCTCTTCGTGTTCCTGGAGTGAGGAGATACCATTGGGCTACACTAGCATGTGACAGGGATGAATGGAGACGTTACTGGGGCCTGTTCCAGCAAATTGAAGATCAACGGGATGACAAGTGATACAAGTGATACAAGTGATTAAAACTGATTCTACTAAAAAAAGCAAGTTCTAACGTGGCTGATGATTGAGTATCAGCTCCTAAAAAGCAATTCAAAATTGAAAGGTGGTACAATATTGCTTTTCAGTTTCATTAATATCAGGCAACTGCATTGGATATTTATTCAAGATATGTAGATGATTTTCATCATTTGCTGCTAAAAATGCTAGGAAAACCTGTTGCAGATACAGCTATGAAAGTGGCCAATGTTTTTCAGAGAATACTGTTATACAAGCATGTGACAGAGCTAACATTTAGGACTCCTTTTCGATCAGTGGTATCTTACGGCATGTCTCTTTAAATCTCCCGGCTTTAATTTGAATAACAGACTGCTGGGAAGTTTCCTTTCATTCTCCCTGGAGGTTACTCAGTCAATACTTTTCTATTGAGAGTAGCAGGAACTTTGAAATAGTTTTAAAGACTATTTTAACTTCCTAAGACAAAGGAAACAAGTGAAAAAGAATGACTTATAAAATAATAATTGATTGTATGAGTTGTATGTTGACCATTT
Organism: Sorex araneus; assembly: GCF_027595985.1. Classification (NCBI taxonomy): domain Eukaryota; kingdom Metazoa; phylum Chordata; class Mammalia; order Eulipotyphla; family Soricidae; genus Sorex; species Sorex araneus. Next base: position 9,029,842 of record NC_073306.1, read on the forward strand.
TATTTGTATACTTTGAAAATGGGCTTTAGGTGGCCAGGGAGATAGCTGCAAGGGTGGAGCACATGCCTTGCAGGCTGGAGGCCAGGGTTTAATCCCTGGCACTACAGGGTCCCCTGAGCACCACCAGGAGCAATCCCAGAACAATAAACCAGGACCAGCCCTGAGCTCTGCTGGGTGTAGACCCAAAACACAAACAACAATAAATAAAAGTGGACTTTAAAACTTTTCTTTTTTTGTATGTTTGCTTTTGGCTTTTTGGGTCATAGCCGAGGCAATGCCCAGGGCTTACTCCTGGCTCTGCACTCAGGAATTACTCCTGGTGGTGCTCGGGGACCAAATGGGCCGCTGGGAATAGAACCTGGGTCAGTTGCATGCAAGGCAAACGCCCTACCTGATGTGCTATAGCTCCGGGCCCCAAAACTTTTCTATTTTAATTCAAAATCCTGTAAGACAAAACCATTGAAAGCAGTTCAGAGTTTATCTCCTTTTCCCCCAGATGTTTGTATCTTGTATCAACAGGGAAATTCTTTGGGATGCCTAAGAGAATCCCATAAATTCATAACAACACAAGTCTTCCATGTACAGGTTATTTTAATTAAAAAAAATTAAAATTTTGTTTTTGTTTTTGGACCATACTCAGCAGTTCACTAATGGGCTTCGTTCCCCTGACCCTGAATGTGACAGGGATGAATGATGACGTTACTGGCCCCCCCTGGAGCAAATCAATGAGCAAAGGCCCACAGTGATAGTGATACTGAGCAGTTCAGAGATCACTCCTGATCAGACTGGTGGGGGAGGGGAACCATACTGGGTCCTGAAGAATGAACCTGGGTGGGCCATGTGCAAGGGAAATACCCTACCCACTTTATGATCACTCTGACTCAGTAGTTTATTGAAAAAATATCCTTTATTAAAGAAAATTGGGGGGGGGCTGGAGCGATAGTACAGCAGGTAGGGTATTTGCCTGGCTGACCCAGGTTCTACCCCTGGCATCCCATATGACAACCCCAGCACCTCCAGGAGTAATTCTGAGTAATTCTGAGTGCAGGGTCAGGAGTAACCGCTGAGCATCGCTGGGTGTGACCCTAAAAAGCCAATATGTGTGTGTGTGTGTGTGTGTGTGTGTGTGTGTGTGTGTGTGTGGCATATTGTTCATCCTGGATATTTTTTAAATGGGGGGGGGGCAGAGGGGGCTCTAGGCAGTGCTTGGGGAAGGAGGAGGTGCCAGGGATCAAATGTTAGTTTCCTGCCTCCAAAGCACGGGCCCAGTCCTCTGAGTCACCTGCCCAGACCTTTAAATATTCTGATTGTAATGATACTTGGTGCTCCGAAGGAAGCGTTTGAGGAAATCAGAGACTTGCACAGAGAGAGAAACCACTTAGGAGCGGCCCACTCCATCCCCACAGGTGGAAGTGGCCAAGCGATGGTCTTGGGGCTCACCTTACTTTTTCTCACCTAAAATAAAAGGGGGTGGAGGGGAGAAAAGAGCCTTGTTCAGAGTTGTTGGGAGGATTCAACGGGCTCGCGCACGTGTCAAGGGCACCGAGCACAGGGTCAAGTACCAAGTTTTTCCTAACAGTGCGGCAGGCGCCAGAAGGAGTCCGATTTCCCCAGCGCGCGGCTGGGCACCGCGCCGGGCCCAGAAAGGGTTTCCAGCCGCTGGGCGCGCTCCCCGCGGCGCTGGAAGCGGCACCCAAAGGGGCGGGAAGGAAGGTCCTCGCCGTTTCTGATCTTGGGAGGAGCCCGAGGGGTCCGAGTGGGTGGGTGGGAGCTGAATGGGGGGGCGGCGAGGGAGAGGGGCGGACGAGATGGGCGCTCGGGGGTGGGGGGCTGGACCGGAGGAAACAGGTGATCGTGAGGCTTGGGGGGGCGTCGGCAACCGAACCCCGGCCGCGTGCCACCAGCCCGGCATGCTCCGGCCGCGCCGTTCGTTCCCCAGCCTAGAAATCGGGAAGATTCCATGCACCCGGCCCCCTGCCGCCGGGCATCCGTTCCACGAGCTATTCCAAGCCGCGGCTTTTGCAGAGAGGGAGGAACCGCGGGCTTTCTGGAAGGCAGCGTCTGGATGCGTGTGTGCGTGTGTGTGCGCGTGTGTGTGTGTTGGGGGGTTGTCAGCAGTCAGGGTGGGCTTGGGGGCCGGGGGAGGGGGGCGAGGGGAGTGCCTGGCCCTGACAATTCCGTAACAGGGAAGGGGGCACTTAAGTCCCGCCGCCAAGCCGCGGCCACTCCCGCGCTCGCACGTTGTCCTGGAGCTGCCACAATTCGCGGCCCCTGCAACATGGAAGATGCATTCCCTCGGGCTTTGTGTGCGCGGCCCCCCTCAGGGGGTGCAGGAGGGAATGCCGAGGCCCCGCCGCCCTCGGACACGCGTGGCCGCTCGGGGGGCCCCCGAGGCTTTCGCTGTCAGTTTCCTGCCGCCGGGCATCTCCACGCGGCCGTTCCAAGGCGGGATTTGGGGAGTGCGCGCGCGCGCGCGTGTGTCTGTGTGTGTGTGTGTGGTGGGGGGGGGGGACCGGGCGCGTCTGTCCCCAACACCGCAGTCTCGCTGGCCAGGGCACCAGACTCTGGGCACCGCCAACCCGTCCCGCCCCGCCCGCCGGCCCCAGGCGCGCCCCGCGAGGGTCCCCGGGAGCGCTCCCCGCGCGTCTCTCGGGGTCTCCGGCCCCCGCGGGTTCCGCCTCCTGGCACAAGCCCTGACGCCCCCGATCGGGGCCCCGCTCGGGGTGCAGGCGGGCGCCCCCCGGAGCTGCCGCGCGCCCAGGCGGCCCCGGAAGTTTGTGAGTCTCCGCGGGCAGGAGCGGGAGTCACCTTGACCCTCCGCGGGCGGTGGGGAAAGTTAGCTCCGGCCCGACGCGGGCTGGAGCGAAAAAGCCGAGCCGGAGAACTTTCGCCCGCCGAGCTCGCCCGCACGTTTTCCTGTTTTCGAAGGCGGCTCCGGGGCCGGCGAGCCCCAGGGTGGCGAGAGCAGGTGGCAGGACTCCGCCCCCCCGCCGCGCGCCGCCCCGCCCTCCGGCTCGCACGCCGCAGCTCCCCCGCGGGGCGGTCCCGCCTCTCCGGCGGCGCGCGCGAAGAGCGGTGGCGCGGGGCCTTGTGGGAGTCGTAGTCCAGGCGCCGGGCCGGCCCGCGGCGGAGCGCGCTCGGGCCTACAAGCCCCAGGATGCCCCGCGGCCCAGGCCGCTCCCGGATGTGCGCCTGGCGCCGGAAGAGAAGCCGGCCCCCCTCTCTCGGCCCGGCCATCTTGTGGGAAGAGCTGAAGCAGGCGCTCTTGGCTCGGCGCGGCCCGCTGCAATCCGTGGAGGAACGCGCCGCCGAGCCACCATCATGCCTGGGCACTTACAGGAAGGCTTCGGCTGCGTGGTCACCAATCGATTCGACCAGTTATTTGACGACGAATCGGACCCCTTCGAGGTGTTGAAGGCAGCGGAGAACAAGAAAAAAGAAGCCGGCGGGGGCGGCGTTGGGGGCCCCGGGTCCAAGAGCGCCGCTCAGGCCGCCGCGCAGACCAACTCCAACGCGGCGGGCAAGCAGCTGCGGAAGGAGTCGCAGAAGGACCGCAAGAACCCGCTGCCGCCCAGCGCCGGCGTGGGGGACAAGAAGGAGGAGGCGCAGCCGCCCGTGGCGCTCAAGAAAGAAGGTGAAGCCGGGCGGGGAGGCGCGGAGCGGGGAGGCGCGGGCTCCCACCTGTGCTGCGGGCGCCCCCCGCGGCCCGGCCGCCGGGCCCCACGCGACAAAAGCCGGGGCCGGCGTCGGCGCGGGGAGCCACCCCCTTCCCGCCGCGGGCTCGGGCCGGGCTTGCACCGTGGGGCGCGCCGGCCGCCTTCCCGCCCGAGCCCGCCGCCGGCGCGGGGCGCTGAGCGTTATTATTATTTTCTTGGTGGTGTGTGTGTGTGTGGTGGGGGGGGGACAACGACGGGACGATGCCGGTGTCTGGTGGCCCCTGCCCTCGTGTCCCGCGACGGCGCGGCGCGCCCGGTTTGCAAGGGGCCGGGGGCGCCCGGGGCCGGGCGGCTCGTGGAGAAGTCGGCGGCCGCGGGCGCCCCCCGGGGCGCTCCGGCAACCCCAAACTTGGGGGAAACTTGGGGCCGGGCCGGCGCCAGCGAGGAGAGGGGGGCCGGGCCGGGTGAGTTTTGGCGGCTCGGGGTGCGGCCGGGCCTCGTGGCGGGGTGCGCGCCGGGGCTGTCACCCCCCGGGCGTGTGCACGTGCGTTCGGAGCGCGCGGGCCGCGCTTGGCGGGCTCGGCTGTCTGCGCCCTGCAGCCGGCTCTGCGCGTGTGCGGGTGCGCACGTGTGTGTGTGCGCGCGTGTGTGTGTGTGTGTGTGTGTGTTGGGGGGAAGCAGCCACGGGAGTGGGGGAAGGCGGGGCTCCTGCAAGGTGGAAAGTTGCAGCCCGCCCCCACCCCCCGCCGCCACGTGCTCCGGGTGCCCCGTGCGGTGACTTTCCCCCCGACACGCCGCGGCCGGTTTGGGGGAACCGAAATCGCGGTGGGGGGGAGGGGTGGCGGGCGTTTGGGTTTCTGAACTCGCGCGTGCAGGAGCCGGGCGACCGGGGTGGGGTGCGCGACTGAGAATTGATTCCCGGGCGCTCGCCCCGGAGGCCGCGTGTGCGGGGCGGGGCGGGGCGGAGAGGGCACATGGGGACCGGCAGACCCGGGAAGCACGCGGCTCGGGGCCCCACACACACACCCCAGCGCCCCACCCCCAGACGGCTTGAGCACGGCCTGGGACGTGCAAGGTACGAACGTTGCCTTGCGCGCCTCTCTCAGGTTCTGCGCCAAGTTGGCCAACTTGCCCGCGCTGATCCGACGAGCTTGAGGGGGCCGGGGTGGGGGCACGGAGAGTAAAGCAGGGAATAGCGAATGCCAGGTTAGGTGTGTGTGCCCCTCTTGCATGTTCAAAGCACGGCGCATAGTTTTTAAATCCCTGGGTGGTTTTGGTACTCAGTAAATTATAATCATCGGCAAGGCCGCTTCTGTCTGAAGACTCAGTTACAAAGGTAGAGAATTCCGGGATTTGTGGCTGGACCGAGTTCTGCCATCCGTAGTGGGGGGGGGGGTGGCTGCATGATACATGTTAACTATCGTAGTTTTCCTCACATCAGCATTTCAGGGCCTTTAAAACTGCACGCAACTTAAATAGAGAGGGGATGTCGAGCGAAGGTCTAGTTTCAAGCTACCTGTCTAGTGTCCTGGGCACTGTGGTTCCGAGACACCTGAAAGCATCCTTGCCTCTCGTGGGAACGACGGGCTAAAGATGGGCCTGGCACACTGCTGACTTCGGGGCACCTTGATTAGATGCAACTCCCTAGTTGGAGTATTTAGCCAGAACTGTTCCTACATTACTAATGTTCACACATGTTTTATGTAGTAGGTACATATAAATACATTTACTAGGGCAGGGTTAGTGGCACAGGGATGTAGCCTTGACACCACAGAAAAGTACTAATGGCTTTGATGTGAACTGGTTTTGGGCCTACCTGTTGCCCCTAGCCAGAACTTTGAGGATTGACTGCAGTCTAGATGAAAGGTGTTCTTACATTTAATTCAGTAGCCGGCATTCTGGTTTGTGAGACATTTCTTGGGAAACTTAGAAATTAAAAAGTCCGGTTTCCATTGGGTGAGTTGATGTAGTAAGATTCTGGAAGCCTGGTATTGAATACTGGGCGTGGGAGCCAGCCATTGTTCATTTGGGTGTGCTCGGCTTGGATATCAATATAAGGACTGGTTCCGTAGCTTCGCCCCAGTCTGCTGTACCTCTGATGAAATGGATTTAAGATGTCTCAGCGTAAGGGCTCACGTTTGTGATTCTGACAGTTCATGTAAACAGCCGAATAATTGCTCGTGTTCTGATGTTTGACTTAGAACCAAAGTGATTCACCTTAAGACCTTGCTATTAAACAATTCCTCAATTTCTCGGCATTTTTTTGGATTGTCAGGTGTTGTGGCGTGGCATTTAGAGCGTACCCCAAAGTTTACAGTCATTTTCAGTCTGTTTATTCTTATTCTTAAGGACACCAGTAATGCAAATTAGTAGCTCTAGTGAGGCTCAAGAAGCTTAACAGGAAAAAGTAAGGAACCCAGTAAATGCTTCAGACATCTCGTAGTGACACGAGTTTTTATCCAATACTGCTTCAGAGAATGGGTCCTTTAGAGAGTGTGTGGTTTCAAAAATTATTTGGAAACATCAGGGCAAACTTGAACGTTCCCGCCAAGTAAGATAATGATTATTTCTAGCAGTGATAGTATATTTTAAGTTAGGTGTGGTCTGTGTCCCTATGTATAAATACAAATACAGTACGGAAAAGACCTTTTTGGGGTGGTGGTATTGTTAAATAGCTGTTTTAAAATATGAAGAAAGGTTTATTTGCCTTTCAGTTTTGTAATTGCACGAAATTATTAGGGTTCTCTGTTTTCTACCTCTTCCAGAATAATTTGAAATATTGAGGCCTTTACTGTTTTGAAGGTTTTTATTTGGTAGGTGTATTCATTTTCTTGATTATGGATGGCTATGGGTCTTAGCATGTTTAGCATCCTGAAAGCTAAAACATAAGTTCGCTAGATTTATAAAAATTGAGATGGATACCTGGGAGAGTAAGAGGGAATGACTTAAATTATGTCCAGATTAATTCCAAGTCAGTTATAAACGATTTTGAATCTTAGAGATGCCCAGTGTTTGCCTTTTTCAGTAGAAGTGCTCCTTAAGTGGGTGAAAGATGGAAAATGTAATTTATTTCTGTTGAACAGTTTAGGTCTAAAATTTTCATACTGCAAAAATAATTTGCTTATTTAGGTTACTTATCTTTTTAGGAATAAGACGTGTTGGAAGAAGACCTGATCAACAACTTCAGGGCGAAGGAAAAATAATTGATAGGAGACCAGAAAGGCGACCACCTCGTGAACGAAGATTCGAAAAACCACTTGAAGAAAAGGGTGAAGGCGGAGAATTTTCAGTTGATAGGCAAGAGTTTTAAAAATACCTACACATTTTTTAGTGTTAACCCAAAGCTAGAGATTCCACATAATTTTCAGTTAGCATTGGACTGGCAATGCCAGCTTTTCAGAGAAATGTTTGAATATATATTGTTAATGCTTCAAATATTTTGCTAAGTTATTGATGTTAAAACAGGAAGCATTGTGGTTTTGAATTGGATGGCTAATATTTTGTTCTTGCTATCTTCAGAGGTTGAAGTAGTATTAGCAAAGGCTTTGGGGTTAATTGTTTATGTAGTAAAACATTACTCACTACGTGCAGGTTGATAGGTATGCTTAATTTTAATATATTGGCAAGAAACAATTAGATTATATGCAGTGGATAACAGTGAAAAGGTATGTGCTTTTTAACAATAAGAAGTAAAGCTTCAGAGAGCGCCAGAATGATTTCTGGGGGAAGCTTCTGAGTTGTGGTTTGGATTTAGAACGAAACTTGATTTTCTTAAAATAATGTTGCAAAGTTGAGTTATAAACCGGTAAATACATTCCTCTGTTTTTGAGCCTTTGAGTTTTCTTTATCTCTTTTTCTGAAAGTCTTGACAGTAAATACTTTTCTATTTATTGTAGACCGATTATTGACCGGCCTATCCGAGGCCGTGGTGGTCTTGGAAGAGGTCGAGGCGGCCGTGGGCGTGGAATGGGACGAGGAGATGGATTTGACTCTCGTGGCAAGCGTGAATTCGATAGGCATAGTGGAAGTGATAGATCGTAAGTCTTACTGGTTTTTGTTATTTACTTATATTTCATTACATTTCTATAATACAACAAAATTTGAATTTCTAGAGCTAAAGAGTATTATGTTAACTCAGTTTTGTTAGTTCTTTCTCACATTACAGTGGCCTGAAACATGAGGACAAGCGTGGTGGTAGCGGATCTCACAACTGGGGGACTGTCAAAGATGAATTAACGTTGGTATTCTGATTTTTTAAATAATTCTAATAAGCTTGATCTTAATGTTTTACTGAATGTTCACTTCATCTTTATGAAGTTTGTTCTGGCACAAGAATTGGATGCTCTTGAATAAGCTTCAGTCCTAAGAATGATTTTTGGGTGCATGTGTAGGTTATAATGTATAATGACCAGTTTTTCATTAATAAGTTTTTTCCTTTAATATGGATATTTAGCTCCCTTGAACTCTGCCCTGTGTTAAAGTATTTGAGTATTTTGATTTTGTATTTATCTTTTTAATTTCTGTTCTAGCCATTGGCCTTTTTGGTCCTTATGAAAATGTGATGAGCCAGTGGTGATGTGTTTTGTAACTAACTCCTCTCTAGCATTTTTTTGTTTGGGGGCTGCACCCAGAGATGCTCCGGGGTTATTAATGGCTCTGCATTCAGGAGTTGCTCCTGGTGGTGCTTGGTGGACTGGATGGGATGTGGGGGACTAAACCCCGATCAGCTGTGTGCAAGGCATGCGCCTTACCCGCTGTACTCTACTCTGTCACCTTGGCTGTGTTTTTATAGAAAATTTAGGAACTATATAAACCAATGAGTTTACATTTTAAAAATATTTTCCTAGAGGCCTATTGGGGAATACATTTTGTGGGAAATTACTTTAAAAGAATGTGGAAGCTTTGAAATATTTTTGTATAAAGAACTCTTCAGCTACATGTAAATGGACCTAGATGCCTTTCTTTTTCTTCTTTCCTTAGAGAGTCCCCCAAATACATTCAGAAACAAATATCTTATAATTGCAGTGACTTGGATCAATCAAATGTGACTGAGGAAACACCTGAAGGTGAAGAACATCCAGTTGCAGACACTGAAAATAAGTAAGTGGTTTTATGCTAAAGGTAATGCGCTAGCAATGAAATCAGTTTGGGTTTCATTGAAAACAAAATAACTTGTAGGTTAAATGCTGCTTTCGATGACTTAAAAAATTTTTTTTAATTAAAGGGTTTACTGGAAAATACAAGGGAATGGAAGAGAAACTCTAGCTGGGGAGGTGCTTATTGTAGATAGGACTGTGGTCTTGAGAACTTTAACATAAGGAAATTTTAGTTCTCCAAAGAATCTATTAAAGAGGACGACTATACATGTGCACAGGCTTTGGTAGTTTTAAAACTGTAAATGGCCTCTTCTGTTTGAAATTTGACTTATAGGAAATAATCAGTAAAACTTCGTATTCACCATAAACACACAAAATATTTCCCAACCACCTTGCTGAGGATCAAGCCCAGGGCTTCATGTGAAATGTGCAGGCGGTAATTCGACTGCCGAACTACATCCCTGGCCCCCAAATTGCATATTTTTACCTGTGTGTAGAGATAAGAGATAAGATATTCTAGAACCTTGCTTGGTAGAGAAATTTTGACAAGTGACTTATTAGTACATAAGCCCAGGGACACTGAATACATATAAATATAGATAAGAGTTGTAGTGGAAAGTAGAGAAAAGTTTGGTTTTAAAAATTAGATGAAATGTTGAATTGAGAACTTGGGAGTATTTGTAACTCAGTTCTATAGGCCTTATACATTTTATTGAGACCTTTTTAAATGGGAGGATGTGACTTTAAATTATCTTTTAAGCTTTCCCTATATACATAGAATTTGAATAACATTGACTTAGCGTAAAATGTTTAAGAAGAGCAAGTATAAATTTACCTACTTTAGTCCCTTTAAGTGTTAAGGCAGAGTAGTGAGTTCTAATGTTTTCACTAACTCATAGATGGTGAAATTTTTAAGATTTAAGTTCAAAATAACTGGTGCATCCATCTGTCAGCCCAAGCAGATAATGAACACCAGTCATTTTGAGTATTGAAATGTAAGTTACGGATTTCAAGTTACTGCTCCCTCTAAGTTGCTTAGAGGCAGTTGCTCAGAGCACTTCGGGGCGCCTGGGGCTTTGATGGTGGTACTCACCGGCCAGGTGAGATGGTATGCTGGCCCATGAGGGGTAGTACCCAGGGTGCAGGACATTAAATTCTGTTGCTTGCATGTGCAAGGCATGTTTCCCTGACCCGTAGGTCAGTAATTCTGTGTTTTTTTTTTCTTCTTCTCTTCCTTGCCGGGCATCAAACTCGGGTTCTTCACATGCAAGGCATGTGCTGTCTCACTGAACACAGTCCTGGCCCCTAGGTCAGTAATTCTTAAACGGTACCTAATCAAAGCAAGAATGGAATGTTGCTCTAAGAATTGCTCGTGGGTTAATTTGAATAAGGAATCCTTGATTTACTACTGGCGGTTACAGAAATAGATGTTACTGTGATGTGTGGATTCAGGGTAATACTGATTCATTTAAAGGGAACTGTTGGGAAACAAATTTAGAAGTGAGTTACATGGATCTTGTTTAATGTTAATTACTGCACAGTGTTCATCAAAAGTGTTATTTCCGTTAAGATCCCTTTTTAAGTTGCCTTTAGAATGCTCTGCCAAGACTAGACCTCTACGGTCGTGTATTGCTGTTGGGTTATTGGGAGAAAGTGCTGTGTAAATTTGGAATATTTATTCTAAAAACCTTGACAGTGAGCATTAGAGGAATCTGTCCTCTTCCTCCAGAGTGGGGTGGGGCGTGTGGAGTCTGAACACAGAGGGTTATGTCTTGTTATGGAAGTGTAGGAAATGCCACTTTCGCTAACCTGCACTCCCTTGCATATAGTTGCCAGAACTTCTCTGTCTGATTTGTCCTTTACAACACCCTTTGAAGGTAGGTTTCGTGTTTTCGTGATAAAGGCATGGTGTGTTTTATCCTTAGCTGTTCATAACTTAGGGGTAAGTGGTAATCCTTTTTGATCCTTAGTTTTATTACTTGAGTATACATATTTGAAGTGCATAGTCAAAATCTTGCCCATTTACTACTGCAAACTTATAAGAAGTTTTAAGATGGTTTGTTAGTACAGAGTAGAGTGAAGGTGGGGGAATACTTGAGCTCTGAGTCTAAGTCACCTGCTATCTTTGGAAAGACGCAGAGCTCCCAAAATAGCAAACAACTTGCTTAGTGACAATTAGAAATTAAGATTAGACTAAAATAGACCTGTACTTTTGTTTCCCTTTCAAAAAGAAATGGAGTAGTGTACAGTACTAGAGCTCAGGAATTGAAATTTCCAGTGTGCCTATAGTATTCCATTAATATGAAATAAGGATGTACAGGTTGGATTTATAGAAATTTGAGTTTTAAATTGGTTTGGCTGTGTAAATTCCTGAACTAGATTAGAAGGAACAGTTGAAGTTCCATGGCTTCGGGGTCTGACTGCACACCTCGTGTGTGTTGGGAGCGGGGAGGTGACGCCAGGGCCACCCAGAGTGGCGTGGTAAGGATGCAGTGCTAGGATTTGACTCGTCTTTGAATGTGCTAGGCATATACTTTGCCATTTGTGTTTTCTACCTAGCCCCAAGAAAGTGGTGGGGGGGGACTCCTTGATAGGCCGCTTCAAGGTTTTGCTGCTTGTGATTATGTAAGAGTTGATTGTCTTTTTGTCATTTATTTATTTGCCGGATTCAGAAAAGACTTTGAAGAAAGGGGAGGGAGTGTGCGGAAGCTCCCACATGACAGGAGGGGTCTCCTAAAGGGGTCCCACCCCTCGGTTATTCATTCTTAGACGAAGTGAATGAGGATCAAATGAGTTGTCATTATTTACCTGTTGTTATAAAGTGAATTCTCCTGTCCTTTAAATAATCTCTGAAAGTTGACCTGTCACCCAAAATTAATTTTATTGTCAGAAATCAAATTGTGTTTTCAGTCTCCTTCAAGGTTAAGACTTAAAGTTTTTTTTTTTAATAGGGAGAACGAAGTTGAAGAAGTCAAGGAAGAGGGTCCAAAAGAGATGACTCTGGATGAATGGAAGGCAATTCAGAATAAGGACCGTGCAAAAGTAGAATTTAATATTCGAAAACCAAATGAAGGTGCTGATGGTCAGTGGAAAAAGGGATTTGTTCTTCATAAGTCAAAGAGTGAAGAGGTAAAGTTAGTGTTTTTTGTGTTTCAATTTATCTTGAATTATATTGGTAATTTTTGATATTTTTCATGGATTAATCTATTTTTGAAAATCCGCTTTCACTTAAGATTGTTGACAGGTAAATTGCTTAAAAAGGAAAACATCGCATTGCCATAATGTAGTTTTGATTATGTTTCTTTACAAAGGTAATACTCAATTTGTATTCTACAGTTAAAGTTTGAGAAATTTGATGGATCTTTTCAAAACTGACAATAGTTTTCATATTGCCTTATTAGAGAGCTAAGGAATTCGGATTAAACAATTGTATCCATGTGATTTGACCTAAAATTTATAGACGTGTATGCCCTAATTTAGCATCTTTTTTTTTTTTAAATTACCTATGCCATACCCAATCAGGATTCTTGAGTAAATGTAGCTAGCCTCCTTGGCTACAGTATGAATTCTTATAAAATGCCAGAGAACTAGTTTGGAGCTTCACTTAGGAAACTTAACTTGAGAAAGACCATTTTGCTTTTGATTTAGTAGATTCTATTTTAGTCTTGGGGACTTTCTTCGAGGAATGTACCAATCTTGGCTCCTTTTAGGGTTAGTGTAAAGAGATTTCCGTTGCTGGTTGTTTGGGGAGGGGTGCCTAAGGGCACGGGCCAGCCGACTGATACCTGCTGTTCAGCGCTGAGGCAGCTTGAGTTACCCCCGCTCTCTGGTCCAAGATGGGTCTGAATGCAACAGGAAGATTATGTTCTTGTGAACTCCGACAGGTTCGGTTATTATGAAAGAGATTTACATAGAGAACTTGGAACACATTTTTCTCCAGAACTTCAGGCGGAATACCAGTTGTAATTTTAGATGAGGCATTAATATTAATAGCCTGGAATATCTTTAGATATTTCATGGACAGACTGAGTGTTTTACCTTGAGCTCTTTAGTAATAACTGTTTAAAGTTTGGTTCCTTACATTATACGTGTTTGGGGGATGTGGGTGTTTATTTAAATATGACCATATCATTTGAAAGTATAGACATAGGTCTTAATGGTTTACTTGTGCAACACTTTAAAGTACTTTCACTTTTTAAAAAGAAAAAAATGTGGTCACAGGCTAACCTTGGTGTAGGCTGAGGCAGTCTCGGGGGCGTGTGATGCTGAGGATTAACCCACATTCTTGTTGCCAATAAGGCATGTGCTGGCTTGGCGTGCCCTCACCCCCAAGTGCTCTTTGAGTTTTTTAGATACTCACCTTCACGACAAATAGGAAAATGGGGGAAAGGAGGTATACACTAGAACTGGAAAACTGAATAAAGATTGACATTTTACTGCTCTGAATAAAACCTTTTGCAATCTTACCATATCCTAACTTAAGGGTTGGTAGTTTGCTCTGAGCATTGAAAGTTCCTCTTCCATTAAAATCTTACATGTTCCAGTAATGGGATCTTAGCAGTTATTGCTGACTTGCTCTAAAAATTAGAATGTTTCGTTTTAAGGGGTTGATGCCATTCCTTTGTAGTAGCAAATCTCTTAAAGGTCAGATAGTGACTTTGTTAAGTGGGTTTGTGGATTTGGATTTTAGGGAGTTTGGTTTTGGTGGTGTTTTCCCCTACCCCCCTCAAATTTGTTGACATGGTATAAAGGATGACAGTATGAGGTGATAATTTAGGTGGAAAGAAGAGTGATAGAGTATAATAAGATTAGAAAAGTGAATTTAGGAAACAGTTTTACTTGAAAGAAAGTTATAGTCATGATTGCAACCTGTGCATCCCGATGCAGGGAAGCCCCATCTTTGAACAGCGCAGTTTTCCAACTTCTTCCAGCTGGGCCATATTGTTTAATATGTGAATGCAAAGAGGGATGTGGCCTTCATAAACACAATGGCTTCAATTTTAAGAACGTTCTTTGGTACATTTATGGTGTTATTTTTGTTTGTAGCTTTTTGAGTTTTTTCTATGTCAAGTATAGGACTTGAATCTGTAGCTCTCACACACAGGTGGAAGAGCATAGTAATTGTATATGAACAGAGTGGTGTTTTGAGAAGTTAGCATGCATGTTCTTTGCCCAAGTAATAGTTGGAAGAATATAGAACAGAACTCTTGTTTATAACTCAGATTTGATACCAGTACTAGGCAATATGTGCTATCTGTCCAGAAGTCTTTTAAGAGGTTCATAATGAAAACTAGTCTCAAGGGAATATTTAAAATGTACTTAGCCAATCTCCAACTGCCAGCAGTTACGAGCCACTTGATTTGAGATGGGACCAGCCAATATTAGAAGTGCTTGCATGCCTCTGGGAACTGCTATTATCATCTGCAACTTAAAGTTAGGAGAATTTGAAAGGATAAAAAGAGGAATTCTTCTGTAAGATGACTGTAGGTAATCCCAAATCTTTGACCTGTAGTGTTGGTAACATTTGTTCTCTCGAGACATTGAGTTGTACAAGGTCTTTGTAGGAGGAAGGCTCATTATTTAGAGTTGTGCTGTTGGTTTCCTACATCACCCTGCCTTATGTTTTTAGGCTCATGCTGAAGATTCGGTTATGGACCATCATTTCCGGAAGCCAGCAAATGATATAACATCTCAGCTGGAGATCAATTTTGGAGACCTTGGCCGCCCAGGACGTGGTGGCAGGGGAGGAAGAGGAGGCCGTGGGCGTGGTGGGCGTCCAAATCGTGGTAGCAGAACTGACAAGGTAATTTTAAGACCTTTTTTCCCCAATAATCCTTTTACTTGAAGTTTCTCGGATAAATCACTCAGATGACTCTTGCGGGAACATAAACAAAAAGGTTGAAAGTGACTTTCAAAAAACACTGCAGATTATTCGACAGACTTAAAAGGACTTCAAATAGCAATGCTAGTGGAATTAAATTCCCAACTCTTTTTTTTTGGGTACTTACTAGGAGCTAGACATTTTATGTACTATGTCACGTATTTTTGTTAATACATTCAAAGCCCTGTTTTCTAGAAATTCATAGGAACCCAAGTAGCTCTTTGGACTTTGCCTTCTGCTTCCTTTGCCTTTACTTTTTACAGTTCTTGCACTTTGTTTTTGTTTGGGGGCCTCACCCGGCCATCCTCTGGTTTTTCTCATGTATCACTCTTGGCGATGGGAATCATACATGATGCCAGGTCAACAACATACAAGGCCAATGCCCTAGTCATTGCAAAATCTGTTACCTTTTCCAAGCGTTTCTGGTCTGGGTATAGCATAACCTTAGTGTTAATTGTCTTAATTTTATATATGATACTTGGTACCCTTTTTTGTGCTTGAGCTTGCTTTTTTGATAAGACTATGATGTGTTCCCCCCTCTTTCCCCCTCCTCCCCAGACTATTTGAGAGGTAAAATTTTAGCCTACTTTATGTAATCTCAAGGGCCTTGGCAAGTGTGACCAAAAAAAAAAAAAAAAAAACTCAAGTATTTAATTTTTAGAAAATAAAAAGTGCTAGAAAAACTAGTAATAGATTCTAACTTTGCTAGACAAAAAAAAGTATCAGAAATAACCTTTTTGAGTTGGTTCATTATTTCTTTGCTTGCTTTCAACTTAATGCTTTATTTAGCAAGTGGGGAAAATAAGAGTATTAGAGGACAAATTTAAGAGTACATGTCTATCGTTTGGGAACCTATGTAACATAGTAGAAAATAATGTAATTCGTGTTGGCTGGGAATTTTCCCTGATAGAAATTCAGAACAAGACTCACTGCATATATTTGGGTCTTAATTCGCCATTGTTTTTTTTCTTTGCTAAGAATGGAAAACTCAGGTCCTCGGATGCAGTGCAGGTGTTTAAATAAGCTGTGTTCCCTGCCCTAATCTTGCCCTTTAAGGGAAAAGAAAAGCTTTGCTAGTTTTTCTTAGTTGTGTTTTGTGGTTTGGTTTGGGGGCCACACCTGGAGATAGTGAGGGCTTTCTTCTGGCTTAGAACTCAGGAGTTCCTGACTCCTGGTGGAGCAAGGGGACGGTATGGAGAGCCAGGGATTGAACTCACCCCCCTGCACGGGAGGCAAGCCCCCTGCTGGTCTACTGTTGTTCTGACTTGCCCCCACCCCCGGCTCAGATTTCAGTTAAAATTTGGGGGAGGTTCTGTGTCTAAATGTGAACACATGTTCACAAGATGGACAATTGTTAATTGTGGTTTGTTTCTTTTCCAGTCAAATACTTCTGCTCCTGATGTAGATGACCCAGAGGCATTCCCAGCTCTGGCTTAACTGGATTGCCATCAAGACAACCCTGGTTCCTTTGTGGACCCTCCTGTCTGAGGTTTTGCATGCTTAAGGATCCCAACCGACTAAGAAATTTAAAAAAAAAAAAGACTGTCATTCATACCATTCACACCTAAAGACTGAATTTTATCTGTTTTGAAAATGAACTTCTCTCGCTACACAGAAGTAACAATATGGTAGTCAGTTTTGTATTTAGAAATGTATTGGTAGCAGGGATGTTTTCATAATTTTCAGAGATTATGCATTCTTCATGAATACTTTTTGTATTGCTGCTTGCAAATATGCATTTCCAAACTTGAAATATAGGTGTGAACAGTGTGTACCAGTTTAAAGCTTTCACTTCATTTGTGTTTTTTAATTAAGGATTTAGGTGTTCTCCCAATTACAAACTGGTTTTAAATATTGGACATAGTATCAGTTTTAATACCTGCTTTGCATTTTCACACATGGTCAATGGGACATGTAAACTTTGATTTGTCAAATTTTATGCTGTGTGAAATACTAACTGTATTTTAACTTAGTTTTAATATTTTCATTTCTGGGGAAAATCTTTTTCACTTCTCATGATAGCTGTTATATATGCTAAATCTTTATATACAGAAATTATTAGTACTTGAACAAATTCAAAGCACATTGGTTTATTAACCCTTGCTCTTCCTGCATGGTTCATTAGGCTCAAATTATAATTGATTCCACAATTTCAACTATATATATATACATATATATATACTGTAAGTGATTTTACCATTTTAAACACCAAACTGATACCTTACTGGTGAAAGTTGTTTAAGCTACTTCCTGTTTGTAGAGAACATCCCGTGAGGTGATTTAGTTTTACTGGTGTTGGGTTTTCCCCCTTCGACAGGGTAGGTGCCACGCATTGATCTGGCTAATGTGTAAACTATAAATTGTCTGGCCACTCAGTATGATTTGTGTGTGTGAAAGGTCCTAAATCAAAATTGTGCATCCATAACCAACAACCCTTTACCCTTCCTTGTTCTAAAGAAACCAAAGGGCACTGGTTAATATGGTGATAATGGGGTGTATTTTAGTTTGGGGAATTTGGAAAGCAGACAGCTTTACTTTATAAGGTTGGAACAACAGCACCATCCATGAAATATAAACCAAAAATCTTACTGTTTCTGAATTTTCCACATTGCTATAAAGTTGGCTCTGAAGTTGGTAGGTGACTGTTGCGCAGGTGGTAATCAGTATGTTTTCCCTCTTCATTAGAAAATTAGGTTAATAAATGGATTCCTGTGATGGGAGTATCACCACTAGAACAAACATGGAATGATTGCATAGATTTTCTAGAATTTTTGTTTTTTTAATCTTTGGAAGCGTATTGATAAAACAGGAAAGGAATTTTTATTTAATATCGAAGATCTTTTTTTCATGCAATTTCTACCTATAGCAATGTCCAATCTTAAAAATATTGAAGACCTTTAATCATAAAGTGTTTATTTAGCTGGCTAGTTCTCCCATATACTTTAAAGAGAGAAATTGTATACTACAAGATCTATTCATTTGGATTTTATTAATCTAGTTACCTGCTAGTTTGACGTTAAGGAGGAAATTGGTTTTTAATGATGGATAAGCTTTTGTGCTGGTGTTTTGGATCTTATGATGCTGAGCGCGTTCTGCACTGGTGCTAATGTCTGGTATAGTTTTATATTTACATACCTACTACCCAGAGGCAAGTATTAGTCTAGTCCTTGTGAATGGACTAGTGACCCCTCTTGAGATTGCAACATACACACTCCCATGAGTGTGTTGAGACTTTCAAGTATCTTGACTTGTTTCTGGACACGTACCATGATGTTTATAAACATCTTGATTCTAGCAACATAGAGAAAACACTTGCTTCTAAAAGTGCTTCACAAGTTCTGCAGCCAGCCATTGCTGGCTCTCGTCACTAGAGAATACATAGCAATATCTGGTATGTTGCAAGCTTTCAAGATAGCCTAAAGTTTAAAAAGTTGGTCCATTAGTTGTATCTGATGGATGTGAATTTGCCTCCTAGTTCACTTTTGTGTCAAGAGCTAAAACTGTGAACCTAACTTTCTCTTATTGGTGGGTAATAACTGAAAATAAAGACTTTATTTTCATGCTCACTTCTTAAAAGTCATAAAAACAAATAGGAGCCCATTTACCGTCATGCGTTTCTAACCTGTGTGTGTGCCCAAATATAATGGTCATATTTCACTTTCTCCTTAAACTACATAGATTGTGTTTGTGCGGGTTACTTATTAAACTAAGCTTTATTCACATTTAGGAGGAATATCTCAATGATTATAATTAGATGACGACGTACAGAAAGAATTTTAAGGACTGACATGACAGTTGGCATTTGGCGATGGGGGGCGGGAATCATTGTTTGAATGTGAAAGCAAATTGTGGAATGCTTCTCCCTTCCCCACATATTTTTTTCTCTACCAAACCAAGTTATGATACTAAAAAATTGCTTAAATGAATACACTATATAATAAGTGACTGAATATTTGAAGAGTTTTGTGGTTACCAGAGAATAAACCCATGCAAAACATGCATTGAGCTACATCTCTAAGCTAACTTCTGTCATGACACTTTTCCAGGGTAATGCCAGAGCTGATAGTTTTTCTTAAGCTATTTACAGCTTGCATTGAAGTGATTAGAATATATTTAACTTTCACAGTTAAATGCTTGTATGTAGTTAAACATTTTAAAATGTGCTAGTACTATACATCTTACTTGGTTTTAGTTTAAAAGTGTAAGCAGGACCCATCTTCAGGGTCAAATGTATTTTGGTATTTTTCTGGTGAGTTTGGATGGGTCAAGTACTTGCGATTATTATTTTTCTAATTATGGTTGCACTGGAAGCGGGGAAGGCAACCTACTAGGTAATTTCATGCATAGACTAAATATCGTGCGTTGGATTTTTTTAAATCCACGTCTTTAAGAGTTCAAGCTCTTCCTTGGAGGTCATCAAAGTTTTGTTTTATTTATTTATTTATTTAGTTTGCTTTTTTGCGTCACACCCAGCTATGCGCAGGGGTTACTCCTGGCTCTGCACTCAGGAATTATTCCTGGTGGAGCTGGGGCCCATATGGGATGCTGGGAATCGAACCCGGGTTGACCGCGTGCAAGGCAAACGCCCTACCTGCTGTGCTATTGCTCCAGTCCCAAAGTTTTGTTTGAATTTGTGGAGAAATGAGCTGCTAGCACCTGGTTTTGATTTCAAGGTAAGATCCTTTATTAGGTATTTCGATGACTGTACCATGGCTGAACTGAGTTATTGTTTAGCACTTAATAGATTGTGGGGCTTAAGTGCATGGAATTCTATATTTTAAAGAAAGTGATGCATAGAAAACTAAAACATTGTGACTCCGTTGAAGTTGACTTAATAATTATTCAGGAAGTCTTATCCAGAAGCTAACTTGGAAAGCTCAGAACTTTTTCTAATATTCTTTGCAGACTATATCTAATACGGCAGAAAAAAGAACTCTTAAAAAGTTCCAGGCTGTATAAACTAGTGAAATAATATTGTTTCCAAAGTTTGTCAGCTTGCAGAAGTTTGGGTTCAATTTTTGTGTAGCCTTAGGCATGGTCTGTCAACTTTAAGAATCCCTGTGCTTGGTTTTTTTAAGTGTAAGCATAACAGGTTAAATGAGAATTGCTTGAAATAAATGTCTCGGACTGAGACAAGATAATTGAGTCATAGTACACAAAGAAGGCTTAACTATGAGAAGTGGTATATTCTCAGTGATTAGGGCATACTATAACTCAGTGGTTAGGGCATACTATGAGTCGTCAAGGTTTTTGCCACACGAAAACACTAATTGTTGAAATTACTGTACATTTTTTTCCTTTTAGGTCACACCTGGATACTCCGGGCTCCTGCACTCAGGCATTACTCCTGGCAGTGCTTGGGGGACCATATGGGATGCTGGGGATTGAACTGGGGTCGGTTGCGTGCAAAGCAAAATGCCCTACCCACTGTGCTATCACTCCAGGCCCTGAAAGTACTGTCTTTTAAATAACATTTTTTTAAGCTTTGGGGGATACACCCAGTGATGCGTGGGGGTGGTTATTCCTGGCAGTGCTTGGGACCATACAGGATGCCAGGGATTGAGCCTGGGTTTCCCTTGTGCAAGGCAAGCCCCCTCTGCTGTATGTTTTTTTTTTTCTTTTTGGGTCACACCCAGTGATGCACAGGGGTTAGTCCTGGCGGTGCTCAGGGAATGCTGGGAATCGAACCTGGGTCGGCCACGTGCAAGGCAAACACCCTACCCACTGTGCTATTGCTCCAGCCCCTGGACTTATATTTTTAAAGGATTAAAAATTACAAAGGGTTTATGTGTCCTACAAGGTATAAAAATTAGGTGCTTTACAGAAATGTTTGCTGCCCCCTTATGTAAGCTGTTAATACCTACGCCGTGTAAGAGCTGTTTTGAAATAAAATTTACAATTCTACATAACAAAACCCATCTTATCCTATGGGAACTAGTAGCACTGTCATCCTGTTAATCAATTTGCTCGGGCGGGCATCAGTAACGTCTCCATTGTGAGACTTGTTACTTTTTTTGGCATATTGAATATGCCATGGGTAGCTGGCTAGGCTCTCCGAGGGACGGAGGAATCAAACCCAGGTTGCCTATGTGCAAGGCAAATGCCCTACCCACTAGCTCCACACATGGGAACTAGTAAGATTAGAAATATTTTTGAAGTGGAAATTTTGCTATTCAGAAGAAAGGTAATTGAATAGTTAATGCCATGATTGTAGCTTACTGCTTCATATTTTATGGTGCTTTTCTGCTATTTTCATGATAGGAATTCTGTATTTTTGTTTGAATTCAACCTGGGGTGCAGGTGTGACTGCTTCCCACAATCTAATTGCTTTTTGAGTAGCACCTTGGGGGATTTTTAGCTTTAAGTACATTTCCTTTAAATTGATGAGCTTACTGTTGCTTCCCTTCTGCAACCTGCCTAATTGTGTCTTGTAGGATTTAGATACAATTTTTTTTCTATTGGAGTGCCATTCTTGGTACCATTTGTTTGGAATTTTACCTGATTTTAGGTGGAATTCTGAAAAACCTAGAATGATATAGAATGTCAGCACAGTAGGACTGTCCAGGTTTCAGAGAAAGGGATGAAAATGTGTAGACCCAGAGGCCAGAGCGATAGTATAGCAGCTGGGGTACTTTCCTTGCATGCAGCTGGCTTGGTTTGAGCTCCAGCATCCCAGATGGTCCCTGAGCATCGACAAAAGTGAATCCTAAATTCAATCCAGGACTACCGTGGAACTAGCCAGGTTGACCCCCAAAACAGTGGGTGGGCCTGTTTACAAAGGAACAGTCTAGTGTGGTTCACATGAAACCATCTCTCGCTAGATTGCTGGCACGGTGTATGGTTACATGAGTGAGCATCACTGGGACTAAGTCCTGAGCACTGCTGGGTCTATGCCCACTTAACGACCGTCCCCCACCAAAAAAAAAAAAAACCTGTCAAGACATATTCTGTAAAACCAGCTTTTGACTATCTCAGTCTAGTGGATGTACCTCCTGTTAGAGCTAAGTTCTTAAAAACTGCATGTACTTGACAGCATTAGAGCTTCACGATCATTACTATTAGAAAAACTGGCAGAAATAGGCTTACTATGTAAACTAGGTTTCGAACATCCAGCGCTTCCATGGTTACTTGCACATTTCTAATTCCTACCTACATCTGGTTTCATCTAGTTTGTCTTTACGGGGGTGGGGGGGGGTGTCGCAGTGCTAAGTAAGGCTCTGCTCAGCTCTGTACTGTTGTACTGTCCCCGGTCATTCCTGGTGGTCTTGGGGACCATATGGGGTACTTGGGATCGAACCCAAGTCAAACACCTGTGGCACTAAATGCCCTTCGCACTGTACTGTCTGGTTCACCAAACTGGTGTTTTGATACTGAGCTATGGAGAGCGTATTAAGGAAAGTTTGTTTTGTAGTATCCATTTATTGAATATTTAGGTAGACACAGGTGGTGACAATATTTGCCATTTGCCAGTTGCATTGTTTGCCTTGAGGGTCGATAGAGGCCTTTGCTTGGGGATTCACCCATCGATGTTTATCAGAAAGGTGAGTAATATGAACGCCCGTGTCCAACACAAGAAAAACAGGGCTCCTTGGAGAAGCTGTGGTGCTAACTGGGACCGGATCACGGTCACTGTATCGGGGGTGGGGGAGACAGCTTGATGGCGAAAAAATTGAACATTGAGAATGACTGGAATACCTAGTTTGACATCTTGCCAGTGTCGAGCCGTGCTGAAAACTGCAGCTGTGGGCTATTAATAGAAACGAGGGGACAGGAGGGAAAGGCAGTACAGGAAGAACAAAAATTAGATTCTCAAACTTCACCTGTCGTATTTTTCAGGAAAAGAAAAAAGTCACCTTGTTAGAAATCTTATTTTCAAGGGCTTGGGGGTAGGGAGGGTTTTGTCACAACAGTCTGCGTTCAAAGCGTGCTCCTGGCCCTGCTTGGGCATCGTTCCTGGCAGGGCTTGGGGATCAGACCTGGTTTGGTCCAAGTGCCTTGTCTGTCGTTTTATCTCTGGCCCCCAAATCTACCTTTAAACAAGTAGAAAGTGCCCCTGCTGTGACCCTTGGTGCTATTACCCTTGTTTGGACAACGGAACTAGGTCATATATACCAAGTTCTAGAAGCCCAGTAGAATCTTGTTTCTGGAAAAGAGGGTTAATGGATCTTAAAAAGTGTCTTGTTTGGGGGACCATACCTGCTGTGCTCCTCCGGATTTAATCCTGACTGCCCAGGAGTTGCTCCTAGAGGGCGTTCAGGACCACATGGGATTCCGGAGGTTGAACCTGCATTAGTTTTGTACAAGGCAAGTGCCCTACCCTGCTCTGCCCCTCCCCCTTCTTTAAGGAAGAAGCCAAGGTATTTAAAGACGGGGCGGGGAGTCCTCTGCTGTTACGAATGAAGTCTGGTCTGTAGGATATAGTAGATTAGAGAGGGAATTTGAGAGTCTTTGATCGGACAGATTTCTAGGTTGGCTTTAAACGGTTAATTTTTTTGAGGAGTGAGAGCCTAGTGTAATTCTGGTGAACTTCAGTCCTTGCACCCTGATTTTTCATTTTGACTCCATGGGAGGGCAGAGCAGGGAGATTGTGAAGAAGTCTGCTCTGCACAAGGACAGGCTGAAGGTTACCATTCGCTGACATTCTGAAGGAAGAAGACCCTTAGCCGTCAAAGGTGTGCCCCGAAAGTCTTCAAGGTGGGGAATCTTCCTTTTTGACAGTCTACCATGGACCAGTTACGGTACCAGGAAACGTTTCCCTGCTCTCTGCATGGCCAGTAGACCACAAACTTGAGAGTCCAGGAAGCCTCCCTTTCCTCAGTTCTAGTATTTTTCTTTTTTAAGGAAAAATTGCAGTTAGCACCGCAGCCTAAGAAGGAAAAGTGGGAACTGAGTGTTGGGGTGGCTGAAGGGAAGAGGATTGAAATGAATTCATCAAAAGGACACCCAAAATGAGGGGGAAATACTGCAAAAATGAAATGAGTCCCTGTTAGGTCAAGGGAATGGGCTAACGTATGTCCGAGGAGGTGGCTCTGTCCCTGGCCCATGACAAACACGGGACAGTGTGTCCAGAGGTGGACAGTAGTGAGCTGCTGGTGGTAACATGTGGCCACTGAGTGGAGTGGCAGGAAGCACAGATGGAGAACTAAGCGTGGACCAGCAGATCACTTGGTTTCTGGAGCTTAGAAAAATCTGATAAATTGAAAGTCATCCCGGTTAGGATGGGACAGCTTTCCTGTCAGTTCCAGTCTTGACAGGGACTTAAGGTTTTGAGTCTTCTGTGCTCTGGAGAGGGTCTATCAGCACTTGAACCAGGGTTTTCTTATGCCTTTATTTTATTTACCCATTTTTGGGTCCTACCCAGCGATGCACCGGTGTTAGTCCTGGCTCTGCACTCAGAAATTGCTCTTGGCAGCGCTCAGGGGACCATATAGGATGACGGGGATCAAACCCAGGTCGGCCCATGCAAGGCAAATGCCCTCCCCACTGTATATCGCTCCAGCCCTTCATATGCCTCTAGAAGTGCTCATAATCCAGGAATAGAGGCAGAAATAAGGAAAGGAGGTTGTGATAGTTCAGGAGCCACAACCTGAAAAGGAGCAAATTGGTGCCTTGGGAACGGGACTGTTTTTCCAGGCCCAACTTGAACTCTTGGAGGGAGCAGCTGAGGGTACAGAGAAGGAAAACCAAATCCCTTCTGAAAAGGATTCTAATTCTGGGCGCCACCTGGGTGGTGTGCGCTAGCTCTGACCTGGAGGACAGGACCCAGGACCCAGAGCAGCAGAAAGCATGGGGGGGGCAGATGTGTCCCCCTCAACTGCTGGGTTTCTGGGGTGAAGCTCGGCTCGACTAGCTTTTCCGTGCTTGTCTTTGGTCTCCTGAAGGGACGGGCAAGACCGAGGGCAAGTGCCTTTCCACCTACTCCCCTGTGAGTTTCGTGATGGCAGTTCCACGGCACTGTCGCTGGCTGGGATGGCGCTGCTCTGGATGTGCTTCTGGCACACCCGTTTCGCCAGGAAACGTACTTTTCGGTTGTGCTTGCAGGCTGGCCGCCAGCGCGAACAGCACCAAGAGCGGAATGACTTACTGCTCGCGAGGTGGCAGCTTTAGCCACTAAGCCCAAGTGGGTGGGAGGCGCACTGGCAGGACCCAGGGGACGCGTAGAAGCCTTGGTTATGATAAGGGGCTTTCTGTTGGCTTGAAGGTAGATATGGGGGAGGGACGGGGGGAGGAAGGGAGATTGGAGTTACCTTTCTGGGAAGGGAGGGAGGAAGCTGGGACCCAGCGATCAAGAACTGTTCTCCAGGACAGTAGGCACCAGCCTTGGGTCATTTAATTGCTATCAAAATTTGGCTCCTCAGTCATCCTGAATTGTTTGGCGGCTACACCGGCAATACTTGGGTTACTCCTGGCTCTGCGCTCAGGGATTACTCTGAAAGTTTTCAGGGGACCAGACGGGATGCCAGGGGTGGGCCTGGGTGGGCTGCGTGCAAGGCAAGTGCCCTCCCCACCCCCCTACTGAACATTTTGAAGAGGTCAGTTACATGTTTAGTGTCTACTGTATTGAATGAATAGCGTAGACATACTCATAGAACACTTTTCTCCAAACACTCGCTACTGGTCGGCATGGATCTAGACCCCAGACCTGATACGCAGTAAGTAATTGATAAACGTTCCCGGGCCCCTTGCCAGCGTTGGTAAGGTTGAGTTTCCAGTCTACTTTTCTCTTTGTGGCCAGTACAGTCAGGAAAGTGGCAGGAACTCAAGAGTTTAGTCCTACCTGTGGGTTGTAACCTTCGTGGGCTGGAGGTTAGAACAAAGACTCCTCGTTCTGTGCTCAGGGGTCGCTCTTGGCAGTGCTCTAGGGGACGAGGGCTTGCTACATGCAAGGCAAGCACCTTACCCCCTCAGACCATCTCTGGCCCATGAAGGCTCTGCAAGAATCAACAGGAGGAATCTGGGTGATGGTCAGCGTCCTGGCTGTGAGTGACCAGCCCTGATCGTAGCATCAAGTACCCTTGATGAGGAGCATCCTGAGGCAAGTATCCTTGCGCACAAGCCTTATTGGTAGGAGGTGGCCATGCCGGCCGGGGGCACGGTGGCTTCCCAAGCGTCCCTCTTTGCCCCTCAGAGCACGAGGGAGTCGCGCCCCATCCTCAGCTGGTCCAGCGTCAGCTTCTCGCCGTAGGAGATGGGGAGCGGCTGAAGAGAACTCGAGGGGAAAACCGAGAGAAAGATTTGCTGAGGCACCTGTTCTTCCAGCCCGTCGGGTGTGGGCGCCGGGGGGGAGGGTAAGTAGCCCTCCTGGGTGGGAAGGTAGCCCTCAGGCAGGACGGTGAAGGGGCTGGGGGGGTTTCCTGGCTTCGGGACCGGGACCCTGCACCCCAGCACCTTGTAGAGATCTACCAGCTCCCCTGCGTCGGCCGGGAGAGCACTGAAGGGCGATGGGCTGGAGGTGCCGTCCGCTCTGTCTTCTGAGGTACAGGGACGTGGGATTTCCCGTCCTTTCCCTGGCACGTCGGGGCGGTGGGGACGCCTGACGGCCGAGGTTGCGCGGCAGAGCACTTCACTGACCACCAGAGGCTCAGGTTCCTCGAGAGGGAGGCCCGCCGTGTGCAGCAGCGTCGTTTCCTGAGGAGGCAAAGGAAGAGGCTCTGTTTACTGTTAAGTGACCTGGCAGGACCTTAGCACCGTGGGTAGGGCGTTTTGCATGTGGCCGACCCCGGTTCGATTCCTCCGTCCGTCTTGGAGAGACCGGCAAGCTACCGAGAGTATCCCGCCCGCATGGCGGAGCCTGGCAAGCTCCCCATGTTGTATTCGATATGCCAAAAACAACAGTTACAAGTCTCACAATGGAGACGTTACTGGTGCCCACTCGAGCAAATCGATGAGCAATGGGATGATAGTGATACAGTGAAGTGACCTGGACCGTTGGCTTCCCCAGGGTTCTGGAGGGCCTCGGTCAGCACTACCTCATCAGCATAAGGTGAGACGCTGTGGGCTTTAATTTGGGGAGGGGAGAGGCCGCATGGTCAGACAGGCGCAGCCCGGGACTCCTGAAGTCAAGGCCAGTGGCGTGTGGACCAGCGTAGCCTTCAGCTGGAAAGCGAGAGCGCCACTGCCTGTCTGTGCTGGGGGTTGGGGCGAGACCCAACACTGAAAGGCTCCCGAGGGCCGAGTGCTCAGAGGAGGGGAAAGGTGGGCGAGGACAGGCGTGGACGGGATGCAGGGCAGTCCCTTTGAGGGGTGCCGTGGAGCGTGGGAGGGACTCGACCACCAGCTGAAAGGTTTGAGGTGGAGTAATTTCCTCATCTGTCCTTTGAAGAAAGCCTCGTCTGGAAGAACTCTGGGAATGAGTGTTGGGTTTTCACCCCAGCTCATTTTGTGTGTGAGCAACAGAGTTCACACTTCCTCAGCCTCACGTTTCGTTCCCAGTATCCAAAGTCACTGCCTGATTCCTGGGTCCGAGGCCTCTGCACTTACATGAGCATTTTAACGAGGCTCCTTAGGGCTCTGCTTCCATTCGGGAAATGGCTCACTCTTGAGGGCTTAAAAAAAAACTTGAGAACCCCAAGCAGGCGCAAAGGCAGGAAATCTTCCGCTCATGACATGGCCAGAGGCTTCTGCACGGTACTCCGATGCCCTGCTTCTGGAAGCACGCCTCTCCTAGCTCCCGCCAGCCTTCCGTTTCCTCTGCCCGCCGCCTTCCTGCTTGCTGCATCCTCTTCTGTAAAGGCCCTCGGGAGGGTGGCTACAGGGACTCTGCAAGGAAGCCGCCTTTTAAGGCCTTGGCACATGATGCCTTCTACTGCCGTGACCTATTTTACATGTCCTCCAGCCATTTGCCAGCAGAAACCTGGTCCCAAGGGAGGCGGACAATAATAGCCCTGAGACGGGGCCAGCCCGGAGGGCTAGGCCAGGGCTGACACTTGAAAGCCGTAAATCTCTCTTCTCCGGCCTGCTAAATGCTAAGGTGCGCAAGAGTGGCTTGGTCCCAATGCCCTCTGGTGTCCTCTCCTTTGCCTTGAGCTCGGCAGGATGGAATGAAGGTCGGCGAGAGGCAAGGTGAAAATGCGTTACCTTCTGTACTACCTCTCCGGCCCATTGTGGATAGGACCTGAAGGCTCTGGAAGAGTCGAGAGGAATCCAGGTAACGGTCAAATAGTAACTGCTGTGCTGTCTCAGGCTTCTGCAAAGGGGCTGGTCAGCTAGAAGCTGTGTGTGTCTCACCTTTATTCTTGTTTTTTGCTTTTTGGGTCGGGCTGGAGCAATAGCACAACGGTAGGGCCTTTGCCTTGCATGCGGCCGACCCAAGTTCGATTCCTCTACCCCTCTCAGAGAGCCCGGCAAGCTACCGAGAGTATCTCGCCCCCATGGCAGGGCCTGGCAGCCTACCCGTGGTGTATTGGATATGCCAAAAACAGTAACAGCAAGTCTCACAATGGAGACGTTACTGGTGCCCGCTCGAGCAAATCAATGAGCAACGGGATGACAGTGACAATGACAGTGACAGCTTTTTGGGTCACACCCAGCGATGCACAGGGTTACTCCTGGCTTTGAACTCAGGAATTACTCCTGGCAGTGCTCAGGGGACCATATGGGATACTGGGATGCTGGGAATCGAACCCGGTTTGGCCGCGTGCAAGGCAAATGCCCTCCTCGCTGACCATCGCTCCAGCCCTGGAATCTGTTCTTGGCCAGAGTAAATGGGGCCGAGCACTTTGGTCTGGCTGGGACCCGGCCGGCTGCTCTGCTTGCTTCCACAGACGTGGGAGAGACGACTCGAAGTTAGACGATGCCGATTCGGTGCCGACGGGGCTTGTTTTCAGAGCAGGACATTCGCTCTACCTCAGAGCTTTGCACTGGCAGAGTCCGTGCGTCAGAGCTTTCACAAGGCAAACACTCTGGCCGACACTCCCGGGCAGGAACTCTAGGGCCCTCTGATGGGCTCAGACACCCCCTGGACACTCAGACGCTTTCCCACACCCAAGTGGGTAACAGCCTAGTGTAAGATCCAACCTTTCCCGCCAGTTTTAAGGCCTCCCGAGCTCTGAGATGCATCTTAGCAAGGCGGAGTGGGGAAAGGTAGGGAAGCTCAGAGCATATTTCACTGGAGATGATAAATAACCCTTATATTTCTGCCGTCTGCCTCAATCCGTTTTTGAGAGATCGGCAAGGTCCTGTGACACGGTTTCCCAAGGTCTACTGCAGAGGTCACATTTAAGTGACGTTTTCTAAACCATTTTCTAATTTGCCAGGTGTTTTTTTTTTTTTTTTTCCTCAAACGAAATCTGTGCAAGGGGCTGGGGGCACAGCTCAGTGGTAGAGCACTTGCAAGTGGAAGGCCTGGGTTTGATCCCCAGCACCACGTGGGCACTGAGCCCCTGCACCCCGCTGAGTATGACCCCCCTCACCCCCAAATAGCAAAAATAAATAAAGTGCATGAAGCTCTGTAAAGCACTTTGTACGTCCAAAGGAAACAGCTCATGAAAATGAAATGGCTTTCATACCCCAAAGCCTCCTCAGAGGCAGATACTCAGACCCGTTTCCTATGCACCCTGCAAGGCTTCCAGAAGTCCTGTGTGGCATGTCACAGAGACCTGTGCACATTTAAAACCCGCCCCTGGAAATACTTGGCTGTTTGGAGGGAACTGTTTTTACAAGCATGCGTACCCTGATGGCTGTAGAGAGGAGCAATGGTTCCAGGTTACGGCCCGAGGATGTAGTGAGGCCCAGGCCTTGTAGTCTCTGGACCCATCACCGGAGCCACATCCGGTGATGCTCAAGAGACCTCCAGGGCTATGCCCAGCCAAGTGCTGGTAGTCGGGGTGCTGAGGATGGCGCCGGCTAGAGACTTGCATGTACCCTAATCCAACCACCACCCTCTCCTCAGCCCCTGGGAGACGTGAAAGCATACAACTGCGTCTTCACTTTCTTTTGTTTCTTTTTTTCCACAGGGTGGCTGCCTAATATCCTGCCGGATGACGGTGCCCAGAATGTTCCATCTTGTGGCAGATGACCTTCCTTCCGGTTCCCGACTTCTATCCAAGAGCAGTGAACAAACTCAAGCCGTGCAATTACGGGCACGTGTGGCCGTTTCCGCTCACGTTCTCTGACCCTTCGTCTCTCTCAGCATGTCTTCGGTTTCTGACAAGGCCCTTGCTGCCTCTGCCCCCGCACGGACCCACCATGCCAGTGCTATCGATGTGGGTGCCAGGTGTCCGGGACTGACCCGGAGCTGCTTCCCGCCACCTGTTACTTCAGGCTCTCATGACAGAGGACTGTGGACTCTCGGCACTGGCATAGCTGGGCCCCCTGTGGGTAGCTGAACCCCTTGTAACTCAGCAGGGGCATTGTGGGAGTCCCCGTCAGCTCCTCGCCAGCCCGGGGAGGGCCCAGTGTGTGAGCACAGCTTCGGGCTGTCTTATTTGGGGGTACTCAGAACTCTCGTCCTGCTGACATGTCTTTTAGGGGTAGAGGAGAAGAGTAGACGGTATGTCCTGCATGGGTGTTGAACCCACGTCTCGCTCTTGACTAGCAGGGAGCAGCGGGCACGCTTAGTCATCTTGTGTTTCCTCATCTGAAAAGTGAGGATAATAGTATACCCTCCCAAAGCTGTTGTGAACACATGGAAAAAAAATTTTTTTTTTTAAGTGCCTGGCACAGGGCTGGAGAGACAGTCCCGCAGGTAAGGCACCTACGCTGGGCACAGCTGACTTAGTGTTGATCCCCGGCACTGCATCTGGTCCCTGGATGCCATCAGGAACAATCCCTGGGCACAGAGCCCAAGAGTAAGCCCCGAGCACTGTCATGTATCGCTGCGGGGGGGGGGGGAATAAAAAGTGCCTGCACATAGAAAGTAATTTCTATATGTGTATAAAAGCAACATGATTGCACATCATGTGTAGGATGCAACAATAGACACCCTTATTAGAGAAAAGAGGTTTCACAGAGGAGCCTTCCTGGGAAGGAAGCGTGCGACCTTTGACTTGTGTGGTCGCGGTGCTTGTTTTTTTTTTTGCTTTTTTTGGGTCACACCCGGCGATGCACAGGGGTTACTCCTGGCTCATGCACTCAGGAATTACTCCTGGTGGTGTTAGGGGGACCATATGGGATGCTGGGAATCGAACCTGGGTCGGCCGCGTGCAAGGCAAACGCCCTACTCGCTGGTTGTTTTTTTTTTTTTTTTTTCGAGGTGCTTCTTAAGGCAGCTTAAGAATCCACGGGAGCAATCCTCACGGGAGTGTCCATGGAGCACTGTCCACTTCCAGCTCACAGCATGGAAGCTAGTGGGCGCAGACTGTCACCAAGTTGCCCAGGGGTCTCCCATCCACAGGAAGCCCCAGCGGTGGGGCCTGAACTGCAGTGACTTCACTTCCGGGGTGGCAGAGACAAGCTGTTTCCGAGCAGGACTTTGGGGTGACGAGGACGTGAGTGAGAGAAGGGACAGGGATGGAAGGAAGGGTCTCAGGCAAGGACTGGCAAGGCAGACGGGAGGAGTCTGGTGTCTCCTGGCTGCTCCCCACTGCTGACTGCAGTCTGTGTGGGCTGGCGGGCCACCAGGGTGCCCGGCTGCCTGCCGGGAGCTGTCCTCACCTCCTTAGCTGGGAGGCAGGGCAGTAGCTCTCCCACTGGCTTGCCTTGGCGCTCGCCTGCCCGGCAGGAGCAACTGCTCCTTTCAAGTCTCTCCTTGCACAGTGGAATGACGGAATGAGTGAGTCCCTGGCTTCTGGCCCAAACCAAAATAGCCCAGGCTCCTCTCCTCTGTCTCTCCCTCTCTCCCTTTCCGCTTTCTCCCTCTCTCCCCCTCTCCTATCTCCCTCTCTCCTCTTCTCTCCTCTCTCCCTCTTCTCTCCCTCTCTCTCCCTCTCTCCTCCTCTCCCTCCCTCCCCTCTCCCTCTCTCTCCCTCTCTCCTCTTCTCCCTCCCTCCCCTCTCCCTCTCTTCTTCTCTCTCCTCCCCCTCTCTCTCTTTTTTTCTTTTTGGGTCACACCGGGCAATGCACAGGGATTACTCCTGGCTGTGCACTCAGGAACCACCCCCGGCGGTGCGGGGACCATATGGGATGCTGGGATTCGAACCCGGGCCGGCCGTGTGCAAGGCAAACGCCCTACCCGCTGTGCTATCACTCCAGCCCCTCTCCTCCCTCTCTTGACCTCTCTCTTTCCCTCTCTCTCCCTCTCCTCTCTCCCTCCTTCTCTCTCCCCTCTTTCTCTCCCTCTCTTTCCCTCTCTTTTCTTTCCTCTCTCCTCCCTCTCCTTTCCTCTTCCTCCCTCTTCCCCTCTCTCGCTCTCTCCTTTCTCTTTACCTCTCTTCTTTTTCTCCCTCTCTCCTCTCCCTCCCCTTCCCTCTCTCCCTCTCTCTTCTCTCCTTTCTCCTCTCTTTCCCTCTCTTCCTCCCTCTCCTCTCTTCCCTCTTTCTCCTCTCTCCCCCCCCTC
This sequence comes from Sorex araneus, assembly GCF_027595985.1. Lineage (NCBI taxonomy): Eukaryota > Metazoa > Chordata > Mammalia > Eulipotyphla > Soricidae > Sorex > Sorex araneus. The sequence goes on from NC_073306.1 coordinate 9,061,909, forward strand.
TCTCCTTTCTCCTCTGTTTCTCCTCTCTTTCTTCTCCTCCTCTCCTTTCCTCTCCTCTCCTCTCCTCTTTTTTCTTCTCCTTTTCTCTCCTCTCCCCTCCTCTCTCTCTCTCTCTCTCTCTCTCTCTCTCTCTCTCTCTCTCTCTCCTCCCTCCTCCTCCCACTTGAATTTAAAGGGCTCAAGCTAGAGTTTGGCAAGTGGGTAACAATACTCGCTTTTGAATTTTCTTTTTCAAGTGAGAGGAATGAAAAGCTGTGCGTCTTTTCATCTTCGGGTCCTGCGCTCCCGGCAGGCCCTCCGCGCGGAAGGCTGCCTCTGAGGCGGGGGCGCAGCCTGGAGGCTTCTGTTCCTCCGCAGCATCCGAGCACCCGGGCTTCCCGGGAAACTTAGATGTGGCCAGCACTGTCCACCCCCGCCACCCCCACCCCCACCCCCAGCCTTGAGTCTGAGCGTGCAGGCTTTGTCCTCACCTCCACCGTGGGGTGTGTCTTCGCCCAAGTGCTATTTGCGGGGTCTGGAATTTCTCTGCGACACCACTGCGGTCTGAGGGCCTTAAGGAGAACAAACGCCCTGTGGATAGAAAACCACGTCAGGTGGTTACAAGTGCGCGGCTCTGCACGCCGGAATCCCAGTGTAGGATGGGGCTTCTGTCTACATGATGGAGAGATGCAGACGCTGAAGGAGAAAGAGGATACATCTCCCGAGGCGGACATGGAGAATAAACAAGGAAACTGGCTCCGTGTCATGTTTAGGTCACTCTCCTGCCATGCCCCATTGAGCAACACTGATTGACTGGAGCGATCAGACAGCAGGTAGGGCATTGATTCGCCTCGCTCGGGGCTGACCCAGGTTCCGTCCCCAAACAGACGCAGCATTGATTGATAGATGCCTGGAGGTGATCAGCCTGGACCAGGGTAGGATGGCAGGGGGGCTGCACTTGCCCTCAGGGAGCTTCCTGTTGAGCAATTAAAATGTTTCTAAAGCGTTTGTAACAACTACACTGAAAATCACTATCACTGTATCTGTATCCTTGCTCATCCATTTACTCGAACAGACCCCAGTAACATCTCCATTCGTCCCAGCCCTGAGATTTTAGCAGCCTCTCCTTACTCGTCTTTCCCAGTGATTGGAGGCTCTTTCAGGGTCCAGGGAATGAGACCTGTTATTGTTTTTGGTATATATAGAATACACCATAGGGAGCTTGCCAGGCTCTGCCGTGACACTGAAAATCAGACAACAAAACTAGATGCAGATGGTATAAATTGCTTCACTAGTATTTTTCTTGACAGGATTAAAAAAAAAAAGCCAAGAAAAAAAGTATGGGGTCCCAGAGAGTATAGTGGGTAGGCGGCTTTCTTGCCTGTGCTGACCAGCCTTCAATCCCTGGCACCACCTAGTGTTCCCCGAACCCGTCACAGAGTGACCTGAGCTCAGAGCCGGGAGTGAGCCCTGAGCACAACTGGGTGTGGCCTCAAAACAAAATTGTCAAGAGAACTCACCTAAACTGTGGACAGAGTCATAGTTGGTCAGAGGAAATAGAGGTCTTTTGATACATTCACTTTAAAAACAATTTTTTTTTTTTTTTTGCTTTTTGGGTCACACCCGGCAATGCACAGGGGTTACTCCTGGCTCTGCACTCAGGAATCACCCCTGGCGCTGCTCAGGGGACCATATGGGATGCTGGGAATCGAACCCGGGTCGGCCGCGTGCAAGGCAAACGCCCTACCCGCTGTGCTATCGCTCCAGCCCCTAAAAACAATTTTTAAATGAATTTATAGGACTAAGAAGGGGAAGTCCTAAGAAGGATCACTAGAAATGTTTGGGACAAATATGTCAACCTAGGGCAAGTATTCGGACTTTTTAAAACTCAGGACCAACATGTACATTTTTTTAAAGATTAGGCTTTTATATGGACATTAACTAAGAACCATAAGCTGGAGAGCGGGTACGTCACTTGCCTCACATAAAGTTGACCCGGGTTCAGTTCCTGGCACCCTCCACAATTCCCCACACACCACCAGGAGTAACTCCTGGGTGCAGAGCCAGAAGTAAACCCTGAGCACCACTGGGTGTGGCCTCCAAACAGAACCAAAATAGAACAGGAAGCTTCCGGAATATAGTTGGTCCTTTTGAAGCAAGAGATGGAGCCTATCTCTACTTTTCTCTCCAGAGAAATGTGAGCTGAGGGTCCCGAGACTTCTGTAGAGATGCAGATGAAGACTATCAATATAACAGAGGGTGGGAGGGCCAGATTGAAGACGATAGGGTCCCTAAATGACCTAGCAGAGCTGTCTAACCCTAGGACTGATCCAAGGTAGAGAAATAAATGATTTTCTTAAAGCCACAGGATTTGGGAGCCTCTATTTTTGAAATCAGCAACTTAACCTTCACCCTAACTGACACTGTCCGCTGAAGAATCTGCATGTGACCGTAGGTGACTCATTTTTCCAGTTCAACTTTTTCAAAGTCTACCTAAAGAGAACTTTGCTTTAAAGCATCTACCACATAGGGGAGTTTTCACAAAGGTAAACGCTTTTCAGAAGAGTTCAAAAGCCAGTGGACTGACTTTGAGCTCATTTCTGTTTGACTGCTTCTCTTTGCACACATGGGGGGCTGGGGGGGTGCAAAACTGTATTGGATCACTCATTAAAAATGTTTTAAAAAAGGTCAAAGAAATATTAGAAAATAGTGGTGAAATAGAAGACAACAGTTCTGTGGAAAGAACTGAAACCACCCATACTTCTATCCCGGATATAACCACTTTTGGTATATGTTAAACGGTCTCTTTAGGGCAGAATGTTAATTACAACTCAAAACCCAGTTTTTGTTAATTACAATTCAAAACCCAGTTCTCTTCCTCTGAGGAAAAGAACCCTGGGTTTTGGATATAATGAGTCCATCCAGAAGATCACAATTAAATCTGAGGATGGAGGTGCTCCTCCTAAACAGTGCTCTAGGGACCACTCCTGGTTTCTCGGTCAACTGGGCTAGACAGATAGATGCTATGTTCTGAGAACGTACAGCTTGGGTCCAACAGTGCCTGGGACCACGAGGGCCACCTCAGTAGTGCCTGGTGGGGGTGAGGGGGCCCCCAGCCCTATATCCAGTGATGCTTGGGGAGCCACATGGTGCAGAGAACTGAACTGGGGTCAGGTGCATGCAAAGCATGGCGTCCTAGCATGGGTACCATCTCCCTAGCCTCTACAAGAACACTGCTTTAAGCATCCCATATCCTTCCTAGTTCTGGCTTATGAGATATGATTAAAAAAGAAAAATGTCATGTGAAGGGTGACTTCTCATGTGAAGGCTCCTGGGACATAGGGCCCCTTCCTTCCTTTCCCTGAGTTTTGGGAGGCAGGTGTAAGGGCTACAGATCCTGGAGGATGGAAATGAGTGTCAGGAGACACGGAGGGGGTGAGAACTAGCTCTGGGCCCCGCTACTCAGCCCATCACCCAGGGGAACGGTTGGCCAGTGTAGGTCTCAGCTTGACTCACAGTGTCACACACTGAATGCTGACTGGTGACTCGTGTGTCTGTGTGCACACGACGATGTTTTAGAGAAAGCACATGTGTGACAAACTGCTCTTAAAGATGTAATGTTGCAACTATTCATATCATTTCATTTCCGCCTACTTCTTTTTCTTTTTTTTTGCTTTTTGGGTCACACCCAGCGATGATCAGGAGTCACTCCTGGCTCTACACTCAGGAATTACCCCTGGCCGTGCTCAGGGGACCATATGGGATGCTGGGAATCGAACCCAGGTCAGCCTCGTGCAAGGCAAAAGCCCTACCCGCTGTGCTATCACTCCAGCCCCAACAGTTTCCTTTTTTGGTGTTGGACCTCAAATGCAGAACTTCCCCTGAGCTCTCTCTCCAGCAAAGGCATACTTTTAAGAACTTAACTTGTATTACTGGTCTCTAAAACTTTATTATTTGCTCTTCACTTCTCTGACCTATTAGCAACAACAACTAGCATTACCAAAGAAAGAAAAGGAAGACGCTTTCCAATTTGGCAGAGGCAGCCAACTCACTTTTGCCGGAAGTACCGTACTGAGAAAATGCCCACCATGAGGACAGCCGTGCAGACGCCCGGTCCCACCAACACACTCCATCTGGCTTTACCTGAAAAGACATTGAACCCCGTGACTGAACATTCCAGCACACTGGCTGAGAACCCTCCATCCAGCCTCCTGAGGAGCTGCAGTGAGGAAAAGGGCAACCTGGATTTTTGTGGGGTTTCTTTTTTTTGCAATGCTGGGGATCAAAATTTGGGTCTTCCACATTAAAGGCAAGTGCCCCACCACTGAGCTGCATTCCTGGCCCAGGAACTCATTAACTCATTCTTTCATTTCTCAGAGAGCGAGCGAGTGAGAAAGACAGAGACAGAGATAGAGAGATACACACATACACACACACACACACACACACACACACACACAGAGCCAGACATGGAGACAGAGGCAGAGACACAGACACACAGAGACAGAGACACAGACACACAGAGACAGAGACACAGACACACAGAGAGACAGAGACACAGATACATAGACATACACACAGAGACAAGAGACACACAGAGATAGAGACACAGAGAAACAGAGACACACACATAGAGGCAGAGACACAGAGAAAGACAGAGAGACACATACACAGACAGAAACAGAGACACAGAGAGAGAGACAGAGAAGCAGAGACAGACACATGCACAAAGAGACAGAGACACACATGGCTCTTTCTTCCGGAAGGGAGCAACATGACGCCAGCGGCAGTCATGCCACCAGACTCCACGCCAGGCTGTTTCCCTGGGGGCATCCCAGGGGAGGGCAGGTGAGAGCCCTCCCCGCCCCAGGGGGCCCAGCCCCGGCAGCCGAAAACCTCCAGAACCCAACCGCGGCCACACACAAGGCCGTTCCCCACACGCTCGGGCCCAGCCTCACGCACAAGTGAGCGTATTCCTGGACTGCGTGGCTGCATTTGCAGACACAAGACACATCCTAAGACGCTCCCTACCCATCCATAAGTACCACACCACGCCTGGGGTTCAAATAGCAGGCAACACATCGTAGAGGGAAAAATATACCTATATGCATATATACATAGTTTCAAATAAATATACAAAAGCTCACATCACTCAACCTTTAACAGCAGGTTAGTGATATTCTAAAGAACGTCTGAATGGTCCCTGCCAAAATAGAACAATCTCCACACTGTCTCCTCTATGGATACCTTTTTGTAGCATTTTCAGTGGTCTTCCAGAACAGACAATACAAGATATATTTCGGTTGTGCTTTGGAACAGGGATTGAGACTTGGGGGATGGAAACATCCCAAATTTGGTGGTGGGAAGGTGTCATGGTGGTGAGGTTGGGGTTTGAATAGTAGCTGTAATCAAATATTGTGAACAACCTTATAAAATTAAAAAAAGTGAACAATAAAAACAGACAGAGACACAGACAGACAGAGAGAGGCAGAGACACACAGAAAGACACAGAGAGACAGAGACACAGACACACAGAGACAGAGACACATAGAGACAGAGATGCAGACACATAGAGAGACAGAGACACAGAGACAGACAGACAGATATACACAGAGACACACAGAGAGATAAAGACACAGACACACAGACACACATGGAGACAGAGACACAGACAGAGACACAGACACAGACACATACACAAAGAGGTAGAGACACAGAGAAAGAGACAGACAGACACACACACACAGACAGAGACACAGAGAGAAAGCGGGGGCAGGGGGTCAGTTCTGAGGCTCTGAGGGAGGCAGCCCGGCACAGGCTGGTCCCTTCTCCAGAGGACAGGAGGGTGCTTACAAAGCACCAGTTGTGAACAGGGCTCCCCCTGCCCCACACAGGGCTGTGGAGCTCAGATTCTTGGTCTGCAGAAGGTGAATGAATGATGGCGTCTGCTTTGCAGGTGCTGTGAAGCTTCGGGCTGATGTATTTAAAAGCACGTGGCAATACATACGGTCTGACAAGGCCCCTCAAGAAGCAGCTGCTTTTAATTTCACCGAACTGTACAAGCCCTCTAGCTTATAGGCGTCTAAGGGCTGACTCCCACTCCTTCCTGTGGAAAGAATGGCGGCCTTTTATCTTCGCCAGAATTCTTGATCGGCTTCTGACTGGGATGGGCCATGGGCTCGGCTATCTAGAAGATGGGAGGGACGTGTCCCTGTAACCACTGACCAGTGACATGTGTGTGGGGGGGTCTGTGTGGCCACCGGGTGCCACTGTGGGTGTAAAGAGAGCAGCATGGACACCTGCTGGGGATTGAAAGCGGCAAAATGGGGGCTGGAGTGACAGCACAGCGGGGAGGGCGTTTGCCTTGCATGCTGCCTAGCCAGGTTTGGTCCCCGGCATCCCATATGGTCCCCTGAGCACCGCAAGGAGTAATTCCTGAGTACAGAGCCAGGAGTAACCCCGGAGCATCACTGGGTGTGACCCAAAAAGAAAAAAAAAAGGCGGGGGGGGGAGAAGAAAGTGGCACAATGTCAAAAGTTTGGAGTTGAGGGCTGGAGCGATAGCACAGCAGGTAGGGCGTTTGCCTTGCACGCGGCCGACCCGGGTTTGATTCCCAGCATCCCATATGGTCCCCTGAGCACCGCCAGGGGTAATTCCTGAGTGCAGAGCCAGCATTAACCCCTGTGCATTGCCAGGTGTGACCCAAAAAGCAAAAAAAAAAAAAAAAGTTTGGAGTTGAAAGATGGATGCAGGTGTGATGGCGAAGTCAGGGAAGCGAGACTAGGTGAGACCAGGGAACACGCACAGCCCTGCCCCGAGAGCTGGTCTGGCCCGGTCTCGCTGTCCAGGACAGTCACTGAGCATGCGGCAGAAGATAAAGTGGGGTGGAAAGGCCCCAGCCTCCAGCGCCTGCTCACATGGCAGGTTGCAGCCTTGCCTGCGAACCCTCGGGGACCCGCTGTGGCCCGCAGCAAGGTGGAACGGCACCGTGGGCATTCTCGCAGAGGGCTGGGCTCTGGCTCCACCGACCCGCTCACTCATTCAAACGCAGTGGTGCTGGGGAGATGGGGGGAGACTGTCCACTGACCGGCCTCGTGGAGGAGCCCCTGGCCTAGGACACCAGAGTCACCAACCACCAATGAACTCCAGGTTCTGCATCGCAAAGCGCCAAGAGCTTGTGGAAGGGTTGGAGCGAAGGCCAAGGCCGCAGCGGGCGTGAGCGGGGCTCAGCACGCCACAGTCCTGGGAAAGAAATGACAAGCCCGCATGCGGTTTCATCCCTGCGTGGACCTCAGAGAGCCTCCTCCAGGCAGCCAGCCTGGATTCTAGCCTACTGCACAGGGAGATGGTCGCTGCTGGGGGCACTGTCATGGGATTCCTCCTTTGTATGCCGAACCCAGAGAGAGTGTGTGCATTTGCAGGAGACTCGGGCGGGGGTGGGGGGTGGTCTCGCCTCCCTCACGGCTGTTTCTTACCTTGCAGTCGAAATTCTATTTGATTTCCTTGGGGACTTTCGCCGGCAGCTGTCAGGGCGGTCATCCACAGGAGGTATGTCACTTGGGGCTGCAGGCTGTCTATGGGGTGTGAACTGGGGGAGTCCCGGTAGGGAATTTCTGAGAAGAAGAAGAAGAGAGAGAGGTGCACATTAATGGAAAGTACCGGACTGTAGTGAGCCCTGTTAATGCTCCGTTTAACAGGGAGGGTGGAGTGGTAGCTTGTTCTAAAATAGGCTGAATTCATCATCTGGACGGAATACTTCAAAGGCCCTGGCAGTCAGGTTAGGGAGCACGCTGATCTCTCCAGAGAAGTGACAAGTTTTGGTGGCAAAATTATCTAAAAGTATGTTTTCTTTAATTGTAATTTTAATTAATTTATTTTTTAATGAATCATGATGAGGTACAGTTACACACTTACAAACTTTCATGCTTATGTTTCAGTCATACAATGATCGAGTACCCATCCTTCCACCAGTGCCCATTCTTCACCACCAATGTTTCCACTATCCCTCCCACCACCTCCTCCCCATTCCCTCTCTATATATATGGCTTTGTTTTGTTTTGTTTTAGCTTTTTGGGTCACACCCAGAAATGCACAGAGGTTACTCCTAGCTCTGCACTCAGGAATTACTCCTGGCAGTGCTCAGGGGACCATATGGGATGCCTGGAATCAAACTTGGGTCAGCCACATGCAAGGCAAATGCCCTACCCGTTATGCTATTGCTCCAGACCCAAAGTATGTTTTTTTTGTTTTTGTTTTTGTTTTTTTACCATTTGCTTTCAAAATTATTTAGCTGAAGTAACTTTTATTTCTACTATGACTCGTGTTGATGGCATGGATCAGGCATACTTGAGAACTCTGGTGAAGGAAATTCAATGTCCAAATTGCTTTCAAGAAGATTAAGTTTAGCAATTGATGAAGTAGGCATTTAAGATAATTTTCCATTTTAATGGTGGGGGGAGTAAGTTCTAGGCACTGGACTAAGTGGGCTTACTATGCTTGGGTGTGCTCAGGTTCTATTTTTGTTGGTTTTGGTTTTGGTTTTTGTTTGGGACCCCACCTTTCCATGCTCATGGGTTATTCCCGACTCAAGGATCACTCCTGGGGATGCAGGGGGTGGTGAGGGGGGGCATGTATAGTAGATCAAACCTGCTGGGCTGCATACAAGACAAATGCACCCGCCCTCCTCACCCTCCCAACCCCCCGCCACTCTGGCCCAGGGACCGCTCAAGTTCTTGTTCTCAGACAATCAAGACTGAAAGCAAAGGACCCAGGGCAAGACAGTTGAGTTCAGGAGACTCTATTTGAGGAAAGGAAGGGAAGAGGGAGGAAGCTGGGCTTTGGGTCATCTTTCAGTACGATGTCTGGGTAAGGTGAAGATGACTGGGTAAGGTGAAAACCTCTTCTAGACTTTCTGGAAGCATGAAAGATGGGAAGACAGGGGGCTGGTGAAGAGCAGGATGTTTGTGAGAGGATTATCCTCTGCATAACCTGGGTGCATATGCTGGGACCATTACCCTGACCTTCTTTCCTTCGGGCTGTTGTCCTCCTGATTTCACCAATCTCCCTACTGTGCCACACGGCTTTGCCACTGTGATGGCTGACTTCTACATCATGGCTTCTGGGATGTATTTTGGCAGGCTGAGCCCAATTGGTCAGTCTCTCTCATTCTCAACACCCCCGAACACTCACACGGAAGAGTTAGGGTTTTTGAATCTCGATTAAGAAAAGACTAACACACAAGGCTTAACCCATAATAACATGTTAGTAATCTCTTATACTGGGGCTTAAAGGCTCCAGGGTGAGATATAAAACAATCTTCACACAGTTTCTTCTTTGTTTTTTTGCTTTTTGGGTCACACCTGGCGATGCACAGGGGTTACTCCTGGCTCTGCACTCAGGAATTACCCCTGGCCATGCTCAGGGGACCATATGGGATGCTAGGATTTGAACCCGGGTTGGCTGAGTGCAAGGCAAACGCCCTACCCACTGTGCTATCGCTCCAGCCCCAACACACAGTTTCTTCTAAGGAAATCTTTTTTGATTCTTTTTAGCAAATTATTCATGCACTGTAAGCACTGTAGCACTGTCGTCTCGTTGTTCATCGATTTGCTCAAGCGGGCACCAGTGACGTCTCCATTGTGAGACTTGTTGTTACTGTTTTTGGCATATTGAATATGCCATGGATTGCTTGCCAGGCTCTGCCGTATGGGCGGGATACTCTCGGTAGCTTGCCGGGTTCTCCGAGAGGTATAAGGAATCGAACCCAGGTCAGCCGTGTGCAAGGCAAATCTGCCTTCTATTGGGACAGATTTGGGTGGTGGTTAGGAAAATTGGAAGCAATGGGGTGGGAAGGTGTAATGCTGGTGGGAGTTATGTTGGAATATTGAATCATTGTGAACAAACATCATAAAAATTATATTTTAAAAAAGAAGGTATATAAACATAATAAAATATTTGGGTTATCCCACAAAGTATTTTGAAAAATGAATTCAATGGACTTAAAATAAAACGAACTGGGGTTTTTATTTGTTCGGGCTTTGGGTCATACCCAGCAATGCTCAGGGACTACTTCTGGCTTAGTGCATGGAGTTCACTTCAGGAGCCTGGGCGGGGCGGGGCAGGGGAGAGGGGGAGAGGAGGAAGGGATCAAACCTGGGCCTCCTTCGTGCAAAAACGTGCTTCAACCTTTTGAGCTGTCTCCCTTGTCAAGATCTTCGTGTCTGAGCAATGTGCTTGGGTTTGGATTTGTTTATTTTGTTTGGGGGCCACACCTGGTGATGCTCAGGGGTTACTCCGGGCTCTGCATTCAGGAATTATTCCTGGAAGTGCTCAGGGGACCCTATGGGATGCTGGGGATCGAACTCAGGTTGGCTATATGCAAGGCAAGCGCCCTCCCCGCTGTGCTACCACTCAGGCCCGTGAGAAGGTGTTTCTTTCCAATTCCTAAAGACACGAGTGTGCTAGCGGGCCAGTAGGTCACCTCTGGTGTCTCGACAGGGAGTTCTGAGGGGAACCTCGGAACCTGCAGAGAACATGAAACCAGAGCCGGGACTCGGGCAGGAACAGCCTCCTGGCCCACTTGGCAGAACCATGGAGACCGACCAGTGAGCAAAGAGGAGCCAAAACACGGCCCTTTGTGTCTTGATGTCGTTGGCTGACTCCCAAGCCTCGGGCACCATTTCCACCCGTGGAGTTTAGCGAGACAGTCACAAATATGCACTGAGCATCTGCCCCGAGTAAGACACAGAATCAGCTCCCAGTTGTTAACGATCTAGTGGGTCCAGCATCACTCCTGCCCACTGGGGGTGACCAGGAAGCAATCTGGAACACTGTCCCAGGAAGCCTCTCCTGCCCCCAGGGGTAGATCCTTTAAGCACTGTGACTACGGGAGCAAGTTCTCTGTTTGGTGTCGGATTAAGAATAAATACCAAGTGGAAAATTCCCACACCTACTCTAACCTGCTGCAATTGAACTAGAGTCCTCTTTCCCCTGTTCCTAAGACGGAGGGTTAAGAAATGTACTTGGGAGGGCCAGCGCTATAGCACAGCATGTAGCCGCTTGCCTTGCATGCAGTCAACCTGGATTCCATCCGGGTACTGCCTATGGTGCCCCAAGCCCTGCCAGAAGTGACCCCCGAGCACAGAACCAGGAGTAAGTCTGAGCACAGAACCAGGAGTAAGTCCTGAGCATCATTGGATGTGGCTCAAACACCCAAACCAAAATCAAAACCAAAAACACCCTTTATAGGACCAGGGATGTGGCTCAGTGGAAGAGCCACACTTGCCTTGCATATGTGAGGGAAACTGGGGACACTGGTGACGGGAAATGTACACTGCTGAAGGGACGGCTGTTGGAACATTATGTGACTGAAATCCAGTCATGAACAACTTGGCTACTGTATCTCACTGTGATTTCGATTTCTTTTTTCTTTTTGAGTCACACCCGGCGATGCACAGGGGTTACCCCTGGCTTTGCACTCAGGAATTACTCCTGGCGGTGTTCAGGGGACCATATGGGATGCTGGGAATCGAACCCGGGTCAGCCGCATGCAAGGCAAACGCCCAACCGCTGAACTATTGCTCCAGCCTCTGTGATTCGCTTTTGAGAAATAAATAAAATTTTATTTATAAAAGGAACAGTTTGGACCAGAGCAATAGTACAGCGGGTAGGGTGGTTTGCCTTACATGTGACTGACCCAGGTTCAATCCCTGGCATCCATAAGGTCCTCCGAGCACTGCCCAGAGTAATTTCTGAGTGCAGAGCCAGGAGTAACCCTTGAGTCTCGACGGTGTAAACCCAAAGCAAAATAAATAAATAAATAAATAAATATTAAAAAAGAAGCAATTTAAAAAAAAAAAAGGAGTAAGCCCTGTGCACAGCTGCCTGTGGCTCAAACCCCTCCCCTCTTTCCCCCTCCCGAATCACGAATCATGAAATCCCGTTGACCGTCGAGTGGCTCGAGCGGTCTCAGTAACCTCTGCATTCGTCCTATCCCTAAGATTTTAGAAGCCTCTAAGGCCTTCAGGGTCAGGGGAATGAGATCCAGCTGGTTACTGGCTTTGGCATATGGATACACCATGGGAAGCTTGCGAGGCTGTCCCATGTGGGCAGGAAGCTCTCAGTAACTCTCGAGTTTCTCCCAGAGGGAAAAGTAGGTTATAAAATATCTTCTGGGAGCTCACTTTTAAGTCCCTAGATGTTGGCCGTTGATGGGATTACACACACCTGGGTTCCTCTGCCGGTATCTTCATGCGTGAGGCCTGTCTGAACGTGTGGAGAGGGGCCCTGAGCATGGCTGTGGCTAGGTTCCGGTGGTCTTCGGGCGCCGGGAGCTCTGCTCGGGGTGGGGAGGGAAGCTGGAGCCCATCCCCTCCGAGGGGCCCCGGGGAAGACAGCCAGGCGTGTGGGCAAGAGACTCTCCCCAAAAGACTCTCCCCAAAAGAAAAATTTCCTTTGGAATTTTTTTTTGTTTTTTGCTTTTTTTGGGGGTCACACCCAGCAATGGATGCTCAGGGATTACTCCTGGCTTTGCACTCAGGAATCACTCCTGGCAGTGCTCAGGGGAACATATGAGATGCTGGGGATCGAACCCGGGTTGGCCGCGTGCAAGGCAAACGCCCTACCTGCTGTGCTATTGCTCCAGCCCCGAAAAATTTCCTTTGGGAAAGCCAGGGGAACATGGCTAAACCTCAGGGGCCCATGGAGCAAGTATGCAGGGCCCGGCCTGGGGCAGAGGCGAGGGGGCTGAGCCAGGGTTTCAGAGACACATCAGGACCCAGGGGTGCCGGGGACACTGCAGATGGGTTTGCTGGGCTAAGAAAGTTATAGCCCCTGCTCCTGGACGGAGAGGGGAAGACGGGCACGGAAGCTACCAGGTGGGGGAAGGGACAGCGAGGAGGGAGATGGGTCAGCAGTTTGGCTGGCAGAACCGGGAGAAAGAAGAGCCAAAGTCGCACAGGAAATACTGGTTCCGCCGCCCCGCTGGGTCTGGGCTTGCACTCCACAGAGATAAAGGCCTCCCGCCCCTGGGCAGCGGCCAGGGCAGGCTCTGGGGAGTTGGAGGAGAAAGGCTTGGGTTTAGAAAGGGGTGCCGGGTGCCTGTCCTCGGCAAGGCTGCAGGTAGCTGGGATGCAATGTTTCTGGAAGTTTCTAACAATCTACATTGCTTTAACAAAGTAGGGGGAAGGACTTGTTCAATTTGTGGTTCAGCAAATACTAGTTTATGTTTCTTTTTCTTTTTGGTGGGGGGGGCATATCTGGAGGTGCTCAGGGCTTACCCCTGGCTCTGAGCGCAGGGCTCACTCCTAGTGGCCTCAGGGACCATGTGTGGTACCAGGGATTGAACCTGGGCCACCTGTGTGCAAAGCAGTGCCCTACCCACTGTACTATCTCTATGACCCCGTGTTATTGTTGTTTGAGTGGGTTTGGGGACCACACCCTGTGGTGCTTTGGGATTATTCCTAGCTCTGTGCTCCGGGGTTACTCCTGATGGTGCTTACAGAGACCATATATGGTGCCGGGGATCGAACCAGGGTGGACTGCGTGCAAGGCAAACACCTTACCCTTTGGACCAAATCCCCAGTCCACAACAAAGACTGTTTTTAATTGAGCACCTACTATGTGCTGGATGAACTGCAGGTGCGATGCTGACCAAATTGCCATGAATTCTACCCACAAGGGGTGTGTGTGGCAGGGGGCAGGGTAAAGGTGTGAGCTGTCACAGGTATAAGGTATCACCACAGACCCATAGCCACAGCTGCTCCCCTGCTTCTTCTCTGCCCGCAGAGCTTGGCGTCCTGTTCTTCACTTCCTGCACTCTGCAGGAACCTGGTGACAGGGTACGAGCCACAGGAGAGAGGGCCAGCTCCTCCTCGGCACACCACTCTCCTTTTCCTCGGGCGGCTCCTCTCTACTGAGCATCTCTCCTTCCTCCTTGACTCACCGCTCTGGACCCATATCCAGAAACTGCACTTCCACCTTCTTACTTGACAGTGATCTTATGTCAGTCCTGGATGGTGACAGCTGCCCCACTGTGCCCTGGCCCAGCTCCCTCAGGATAGGGGGACCCCTGACGATGGGGAGTGGCCTTTTCCACAAGGAAGAGTTTTCTGGAGTAAAGGGGACATTGAATCTAACTGGTACAACTAAGGATTCTGGATGTGTGCCCTCCTCCTCCCTTAGGGGCTGGAGTGACAGTAGGGTGGGCAGGGCATTTGCCTTGCATGTGGCCCTACTGAGAGTATCTCGCCCGCAAGGCAGAGCCTGACAAGCTCCCCGTGGAGTATTTGATATGCCAAAAACAGTAACAACAAGTCTCACCATGGAGATGTTACTGGTGCCCGCTCAAGCAAATCGATGAACAACTGGATGACAGTGACCGTGATGGAAAGCCAGCTGATTGTGAAATAAAGATAAGTCAAGCCAGGGTGGAAACCAAACCTGAGTAAACCTGGGGACATCATGTCTGCCAGGAGACTCAAAGGAGGGACCACGATGTCAGTGAGATAAGGCCGTGGCCAGAATTCATTTCCATCGCTGTCACCTTGCGATAGGGTCTGGGGTGCAAGGTGTTCGATCACTTCTCAAGTTCCCTACTTGAAGACTATGGTGGTATTTGCAAATGTTCCTAAGTTCTCCGAATGCGAGCCAGAGAGACAGCTGGAGTGAGACCCGTGTTTGATCCCCATGACCGAGGGTATCCCAGCACAGCCAGGAGTGATTCCTAATCCCCAAGCTGGAAGTAGCCCCTGATTAAAACAAAATCAATTAAAAATTCAAATTGGAATGCCCTGCCACAGAGGCGGGGTGGGGTGGGGGGGATAGGATTGGGGGGTGGGAGGGATACTGGGTTCATTGGTGGTGGAGAATGGACACTGGTGGAGGGATGGGCTCTCGAACATTGCATGAGGGAAAAACAAGCACGAAAATGTGTGAATCTGTAACTGTACCCTCACTTTGACTCACTAATTAAAAAATAAATAGGGCTGGAGCAATAGCACAGCGGGTAGGGCATTTGCCTTGCCTGCAGACAATCCGGGTTCGATTCCCAGCATCCCATATGGTCCCCCAGGCACCACCAGGAGTAATTCCTGAGTGCAGAGCCAGGAGTAACCCCTGAGCATCGCTGGGTGTGACCCAAAAAGCAAAACAAAAAAAAATTAAATAATAAATTAAAAAAATTCTCTGATGCATTCCTTATAAACCTTAAGGACTTTATGGAAGTGATCTTACTGATTTGTTTTTTTTTCAAAGATGGAGGATAGGGAAGGGAGGGGGAGGGAGGGGGAGGGAGGGGAGCCTGGGGGGGGGGAGGCAGGGGAACTTGCTCAGTGATTCTTGGTGTTTCCGTGTGAGGGCGTGAAGATGCAGTACTGCTCCAGCTTCTGTCACCTCTCTAGCCCCTCTTTATAATGATCTCTCCCTATCTGAGTAAGCTCAACTGAGCGTACTCCACTGGCTTCATTTCTTCAACTTGTTTGGCATGTAGCATGTGTCCAATGACTTAGCATGCTTATTTAGATCTTTTTACTCCTTCCGTTAATTTTACAAATGCTTAATGAGCACCTATTAAGGCCAGGCAAAAATGCTAGCATTCTCAGCATGCGTGCATGCATGCACATGCACGTCTGCGCACAGAGACACAGACACACACAGACACACACAGACACACAGACACACACACACACAGAGACACACACACACACCCTGGAACTCTTCTCTGCTCCCTCTATCTAAACAATCAAGGCCTCTCGGCAGTTGTTTCTCATACCTACCCCGGAAATGAGGCTGGGACTTGGAGTTTTGCGCCTGCCAGTATATCCTGTACTGAAGGATGCAGCCCATTTGCTCTCCGGCTGGAATTCCATCCCATGAGATGAAAACTCGGCCCTTTGCCTTTTCCTCTGTGACGGAACGAATGTGGGGCCCCCGCCGAGGTGCTGTAGGAGAAAGGAGGGATTTAGGCCAGAGCCAGACCCAAGTCATCCGGCTACGGCAAACTCTGGCGAGAGGTGCCCAAGGACTCACCTTTGTGCTTGGCGTCAGCCCGGCTGGAGCTGCATCCTCCCTGGTACCCGGCCAGTGCGTGCACGCGGAACTCGTAACAGACGTAGGGCTTGAGGCTCTCTGCAAGGAAAAGGAAATTCCTCCCACCGGCGTCCTGGGCGTGTGGCTCAGGGAGGTCCAGATGTCCAACATGGACGCATTCAAGTCCTCTCTGGGGCCTCTTGATTTTTTTCAGTTGTTTATTCAGGTATTTGGGACACACCCAGCAGAACTCAGGACTTACTCTTGGCTCTGTGTTCAGGGATCACTCCTGGCAGTGCTCAGGGAGCCATATGTGGTGCCCGGGACTGAACCAGGGTTGGTTGTATGCAAGGCAAGTGCCCTATAAACTGTACTGGGTTTTTTTTTTGCTCCTCTGGCTTATATTTTTAAGTTCTTTTTTTTTTTTTTTTTTTTTTTGCTTTTTGGGTCACACCCGGCAATGCACAGGGGTTACTCCTGGCTCTGCACTCAGGAATTACTCCTGGCAGTGCTCAGGGGACCATATGGGATGCTGGGACTCAAACCCAGGTCGGCTATGTGCAAGGCAAACGCCCTACCCGCTGTACTATCACTCCAGCCCCTCTGGCTTGTATTTTTAATTTTAGTGTGAACATGGTTCCTGTACAAGCTGGATCCAGGTTCGCAAGGGGATGGATGACCTATGTTACAAAATCTCAGCACCTTCTCTGCTCTGGCCAGGGCTTCCGGAAGCGGCCACTTCTCCCGCTCCCAACCCGGAAGGGAACCTGTACAAGTGAACCCGATTCTTCGCAGACTCTTTGAGATTACAGCGACAACAGTGACTCGGCTCCAGCTAAGATTTAAAGATCACCACGCAGCCGGCTCTGGAAACAAAACTGATTGCGGTGGAGCACTGATTGTACACAGCAATCATACGCTGTTTGCCAAGAGGTGAGAAGAGGGTTTGCAGACAAAGGAACTGGACCTGCTGTTCTAATTCCCCGGCGGCTTGCTGGGAGCTGGCTGGGCAGCAAGAGGCCCCCATGGCTGGGTGTGACTCATGGGCACGCTCGGTACAATCTGACCCTTTGTTCCTCTCCCTCCTGCACCCGCTCCTACGGGCTTTAGTCACCTCTGCATGGTGTCAGAGCCACGAAAACACGGAGAATTGCTGGGGGACAGGGGGATGGGCAGTCAGCAGGCCTTCCGGTCTGTAAAGTTTGCCACTTTGGAGCCAGGCCGTTGTACAGGCAGTAAAATTTGAGTCCCTGAGACGGTCTGTGGGGTCACTCCTGGTCACAGGGCCAGGAATAGCCCCTGAGATCATCAGATGTGGCTGTCAACCCCTATCCCCACCCCTCCCCCCCAAGTCCCTCCACTGTGTACATTTTTGTCGGACTTAAAGTTTAATGGGCAAGTTGTTATTTGGGCCCAAATTCCTGATTTCTATGAATCTCAGACTTCAAACTGTTTTGGAGAAAAGGCTTCTCTTAGAGATAACACACATGTCTTTTTTTTTTTTCTTTTTGGGTCACACCTGGTGATGCTCAGGGGTTACTCCTGGCTCTGCACTCAGGAATTACTCCTGGTGGTGCTCAGGGGACCATATGGGATGCTGGGAATCGAACCCTGGTTGGCTGTGTGCAAGGCAAACGCCCTACCTGCTGTGCTATCGCTCCAGCCCCAAACACACGTGTCGTTATAGGAAGGGGAACGCAGATAGACAGAATTCCCAGGAGGTCCTTGCAAGCATGGCAGGATGGAGGCCTCTCTCCTAGGGGGGACTGGGGGCAGGGTCCCCCGCCCCTGGCCACTGATCAGGGGTTACCATTTTCATCTTTGGGAAGAGGGATTTTACCTCTGAATACTTACTAAAAACCTTATAATTTCTAGGAAAAGACCATCCTGCCTTAAATATTCTAGCAAGTGAGCAGCACGTAAGGCTCAGAAGTGCCGCCCACATGGGCAAAAGGGACAGAACAGACCCACGCCTGGGGACAGGAGGGAAGGGTACAGGCAGCCGGGGCCGGCAATGCCAAGCTGCGTCGGGGGGCTGTGTCCCCAGAAGTCCAATGACCCCGCAGGCTATGGAGCCCTCTCCCGCCTGGAGGAGCGTGCCCGCTGCTCTGCCTCTCCTGTGGCTCTCCTCACCCCTGCCCTCTGCTGGGCGAGGTGGTGCCAGAGTGCCCGACCAGCCTTCAGGGCTAATGTGAGTTCAAAGCCCGGACCTTTGTTTTCTTTTGCTTTTTGGGTCATACCCGGCGATGCACAGGGGTCACTCCTGGCTCATGCACTTAGGAATCACTCCTGGCGGTGCTCAGGGGACCATATGGGATGTTGGGAATTGAACCCGGGTTGGCCACGTGCAAGGCAAACACCCTACCCGCTGTACTATTGCTCCAGCCCCGAAGGCCTGGACCTTTGACCTGCCACATCAGAAACGGGGACTGGGGCGGGGGCAGAGATGTAGGACAGTGGGGAGGGCACTTGCCTTGCACGTGGCTGACCCAGGTCCTAACCCTGGCATCCTGTATGCCCACCCGAGCTCACTAGGAATGATCCCTGAGCACAGAGCCAGGAGAAAGCCCTGGAACACCCATGTGGCCCCCAAACAAAAATAAACAGACAAAGGAAACAGGCGGGGGCTTCCTGTGAAGGGCCACCCTTGGTGGCAGGGGGAGGAAAGGGCGGGGGGTCAGCCTTGTGCTGGTAGCTCCCACTCCATGAAGGGGAGAACCTGGCAAGCCGGTCGCCCAGTTCAGAGCGGGCCGTGCCTCTCTGAGGGCTTCGCCCGCTCTCTCCACCCCCAGTGCAGACCCTGCTCCTTTCTCCCCACTCCCGAGCACAGGCCCGGCAGCCTCGGGCAGGGGCCCTGCCTGCTCCAGGCTCAAACACCGCTTCCTTCCTCGGGACGTGGGAGGGATGGTGGGTGGGTGGGTGGTGGGTGGGTGATGTGGTTCCGGCAGAGTTTCGGTCTCACCGGCTTGGTGTGGCAGAAGCAGACAGCTAATGACGAGCACTCGGAGTAACTGCAGGAAGGGCAGCGGGAACGCAAGAAGGGGGCCCAGGAGACGGGGCACCATGGGATGTTCTCTGAGCACTGTGATGGGTGCCTCCTTGAGAAAGGGCTGCAGCTTCAGTGTCTGTACTGCAAACCACAATGCCCAAAGAGGAGAGAGAGAGAGAGAGAGAGAGAGAGAGAGAGAGAGAGAGAGAGAGAGAGAGAGAAAGAAAGAAGTAAGAAAGAGAGAAAGAGAGAGAGAAAGTAAGAAAGAGAGAAAGAAAGTAAGAAAGAGAGAGAGAGCGAGAGAGAGAGAGAGAGAAGGAAAATACCTAAAGTACCTGCCATCGAAGCAGGCTGGGGTCGGGGGAGGGAACCTGGGGACACTGGAGCTAGGACACGTGGACTGGTGGGGGGGTGGGTGTTGGAGCACTGTATGACTGAAACCAATCATGAACAGCTTTGTAAGGGTCTATCTCACAGTGATTAATACAAAAAATCTTAGAGACAGAGGGAGAGAGAGAGAGATAGAAGAGACAGAGAGACAGAGAGAGAGACAGAGGAGAGAGAGACCGAGGAGAGAGAGAGAGACAGAGGAGAGAGAGACAGAGACACAGAGAGAGACAGAGAGACAGAGGAGAGAGAGACAGAGAGACAGAGGAGAGAGAGACAGAGAGACAGAGGAGAGAGAGAGACAGAGGAGAGAGAGACCAAGGAGAGAGAGAGAGACAGAGGAGAGAGAGACAGAGACACAGAGAGAGACAGAGAGACAGAGGAGAGAGAGACAGAGAGACAGAGGAGAGAGAGACAGAGGAGAGAGAGACCAAGGAGAGAGAGACAGAGGAGAGAGAGACAGAGGAGAGAGAGACAGAGAGAGAGAGAGAGAGAGAGAGAGAGAGCACTCTGGGTTCGGTACCACCTGGCCCAGGCAGGACAAGGGCTGATGTTGAGCTCGAGGCAAGCCCGCCCCCCTCCCCCACCCATATATACTCCAGAAGGGGAAGTGCGCTCAACTCCTCCTCCAAAGCCCCCAACTCAGAGACAGTATGGGTATAAGATTCTTGTCTTGCCTGGTCCAGTTCAACCTCTGCCCCTGTAGATGGCCCCTGAGCCCTCTCTGGGATGACTCCTGAGCACAGAGCCGGGGATAGCCCCTGAGCACTGAAGGTATGGCCCAATATCCCTCCCACCCCCCACACCCCACCCCAATAAACCCATTTCCAGCTGAGTCAATGGCCGAGGACTTGGCAGGAGGGTCTTTTGCTGTCTTTATGATCTTTATTTCCTTGGGCCATACCTGGCTGTGCTCGGGGCTTACTCCTGGCTCTGTGCTCAGGGGCCACTCCTGGATGATGAAATGGGGTGCCAGGGATCGAGCCCAGATCCATCACATGCAAGGCAGGTGCACTACCCACTGTACTATCTCCCCAGCCCCTCCTTTGCTTTTCCAAAGTTTGTCTTTCCAGAATGTAGCATCAACACCAACTAATGGTAGCCTGAGTGTTTGCCGGCAGGAGAACCACTATCATTAATCAAGTCATGTTACCCCAGTATTGTATTGACTAGATTCCAAGGAATAGTTCTAAAGTGCTTTTAGTTTCCTAAGTATGGAAAAATTCTCTCTTGCCACCTACAGTTTTTCTGTAGAAA
This sequence comes from Sorex araneus, assembly GCF_027595985.1. Classification (NCBI taxonomy): domain Eukaryota; kingdom Metazoa; phylum Chordata; class Mammalia; order Eulipotyphla; family Soricidae; genus Sorex; species Sorex araneus. The sequence continues at coordinate 9,082,547 of NC_073306.1, forward strand.
TATAGGATTTCTGTTAGAAACGGCAGGGATTCTGTGGCCCCAACTCCGCCGCCAGGGCTGGTTTCTGATACAGTTCATAATAAGCGCTGACAATTTGGAGGCAATTTACAGCGCAGTAAATGCCATTTCTAACCACCGTTTCCTCCCATTTGACGGGCTGAACGGCGCTGAGGGGAATCGGTACGGCCGGACCGTGCAGGAAGCCGGACCCCGTGCCCTGAAAGGAAATCAGTCTCCCTATTAGAGACCATTACAGAGAAGGAAAGTTCTCCCTCCAATTGCGCTGACATTTTTCCACGTTATCATAATTTCCAGGCAGGAGCCTGGGCTGTGCTCGGCAGAACAAGGAAGGACACAGAGCCACACCCCCACCCCACCCTGCCCCGCTCCCCGCCAAAGCTAGTGACAGCCACCAAACCACCCGCACCTCCTAGCTCCCGTGTCCTGCAGTGTAGGCAGTTTCTGCATTCATGGTGCCTGTGCTCTGGGTTCTCCAGGCAATGTGCTCTGGGTGTCCAGGGACCGAGGATGGCCACTTCTACTTCTCCAGAAGCCTGAGCCACTAGACCAGGATTTCTGCACGAGGCATACAGCTTGGCTTATGTGTTCCCAGCCCAGCACCTTTTTTTGTGTGTGTTTCTATTAGGGGGGCGGGTCACACCTGGCGATGCACAGGGGTTACTCCTGGCTCTGCACCCAGGAATTACTCCTAGCGGTGCTCGGGGGACCCTATGAGATGCTGGGAATTGAACCCGGGTTGACTGCGTGCAAGGCAAACGCCCTCCCCGCTGTGCTATCACTCCAGCTCCCCTGTCAGCATCTTTATTTCGTGCACGTGTCTCCTGTCTCTCAGCGTGGCTGGGTGTGCCCTCCCAGACAGGTGTGAGGGCTCTCCTGGTGTCGCAGAAATATTAATGTATTCAGAGCTTGACTACCGATTAAAATCTTAGCCCTCGCACAAGAATAACTAAATTATCAATCAATGACTCACAGGTCAGGCTTTCTTCAAAATATTTTCCTTAAAGTAACTGTGTTTGGGTAGGGGTTGTGGAGGAGGCTCTAGACCCCTTTCGGTCCTGTTTAGACCCTGCTCCTGGCTCAGGTTTGGGGTTGGGTTCAGGTGCTCAGGAACCATCCAGGTTCTGGGCATCACACCTGGGCCTCTGAATCGTGAAGGCAGCGCTCTGCCCTTTGGGTTATCTTTCTAGTTCTTCTCTAGAATAAATCAAACAAGCTCATAATTTTATTTTCAGCTTATGGAGAAAGAAAACAAGGCACAGGGAAGTTCTACAGTTTTCCCTAGGTCAACTCAACCCGGTGAAAAATTCAGAATTCCAATCCTGATGGAGAATGGACCAACACTTCTAACCACTGTTTTTGATGTTTGTTGTTACTGTTTTGGGACCACACCTGGCGGTGCTCAGGGGCTACTCCTGGAGATACTCAGGGGACCATATGGATGCTGACGACCGAACCTGGGCCAGCAGCATGCGAGACGAATGCCCTCTCTGCTGTCCCATTGCTCCGTCCCCTTAAGCACTGTTTTAATAGACATTCAAAAGTGACACTGAAGGGATGGGAGAGATAGCACCTGCCTTCTTGACCCTGGCTGACCCTGGTTGGCTCCCCAGCACACATATGTCGCCCTGAGCCCGGCCGGGAGTGACCACTGAGCACAGAAGCCAGGAATATGCCCTGAGTAACCTGGGGTGTGGTTCATGATGTTAATGAAATCCTGACCACTTTTTTTTTTTTAACCTTTCCAGGTGTTTTCTTTCACTTGATTACCGCCAAGGACAAGTGTTGGAATCTGGAAACTTGAGACAGCAACTCTCGAGATGGGTCTGGATTTAGGACCACACAAGTAACAAGCAGCTGAGCTGGGGGCAACAGCATGATGGCTTGTTCTCCTTTCCTGTGCTCTGGGTACAGCAACGCTTGCCCCAGGTGATTGCTGTGAGTGAAATAAACCCCCAGATGTCAGGGGTGTCTACCACACTGGTTATGACTGGGTTGTTTGTGGAGCCACTGATTGTAGCAAAATCATCATCATCATCATCATCATCATCATCATCATCATCATCATCATCATCATCATCATCATGATCACAAAATCCCGTTAACCATCAATTTCTCGAGCGGGCTCAGTAACCTCTCATTCGTCCTTTCCCTGAGATCTTAGAAGTCTCTCTCGACTCGGCCCTCCGAATGATGTCGCACTGGAGGCTCTTTCAGGGTCAGGGGAATGGGATCCAGCTTGTTACTGGGTTTAGCATATGAATACACCATGGGAAGCTTGCAAGGCTGTCCCATGTGGGCAGGAAACTCTCAGAAGCTTTCCAGTTTCTCCCAGAGGGAGAAGTAGGCTACAAGATATCTGTAGCTTCTGGGAGCTGGCCTTTAAGTCTCTGGATGTTGGCCATTGATGGGATTACACACACCTGGGTTCCTCTGCCGGTACCTTCATGCGTGAGGCCCATCCGAACGTGTGGAGAGGGGCCTCGAGCATGGCTGTAGCTAGGTTCCGGTGGTCTTCGGCCGCCGGGAGCTCTGCTTGGGGTGGGGAGGGAAGCTGGAGCCCATCCCCTCCGAGGGGCCTCGGGGAAGACAGCCAGGTGTGCGGGCAAGAGACTCTCACTCTCACTGATTGTAGCATAATAATAATAATAATAATAATAATAATAACAACAACAATAAATAAATAAAAACGGCTGCTCCTCTGAGCGTGGACTGCTCTGCAGTGCTGCCCTAGCGCCCTCTAAGTTATCACTGTTCCTCCAGCCGGGCAGCCCCCTGGACTCCACCTTCCTTCCCAGTTCAGTACCTGAAATCCTGGCGGACGTCTTGGAGGGGACACTCCGCAGCCAGTCCAGCGGGACCAGCCTACGGTCCACGGAACGGGCCTCCCGCCACTCCACCACGTATTCTTGCACGGCAGAGGCCGCGCTGCCTGGAGCTGCCCACGTCACCACAACGGTGCCGGTGCCCTCCGAATGGGCCGTGACCCAGCGAGGCGCCAGCTGCTCTGCAGAGGGGACACGGGGAGGGACGAAACCATAGTCAAAGTGGGAAGCAGTCTAAAAGGACGCAGCCCCGCCGGCCTGAGGAGGGATGCTTCCAGGTGCTTCCACATTACTGGTATGTGTACAGATGCGTTCACTCGTGTAGGTTACAGATATACGACACTTATATTTCAACACCCATCCCACCACCAGAGTCACCTTCCCTCCACCACATTCCGTCCCCAGCTCTCAACCGCCACCCCAGCCCCCGCCTGTCAACTTGACAGGCTCATTTCAAAGTTCCCGTGGTTGCCGCTTAAATCTCCTATTTCCAGCGTTGATGAGTCTGTGCTTTGGACGTACGGCTCCACCACTCAGCCACGTCACCAGCACAGCCAAAGTCCTGATACCTGTTTGTTCATTTCTTCCCATTCGCTTCCTTGACCCACCTTGTTTTCCTTCCTTCTCTGTCCTCTCCTCTAGACACGGGGGGCGAGGGCAATCTGGGCATCCCCTTTTACTATATTCTGAGGAAGGATGCTTTCCAAGGACCTCAGCCCGACAGATGTTAGTCCATCCCGCTTCTTTGTCCTATGATGTGTGTGAAAGGTAGAATCATTCCCCCCCTCCGCTCGCCATCTCACTTTCCATTTCTGGGTCCCCAAGGCACCTCCCTGCTCCAGGAATTTCTATGCATCCTTTTAAGCCACCTTCTAGAATTTTATTTTGATATACGTGTATCCCTGCAAACTGGTATTGCTCTGTACTTCTGTATGTGTGTGTGTGTGTGTGTGTGTGTGTATGTTTGGCCTCTTGGGTCACACCCGGCAATACACAGGGGTTACTCCTGGCTCTGCACTCAGGAATTACTCCTGGCGGTGCTTGGGGATACCATTTGGGATGCCGGGAATCAAACCCAGGTTGGCCGCATGCAAGGCAAATGCTGTACTATCGCTTCATGAGAGGTACTGGAATTCTTTTCCACTAAATATTTAGGGATCTATCCGTGATGTTGACAGGCACATCCAGAACAGTCCTTCAGAGTGCTGCCTCAACCTCCAACCTCCCCGTGATGAGCAAGAGACACCTTTCCAATCTTTGCTCACAGGGGCCCAAGAGATAGAACAATGGATAGGGTCTTTGCCTTGCATGTGGCTGACCCAGGTGCGGTCCCCGGCATCCCATATGTCCCCCGAGTGCCATCAGGAGTAATTCCGGATTGCAGAGCCAGGAGAAAGCCCTGAGCACCGCTGGGCGTGGCTCCAAAACAAACAAACCCGACGAAATCCTTGATAACACAAGGAACATCCACTTGCACATCCCTGGGTGTGCCGGTGTAGGTGTCCCGGGAGCCCCATGCACAGCACTGCCTGAAGACAGGGTAGATTCTCCCCGTCAGTCTCTGAAGAGCCCGGGGCGCTCGCTTCCTCGGCCAGCACTTAGCATTAGTTAGCACGACTTTTTGCTCAGCCTGTTGTCATCCTGTTGTTCACCGATTTGCTCGAGCGGGCACCAGTAATGTCTCCATTTTGAGACTTGTTGTTACTGTGTTTAGCATATGGAATACACCACAGGGAGCTTGCCAGGCTCTGCCGTGTGGGCAGGATACTCTCGGTAGCTTGCCGGGCTCTCCGCGAGGGGCTGAGGAATCGAACCCGGGCGGGCTGCGTGCAAGGCAAACGCCCTACCGACTGCTATCGCTCCAGCACAATTTTTGCCAACAGGGTATAATATGGGACTTCTCGATTCATGATGGTACACAGGGTTTATTCTTGGATCTGTGTTCAGGGGATCACTCCTGGTGGGATTTGGGGCACACGTGGGGCTAGGAAATAAACCGGGTCGTCAGCCTGCCAGGCAAGCACGTCAAACCCTGTACTGTCTCTCCGGCCCTGTGTTTAACTTTTTCATCTAATTCTAGCTGAAAGGTTTCTGGTTTTTTTTTTCTTTTTCTTTTTGGGTCACACCCGGCAATGCACAGGGGTTACTCCTGGCTCTACACTCAGGTAGAGGGACATACACGATGATCTTTCAGTCCTTTATTGCAAACCATAATGCCCAAAAGGAGGGGGGGGAGAGGGAGGGAGGGAGACAGAGACAGACAGACAGAGGAAGAGAGAGAGAGAGAGAGAGAGAGAGAGAGAGAGAGAGAGAGAGAGAGAGAGAGAGAGAGAGAGAGAGAGAGAGAGAAGAGAGAGAGAGAAAGAGAGAGAGAGAGAGAGAGAGAGAGAGAGAGAGAGAGAGAGAGAGAGAGAGAGAGAGGAAAAGTGAGAGGAGGGTGAGGCTACGGGAGGGAAACTGGAGGGAACTGGAGGGAAACTGGAGAAATTGGTGGTAGAAAATGTACACCGGTGAAGGGACGGGAGTTGGAACATTATATAACTGAAACCCAACCTGAACAACTTTGTAACTATGGATCGCATTGTGATTCAATTAAAAAAAAATTAAACTTTACTGTTAATGCCTGACTTATTAATTTCCATTGTTGCCTTTATTATTTATTCACTTCTTATTGACCTGAGTTTTTTATCTTTCTTTCTCTGTAATTTTGATTAAATGATTACATTTGTTTTGAGACCACTACTGACCTGCGCTCAGGGGACACACCTACACCTGGCTCAGTGCTGGAGGGTCACTTCGGTGGAGCTTTGGGGCCCATGTGATGCCAGGGGTTGAATCCAGGTCCTTCTACATGTGAAGCCTGAGTAGCAGACCTCGAGCCATCTCCCCAGCCACCTCTACCTTTCCATTTTTTTTTCTTTTTGGGCCACACCTGGCAGTGCTCAGAGGGTACTCCTTGCTGCACTCAGGGATCACTCCTGGCAGGGCTCAGGGGGCCACATAGGATGCCAGGGATTGAACACAGGTTGGCCAACGCCCTCCCAGCTGTACTATGGTTCCAACCCACCTCTACCATTTTTAAAGGATACCCGGCAAGCTACCGAGAGTATCGAGCCCTCGGCAGAGCCTGGCAAGCTACCCGTGCGTATTGGATATGCCAAAAACAGTAACAATAAGTCTCTCAATGAGAGACGTTACTGGTGCCCGCTCGAGCAAATCGATGAGCAGCGGGATGACAGTGACAGTGATAGTCTAGCTGGACATAATTTTTCCATTTCAACTTTTACAAATATTTTCTCCCTTGAGACATTGTCATGTATTTTTTTGTTGAGGGGAGGGGGCGCTCCCACATAGCTAAGCTCAGGGAAGGCATCTGGTGGTTTCCTGCTCAGGCATTACTCCTGGAGGTGCCTGGGGGTCCAGGTGGGGCCAGTGACCATACCCGGTTCCACATGCCTGCAGGGCAGGTGCTCCAGCCTGCTGCGTTGTCACTTTCAACCCCTTTCGAATTCTTTTTTTTTTTTTAATCTTTTATTAGTGAAACACCATATGGTACAGTTGTGTGGAGAATGGGCCCTTTACGAATTCTTACAAGCTCGGTTGTGAAACAGATTTCACAGCCCGATTTGTCAGTCATTGGCATTTTAATCCCTAGTTTGATGTTTTCTTCTTTAACTAGAACTTTTGTAAACTTCACTCTAGAAGAGACTTCTTTCTCCTTCTGTCCAGCTCGGCCTGTGGAGTGATCTCATTCTGCCACCTTATATCTTTCTTGAATTTTGTCCTTTTTATGACGGTTTCAAATATTTTCCCACTTGATTTATTTTTTTTTTCTCTTCCTGAGACACTCCTCCTTGATGCACTCCATAGCTAGTCGGTGCTTTATTTTTTCCCTCTTATTTGTCAGCTTCCTTCCTCATTTCCATTCCCCCCAGCCTTTCCCCCTCATCCCAGCGAGTTCTTTCTGCTCTTCAGCGCCTTGACCGCGCTCTCCGCTCCCACAGGGAATCTTGGCTTGCTCTCCCTTCTCGTTCGCATTCCTGACACCCGTGCTCCTCTCTCTGAAGACACTGTCCTTACTATAAAGACGAGCGTCTCCTTCTCCTGGACTCACTGCCTCTTCCGGGCCACAGACTGTTCTTTCGCTGCCCTTTCGCTTTCAAAACTGTGCTCCTGGCTCTCTGCTTCTGGACTGTGGTGGCCCATCCTAGTGGTTCAACAGCCTTGATTTTGCTTTCCTGCTGGGAGGGGCCCGTTCTCTAGGTCCGGGTCCAGCTCAGTTAGTTTCCCCACACACACCCTTAACTATTTTATTTTTATTTGAGTAGAGGCGGGATGGGGTGGGGGGATGGGGGGACGGGAGGGATACTGGGATCATTGGTGGTGGAGAATGGGCACTTGGTACCCACTTGGATGGGCACTTGAGCATTGTACGACTGAAACACAAGAACACATGTTTGTCTTATTGCCTGGCCACGTGCTAAATGTTGATCATGAAACAGACAAATCATTCTTGAGTGTCCGGGCCAGGTGCCTTTCATGATAAAGCCATTCTTGCCACTCTCAAAAGCAGTACTTCTTCCAGGCGAGACATTGCTTTTTCCCTCCTGGGAAAGAAGCCTGTGCTAGCTGTGTGGACACTTGTTGAAAGAGACACTACAGAACTGGACCCACCGTTGACCACTCGGAGACGGTGTGAGACCAGGATGAACCGCGGGAGACGCCTGCCTGTTCTCTGGGGGGTGCCGGAGATGTAAGTGCTCCAGATTCCAAAATTTCCAGGACCAGGAGAGAGCGTTTCCCATCCCCCCTCCCTTCCCTGGTCTGGGCAGTGTTCGGGGAGCTTCACCTCTGTCTCCTGCTGGACAGGAAGGTGTCAGGTGGCCTGTTGGTGTCACTCGATTCCATGTCTTCCAGTTTTCCAGGGATCTCATGCCATCAAGGTCCCCTCCTTCTCTGCTTTGCCTTCAAACTTGTCCCCACCTCTGGTCTCTTCTCCCTGCAGAGTCCATGCCTGTTCAGCTCTCACTCTGGAATTGTGCTGGGGCGGGGCAATAGGACAGCAGCAGGGCGCTCGTCTTGCATGCGGTCACCACACAGCACCACATACGGTTCCCTTAGCCCTCAGGAATGAGCTTCCAGCATGGCTGTGTGTGGCCTCAAATCAAGCACTGCACTGTAGCACTGTCGTCCCGTTATTCACCGATTTGCTCGAGCGGGCACCAGTAACATCTCCATTGTGAGACTTGTTGTTACTGTTTTTGGCATATCGAATACGCCACGGGGAGCTTGCCAGGCTCTGCCATGCGGGCAGGATGCTCTCGGTAGCTTGCTGGGCTCTCCGAGAGGAATGAAGGAATTGAACCCAGGTCGGCCGCGTGCAAGGCAAATGCCCTACCCTCTGTGTTATCGCTCCAGTCCGGCCTCAAATCAAACCCAAACAAAATCCTCATGCTGTACGTCCTCCTTCCCTTGGGGAGCACCAGCTTGTCTCCGTGCTCTGAGGAACCCTCTGTGTTGGCTGTTCTGTTCCAGAGCCCTTGCACACTTTGAGGTATACACATCACATTTATCCTTGTTTGCTTGAGCGCGCGCGCGTGTGTGTGTGTGTGTGTGTGTGTGCGTGTGTGTGTGCGCGTGTGTTGTGAGTGTGTCCTGAGGATCTCAACTGTTGTTTTTTTTCTTTTCGGGTCACACCCAGCGATGCACAGTGGTCATTCCTGGCTCATGCGCTCAGAAATTACCCCTGGCGGTGCTCAGGGGACCATATGGGATGCTGGGAATCGAACCCGGGTCAGCTGCGTGCAAGCAAATGCCCTACCTGCTGTGCCATCGCTCCAGCCCCTCAACTGGTGTTTTATTTATTTTTTTCTTTTTGGGTCACACTTCAACTGGTGTTTTATTTATTTATTTTTTTCTTTTTGGGTCACACCTGGCGATGCACAGGGGTTACTCCTGGCTCTGCACTCAGGAATTACCCCTGGCGGTGCTCAGGGGACCATATGGGATGCTGGGAATTGAACCCGGGTCGGCCGAGTGCAAGGCAAACGCCCTCCCCGCTGTGCTATCGCTCCAGCCCCTCAACTGGCATTTTAAACCTATAAGCTCAGCTTTCTTGAGTTGTGCATGTTCAAGACTACAAAAGGTGTCATTTGGGGAAGGGGGCTGTGATCAGGGGTTATTGCCAGCTCAGTGCTCAGAAGTGGTTACTCCTGGCTCTGCACTCAGGAATCATCCCTGGCGGTGCTCAGGGGACCATATGGGATGCTGGGAATCAAACACGGGTCATCTGCGTGCAAGGCAAATGCCCTCCCCGCTGTGCTATCATCCCAGCCCTTAGTTGTAATGAATTTTAAGGAATCCAGTTACACATTCTTATTTTTGCTTTTTTTAAAAAATTTTTTTTAAAGACCATTGCTCTTATCATGAAATCCTTGGAGTTTTTTTTGTATGTTTGTTTGGTTTTGCGGCCACCTCTGGTGGGGCTCAGGACTTACTCCTGGCTCTGCATTCAGGGATAACTCCTGGCCCGGCTTGCAGAACGCCATGTAATGCAGGGGATCGAACCTGTGGCAACTGTGTGTAAAGCACAAGTCCTACTGGCTGTACTGTCCCTCCAATTCTGGAATCCTGATTTTTAAGAAACAGCTTTAATGTGTATTTATTATTATTGGGCTGGAGCAATAGCACAGTGGTTGGGCGTTCGCCTTTCACACGGCCGACCCGAGTTCGATTTCTCTGCCCCTCTCGGAGAGCCCGGCAAGCTACCGAGAGTATCAAGCCCACGCGGCAGAGCCTGGCAAGCTCCCCGTGCGTATTGCGTATTGGATATGCCAAAAATAGTAACAATAAGTCTCTCAATGAGAGACGTTACTGGTGCCCGCTCAAACAAATCGATGAGCAACGGGATGACAGTGACAGTGAGTTTATTATTATTATTATTATTATTATTATTATTATTATTATTATTATTCTTTGGCTAAGCATGTGTTTTTATTCTGAGAAGCTAGTTTTCAGGGGATTTTGCTGTAAAAGGCTGGTTTGAAGGTTTTCAATGCATGTAACTGCATGCATGTCTAAGTTTGTTTGGCAGAGAGTTGCAGTATAGCAGGATATTACTATGGAAACAGTTCCTGGCTTACTAGGTTCCGTTTAGGAGTTTCCCACTTTTCTGTGGTTCTGAAGCATGCACACTCGGTGGAAATAGGATCTCCAATTTGGAATGTGGATCTACTTCCGGGCAGTCAGTATGCCGCGATCCTACTGGTGGTTCTCCATGGTGAGGGGGTCGGCAGATACCCAGCCTGGGCTGTTCGGGCAGTGGTTCAGGTACTGTGATTTTACACCCTGCTATGTCGACAAAACACCCATCCGTGTGGAGACTAGTCAACACTTAGCTATAAAATGGCTTTTGTGTCAGATGACTTCGCCCATCTGTGTACCATATGTGTTATCAGCACATCTATGAAGGCTTGTCCAAGTTCTGAGATCTGACAGGTTAAGCGTATAAAATACATTCTCAATTTGCATGTGACATTTTCAACATACTACGGGCATACCAAAACATAACCTAATGTAAGTTGATGAAGGGCTATAGTTTCCTTCGAGTTAGGATTTCATTGATATAAAACGCATTTTGAGGAGCTGGCGAGACAGGACAGTGGGTAGAGTATTTGCCTTGCAAGCAGCCGACCCAGGTTGAATCCCCAACACCCTATCTGTTCCCCTGAACACTGCCAGGAGTGATCTCTGAGCACAGAGATGGGAGTCATCCCAGAGCACAGCGGGGTACAGCCCCCAAACCAAAAGCAAATGTATTTTGATCATACATATAATATTTCCCCCCTCGAACTTGAGAACACAAGTTCTTCTTGCTTTAGGAAAACTGAGCCATACATATATATTTTTAATTTTTTTTTCTTTTTGGGTCACACCTGGCAATGCACAGGGTTTAATCCTGGCTCTGCACTCAGGAATTACCCCTGGTGGTGCTCAGGGGACCATATGGGATGCTGGGAATCGAACCCCGGTTGGCCGCGTGCAAGGCAAACGCCCTACCTGCTGTGCTATCGCTCCAGCACGTGAGCCAGATATTAATGTTCATTTTAACATCACTCCCAATCCCTTCACGCTGAATACCGGCTATGCTCTCACCTCTGTACTTAGTCCCACCGTGGCCTGAGAGAGGTGATGTGAGCCCCTTCAGAGAGAAGGACATGGAAGCACGGAGATGCCCACTCGCTTTTTCCAGCTGAGTGGAACGGATCAGCCTCTGAAGGCCGTTGGCTCTGAGGTCCAACTCCCGTGTCCGGCCCTGGGCGGGGCGTGTGGGAGAAAGAGGTGAGGAAGACCACGATGTCCCACAGGCCACAGGGAAGCTACTCACCAGCTGTGCACAGGTCCGAGAGGGGAATCCGGGTGGGCGGGGAAGCGCCTTTGGAGTTCTTGGCCGACACCGTCACCGCCCAGTGCCCTGTTCTGGGAATGATGGTGCTCCAGGAGGAGTGCTCCGTGGTGCTCTCTTGGGGGGCCTCCTCCCCTGACTCTTCCTGCAAGGTCACCCCATAGCGGAGGATTTTGCCTCTGGCCTCGGCCACGTTCAGGTTCTGCAAAAAAAGTGTGCACATGTATTGGGAGTCTTCAACGGAAGGACGCTCCTGCCTGCACCAGCTCCTGGGCGAGCAGGGGCTGCGCGGTTTATAGCTGCTCATCACCCCACTGCCCACCCCTGTCACGGAGGGCGCGAGGCCGTCTGACATCTTTAGAAGGTTGGATGCTAAAATGCACACTTGCTTTTCCTCTTTGCTTCAAAAGAGGAGAAAATGCATTCACAGCCGAAGGAGCAAGAAGGGGCTGGTTGCACAGCTTCGGGGAGGCAATTCCAGTTTTATCAGTCCCCAGCCCTGGGGCCCAGGACTGGACACACAGCGTTCAGCTCTCCTTTCCCAACCTCTCTCTCTCTCTCTCCCTCTCCCTCCCTCTCTCTCTCTCTCTCTCTCTCTCTCTCACACACACACACACACACACACACACACAAACCATGTGTAATTTTTACATAAGAAGTGCCAGGCTGGTCATGAAACCAACCAGATTTTCTTCTTTTTGGCTTATGGGCCTACCCAGCAGTACTCAGCCATTACTCCTGGCTCTGTGCTCAGAGATCATTCCTGGCTCCGGGGACCATATGGGTTGCTGGGAGCCGAACCCAGGTCAGCCACGGGCAAAGAGAGCACCCGTCGTGCCGCACCATTGCTCTAGTCCCCAAAACCGACGAGATTTTCAAGAGCAAAACTAGTAACATCTGAACTTGGTGAGTTGGATTCGCCATCTGTGCGAGGAAGGGAAAATCAGTTCTAAGCGTGTGACGAACTTTCAGAGTGGCAAAAAATTCCAATTGAGATCCCATTTGGATGATGTCCCGGAAAGTAAGCAGAGAGCTAATCATTTGCATTGTAACCCTGATTGGGCCAGGACCATGAGAAAGACATGTACCGAGAATGGAGAGACGCCAAGGCGAGCGTTGGCTCCGCCTTGGCAGGGACGGAATCAGCTGACCTGGGGATTCAAGATGACACTTTGCTTGGCATGACTGTTCCTTCCACGGGGTGTGGGGTGGCCTCGAGCCACTGACTGGAAGACACTCCTCCGAGTCAGCACATGCCCTCTGTCTGGCTTCTGCTCCCGAAGAAATGGCCTAATAATTTGGCTCCCTGTGCTGTTTATCAGTCGGGAGAAGCTGACACAAACATCTGGTTCCCGTAAATTTTGTAATTTTCACTCTAAGTGAATAAATTGGCCTCGTGATTGTAATTTGGCTTCTGAAATCATTAGCATTCTGGGAGAGGAGAACGTTTCCCCGTTTGCTGATTCAAACTTTCTGGTGGTGGTCCTAACAGCTGCATTTCTCACTGGGCTTTTTATAGTTCAGCCTGGAGTTTGATCAACTGGGGTTCTGTCCTAGGTGCCCTTCCAGGTCCCTGAAGCCTGGACCCTGACCTGCACTCCCGAGGGCTGATGTGGGAGACATGTCAACCCCTCTCTCCAGACAACCCCAGGCCCTTGGCAAGAACCAAGCTTAAAATTCCCAACGGCCATTGCATCCCATCTCGCATGTCTGTTCTGTGCACTGAAATGAGGACTTCAGAAGTTGTGGAGGCCTGAACTGTCAATAAACATGCTCTTTGTTGCAGGGCAAAGCGCAGACAAATGAAAGCCAGGGTTGAGGGAAGGCCACTCCTATATAGCTTCCTCTCCCTCTCTCTCTCTCTCTCTCTCTCTCTCTCTCTCTCTCTCTCTCTCTCTCTCTCTCTCTCTCTCTCCTTCCCTGTCACTCCAACAGGACAATGACCCTCCCCAATTATTTGAAGGCTTCCCCCAAACCCAAACATTAGTTTGAGTACCCCATCCTTGCCAAGGACCATTCACTTCACTCTGACAGCTAAGGAAACAGCCCTCATGAGAAGAAACGCCTCGATAACGAGACTGCCAACTTCCTTCTCATTGTCCTTAGAGCTTCATCAGCCTCCCTCAATCCAGGGGTAAGGTGATGAGAGAGGAAAGGCTAAGTATCGAGCTGGGGGAGAAGGCAGCTGGAATAGAGAAGGGATCGCTAAGTCAATGATGGTTGGAGGAATGGTTCGGGATGAGAGATGTGTGCTGAAAGTTGACGAAGGACCTAATGTAGTAGCCTCTCAATCTCTGCATTGTAAACCATAATGCCCCAAAGTAGAGAGAGGGTATGGGGGAAACTGTCTGCTATAGAGGCAGGGGGAGGATTGGAGTGTGGGGGGAAAATAGAAAAGAAAAAAGAAAAGAAAAGCTAGGTACCAAGTCATGACTGGGATCCAGCGAGCATGTCCACTGGAACTCTAGTAGCTAAGGAGCACGGTGCAAATAAAGTCACGTGTGTAAAAAACACAAAAATAAAAAGAGAGGCGGGGGTGAGGGAAGGAACGGAGCCAAGATGGTTGGTCTCACCGCAGTTTTATTCCAAACTCCTTTCTCCATTCTCCTCTGATTTTCCTCCTGCTTCTTCCTCCCTCATGCTACTTCATTCTCTCTCTCTCTCTGCTCCTCTGGAACTCGCCCCAGCCCCCTCATACAGCTACCTTAAATCTCCCGCATCCGCTCCGGATGCCGCAGGCCCAGGGCTTATGCGTAGGTGTGGTTACAATCCATAGGGGGTAAAGTTCTATCCCTTAGGGGATGCTTTCACTAGGACAGAATCTCTCTCAGCGGGACATCCGCCCAAGAGCAGAATTCCATGGGTGTATTTCTCCTCTCTTTGTTCGACTAAGTATTCGTATTATAAATCATTTTGTAAGGACATAGCAAGAGACGCATTAAGCTTATAGAATTGCTCTCCGGGGGGTCACCTCGATATCTCAGACTACAGTGCTCAGGCCAGATTAGTCTTTCCTAGCCCTAGCAGGGCCCTAGTCTCATTGTTGCTTTTGGATCATGACATGACACTTGCCCATGACCAAGCTCTTAACATATAGTTAAGCATTAGGCGCTTTGGCCAGGCCCATCTCGATGTCAGGGTAGCACACAACTCACCGCTTGCCCTGGATCCGTCCCGTCCCCCGTTGGGACCCTGCTTTTGAGGGTGCTAGGAAGCAAAGGCAGCTGAAGCTTAAATCGAGAAAGCAGATGCCCAGGAATGAATAATATTTGAAGCCAATTAAATCCCATGTTACCAAAGCATATTAATAAATGTCTTTCTTTGCCCATACAAAAAGGATATGGTTTTAAGGTAAACTATTCAAAAGACATAAGAGAGGAGAAAGACAATATTAACTTAAAGACAATATTAACTTACACTATCCTAGCAAGGTCTGACTTTACAAATTAACAGAGTCTGATTAAAAGAAGAGCAGATAAACTGGTAGAAATGGTTACAGATAAACAAAGGAATGGGAGTGACTCGGGAGCACTTTGATGGGAGTGACTGATAAACCTAAGCTCCTAGTGGCAAGGGGAGCAGGACAAACCAATGATATCCAACAGTCACGTAGCTGAATGCCAAGTGAAAGATCCCAGCAGGACAAGAAGGGCCTGGCCCCACACAGGCTCTGGCATCGTCCCCACCCTGCCACGTCACTGAGAGTTGAAAATACCAATGAGCAAGTACGGCGAGGTTGTCAGAACAATCCGTATGCTATTCCATAAGTTGAACTTGTAGCCACATGTCAAGCTCAGCGTTTGGGGATCAGTGCTCACACCCCTGACAAAGTGCTTCTTTAACCAAATTATAAAATGTATTTATCTAGTGTAAGAGGGTCCTTGGGACAAAAGAATTCAGTGAACCAACAAGGAAACAGGTATTTTTCAGTCCATTAGATACTTAGTGTCTGGAAGCAAATGAAGATGGTATATAGTCAGGGAGTCACATCACAAGAGGGATCTGATTATCTGCTGAAAATTCAGGTATGCGGGATTTGTGATTGAAATCTCCAGGCTTTCTCAGGGCCTGGATGGGCTACCTCTCCCCACCTCCCTGTACTTTCGGAAGCCTCGGCAGTCACATCCACATCCCACCCAATTGAAAAGCTATTCCAGCCTTACCATCCTGATAAAAATACCAAATGGCCTGAACAAATGACCTCTGAGCACCTGTACTACAAACCATAATGCATAAAAGGAAAAGGAGAGAGAGAGAGCAAGATGGAAAGTGTCTCCCATAGAGGGAGGCTGGGGTAGGGGTTGTGGGTTTGGGGGATGGTGGGAGGGAAACAGGGGACTTGGGTGGTGGGAAATGGAAACTGGTGAAGGGCTGGGTGTTAGATCATTGTATGACTGAAACCCAATTATGAACAGCTTTGTAATGGTCTAGCTCATGGATAGAAAAATTGAAAATTTTTTTCAATTGGAAAAATTAAACAACAACAACAAAAACAAAAACAACAAAATAAACAAGAGGGATCTGTCCCCAGAGGTATGCTGTTTGGTGGCTTGTCTTTGTGGGAACACCAAGGAGTTTAATGACACAAATCCTATGGTATAGCTGGTTGTGCCCACGGGGTATGTGGTCACTGCCTAAAGGGACAGCCATGGTGTATGCAGCTTGTAGCGGACAGAAAAGCCAGTAACATGTGACTCAAATCAGTTTACTCAGACATAATAATAACAGTGGACACCAAGACCCTGTATGGTATCACTACTGTAAACACATTCATTGAATTAGAAGAGGTTTTAAAAATTAAAAAGAAATCATAGCGGGGCCACAAATGCATTTGTGGCTGCATGACCTCTTATAATAGCCCAGTTCTCCCTCTTGGAGAGCCTGGCAAGGTACCGAGAGCATCCTGCCCACACGATAGAGCCTGGCAAGCTCCCCGTGGCGTATTCATATGCCAAATACAGTAACAATGATGGGTCTCATTCTCCTTACCCTGTAAGAGCCTCCAATGTGGCACCGCTGGGAAGAACAAGTAAAGAGAGGCTGCTAAAATCTTAGGGCTAGGGCGAATGGAGACGTAACTGGTGCCCGCTCGAGCAAATCGATGATCAGCGGGATGACAGTGCTATAGTGATACATAGCGGGGCCAGAGTGATAGTACAGTGGGCAGGGCGCTTGCCTTGCACACAGACAGCATGGGTTTGATCCCCAGCACCCCATTTGGTCCCCCAACCCCTGCCAGGAGTGACCCTTGAGTGTAGAGCAGCAGTCAGCCCTGAGCCCCCAAACAAAGCAAAACCAAAACCAAATAATATCAAGGTAACATTCTCAAATAATGCCCGCCATTATCACCGGGGAGACACACAGACCTAGTGGGAAGCAAGAGCTTAGCACAATGGCAGAGATGGGAAGGATGCTACAGTGTAACTATGAATTCAACGTTTCAATTTCCCAATGGGGAAACTGAGGCCCTGGGGCACAGAGTGACTGGTGTTAAGGCCTACAGCAGAGTTCGAGAAAGTTCCTACTTCTCTCTCTTGGGGCGTCTCTCCTGGAGTGACCAGCCCAAGAGAATGACCTTGGCACCCTGTTTTGAAGGTGAAACTCCACAGGGCAGCTCTGACTTCTCTAATGGGGGTCTGGGGGGTGGTTGCCAGACATAATCTGGCACAGCACCAACAGTGGCCGTGAGGTCAGCGATCTGGGCAGGGTGGAGAGCCAGGACTGTTCCTTCTACACAGAGCCCACTGGGGTAGGTGGCCCCTGCCCCTGCCCCCACCCCACCCACAGCCCTGAGGAACAATGGGGTCTCCTGGCATTCAGATATTCCTATTCTGGTGTTCATTCATTGGGGTGGGTGAAGAGGGAGAAACTAGCATTTGTTGGCAACATCGTGAATCAGGATCTTCGCGTCTATTGTCACTCTCCCATTCTAAATCCCTATTTAAATCCCTATTCTATAGAAGGTTCGGAGGACCGAAGAGGTTGGGAAATGGATTTAGTAATTCTCAGTGCAACGGAGTGTGAGAGTTTAGTGCGCCCCCTGGTGGCCGTGATGAGGAAGGCACCTTCTGAAGGCATCTGGCATCCTGGGTTTGCCGGGAAGAGTTGGCATTTCTTTATTTCCTTTTTATAATTTTTAAATCAAAAAAATTTTAAGGGGCCCGAGGGATAGTACAGTGGGTTGAGCGTTTGCCTTGCATGCGGCCTACCTGAGTTCATCCCATAGGGTTCCCTGAGTACCACCGGGGGAAATTCCTGAGTGCAGAGCCTGGAGTAATCCCTGAGCATCACCAGGTGTGACCCAAAATTAAAAAATCTAATCACTGTGAAATGACAAAGTTCTTTATGGTTTTGTTTCAGGCATACATTGTTCCAACACCAACCCCTTCACCTTTCCTCCCCAATTCCTTCCAATTTTCTCCATCAATTTTCCCCTCCCCCCACCCCCCTCCACCCACCAGTCTGCCTCTGTAAGAGGCAGATTTTTGAAATATATATTTTTGCACTGTGGCATCCAGTATGTTGCCAATAACGTTTCATACATAACGCTTTCCCACCTTTCCAGAGCTGGTATTTCTGTTCTATCGTTGGCAGAGCTCAGAGGTGATCTCAGACCTTCGGTAAAGACTTTGAAAATAAAAAATTTTTAAAAAGCAGAAGCTGACTTCCTGCTCTGTCCTCGGAAAAGAATCAAAATTTAGTATGGAGGGGCCAAAGCTATAGTACAGCGGGTAGGGCGTTTGCCTCACATACAGCCTACCCTGGTTCCATTCCCGGCATCCCATAGGGTCCCCTGAGCACCACCAGGAGTAATTTCAGAATGCAGAGCCAGGAGTAACCCCTGAGCATCACCGAGTGTGAGCCCCCCCACCAAAAAATAAAACCCCAAACAACAGAAACTTAGTATGGAAACCTTTCTTACGTCTGTCTGAGATGCAGAAGCAGCTTGAACAACCAACACCGCACCTGCTATTATCCTTTCCTCCCCTCAAGTGTGAAAACTGGCCGTATCAACAGATTTCTGCCCCCTCCCCCCCCATCCCTCTTCCACTAGCCCACCCGCTTGGGTGTCAGGCACCCTCCTTCCTAACACTGGCTCAGCAAACAGGCTTGCTCCGCCTTCTCTGGCAGAGCTTCATGGCTCCACGCGGCCTCCACTGTTAGTATCTGCACTTGACACACCAGGGGAGCAAGACACGAGTGCTCCCGGCCCTGTGTGCTCCAGGATGCACCTCTGGGAAGTGGAGAAGCTGGAGCTCCAATGTCAGTTCTCTCTGGAGGATGAACCCTTCCCTAGCGTGGGGCGAACCCTCTGTAGACCTTCCCCAGATGGTCTGCCGCATGACCCCGAGTTTTCTGAACGTCACACACCTTGTAGTCCTTAAGCTTGCATAATGATTCCCATCTTGTTTCCTGGCTGGGAAAACAGCAAAGTCGTGGAAGTCCTCTTTTGCAAGAGGAAGGACATTATTTACTTTGTTTGGGGATCACACCTGACAGTGCCTCGGGCTTACTCCTGGCTCTGCTTTCAGGAAGTCCTCCTGGCGGTGCTCCAGGGACCAGAGGGGATGCCGGGGGAATGAAGCTGGGTCAGCTGCGAGCAAGGCAAGTGCTTCGCATGCTACATTATCACTCTAGCCCAGGAGCAACATTTTAACTCCTGTCCATTCTAGACATCTTCTGCTAATTGCCTCCTGTCTTGCGGATCTTATTGCCACCTGCTGTCTTATCCATTACTTCCGCTAGCCAAGTGAAACTCCCTCTCTGGCTACTGGTCACCCCTGAATGGCTTACCTCATCCCCGCATCCCTACAAACCAAAGGAAGCCTGTTCAAACGCTGTGCCAACCTGTGATGGAACAAGAGTTGCGAAAGGCAGGGAGGGCAAGTTGCCTATTACAGCACAACGAGGGGAAGTTTCCCAACTGCTACTTTCCTATGGACCCTTGCTCCCGAGAGGAGAGGCGGTGACTTGGTAATCACAGAAGAGCCTGGGGCCCTGGGAACTAGCCTTCCCTGGCCTCTGAAGAGAGATCTCTCTCCTGCGCACCCTCCTAGATCAGGTTATGCATTATTTCGGCTCTCCCTGCCTCTCTTTCACACGGGAGGCCAGGGAACGCATCCTGCTGTGCGCTCTGGTGCAGGCTGGTGACAAAAGAGAAAGACCCATGGGGGCGCGTGTACTGAGTCTGCTGCAGTCCTTTTAGGGTCCTGTTGGGTGCATGGACTGGCATCTCTCTCTGCTTGTCTCGTGTGGTTTGGGAGTCGCTGTTTACTAAAGGGAATTATCTCAGCCAATGAAGAAATAGAGGTGCACGAAATCTTCCCTTCACTTTTGGAGCCGAGTATCCCTGTCCCGCCCCATCCCTACTCTGTAGAGGCCCTGGGTTCGAGTCACCCTGTCCATCCCTGTACAGGAGGAGCCACCCGTCAGGCTGCTGGAGCTCCCTCCTGGGATGTCCTGGAACCCTCACCTTAGCTCCTGCCCTGAGGCCAAGCCGGCACCCAACAGACAAGGCCGCATTCAAGACCTACTAGGAAAACAGGACTGTGAACCAGCTCTCTAATGATCTTAAACTCGGCTACCCATCGGAATGATACTCCTCTGGATGACTGCGTTAAGTAAGATGTGCCGTGAAACTTCATTCCAGCCACTGGCTTTTCTTTTTTAAAGATGAGGCTCTGGAGACGAGAGAGACGGTACAGCGGGCTGGGACACTTGCCTTGCAGGCAGCCGACCTGGGTTGGATTCCTGGGATCCACGTGGTCCCCTGAACCCACCAGGAGGGGTTCCTGTGTATGGAGCCAGGAACAAGCCCTGATCACTGCAGTGTGGCCCCCCAACCCAAACAAAATAAATAACTGGAAGAAATGTTAATGCTGCATGTGGCTTACATTGGTGGCTTTCCAAGGGACCCTCTCGGCGCTGAGGCCACAGTCCCGGGGGCTTTTGGCAAATGTGCTCCCACCCTTTGTCCTGGCCACTCAGTTCTTCTGAGATTTACTTCCTCTGACTTCTCCCCCATTCTCCCACACTAACGGGGGCTCCTGGTCATGAGCCCTCCCCTTACCCACCCTCTGCCCAGCCCTGCACTCCTCAGCACCTGGTGACGGGGTCGTCCCACGCCTATTTCTCCACATGGACTGAGAGCTCAAGACACGAGGCTTGGATTTGCTCACTTCCCGATCCCCGGGATGCAGCAAAGCATCTGGGGCTTGGGGAGGTTTGTTTGTTCAAATGACTGACTGAATGAGTGAGTGAATGGAGTCAGCTTGACTTGAGCACAGCTATTTCTCTTCCAGACCATGGTCAAAGCCCACAATTTCAGAAGGTTTGTGATTTACTAAGATCATCACTGTCATCCCATTGTTCATTGATTTGCTTAAGCGGGGACCAGTAACATCTCCACTGTGAGACTTGTTGTTACTGTTTTTGGCATATCGAATATGGCATGGGGAGCTTGCCAGGCTCTGCTGTGTGGGCGAGATACTCTTGGTAGCTTGCCGGGCTCTCCGAGAGGGGTGGAGGAATCAAACCTGGGTCAGCCGTGTTAAGGCAAATGCCCTACCTGCTGTGCTACTAAGATCAAGGCAGTAAAGAACTCTGGAAAAATGTCTATTTCATCCATTCACATATCCATCCATCCATCTTCCATCCACCCATCCATCCATGCAACCATCCATCCATCCATCCATGCAACCATCCATCCATCCATCCATCCATCCATCCATCCATCCATCCATCCATCCATCCATCCATTCATCCATCTATCCATCCATTTGTCCAAGATGTTTAATATTTGCAAGCTATCCTACATGAAAATGTACTGGAATGCTTGATGAAAACCAAAGGACCAATAAGGGAGTTTGCGTGGAGGAGCTGATGAGGGAATCTGAGGGGAAGGATCATTCTAAAGCTCACCGGTAAGTCGTCCAAGAGATCTAACACTGACCCTTGACACTAGACCCTTGACACTAGCCTGTTGGTTACCGAGCAACATTTTCTACCTGTTATCTGACTTGGTGTTTCCACGATGCACAGATGTCTTTATTTTATTCATGGATTAGGTTTCACATTCTTGTTTCAACACAGAAAGTAGTTTTTGTCTTTAAAATAATTATGGCAAAAAGTAGTACGGGATGTAAAAAAAAATGAGCTTTCATGAGACACCAAGGGGTTGGAAAATGAGTGACTTTGTAGGAACAAGAGTGACAAAAAGCGTCCAGAGAGATAGCTTAGTGGGTAGGGCACTTGCCCTGCACATGGCCTACCTAGTTTCAACACTCACACCCCGGGGCTCCCCAAGTTCTGTCAGGAATGATCCCTGAACCCAGAGCTGGGGTAGCCTCAAAAAACAAAATAAAACAGAGGCTAGCAAAGCAATGGTTTCCTGACCTTCCACACAGGATCCACCCTCCTAGAGACTCAGTGCGTTCGTAGAGATCTACACGGCCTCAGGCCTGTCACTCACTCACCGCTGTGGTGTGCAGGCTGTGCTCAGCGGGATGCAGTCAGGACGTGGGGCTGGTGGGAATGAGCGTGGGCTAAAGGAGGTGCCTCTCTGAACGCTCTTAAGGATCGGCCCTCCGAGGATTCCCTAACCCTCTGTCGGGTGGGGACACAACGGGAAGTCTGTGACCCAGATCGGGGTTGTCACCTGACCTTGCTGGTCATCTCACCTTAGACTTCCAGCCTCCTGAAAGAATTTTCTATTGTTTGTCAACTTAAGGTATTTTGTTATAGCCACCAGTATAAACTCAAGACTTGCACTCATCTGCGATTCACACACAATCAAATTGTCCCAGGCACACCGCCTCGCTCACAGTCACACTCACTCACAGCCCTCACACGCTTGCCAGCTTCACGTAGATCACACAGACACATATACAAACACATGCGCACATGCTACCACACAGACACATATACAAACACAAGCACACAAGCTATCACACAGACACATATACAAACACAAGTGTACACGCTATCACACAGACATATCCAAACACAAACGTACACGCTATCACATAGGCTCTGTCCTAGTGTCATGCATACATGCCCATCTGCTCACACACCATCTCTCTGGCCATCCGGCATGGCGTGCTCTCCTCTAGTGCAAACACCAACAAAAATAAAGCCTGTTCTCCCCACCGCAAGAGAACTGTGCCCTCACTGTGTTCACAGCTGGGGTTTTCACTTGGGGCTTCCTTGGGTGCCAACCTGTGAAATTCCCCCTCTTTGCAATGCTGGACTGTCCCTTGGGTTTCCTAGTATTGATTAAAGCTTGAAAAGAAGGGGGGCAAAACCCAACCCAACCTCACCACAGGCGAGCCTTTGCTTCCTTCCTGCACCCAAGTCTGATTTGGGCGCCGCCACAAAGCACCTGTTCTCACCGCTGCAGTTCTCTCTGGTCTGACGCGCAGATGTGTCTCTTAGGAAACAGCACCACCCACCTTCAAACGCCCAAGCCCACCTGAGAGTGGCACGAAGGGCTCCCAGAGGAACAGGGATGGGCATAGTTTGTGACAGAAGGGCAGAAATTCCCACCCAGAAAAGGCCAGCAGCCAGCACTGGGCTCTGGGAAATGTGCCCAGGAGAACCACATCCTCTCTCAATCTGGGTCTGATTTTACAGAATAAGTGTGTGTGTGTGTGTGTGTGTGTCTGTGTGTGTGTGTCTGTGTGTATGTGTGTGTCAGTGTGTATGTGTGTGTCAGTGTATGTGTGTATGTGTGTCTGTGTCTGTGTGTGTCTGTGTCTGCGTGTATATGTGTGTGTCTGTGTGTGTCTGTGTGTGTTGGGGTGGGGTTGGGCTCTGCATTATGGTTGCCTTTCCTTTGGGGTTAGACAACTGACTATGTCCAAAGCAGAAAAAAAAAATCACAGCACATCTCCAACTATAATGGGCCTCACTCTAGCAAGGAGCAAGTGTTGGGGGACACAGAGGGTCCCAAGGCGGTACTAAACAGGACTTATTCCTCCAACAGACAGAAAAGGAAGAGTGGATCCAACTTTCCTTAGAGTAATGCAGGCTGACTATTCACTAGGGGTTGGAATCTGCCCTATGGTTCTAGATCCTTCTAGAAGGATGTAGAAACTTGTAGTATTTTTATTTTGGGTTTCTTATTCAAGTCCATTCCAGCCTCCTTCTTGTACCCACAATTCAGGCTCCATAAAAGGAAAGGAAATCTTTTTCAGACCAGAGAGGTCGTCCAATGGTCTGAGCACAGGCTTTGTATACGGCGGGGCCTGGTTTTGGTCCATAGCACTACGTGGTTCCCTGAGCACAGAGTTGGGAGTACTCTCCAAGCACCACAAGGTGTGGTCCCAAACCCTCCCCTCCAGAAAGCCAAACACCCAAAGTAAACTGAGGAGTCGGAGAGATAACACAGGCTCGAGGCGCTGGCCTTGCCTGTGTCTGGCCTGGGTTTGAGCCCTGGCACCACACTGGGTCCCCAGGGCTCTGCCAGCAGTGACCTCTGAGCAAAGAGTCAGGAGTCAGTTCCGAGCTAGGTATGCCACCACCCAACCCAAAGAAATAAAATAAAATATAACAAATGAAACCAAACGAGCACCCGAGGGGAACTAGTGTTGCCCGTGGCTCACAGGGACTTCCCCGGACAAGGCTTTCAGGCAACGCTTAGCGTCTCATACTCTCTGCCACGTGGGAAGCACCTGGGCACGGCCCCGGGTGTGCCACCTCCATTGCTAGGATGCAGGGACTCCTGGTGGGGGACAGTCCAGTATTTCCTTGGTGGCCCCAGGGGTTTTCCTGTCTTTATGTCATCTCATTGACTAGCTCTGCGGGAGACCGGGAGTGTGGGCTACTTCCACAGAGGGATGCCTGGGAGAGGGGAGGAAAGGTTGGAAACAGATTAGCTATTTTTTTCAGTGTGTTTTTTAAAATTTTTTATTTTTTGATTTTTTTTTGCTTTTGGGCCAACCTGTTGATGCTCAGGGGCTACTCCTGGCTCTGAATTCAGGAATTACTCCTGGCGGTGCTCAGAGGACCCTATGGGATGCTGAAGATTGAACCCTGGTTGGCCACATGCAAGGTAAGTGCCCCTACCCGCTGTGCTATTGCTCCAGCCCCTCAGAGCGCTTTGGAGGAGATGGTAAAGGGTGAGCTCTTTAGGAGAGGATGAACACGGGATTCGCCCAGTCGCTTCCTTGTGAAGAAAATAAAAGCCAATGGCTGGAAGTTGAGCCGGGCTCTTCCACACGCGTCCCCCAATGAGGGCCGCTCGAGGTGGCTTGCTTTCAGAGTGGACTAGCTATAAAAAGGGGCTTTATTTTCAAATAAAATTTGAGCTGCAGTTTTAGTTTCAAAGGGAAGCGCTTGATTGTGACTCACCGAGCTATTTATAGTGGTCTCCGCTCCTACCAGATATTTTGTGCATGCGAGACAGAGAAAGAAAGGAAAACGAGGGAGATGAGGCGTTTCAGACGCACAAAGACGATAATGATCCAAATCGATCGGGCCACTACTATGAGAGACACACATGTGTCTCCCCCATCCGGTTTCACGCTCAGCAGCGTCACCCCCAAACCGTGCATCTGTGTTAGTGGGAAGAGAGGCCATGAAAGGCATGCACGGATGGAAGAATAAAGAGGAATGAGGCTCATCCCAAACTCTGAGAACAAGCCAATCCATGGCTCAATTCAAATAACGTTTTCACCTGACAAAGGGCGTGCTGACTGACGGGGGTGGGTGGGGGTGGGGGGTTCCCGTGGGGTTCCGGTCCCAGCTCTGTACTCACAACCTTGGAGATGGTCTCTCTGATCCTCAATTCTTTCATTTGTTAAAAAATTATGGGGATGGGGCTGGAGTGATAGCACAGCAGGTAGGGTGTTTGCCTTGCACGCGGCCGACCCAGGTTCAATTCCCAGCATCCCATAGGGTCCCCTGAGTACCGCCAGGAGTAACCCCTGTGCATCGCTGGGTGTGACCCAAACAAAGCAATAAATAAATAAATAAATAAATAATTGTGGGGAGACTGGTCTCAACCTCACAGCATTGCTGTGAGGATGAAATGAAATCACAAGGGCCCCCTTTTCGGGATTGTGGTGCCATGCCCATATTTGTAGTCACTTGAGTTCCCATTGTTGGCTACAGGTTTGCTTGCTTTGCTCCTGTTTGACTACACTCAGGGGCGGTACTTTCTCCGGCTGTTTGTCTCTGTCGCTGTGAGCATTCCCGAGGAAGGGCAGCTGTTTCTCCTTCCCAGTGACGTTGGAAAGAGTCTCCCCAGACACCCCCCACCAGTTTCCCCTTCCTCAGTCGCTCACAAAGTGAGTGTGTGATGACGTACATGGTGGGTCTTGGGCATATGGTATGTAGGGGGAGAAGACTCGAAAGGGAAGATGCAGCGGGCTCAGAGCACGGAGGGGTGAGGGGTGGCGAGAGACCTGGGTCCCTGTGGGAGAGGATGCGGGGAAGATATGACTGTGGGGTGGAGGGCGCAAGAGCAAACATCTTGTGCAGGCGACCCGGGTTCGATCCCTGCCACTGCACAGTCCCCTGAGCCCCTCCTTAAGCAACCCTCAAGCCCCTGTGCACGGCCTGGCATGCCGCCCTGCAATAACAACCACCAGAGACGCACCACCGAAGCAGAGATGGGGCTGTGCGGGGGAAAGAGCTCCAAAGGCGCTCGGACCTTTATCTGGCAAAGTTCAGGACACAAGTTCACGAGCCAAGGATGGGCAGGAGACGGCAGAGAAGACAAACTTTAGCCAGTTCTTTGGAGCCCCAGACTAAAGTTGCAATGGAAGAAGAAGGTGTTTTTCTGGTCTCAAAAATATTGATCAGGTATACTAAATTTTCTCGGTTAGTTGTCTCACAGGACTACCCTGATATATATATATATATATTTCTGGATAGTCTCTTGCCCGCATGCCTGGCTGTCTTCCCTGGGGCCCCTCGGAGGGGATGGGCTCCAGCTTCTCTCCCCACCCCTAGCAGAGCTCCCGGCAGCCGAAGACCACTGGAACCTGGCTACAGCCACGCTCGAGGCCCCTCTCCACACGTTCCGACAGGCCTCACACATGAAGGTACCGGCAGAGGAACCCAGATGTGTGTAATCCCATCAATGGCCAATATCCAGAGAGAGACTTAAAAGCAAGCTCCCAGAAGCGATATCTTTAGCCTACTTCTCCCTCTGGGAGAAACTGGCAAGCTTCTGAGAGTTTCCTGCCCACATGGGACAGCCTTGCAAGCTTCCCATGGTGTATTCATATGCTAAACCCAGTAACAAGCTGGATCTCATTCCCCTGACCCTGAAAGAGCCCCCAGTTTGACATCTTTGGGAGGGCCAAGTCGAGATAGACTTCTAAGATCTCAGGGAAAGGACAAAATGAGAGGTAACTGAGCCCGCCCGAGAAATCGGTGATTAACAGGATTTCGTGATCGTGTGATCGTGATATGTGTATATATACACAAATAACACACATATATACACATATATGTGTGTATATATAAATATATATATAATTATCCTAAATTTTAAGTTGACATTAAAAACTTACCTTCCAGAAAAGAGAAATCTGTTGTCGTTTGTGGTCAATGTTCTGTTTCATATGCCAGACATCTAACATCCCAGTAGGTTCTGTTTCAAAAGACAAAACACAATATGTATATATATCTATATACAGATATATATAGATATATATACATACATACATACATACATACATACATACATAGTGATCAGGGTCTAGGGCACTTGGTAGTGGTGAGCAGTGGTTTTGTATGCCAAGACTATTAACAGTGTTGTAACTGTGTTATTACCAACTTAAACTTAGGGACTGGAGAGCTGGTATACTGGATAAAGTACTTGTGTTGCATGCAGCCTGCTTGGGTTCAGTCCCTGGCACCACATATGACCACCCTGGTCTCCTGGTCACTGTCTAAGTGTCCTCTGGTCACTGTCCAGTGTGATCTCTGAGCAAAGAGCTGGGAGTAAGCCCTGAACACGGCTGGGTGTGGCCCCCAAACTAG
This sequence comes from Sorex araneus, assembly GCF_027595985.1. Lineage (NCBI taxonomy): Eukaryota > Metazoa > Chordata > Mammalia > Eulipotyphla > Soricidae > Sorex > Sorex araneus. The sequence goes on from NC_073306.1 coordinate 9,109,787, forward strand.
AAAAATTAAATGAAAGCTAAAAGTAAAGGATGACAGTGGGTGGTCTTTAAAAAACATTTTTAGGCACGATAGCACAGCAGGGAGTGCATTTACTTTGCATGCAGCCAATCGGGTTCGATTGCTCCATCCCTCTCGGAGAGCCCGGCAAGCTACCGAGGGTATCCTACCCACACAGCAGAGCCTGGCAAGCTCCCCGTGGCATATTCAATATGTCAAAAACAGTAACAAGTTTCACAATGGAGGCGTTACTGGTGCCCGCTCGGGCAAATCGATGAGCAATGGGATGACAGCAATACAGTGATATATGCGCAAATGATATAAAATCTTTGAAAGTCAAGGTTTTAATTCAGTGAGTGACCATTGGGATAATATTTATTTTCTTATGCCCTATTTCCCTTTTTCTTTTCTCTTTTTGTTTTTGTGTTTGGGACACACATGGGGTTTCTCAGCCACTCGCTCTGGCTCTGTGTCCAGGAGTGACCACTGGAAGTTCTTAGCTTTGTGCTGGGGATTTGAAGTAGGGCTGGTAAGATGTAAGGCAAGCATCACACACAACCTCTGCACTATCTCTCCAGCCCAACCCCGTTTCCTTTTGATTAAAAAAAAAACAAGTCTGGCATCAGAAGAATAAAAGGCTTAATTTAAATGTTAATTTTTTAAAAATCTATGAAGAGGAAAATAGATGCACAACTTACTCTGTAAGACATTTACTAATAAAACAATCAAGAAAAGTATGCTCTCTTTTTTTCTTTTTTTTTTTCTTGGAGTACAGAAAGGATTCTTTTTTTTTTTTTTAAGAGCTGTGTCTTCTTCTTCTTTTTTTTTTTTTTTTGCTTTTTTGGGCCACACCCAGCGATGCTCAGGGGTTACTCCTGGCTTTGCACTCAGGAATTACTCCTGGCGGTGCTTGGGGGACCATATGGGATCGAACCCGGGTTGGCCGCATGCAAGGCAAACGCCCTACCCGCTGTGCTATCGCTCCGGCCCCCAGAAAGGATTCTTAACAGAAAAATAAAGACAAAATAGAAGTAAAATATTTCTGATGCTATAAAAATACAGATGCCACTCTTTGTGTTTATTTCCAGTCCTGAACACGCCTGACAGTAGAGTTATTTGGTTTTATGATCTTTAGACAAAGATCTACATGAAGGGAAGGCCTAGCACTTTCCTTATAACATTCCTCATGCCTAGCCTAGTGCTTAGAATATAATCGACTCCCAGGAACTATTAAATGCTGAGAGACTAAGCCAGGCATTACTAACTACATGATTCTGGAGCAGGCTGAGCTGATAGAAAAAGTAGCTGCTAATTTCTAAGACAATGAATGGTCGAATCAGAGCTAGTTTGAGAGAGTCAGCCTAACATAGTTGATGAAACTGAATCATTGGCTCCACCTCTGTGTATGTGGGTATGAGCTTGTGCGTGAATGTGTGAGTGTAAATGGGTGCGTAATTTAGTGTGGGGTGAGTTTTGCATGGATGTGGATGTAATTTGTATGAGAGAATGAGAGTGTGAATGTAAGTGGTTGTATACATTTGTGTGTGGGTGGGTATATTTTGTGTGTATTAGTGTGTGAGTGTGTGGGTGAGTGTGTGTGTGTGAGAGAGAGAGAGTGAGAGAAAGTGTTTTAATTCTTGCATTATCAGATTTATTTTGATTTACAGCCAGGAGTTCAGAAACGCCTCCTGAAAATAGACTTCTAGTATACCAGCCTAACTTGTTCACAGTGACTCTTAGAAAATACTAGAGATGGGGCTGGAGCGATAGCACAGCGGGTAGGGCGTTTGCCTTGCACATGGCCGACCCGAGTTCGAATCCCAGCATCCCATATGGTCCCCTGAGCACCGCCAGGGGTAATTCTTGAGTGCAGAGCCAGGAGTAACCGTGTGCATCGCCAGGTGTGACCCAAAAAGCAAAAAAAAAAAAAAAAATACTAGACGTGAAGCTACCCAGGAGTTCCTTTTGGAGTAGCAAGTTCCATTTAACCTGATGGAAATTTCCAGAAAATTGAGTTCCACCTGGATAACTGAAGACAAGAGTAGAAGAAAGAGAGAGAGAGAGAGAGAGAGAGAGAGAGAGAGAGAGAGAGAGAGAGAGAGAGAGAGAGAGAGAGAGAGAGAGAGAGAGAGAGAGAGAGAGAGAGGAAGAGAATCCATGAACCAGTATTTGGGAAGGGCAGATCCTGTGGGGGGGCCACCTGTACTTACATCTCCTGTCTCCTCACCCCCACCCCCAATATCATTCTAGAGTGATGGTGAACGTCTGAACTGCAGAGCCAGATCAGGGAATGCCCTGCCTCGTGATCTTGAACAGATATGAACAGCATCCTGCAGCCAGCTCCCCATGTATCAAGTGAGCATCACAGTCTTATGTCTCAGGTGGGCACCTGGAAGAACTGAAGTGCAGAGAAGAGAACTGACATGTGGCCATGTCACTGTAGAATTGAGCTGCTGTTGTGTTTACCATGTGTCAAGAGGTAAGCAACTTGTCCAAAATCCCTGAAACAATAGGCTTTGAATAAGGGTCTGTTTAGTCACCTCCTCGGAATCTTAACTCTGTACTACACACCTAATGGGCTCTGAGAAGATTGAAGATTTCTTAGTAAGAAACAGTCCCATCCAGGGGCTGGAGCAATAGCACAGCGGGTAGAGCATTTGCCTTGCATGTGGCTGACCCAGGTTCAATTCCCAGCATCCCATATGGTCCCCTGAGAACTGCCAGGAGTAATTCCTGAGTGCAGAGCCAGGAGTGCACACCCTGAGTGCACACCCTACACATCGCTGGGTGTGACCCAAAAAGCCAAAAAAGAAAAGAAAAGAAAAGAAACAGTTCCACCCTAATCAGGTGTACCTCTTGTGTGTTCCATTCTCTTCCATTGTCACTTTCATTTCCTGTCTCTCTTACCCTATGCTTAGTTTTTTCTAAACATTTACATCGTCCCTCTCATGAGTGGCAGTGTTTATTCATCACTGCCGGGAGGACTAAGAGGTAAGAAACGCTAATAGGACATCCCCTGAAAAAAATGTTCTTGTGGGTTGTGCAGAATGAATCAGGAATCAAGCCCAGGACGTTTGTTAGTTCACATGCAACAAGGAAAAAGGGGCACTGACAGGAAATGGAGAAGGGACCTGACATGTATTTACCTCTGATATGTGGCAGGCAATCTTTGGACACTTTAAATCCATTATCTCATTTAATCCTTACACTAACACATGGGGTGCATGCAATTATGCCTGTTTTTTTTTTTTTCTGAAGACAAAGTGGTTGACAAAGGCTAAATGATTTACACAAGACTTAGAGTTGGCAAGTGGCAAAGCTTGGCCCAGGTCTGCCTCCTCACCAGCTTTCCCATTACGGTTCACAGAGAGGGCAGAGGTCTGGACACTCCACCCTCTAGCTAATCCAGACGTTGATGACACAATTGAGAATTGGGTGTGCTTGGTGTCAAAGCCAGTTGAGTTGTTTCATAGTGTGAACTGTCTGTATGTGTTGGCCAGAAACGGCCTCATTAAAGATTGACAATATAATAATTTATCTTCCTATTGGTGTAAATTTACTGTCACTATCTTGGCAGTAAATTCAGCTCAAGAATGAACTTCTAGGGTAGGCCTTGGGCTTAGAAGAAACCCAAAACAGAAAAGTGATAAGAGGCTGATATGTGTTCAAATATAACATTTGCTATCCAATGAAAATATCTCATTATGAAACCATAAAATTGTTCAGCCTAATTTCCTAAAATCTTAGGCAAAAAAGACACCAATAGAATATGTTCTAGCTCACTAGTTTAAAAGTTGGCAAACTATGACTCCCTGCTTTTGTACGGCCTTTGAAATAATTACTGCTTTACATTTTCCAGTAGCTTAATACAAATAAAAATAATCTTTTTTGGGGGGGTGGGTCCCCAAGCAGTGCTGAAAGAGCCTGGGAGTCACTTGCAGCAACACTCAGCCAGATGTGTGTGTGGGGCGTGGGGGATCACATGTAGTGCCCGGGACAGAACCACGGTCTGGGCACACAAAGCATGTCCCCCTGACCACTACTCTCTCCCTGGTTCCAAAAGATTAACATTTTTTTTTATTTTTTGCTTTTTGGGTCACACCCAATGATGCATAGGGGTTACTCCTGGCTCTGCACTCAGGAACTACCCCTGGCGGTGCTCAGAAGACCTTATGGGATGTTGGAAATTGAACCTGGGTCGGCCGCGTGCAAGACCAACACCCTACCCGCTGTGCTATCGCTCCAGCCCCCATCAAAAGATTAACTTTTAATAGAATTAAAATAATATAAAATTTAGCTCAACCTTTCACTCATAAGATCCTAGATTTGATCCCCAACAAAGCAATTATCTATCTATATCAACTATATATAAATGAAGTTTTAGTATCTATAAACACATGTTTATTGGAGCACAGCTTCCCTTTTTGTATTTATATATGTCAACGGACTGCTTTCACGCCACAACAAATTTTAGCAGTTGTGATGATGTGGTCGGCAAAGCTGAAATTATTTAATGTCTGAGGCTTTCCAGAAAATGACTGCTTAGTGCTTCAGTGTACAATTATGAAATATTTGTCAGCCAAGTCAGCAACATAACCTTCAGGATTCCACTGTTCCCACTTCACGTAGTAATGCCTTCAAGCTACTGGTAAATAAGTGAATTGCCTCGCTTCTGCCACGAGACAGAGGGGTCTCCACCTGCTGAGCGCACTCTCTCCCTCTCCTTGGGCCTGCCCGTCACTCCTGCCCTCGCTATGCTGGTAGCCAGCTCCACTTTCACTGCTCTGGCGCAAGAACGCACAGGCGACACTTCCTTCATTCATTGTCCACCGCAGTGTTGAGCAGGGCCAAAGGGATGTAGTGTAGGGAGACTTTAAAAATGGTGAACGGAGGACTAATCTTCAAGAGCCACCAAGACCATGAAATTCCCAGATACATCCGTCTCTGGTATGAAAACTTTAGTGACTTCTAACAGTGGGGCAGGTGGTCCCTCTCGCCATCCCCCTCGCCCAGACTGCTGGAGGTCCCTGCAGCCACGCCCACATCCTGAAGCCTCCATCACGCAAACAGCCGAGCTTCATAGGTTCACAGCTAATCTTAAGAGATGTCAAGGAACAGCATCAGTTCTACAGCTCCTAGAGCATGTTGTCACACACGTGGCCGCATGACGCCTCCAAATGCCGCGATCCTCACAGCCCCGTAAGAGCACAGCAAAGAGAGGAGAAAGCAGCAAGAAGCCCACCGTGCTCAGTGAGTGGAAACAATAACGGAAGGTTCAACTAGCAACGAGTAGCTCATAAAACCCTTCGACAAGGACTTCAATAGCATTACTGTGAGATCTAGCACTTTTCCCTCCTCCCTCCCTTCCTCCCTCCCTTCCTCCTTTCCTTCCTTCCTTCCTTCCTTCCTTCCTTCCTTCCTTCCTTCCTTCCTTCCTTCCTTCCTTCCTTCCTCCTCCTCCCTCTTTCCCTCCCTCCTAGCAGTGCTCAGGGCTCACTCCTGGATCTAAGCTCAGGGATCACCCCTGCTGGCTCAGGAGACCATATGGGGGGCCAGAGATCAAGTCTGGGCCAACTGTGGGCAGGGTACGTGCCCTCCCTGCTGTCCAGCCATCTGCGCCCCGCCCCCAGCAGAGTGCTTCTTTCCTCTGATTCTTTCCTTAGTGCTCATTTTAAAAATGTCATTCATGGAGGAACATGACATGATTGAACTTAATGACACTGGAAAGGGCCATATGGAGAAATAATGCTTATTCTCCGCTGACGTGATGTCACTAAGCTCCCCCCTCTAGTCTGCCAAGAGTCTCTGTTCTCAATTCTGAGTAGCAAAAGCTGCAGAGCAAATAGCAGCATCATAAGATCACTCCATTTTAGAGAGTAACCTGAAAAAGCTTACTAGTAATATTTTTAAATGCCAAGTTACAAATGAGTACACATTTGAAGGGTTCAAGAAAGAAATGCTAAAAAAAATTTCACACCTTGTAGGTTTACATCAATTGGTTTTTCATCAAGAAACTGATGACAAAAGCAGCGGTAAGTGGTAAAAACCAAGCAGCTTCGAGTGAGAAAAGAGATCCTACAACTACCCACAAAGCAGATGAAACCCAGATTGGGAGATTCAGACAGCGTGGAGGATCTCAGAGTTTGGGGTTATTTCTTTATGAATGCCTGCACTTTGAAAAAAACAACTTCCTTGGTTCAATTCATAACCATGCAGGTTCATAACTGTAACAAGTTGTACTCATTTCTATGACAGTGGTTTATTTTATAGGATGTGAGAGAGTTGCCAGGCTAGTGTGACAGGCTTTTTTAAAAAAAAATTTTTCAATAACACTTAAAAGAAAAAAATAAAACCTCTTAATAAATACCTATAGAGGTCATTATCAATTGTGAGTAAAAATGGCAAGAATTTGAAAGTCCAAAGTTTCTCTAGTTTATAGGTTAATCTAATGTGATTTAAAAAAAATTCTTAATTATATTTACTTCTTGAATAGTACAAAATATGTGCCCCCTTATCAGGAATTTTACCTATGTCAGGTATAAACAACACCTACTCCAAGAGATCATAAAAAATTATTCTGATTATGTGCAACAAAATGATACTAAGAATAAGCACTGATTCTAAAAATGATAATAATAACATTTTAATGGCAATAATTTAAGCAGAGAGCAAGTGGCCTAGCATCTATTAAAAAGATTTTTATCATATAATGAGAGGGAATAAATTTTTATTGGACAAATTAATTTTTGAAACATTTTCTAAATACAAAAATGCAATTAACATGAACAAAGAAAGAATATTAGTTTAATTTATTCTACAAGTTACAATTTAGGAACTCTTAGATTTTTTAATGTTGTTGGGGTATTTCTGGTGAGTCATTAGTCATTCCCAGCCATAAAGCTCACAGAAAATGAATGGAACTTAATCATAAGGCTATTTTACATGCCTATGTACTTTAAATTCCATAAATAAGTGCTTAGAATTTCTCACACTAATATTTAAGAACCTCCAGGCAATATGTAACAGGCTATATACTACTTTTTTCCCTCTGAACCAAATTTACACAAATTACGAAAAATTTCATACTATATGGCTAATTAGATGCTTTTGAAAACATTCTGGTGGTTATTTCTGGTGATTCCAAGCATTCGTTGGGGAAATTTCATATAAGCATTTTTGCTTCAATATACTTGGCTACATATCAACAAAATTATATCCCCAATAATTACTAGGGAGAAAAAGGACATTAGACTAAAAAATATTTTTTATATCTTTCTCAGGATAATTTGATGACACTCATCTGAGCCATGAATATCAAAAACTTAAAGGAATACAGTGCTGTGATATTAGAGGTGATACTGTATGTTAAATTTTTTTTTTTTTTTTGCTTTTTGGGTCACACCCGGCGATGCACAGGGGTCACTCCTGGCTCATGCACTCAGGAATCACCCCTGGCGGTGCTCAGGGGACCATATGGGATGCTGGGAATCGAACCCGGGTCGGCCGCGTGCAAGGCAAACGCCCTACCCGCTGTGCTATCGCTCCAGCCCCCACTGTATGTTAAATTTTATTTCAAAATTTTGTCTCCAGGGTCCCCTTTTATTTTTTCAAAATTTTAATATGACCTAAAGAGTCATAAAAATTTTCTTGGTGTGCAAAAGTAAAATGTGTTAGGTTTCAACTATAAAGGAATGACATATATTATTGGGTATAGCTTTGTGGCGTTAGAGTTACTGTGATAGTCTGTGAAACAGAGATAAGTGTTATCACCAAACATCACCAAGGCGCATGCTTGTAATCAACAGGACCACATGTGGCAGATGGCATGGGATGTTCTGTATTGGAAAAACCCAGCAAGGACCAAGGCAGCTAGCACGGCCCTGAGAGTCCACATTTTGACTTTGCCACAGCAAAAAATTAAAGGGTGAGTTAGGGAAAAATTAAGTACAGAAGGAGTTAATGAAAGCCACGTGTACATTCAAGAATCAAAGTGCAGAGACAGCCTAGAGTAAAGAGCTTTGTCTCTTAGAAAGACGAGCTGCTGATTAAAATGAAGAGAACCCGCTCTGAAAGCAGAGGGTGGACAGAGTGGGCATGTTTGAAAACAGTGGTCCTCAGCCAGATGACCCTATGCAGGTCTCCAGGATATATATATGTATATATATATATATATATATATATATATATATATATATATTTTGCTTTTTGGGTCACACCTGGCAATGCTCAGGGGTTACTCCTGGCGGTGCTCAGGGGACCATATGAGATGCTGGGAATCGAACCCGGGTTGGCTGCATGCAAGGCAAACGCCCTACCCGCTGTGCTATCGCTCCACCCCCTCCAGGATATTCTTGTGGGGACCCAGGGTGAAAAATGCATAAGTGGAGGAACATGGCATGTGAAATGGTAGGGCAGTGGGGTCACAAGAAGGCTGAAAAAGACTGAGAAATACTGGTCAAGAGAGGCGGGCTAGCTCTATTCTAAGACAAGCGGTTTACCAAAAGTGAGAGCAGGCACTCAGTGTGGGCAAATTCTAGGGAGAAGCATTGTTTCTTTTCTTTTTGTTTTTGGGGCCCCCTCAGCAGTGCTCAGGGCTGACTCCTGACTCTGTGCTCACGAACCACTCCTGGTGGGGCTCAGGGACCATATATGGTACCAGGGATCCAACGCAGGTTGGCCTCATGCAAGGCAAGCACCCTACCTGCTGGACTATCTCTCCGACCACAGGAGCATTTTTTCTACAAATTTCTAAGTTGTATAGTTGTAGAAATGGAATGAATTTAAAAAGGCACTGGAAGCATATCGGAGAAGTGCAGAGTGGGGTGGTGATTTGCCCCCATATCAAAGCACGGTCCAGTTTCTCACCATATCTGATCAATTTCTAGGGTTGTTGTGACAACTGTAAAGTGTCAAGGTGAGAATCAGCGTGCTTTCTGTAATATAAATATATTTCAATGAGCCTTCAATGAAGTTCTGCTCTCTGTCAGTCAGTGGCCTTCCATTTAGTTTTACGTGGTCTTAGGTCCTAGAGTTTTCACACCTTGGTGCCCAGTATTTGTAACTCATTGACTCTGTTGGCAGAAACATACCAGGCATCCAGGCCTTGTGTGTGGGCTTGCAAAAAAAAAAAAAAAAAAACTTGATCAAAGATGGGAACTGATCAGAGATTGAAGGGGTGGAGATGACAGATGTTGACATGTTAGAGAACAAGGAACAACAGTTATTCATATATCAGCACACAGATGTTTGCTTGAAGGAACAACCAAGTGTTATAGCTATTAAAGTTTCCAGTGCCTGAGCAAGGGAATATTTTTCCAAGGAAGGTCAAGTTTTCTGATTCTTTCCCATCTATGTCAGTTGTATACCACATTTGTGCTGTCTACTCTCTTGTCCCGATAACTAGTATTAAAAATTGCCAGGTTATAGAAGTATGTACATGAATAGTTATAGTACTTGCACTAATATAAAGCTTAACTCGTTAATGAATGCACTCCTATCAGTTGGTCTGGTGCTAATACTTTGGAGATTCTATTCCAAATAAATCATTATATAATTTTCTCTCACTCTTTTCTTTCCTGCTTCTCCCCCCCACCTCTTTTTTTTCATACATACCTTCTTCTGGAGTTTGTGTTTTTAATAATTTACTCCAATTACTCCAAAAGCCTTTATAAAGATGTAGCTTCGAGGAAATCTGAAATTCATATTCTGTAAATGGCTTCAGATCCAACAAATCATATCTTCCTTTGGCATTTGTAGCATTGATCTTGAATCAGATGGGATTTCAAAAGGTGCTTATTAACACTAGCTTAATTTAAACAATTTTAACATAAAGATCAGAAACTAGATCAGTAAATCTTTATTTTTTAGATCCATCATTCAATGAGAATACCAATGACTAGATCAGGTGTACCAAATACACCTAATATTAATCTGAAGTAATATCTTCTCTTTAAGGTAAAAAGAAATACCCAAACTCCCGGGACAAGCAAGTCATCTGTATGTATTTCTAGAAACCCAGTGAGATAATATAGGGGTGCTTGCCTTGCACACAACCCACCCCAGTTGGATCCCAACTCTGCATAGGGTCTCCCAAGCAAAGCCAGGAGTGATCCCTGAGGACAGACTCAGCCCTAAGCACTAGAGATTATGAATTCCCCCAATAAAAATAATTAGCAAAGAATGACAAGTTCCATACTATTTTAGACTCACGTGAAGGGAAAGAAAGCAATGAACACATAAAACAGAAATGAAGTTATAGGCACAGAGAACAGACTGATCGATACAGAGGGAAGCAGGTATGGAGAGAAGTAAAACCAGCAAAGGGCACAGGGTGTTATGTGAGGGATGAAAACTATCCTTTTGGTAGTGGTCATGATGTAGTGTCTACAGATGTAGAATTACAGCACACGGGAGAGTTGTGTTTTAAACCAACACTATCTCAATTAAAAAATTGTTAATTCCACCAACTCTCAAAAGGATCTTGGAGAAGTTTCTGCATTAGAGATTATTTTTCATTTTATCATACCTAGAATTTGATGAATGTTTTAATACACATAGAACTAGTTTAAAGAAAGAAAACTTTAGAGGTCTGAGAGATTAGTTAGCACAAGTGGATAAGGTGCTTGACTTGCATATGACCAACCCTGGTTTCTTTGTTTTTATTCATTTTATTTTTGGGAGGATTTGGGGGTCACACCCTATATTGCTACAGCTTGCAGTAAATGCTCTTCAGCTTGAAGAAAGCAGTATTTGAAAAAAGCCTATCATGGATCACTACATCTCACTGTTGATTCATTGTGCAGACTGTTTGGAAGACTAACATAGAAACAGGGGCTGGAGAGATAGTACAATTGGGAAGCCCTGAGCATATCTGGATATGGCCCCTATCCCCAACAAAAAGAAAAGTTTAGTTCTATGAAGAAATCATATAAGAAAAATGATAAAGGGAAAATGTAATTATACCTCTGAGCACTACTGATATGTGGAAGTTTATCCTTTGTTATTATTAAAGTCACTGTATTCTTACACAATTACTGAAATAAATTGCAACCGTATATAATTTATTGTATAAAACCTACTACCAGATCAATAAGTCTCTACATGTCTAAGGACATTTAATGTTTCTTTCTTCAATATGTGTTTTAAAAATTCACTCGAAAGTAATAATGGACCCAGGGATAGAAAAACAAGGAGAAATGAATCTTTTACTAGAAATAATTGTAAAAACTAATGTTGGTTTACAATCAATATTTAAGATGCTTCTCAATAAAAGTGTCCATGATATTCTAGCATATTCAAAACATATCCTTTAGGGTTATGCTTTGGAGGGGAGACTTGTGCCAAGCCGGGTGGTACTCAGGGCTTGCTTCTAGCTCTGTGCTCAGAGATCACCCCTAGCAGGTCTTGGGGAACAATATAAAGTGGCAGGGATTGAACTTAGGTTGATCGCGTGCAAGGCAAGTGCTCTAACCACTATACTATCACTGTGGCCCTGGGTGAAATATTCTTAAACATGCAGGTGTGAAAACACATTTGTTTAGTAGAAGAACCCCTCCTAGCTTTCCCCTCCACCCAAAGGCCATTACCATAGTCCAGGGCTTGCTGTGATGGGGCCGATATCTGAGTCGATTATGTAGCACCATCCCCTCGTCACGCCACTGAAGGACACACCTGCTAGCGGAGTCATTGACACACTGGAAGTGGAGATCCCACGGAGGAAGAGGCCTCACTAGGAAACAGGACAAAAAGGAAAAACCAAAACCTAGACACTGTGATCCAACCTCCACAACCAGAAGCTGCCACAAGACATTGGCATGACCTACAAAGAATGGAACAAAACTGTCTGTAGATACGCAACTACCCGATTTAGTGAACTGGGGGAAAGAGGTCTCTGATTTCCAGAAAGAAAAAAAAAAACCTGGATTTGCTTCTAAATCATTAAAACAATTCCTCTGAATCTCCCTTTTACATTTTTTTACAAAATAAACTACCACCAACATTGGTAATAATATCAATCCTGCTTAATCCAGTTCTTGCCAGAAAATGAGTGTGTCAAATCCAAGAGTTCCAAGGGTTGAAAATGCAGAAGAGTTATAGTGGTGATGGTTTCATGGCAGGGAAGGAAATAAACGTTGGCAGGAAAAGTCACAGGGAAAGAAAACAAAAATAGAAGAGAAGACTAGGAGGGCAAGAAGGTGGCTTAGAAAGGAAGAGTGAGCAGGGCTAGAATGTAGGTTGGGAAGACACACAACGCAAGTGCGTCTAGGGACACTTTGGGGCAGATTCATAGCAGTAGGAATGCAAGCAGTGCTGTGAGGCCAAGGGAGATACAACAGTGCGGGTCAGAACTTCAATCAGGCCGGAAGCCAAGACCTACTTGGGCAATGCCTGCCACCGGCCTGTGGACTCTATTAGGTCAATGGTCTTCGCTTGGAAATGTGCCGGGCCAGTCTGCAGCTCCCCGTATTCTTATGCCCAATGGCCATTTTCCATCACACCCCTCCGGTGCCCCACCCCCCACTCCCAGCGCGCGCGTGCGTGCACACACACACACACACACACACACACACACACACACACACACACACAGACCCCTTCCCTTTTTAAACTATCATACAGAGAACACCAGGCCAGTGATTTTATAGATAATGGCCCCTAAGCCAGGAAAGAGAAGTCACTGAAAGTGAAACTTAATGTACCTATGTCCAAGAACGTGAACGTGAGTGGCAAGGAAGAAGCATTTCCGAGGTTATTGGTGACATCGACCGTGGCGGTGTAGTTGGATTCAGGAGACTCGGCTGGCAGGTTGGTTCCAAGGTCCATATGGTCACAATTAGGATTATTACACTGCTTCTGCCAAGTCAAATTTCTTGGTCCATTTAACCTAGAAACGGAAGATAATTGCCTTTCGTGAGATATGTTATGCTGCCTTGCTCTTTTCGTACAAGAGAACAAAATGTTCAAATATTTTAAATTCTAGACAGTTATTTTTAAGGTCAGTTTTATCCTAAGGGAATATGGGGATATTGATATTCTGTGCTCATAAATAGGAACATACTTTCATACTTCCCCCCTTCCCTTTTTCGGTAGAACTAAGGTTTTCTGTTTCTGTTTTTTTAACCTTCACAGCGATGCATAGCCATCCCTGTCACTGTCACTATTGTCCTGTTGCTCATCGATTTGCTCGAGTGGGCACCAGTAACGTCTCCATTGTGAGACTTGTTGTCACTGTTTTTGGCATATCGAATATGCCACAGGTAGCTTGCCAGGCTCTGCCATGTGGGTGGGATACTCTCGATAGCTTGCCAGGCTCTCCAAGAGGGATGAAAGAATCGAACCTGGGTTGGCCACGTGCAAGGCAAACGCTCTAACCGCTGTGCTATTGCTCCAGCTCTACAGTGTCTGAATTCCCCAAATCCTTACTGACAACTTTATTTCTCTTTATTTTCTTTACCCATTTTGGAGCCACAGCCAGAAGTGTTCAGGGATCTCTGCTGGTTAGCTTTGGGGATGATCTGGGTGTTGGGGAATCAAACCCAGGTTTCTGGGTTGGCCCGGTGTAAGGCCAGCATTTTACCTGCTGTGCTATAGACCCAGCCCACATCTTTGCTTAATACAAAAGTAATCCTGTTCCAAAGAGGCTCCGTGGCATTTGTGTCCACTGTGCAGATGTGCCAGCTCCTGGCACAAACAGAAGCCCGGGCCTCACAAACCTCTCCCTTGACTCCTGCTCACTCAGTACGGCCAGCTGGATCTTTGGATTGGATTATACAATCAACTTCGTGGAACAGAAACTTCCAGATTCTGAGTGTGGATTCTCAGAGCAAACAAAGGTGCTTTGAAAAGAAACTAACACCGGGGCTGGAGCAATAGCACACCCGGGTAGGGCGTCTGCCTTGCATGCGGCCAAACCAGGTTCGAATCCCAGCATCCCATATGGTCCCCTGAGCACCGCCAGGAGTAATTCCTGAGTGCAGAGCCAGGAGTAACCCCTGTGCATCGCCAGTTGTGATCCAAAAAGCAAAAAAAAAAGTAAGAAACTAACATCATTGCCACAAGGACAAGTCTCACGATCGTGATCCCAAAACTCTGTAACTGCAAAAGGGACAAGGGAAGTTACGCAGTTGGTTTGACTCTGACAGAGCACTGACAATCATCTCTAACTTGGGCCTTGGCTGAAAAGAATTTGAGCTAGTACTTAGACACCAAGACATCCCAATTCAGATAACTAGACCAAACCTAGAGATATATATTTCTTCGTCTCTCTGGCAAAAATAGGACTGTTGGATGTTTATATGTGTCAGCACCGATAAGGCCTCTAGCACAGATGCAAAAATGCAGGCTCCGACTTACTGTAAAGTATACTTATTTAACAGGTGGGTGTTTCGTCCTCGGTGCCATGTACAGGACACGGTCCCCTGTTCTCCACTCTGCATACAAGATAAGTTTCGAGGCTGTTCTGGCATCACTTCGAAAAGAAAGAGCAAAACCTCATAGCTTGACTAGTACACAAACGGCATTTCAATCGCACTGTTACTAAGTGCCAACAAGACCCCTTCTGCTATGGTTCCCACATGCAGATGAGTTGGGAGTTATTTCAGATGCCATCAAGTTCAGAGTTACCACCGAGCATCAAATGTCTTCGAACAACACGATGCACAGTAATGCATATGGAGCAAAGTCACATGACGACAAACCCTGTGCTGTTTACATGTCTCTTCTCAGTGAGTCATCCTATCAATGGCAGCAAGGATATATTGTTGGAACCTCATTTGACTGATCAAGACTTCAAGGTTAAAATGTCTTGCCCAAGATGACCCAAAGTGGCAGAACCTGGGTTCCAGTCCAGGTCTTTCACCATCAGATTCTACCATTCCCAGACTGGTGAATAACCAGTGCGTTAGGTCTGGTGAAAATTGATTTAATTTTTATTTTCAATGGTACTTCAACATTTTATTTTTTTAATTTTCTTTTATTAAAATTATTTTTTAATTTTTATTAGTGAATCACCATGAGGTACAGTTAAAAACTAATGAACTTTCATGGTTGGATTTGGTTTCCATCCCGCCACCAGTGCCCATACTCCTCCACCAAGGTTCCGAGTATCCCTCCTACCACCCCCACCCCAACCCCCACCACCCTACCCTCCCTCTTCGGCAGGGCATTCCCTTTTGTTCTCTCTCGTGTTGGGTGTTGTAGTTTGCAATAGAAGTACTGAGTGGCCATCACGCTTGGTCTATAGTCTACTCTTGGTACCCAGTTTTCAACCCAAGTGGGTCCTCCCAACATTCTCTACTAGGTGTTCCTGTCTCTATCTCAGCTGCCTTTTCCCCTAGCATGTGAGGCCAGTTTCCAAGCTGTGGGGCAGACCTCCTGGTTCTTATCTCTACTACTCTTGGGTGTTAGTGTCCCAGAAAATGGATTTAATTTTTTTAAAGAGTGAGACCCATGAAGGTTTTATTTTTTTACTTTTTGGGTCATACCTGGAGATGGTCAGGAATGACTCCTGGCGGTGCTGAGGGACCACGTGGGATGCCAGGGATAAAATTCCAGTTGGCCATGGGCAAGGCAAATGACCTACCTGCTGTACTATGGTTCTGGCCCTGACCCATGCAGATTTTGGAAACCCTTAAAAATTAGGGGCTCCTTTTCTCCATCGCCCTGATAGTTGCTCCTAAGTTACTACTGCTTTCTAGTCACTGGTCATATCCTTCTGGGTTCTACCACCTAAATCTAGCATCTGCAGTAATGCCTGGCCCCCTTTGCGGACATTAATAAATGAATTATTTATGTATACAGAGACTGAGTTATTCCTATGGACTATCCACAATGTTAGTTATGGAAATAGGAAAGTGAACAAGGCAATCTGACCCCCTTCTATTATAAGATGTATTTGTGAATGGAGCCATTTTTACGGTCAAAATAACAATCCAAAGATTGGAACTTCTCAGGTACAACAGAGGTGTAAGAAAAAGTGCTGTCATTGCTCCCTCCACCCACACACCGAGCCCCGCACACAGACAGATGTTTCCTTTGGGTGAGATCAAACAAACATAGCACAAGTAGAGATGTTAATTAATGGAATAAACTCCAGTGCAGGAAGTCCTTAGCAATCACCACAGACACATGAATTGGCCACCAAGTAAGTATAAGGTCTCAAATCCTAGTGTTTCCATCTGTAAAATGGTTAAAAATTTATGTAGCTCATGAATTATTTCTTTGTTTTTTTGGGTTTTTTTTTTTTTTTTTTTTTTTTGCTTTTTGGGTCACACCTAGCAATGCACAGGGATTACTCCTGGCTCTGCACTCAGGAATTCGCCCTAGCAGTGCTCGGCGGACCATATGGGATGCTGGGATTCGAACCGGGTCGGACTCGTGCAAGGGAAATGCCCTAACCCACTGTGCTATCACTCCAGCCCCACATGAATTGTTTTTGATAGAATAATAAACTTTCTTGCAATAAGAAACTCTTCCTGGTGGTCTAGATGTGTGTGGATGGTGACACACACTTTACACATCTGGAACCATAAGTACTTATGGCTTAGCCATATAAAACTAAGCTAATTCTTTGTTTTGTGACATTTGGGAAAACTGTACATTTAACATTATAATGCTTTCTCGTATGTATATAACACAGTGATTTGCTATGAGTATCTCCCACAAAATGATGACCACAAGAAATCTAGTTATCATCCACCACTGTGGTTACCTTTTTATCTCTTCAGATGGAAACTTTCAAGATACACTCTCTTCGCCACTTTCAAATATGCAACACAGTACTCATAACTGTAGTCCCCACGAGGTACTTTAAATCCATTACTTATTTATTTAATAGTCGTACTTTATACTTTTTTAACCTTCTCCAATTTTGCCCACCCATAACTTCTGGTTATGTACAAATTTTTGTTTATCTTAGGGTTAGCAACTATCTGCTTATTCCATTTTATTCTTATTTTTATTCTTCTTATTCCATATTTGTTCTTACTAATGTAACCCCAAATTCTCAAGCCTATTATCTGAATTTCTGTTTAACCTACTCAAACGCAGGAAATTCTATCAGTGTCACCTGTCCAAGGGCTCCTGTCCTGGGCCTTGTGACATTTCCATTAAGGTGGGTTTGCTTCTCTGCCTAGAACAAGGTAATATTCTGGGACTGCCAGTGTCTATATCCCAGAATTCCTCTCCTTTATTTTGTGTTGGATCTTCTGTTTCTAAGACCCAATGTTTTCTTCATTCTTGATTTAACTACTTGCGTTGGTGGAGTATATTCTCCAGTGGTTCCCCAGAGGGTACAGGAGGGAAATATTTTAAGCACAGTTAAAAGTCTTTATTCTCTCCTCACCCATAGGCTACATACATAATTCTAAGTTGAAGAGAATTTTCCCTTGAGATCCTGGAGGCAAAGCCATGCTGTCTTCTAGAGAAGTCCAAAGCCATTCTGATCCTTGAACAACTGTCATAGTCTATCTTTTCCTCTGAGACCATAGAAATCTTCCATTGTCGCTATTTTGAATTTTCACAAAGATGTGTTTAATGAGCATCTATTTTTTCTTTCATTATTTTAGGGTATCCGCTGGCATTGCGTGGAGGCTATTTTTGAGTCTGTCCTTGGGGGTCACTCCAAGTGGCCCTGGAGAGACAATGGGGTGCTGAGGACTGAACCTGACCTTCCTGCATACAAAGCATGTGCTCAACCCATTAAGCCATCTTTCCGGCCCCCTTTTCTGATCTCATGGATTCCCATCATGTTAAAAGTTCTGGGAATTTCTGTCTTTTGGTTTGGAAAACATTCCTGATTTATGATTCTGAAGATTCTCTCCCTTGTTAATTTTTATTTTTCATTTCCCAAAGCCCCTTCATTGTTGTAGGTTAGAGCTGGGTTTCCCAACACATTCACAACTCTGGCTCCCTTCAAATCTTGTTTCTTTTCTGTGTCTTTCCTAGTCTCATGGCATCCTCTCCAATTATGGGATTTTCACCTGTGCCTCCCCTTTGAAAACCTTGGGACCACAAATCCTCATTGAAAAAATCTGGGTTAGCTTCCTTTTTAATTTTATGTTCTGTCATCTATATGCATACACACATACATATATTATTTTTTAACTGTTGGTCTTTGTGCTATACTCTCAGGAAATATCTTTTCTCTTTTATATTTTCGCCCTCCTAATGATTTTTCATTTCTATTTATTCTATTTTTTTTTGGTTGTGGGAACATTTTCTGGCCATTTCCTTTCTTATCTTTGTCCTCTCTGCAATGTTTTCTCTTTATTATCTGAGGGTATAAAGGCTTGGTTTTTCTTTTCTTTTCCTTCACATTTCTTCTCCCTGCCTACTTCTTCCACTTTGCCTGCATGGCTTACTCCGTATGTCCCATGTCAGACATCCACCTGAGGTCCTTGTATTTTACTCAGTTATAGCAGCGGGGCATGGGACCATAGTGGAGCTTGTGTGGGCATGTCTGAGGGATGGCCCTGGCTGACTGGGGCATCTAGCTACATTTTCTTGGGAAGTTCCATTAGGACCTGAATCACTGTTTAACCTACTCAAACACTGGGAATTCTAGCTGGACTTTGTACTTCTTTTTTTTATTTTTTAAATTTTTGGGTCACACCCAGCGATGCTCAGGGATTACTCCTGGCTCTGCACTCAGGAATTACTCCTGGCGGTGCTCGGGGGACCATATGGTATGCTGGGAATCGAACCTGGGTCGGCTGTGTGCAAGGCAAACTCCCTACTCGCTGTGCTATTGCTCCACCTCCTGGACTTTGTACTTCTTAATCTCCTCAGTTTTGATTGTCAATTTTATTAATGTCAATACTTTTATTAAATTATTATTATTATTATTATTATTATTATTATTATTTGGTGTGGGAACCACACTTAGCTGTGCTCATGGCTTACTTCTGGCTCTGTGCTCAGGGATCACTCCTGGAGAGGTTTGGGGAACCATATGTGGGGTCCATATGTGGCGGAGTGCGAAGCAAACACCTCACCTGCTGTACTATCACTCTGACTCCTCGTCATTATTTTTAGATACTTCCTCTAGACTTGGGCAGACTTCATAGAAAAGTAGTTTCTAATCTGCTTAGAGGGGGTTGGAAGACTGACGAGGCTATGTAACTGTGCCTTCCATGTCCCCATTTTTAAAAATTATTATTTATTTTTTTGCCAGTTCCATCTGAACAGGCAGAACTAGCTCTGAGGTCTCTAGTATCGTACCAGAGGCATGGAAAAGCAATAGCCGGGCTCCCTGGCTTTGGAGACGCTTGGGACTCTGGTTTTAAATAGATTTTCAAGAAAATCTGGCTGTGAGCCCACTGTACCATCATGTACAGAAGTGGAAACTTTTGGGGCTTGAAGCGTCGGCATCAAACAAGGTTGCACCCTGGTTTCTCCCGGTCGGCTGGAGGTGAGGCCAGTATCCTTAGCATCCCTGCCCCACACCCTCACTTCTGCAGCTTCCTAAAGGGTGTCATTGTGTCTCCTCTCCTTTCCTTTTAGCCCTCAAAGACCTGTGCCTCGGGAATTTCCTTCACTGCATCTAGGCTTTTTCTCCGAGAAATGAAAGTGAGCATGTGTAGGTTAGCGTCCATCTTGGACCAGAGAGATAGTACAAGGGTTAAAAGGCAGCAGCTCCCAACACAAAACACAACAACCAAAAACAAACCCCGTCTTTTACCACCATCCTTTGCAGGGCCTTTGATGGCCAAATGAGAGAAGAAGCAGCTCTTACAGAACTCTCTGTAAGCCTCTTGAAGTACTCTCCATGCAGTGCTCCATACAAAAGAACAGGTCCGTAAGGAAAACATCAGCTCTCCCCCTCCCCCTTACTACTAAGTCTGTAGTCACTCATCTAAAAGACCTGCCAACTTCTTGGCCACACAGACGCTAGGGACAACCAGATATCAGGAGAGAGACAACGGCTCCTACACGGAGAGAACTGAGCTCATTACACTGGGCGAAACCAACGTGTATCGTGTCTTTTCTTGGAATGACTGGCCATGCTCAGAAAATGGTGCTGCTTCCAGGCAGGCCTCCCCTTCAAAGGTGCTAAACTTGCTCAATGAGTAGCAATCTGATGGTGTGATTATCGCTCCAGCACACTGCCCCGGCAACATTCCGGAGCAGGGCCCGGCTGCTCTGCACGGCCAGTGCTACACTCCCTCCACTCTCCCTGCTCCCTGGGCCCGGGGACACTGCAGATGGTCACAAATGTGCCCAGTGCTCTGGATGAAAAAGTAAAGCAAACAAACAACAAAAACACACACAAAGGTGAAAGATAGAAATGGGCCGGAATGGGCCAAGGCCACACGCCAGGCACTGACTTCTCAGGTTCACCCCCTTGAAAAGAACAGTTTCTGCAGCAATGCAGACACCAAACTGACACCAGCAGATGGAGAAGATCTCACACCAGCACGGAAATGCGGGTCTGGGAAGATGGCAAACGCCCTGGGTTAGACACAGTTGGTCAAGCCAACATAGTGTTTTGTTTTTTTTCTTTTTTGGGTCACACCTGGCAATGCACAGGGGTTACTCCTGGCTCTGCACTCAGGAATTACCCTTGGCGATGCTCAGGGGACCCTATGGGGTGCTGGGATTAGAACCCGGGTTGGCCACGTGCAAGGCAAACGCCCTACCCGCTGTGCTATCGCTCCAGCCCCAAACATAGGGCTTTCTGCATGCAAAGTCTGTGCTTCGGGCCTTGTGCCACCTGCCTGGCTCCTGGTTTGCAGAATAGTTTTCCTTCTGTTCATTGCCAACACCTGTCCTGCCTTTATTTAACGGGCCCAAGCTCAGGCATGCAGCACGCCTTGGACGAGAGTCCGACAGGATGGAACCTGGTGTCTAAGGGCGTCCTGCAGGACTGGCGCTTGATTCGGCGCTTTGTGTGTGAGGTCCACGCATAACTCCGGCCTGCCCTTGCAGCAGTTACCCGCGTTTTCCCAACACAGATGCAGAACAGAGGCTCTGGGGGTTGAAAGTGTCTGAAGTTACACGGCGGGTGGCAGAGCTGGGAAATCTAAGCCCAGGCTTTGTTTAACTCCAGCCCAGGCTCGAAGGGCCAGGATGATGCACTATCAGTCACAGGAGACCGGAGCTGGAGGGGGACTCACGGGCCTGGTTTAGTTCTTCCCTTTGGGGGGGGCTGAGGGTGGTGGTCAAAGCTTACTCCTGGTTCAGCACCCAGGGATCACTCCTCGCAGGCCCGGGGATCAAACTCGGGTCAGCTGCATACAAGGCAAGGGCCCTCCCACGGTACTATTGCTCGGGCCCTGCTTATCTCTTCTTATCCCCCTGTGGTTTGCTCAGCTTGTCGCTGGTGTTCTGTGAAATCCTCTCGGGAGCCCTCCACAAAGACTATCTGGGCCTTTGCAACACAGATACTGAGAGGTTATCAAGTATATCCCTTTACCTACTTTCAACACTCAGTCCTATCCAAAATGACATATTCGAACCATTGTTGTCATGCTGTTCCCTTCTCTATCCTAACTGCCTTTCATCACTTCCACAGTCTGTGGAAAGCTTCCACCATTGGCCAGTCCTCCTGGCCCCTGTGTATCCTTGCCTTGGGTATTAGTCTCATACTATATATATATATATATGTATGTATATTTTATATTCCACAAAACCATCAGGCCCAAGAGGAAAGAGAGAGAAGGAGGAGGAGGAGGAGGAGGAGGAGGAGGAGGAGGAGGGGGAGGAAGAAGGAAGAAGAAGAAGAAGAAGAAGAAGAAGAAGAAGAAGGAGGAGGAGGAGGAGGAGGAGGAGGAGGAGGAGGAGGAGGAGGAGGAGGGAGAGGAGAGAAGAAGAGGAGGAGGAGGAGGAGAAGGAGGAGGAGGAGGAGGAAGAAGGAGGAGGAGGAGGAGGAAGAAGAAGGAGGAGGAGGAGGAGAAGGAGGAGGAGGAGGAGGAAGAAGGAGGAGGAGGAGGAGGAGAAGGAGGAGGAGAGGAGGAGAAGGAGGAGGAGGAGGAGGAGAAGGAGGAGAAGGAGGAGGAGGAGGAGAGTGCCTGCCAGAGCGGAAGGGTAGGGCAGATGGCAGGAGGGAAACTGAGTCCACTGATGGTGGGGAAAAGTACACTGGTGAAGAGATGGGTGTTGGAACATTATGTGACTGAAATCCAATTATGAACAGCTTTGTAAGTGTGTTCATCACTGCGATTCACTTTTTTTTTTAACAAAAACTACAACTATCTGGCACCTCCTCCGTATTTTTTTTGGCCTCAAGCAGTGCTCAGGTGACCTGGGGCCACTGCTGGTGGTACTTGGCCCCCGCCAGGCCGGTGGTTCTAAGGAAGGGCCTGGGGAATGAGGTGCCACTTGGGCCCTGAGCACCTCAGGCATCTGCAGGGCTGCACCGGGATGCTCAGGTGGCCGTGCAGTGCCGGGGACCCAACCCCAGCGTCCTGTACCCTCAAACCCCTGGTTCCCAAGCCTGCCCCGAGGCCAGGAGGATAAGGGTTCCGTCTTTCCTGAAATTAGTTTCCCCCGTCGACCTTGCGCCTTCATAACAGGAACTCTGTCCCTGCGCTGGCCAGCCCGCCCCCCGCACCACCTCCTTCTAGAAGCACACCTGGACTTCCCTGGGCCCCAGGAGGCAGAGTGGCAGGAAACGGCGCAGGGCGCCTGCCCGTTGCTCCTCTCCTTGGGGGGCCTTCAGCGCCCTGGGGCTCGCGCTGCACGCTCAGCTCCTGCTGCCGCCCCCGCTCCGCCCTCTGGGGTCTCACTCCGAGCAGCTCTCTGGAGCCTTGCAAGCTGGGCCTAGGGGAGTCCAGGGTGCGTGGGGCGGGGACTTTGAACCATGACCGGCTCTATTTCCGTCCTTCTCTTCCCGCCTGTTCTTACGGAGGCGAATCCCAGTGACCAGAGAGAGCCAGGAGGAGCTTCTGCTGGGGCTGTGGCAATGAGTAATGCGACCACCTCGTGTCAGCTCTTGGCTGCTTTCCTGGCTCACCCCCGCACTCCTGCGGCCCTGGTCCCTGCAGCGGGTACCTCCGGCAGTCGGTCAGAGAAGCCTGTAAAAGGCCCCTGTGACAGGTCTCTCCCTTGATCTTTTTGGTGCTGGGGATTGGAACCAGGACCTCCTGGAGCAAGGCTTACCCACAGCTCCAGGGAATAGCTCTCACTCTCTGTCTCTCTCTTTGGTTTGATTTTGTTTTCTTGGGTCACACGTGGCAGTTCCTAGGGGCCTCTCCCAGCTCAAGATGCTCCTTCCTTCCTTCCTTCCTTCCTTCCTTCCTTCCTTCCTTCCTTCCTTCCTTCCTTCCTTCCTTCCTTCCTTCCTTCCTTCCTTCCTTCCTTCCTTCCTTCCTTCCTTCCTTCCCTTCCTTCCTTCCTTCCTTCCTTCCTTCCTTCCTTCCTTCCTTCCTTTCTTTCTTTCCTTTTTTTCTTTCTCTTTCTTTCTTTCCTTCCTCCCTCCCTTCTTTCTTTCTCTCTCTCTTTCTTTCTCTCTTTCTCTCTTTCTTTCTTTCTTTCTTTCTTTCTTTCTTTCTTTCTTTCTTTCTTTCTTTCTTTCTTTCTTTCTTTCTTTCTTTCTTTCTTTCTTTCTTTCTTTCTTTCTTTGTTGTAGCTCTGAACAAAGTCTCAAGAACAAGATCTGAACAAAAGTCAAGGGGTAAGGAGGTATCAGGAGTCAGGGAGAGAGACACAGAGAGAGAGAGAGAGAGAGAGAGAGAGAGAGAGAAAGAGAGAGAGAGACTTAACAAGTAAGAGCAGCACAGTCTATTGATTGCCGGAGCTGGAGAAACAGTACCATGTGTAGTGTGTTGGACAATTGCCTTGCATGTAGTTGATCTGGTTTGATCCTGGCAATCCACACGGTTCCCAGAGCCCTGCCAGAAGTGATCCCTGAGCACAGAGCCGAAATAAGCCTTGGGAACCACTGTGCATGGCCCAGAAAAAAAGAGATAAAAGCAGCAAACCAGAAAGAAGCTGCTGGATGTCTGTAAGTCTCACATGGACCTGTTCATGCTGGTCTTCGGGTCAAATATATCCTTGTGTGGTAGGAGCAGAGAGACCACGGTCCTATATTTGGATTTCTGCTTCATGACAAGCACTCAAGACCCCCGCCCCCTGACACGCACCTGATTTGAGGAATTCAGAAAGCAATGCTCACCACCAACCGAGACCTCGGCCCCACAGACTCGTTTCTCATCTCTTCCTCCACAGCTCAGATTGCAGACGAACAAGGTGGTGCCCAGGGAAAGCCCCGTGACTTGAGAGCTGAGAGGGTGCCCACGCTGAATTTTGATTCTGTGCCCAGACTGGTAGAGGATTAAACTGGAGCGGAAGCAGCCTTCATGGGGCTTCAAAAAGCAAGAAATATTCACAGCTGATCCAAGGGGAACGACCAGGGAGGGCTTTACAGTCACGTCTCCTCTCTTGCACACATCTGCGGGAAGACACCAAGGCAAGGCTTTCACATGAGGGGGCCACATCACTCCCCAAAGCAGCAGAACATGCACCCCACCATGCCCTGGGAAGATAAATACGGTAGAGCACTCTGAGAACAGAAGGCAGCAGCCATATTCAAGTCGAACTGAAATTGGAACAGAAACCCTCCTCCTTCTCCAAACTGTGATACTATAGACAGAGCTATAAATAGGAAGGCGACGAGAGAATAGTTTTGGAAGAACATTCAGGAATATGGTTCCAGGAAGAGGCCATATCTTATGTGCAAATTGTTCACCAGACTACTTAAAAAGTATTTTCCGGGATAAATCACATTTGTTTTCATGCCCCATTTATGATTTTATAATGCTGGCTTCCCCGTGCATATCCAAAAGGAATGGAAAAGAAAGCCCAGAAGGCTATTACGGACTTGAAGGGAGTAGATTTAGAACCAATTTCTCTCTTGCTATTTCAGCGGTATGAAGTATGTGTTACTTAGAACATTGTTTTATGGCAAAAGTATTTAAGGGGTTTTGATGAGTGCGTGGTTGGCCACATGGGTGGAAATAAGGGCTTACAATCACGTTTCTGCATCTCCTCAAGATGGAAGCGGCTGGGCTGGCTTCTATACAGCGGATCTATACAGAATGACATAAATGGCATCTTTTTGACAGTTCTTCCTGTTATTTACTATGTACCAGATACCATACGAAGTTATTGTTTTAAAGGGCAGTCAGTCATTCTTATTCTCAGAAGTTTTTATATAAACAAATGTACCATCTGTTTAGAAATGAGCAGTGTTAAGCAGTCCTCAGTGACTGCAGATGAAAGGAACTCAGAATTAAGGATTACACTGAGTTTTTAGATGTGCGGTAAAGACTCCACCGAAAGTCCTTTTTGGCAATTATCAGATTGTTCGGCTAGAGTACCATTAATAAGAACTGGTAGAGAAATTATTTCAATCAAATTAAGAAAATGCTGAAAATTCATTTGAAATTTAAAATTCTCATTTTCTCATTCTCATTTAAACTGTCTTTTATCTTACTTATGCTTGTTCACTGCTTCTTTGTTTCGCTTCGCTCTTAATGATGATCAGTTAAAAAGAAGCTCCAGATCAAAAGTAGCAAAGAAGATGCCAGCCTATTTTCTTTTTTATTAAAAAAGCAAAGCTAAATTTGCACATGAAAGCCCCCTGTCAAAATATATTATATTTTATAATAAAATGTAAAAGCACTTACTCATGATGCCTAGTTGTACTACCAGGCCATTTTCTTAAGAGGCAAGTAATAGGATTAGGCTCTTATCCTTAATTATAAGTATAAATTGATCTTACATAGAAACATAAAATTAGACTTATTCAAACTACAGACGACAGATACCAAAATATTCAACACAAATGAACAGTTCACTTACAATTTAGAATTTAAACCACAAATAACCCACAGATTAGATGACAGAAATATCTTACCCATACTGGCTTTGACCAACAGCAGTGCAGTTAAAGGAACAAGGACCGATGAACACCCTTGAATCATTCGGGCCATGAACAGTCAACTCTGGAATATACCTCTGAATTTTCCCTTGTCAAAAAAAGACAAATCCATTGATATTAAACACAGAACACCGCCAAAAATCAACACCATTTAGAAGAGCTTAAAAGGTCCCTTTAATTTTCTCCAGGTTGTTAGAATACTTTTTAAAGTGTACCTTTACAATAAATAAAAGGAGAGTATTAGCCACTGTCAACCTCTGTTGGGTTTTCTCTGCTGGCGGTGCTCCGTGTTCAGTCTTATTCTGCCTTCAGCCTTTATTCGTATTTCTTGTACTGGTTCACTCTTCTTCATTCACACTCACCTTCAGACTGTTCCCTGAGCAAGGCATGCCTTTGCTTTGGGGACTCTGCACTTTCTGTTTCCCCTGTGAGAATCTTCTCCCCTGGTTCTGAGTGGCTGGCTCACAGCCTTCAGATCTCAGCTCATGTGTCATTTCCTCAGACATCCCCTCCCTGACCCCCAAATCAAAGTGGTCATACCTACTAACTCACTACTTATTGCCTTCATGGTACAACCTGTAACTACTTTGCTTATTTACTTGCTTACTTGCCTGTCATCTTTCTTGAAGCTGCCGTGAGAACAGGGACATTGTCTGACTTGTTCACAGCCCTGAGCCAGCAATTAGCTTTGGAAAAGGGATGTTACTCAACACACGTTTACCGAAAGAAGTGGTGGGGGACAGTGAGAATATAAATTATAGAAAACTCCCTCTAAGCATCTCTGGGGTAGATGGAAGAATACCCCACCAAAGGCGTTTGTTCATGCTCTAACCCCTAGATCCTGTGAAGAGATTACCTCACAAAAGACTTTGAAGATTAGCTTGAAGTTAAGAACGTGATAGCAGAGGAGGTAAGGTGCTTGTCTTGCATGCAGCTGGCCCCAAACAAATGACACAATTAAATTCAGATAATGACAAAAGAACTAATTTAAAAGGTCTATGAAGAGGCCAGAGAGATAGTATTAGGGTAAGGCGTGTACTCTGCATGCAGCTGATCCAGTTTCAGCACCAGCATATGGTCTCTTGCACAATACGAGGGGTCCCAGAGGCAGCAAGAGCTCCGGAGCAACACAGGGTATGGCCCCACCCCCACCCCCACCCCACAGTTTTGAAGTAAAAAAGGAAAACAACCTAAGTCAATAGAGGGAAAGAACATGGGAGGGAGATATGCTCGCCAATAAAGACATTTCTGGGAGGTGAAGCTTGAGCGGAACTTGGAATGGACCAATGGAAGATTCGAGAAAGCATTTTCCTGACAGAGAAGAATGCAAAAGTTAGAGGTAGAGGAACACACTAGTTGTGGGGAGGGACAGAAATCAAGCCGTTTGGCTGAGGAAAATGACTGTGAAGGACAATGTGAATGAAACTGGAGAAAAGAAGGCAGGAGTCAGAGCTCCGATGAGCTTGTTTGTCGGATCTGAGCCGTGTATCACTGGGAAGCGATGAGTGTTTCATTGGAGATTTTATTTATTTGTTGAGTTGTATTTTACTTGGGTGTTACTGCAAATTGCATTAAACACACACACACACACACACACACACACGCAAAAACAACAAACGAGAAGGTGACTCTGGAGGCCTTGGGCGGGATGAAAGAGGAAAAGGCAAATCAGTGAGGAAGGAAGCAGTTTGAGTCCCAAATAAGAAAAGATCATGACAGAGACCACAGCTGTAGGGTAAGGGACTCAACGGAGGGCTTGATCTTAGGAAGCCTTACCTGAGTCTTCAGGCAAGAATAAAATTTCTACTAGATTCTAGAGCTTCCCACCATGCTGACGTCTTTCTGTCTTAGAACTTGCCATATATAGTAGAACAAGCTTATTTTGGCACCTGCCTGTCCCCTTTTCAGTTTTAAGATCCTGGTGGGAGGAAGCTACACTATGAGACACGAAGTGGACACACGCTAGACTGTCTGAAACTAAAGTTTTATTTACTTGCTCTGCGCTCATTTTCTGAGTTCTATTTTACTTATAGTTTAATTACATTAAAATGACATCAAATCTGATTCTGCTACTTTGTGGTCAACATCATAAATACATCTTTATTTACTGTATCTACATTGGTTGCTTTGTTAAGACTCTGGAAGATTCTGGCAAACTAGAAATTATGGGTTGAAGTAGAAGACAAATGAGTCAGCAGATATAGTGGGGTTAAATAGGTTTCTGCTTCCTAACTAAAAAAGCTATCAGCACTGCATTTTCTGGTATGTATTGTAACTTAGAGCTATAACATTCTCCAAATAATAACATATTCAATAGAACGGGGTGGTGGCATAGCGGGTAGGGCATTTGCCTTGCATGTGGCCGACCCAGGTTCAATTTCCAGCATCTCATATGGTCCCCCGAGCACCGCAAGGAGTAATTCCTAAGCACAGAGTCAGGAGTAACCCCTGAGCATTGCTGGATGTAACACAAAAGCAAAAGGAAAAAAAGAATGGTGTGGTGGGCAGTGGTTAAGTGAAAGTCTTGCAGGTGTGAGGCTGTGAGTTCAATTCCAGTTACTACCGAATGCACAGAGCTTGCCTGTGTGTGCCAGCCCGCTCTCCTGCCTGAGATGCCCCCAGCCACGGCAGTTTCCTGCCACAAGGCAACCAGGTGTGTACAGCCACCGCAATGAAGGGGCACCATGTCCCCACTGTACTGCAGCAGTGTGTATGAGTCCATCTGCTCATCCAAGCACCATGACCAACTGCGCAGGTCCAATCAAAACCCCAAAATCCAGAGAGAAGGGGGAGGGGGGATATAATTTTGAAGACGATGGTCAGCTGGGACTTTCATCTACTCCGAAGAAGCCCATGTTCTCTCTTGAGTATGTATTCCTCTTTTTTCACTCCCTTCCCGTCTAAGTAAACATAGTTCAATAAAAACTATCTTCACTAAGAGTAAGACGAAAAAGAAAAGAAGAAAGATACTCAAATGACCATTATAAAAATGTGAAACACGGGTAGGTGGAAGATGCACACATGTGATATTCCGATATATGAACCAAGCATGTCTGAAATACACACATGCACAATCCTACATAAAATAGGAGAGAGGACACATTTTTAAAAACTTATTTTATTTTATTGAATCAGCGTGAGATAGTTATAAGCTTTTGTGTTTGAGTTACAATCACACAATGATCAAACACCCATCCCTCTATCAGTGCACATTCCCCACCACCAATATCCCGGGTACACCCCCTTTTCCCACCCTCCCCCTGCCTCCATGGCAGATAATATTCCCCATACTCTCTCTCTACTTTTGGGCATTATGGTTTGCAATACATATACTGAGAGGTCATCATGTTTGGTCCATTATCTACTTTCAGCACACATCTTCCATCCTGACTGATTCCTCCATCGTTTTCTTAGTGATCCCTTGTCTATTCCAGCAGCCTTCTCCCCTCCACTCATGAGGCAGGCTTCCCGCTATGGAGACGCTTCCAGGCCCTTGCATCTACTGAGAGGACACATTTGAATGCGTGTAGTATGTTGATCCAAACACAAACTTACTCATTTTTCTCTACCATGTACAATGATTTCCACATTTATAAGAAACTCAGAACCCCAGAGACCTTCAAGTAAATGAGGCATCTTCCAATAAAATGAAACTTCCTAGCAACAGTAAACATCCTCCAGCAGCCCGCCTGGAGAACAACCGTAAAACATCAGTGCTACCTGGAATTCAAAAATCAAAGAGTGTGCTGTGTCCCTGACTCATCACTCAAGTTGTGAGTTTCCAGACAGTGAAAACAAGGTGCCCCCGAGGGGGGTGGAGCCAACCAGGCAGACAGCATCTGGCAGGAGTCCAGACCCCTCCCAAACCATGCAGCGACTTCAAATCCTCTTTCACTGGGTGAGAAAAAAACCCTGACCACAGGTGATGATTTCACGTCAGCAAGGACACTTGCTACTTACTTCCACATGCCTCATCGTTGTCTGTAGCCGCCTAGACAATGGACGGAGAGACACAGGACTGGGGAGAAGAACCGGGTGAGTGAATCTCACTGCTGCTGTGTGTGCCTCACAGTAAGAGCCCCTCTCCCATCCATCCCAGAGGGACCATAATATCCTCCTCAACCACTTGACTGGGAAGGTTAAAGGGATCATTTCGGGATCCATGAATACCCAGAATACTCCACTAACGCTACATCCATTACTCAACCTGCTTTGGTATACTCTCTCTAAATCACTGATGACTTTATATTTGCTACAACTACAGGATTTGTAAGTTAGACAAGGTGCAAAATTAGGTGTGAAGGACTGGAACGAGAGTACAGCGGCTAGAGCACTTACTTGCCTTGCATGTAGCCGGCCCGGGTTTGACCCCCAGCATATCCCATGGTCCCCTGTACACTGTCAGGAGTGATTCCTGAGTGTAGAAGCAGGAGTAAACCCTGAGTACCACCAGCTGCGGCCCCAGAGAGAAAAATAAAATCAGAATTTAGGCGATTTTTATTCGTAACCCTGACTCCCAAAAGAATCAAGGGTTAAGCAGAGGAAGGAACTTCGGTGGTGAGCTGGTAGCTACCAAGTTCCTACAGCTCTCTCTCCTCCACGCAGCTCCTATCGGCTCTCGGCCACGTGAACTTCCGAGGGTTTGTTTCCAATGCACAGCAGGGTTGGTTGTCTTTCAGTGCAGACTGTTCATTACCGAGTTGACTCAAAGAGGCATGGAACAAAATCCTTCCCTTGTGCCGAAAAGCAATTTGCACTGTCCAGCCAAAGCCTCAGCTGCTGCACCACATTCCAACAACTGTCACATGACTCCACTGTCTCACGACTGAGCGCCACAGCGATGCTAACCTGCTGAAAATTCCAGATACACTGAGGTTTGTTTTTTTTTCTTGAAAACTCTGAACCTTCTCAGAGTCCCGGATGGGTGATCTGTCTGCACATCCCCATACTTCCGGATACCCTGGCAGCCACAGTCACCATCTCTGCCATATAATCTCACATACCAGCCCTGCTCCAGAAACTCATACATAAATCTCAGAAGAGATCGATTAGCCACCCAAAATAAAAGTAAATTATACACATCATCTATTCTACCTTGCTACCCTATAGTCTCAGATAGGTAAGCTGAGGGGAAGGTTAGATCCAGGTCACATTAACAGCAGAATACAGATGAGAACCTACATTTCCTGGCTTTGAATTAAGCATTTCCTCTCCTATGATCATTCCTCTCCTATGTGATCAGGCATCTGATCATTAGCAAGAGTAACAAGCAGCATGAAATCACTGTTCCAGACACAAGACACATTATACATGATAATCTTGTTGAAACCATCAGTATAGCACATGGGAGACCTAACGCTTTCACCACCAGAAGCTTGAATCATTATTTCTGATTATTCCCTCCCTCGGAAGAAGATGAAACAATGACAGTCAATGCATATGTAGTTGTAACTCTCTCTCGTGATCCGTAGGGGTGGGAGAAGAAAATCTCGTCCATCAAGTTGTGATAGTGCCACTGAGCCGTGGTAGCCGAGCTTCCTGCCTCCCTGACTTCCCATGAGTTGAAGTCTTGGAAGAAAATGGAAGGTTTATCTCCCCTTATTTCTGAATCTACCATTTGATGAAAACTCTAACAGCCATAACCCTGGCCTGGCAGGCCCCATCATGAAATCAGCCCCTTCATAATGTCACGTTAGTGGTGGGAATGGAAGGAAAGCAAGACCACATTAACCCTTTCTGCTTTTTCTATTCCTACTCAGTCATCCCAACACGATTTCCATGAGTGCATTTTTTTAATTGAATCATTGTGATAGAGCATTACAAAACTGTTCATGATTGCATTTCAGTTATACTATGTTCCAACACCCATCCTTCCACCAGTATAATTTCCCAGCACCAGTGTCCCCAGTTTCCCTCCTACCCTTTCAAGCCATCCCCCAACCCCGCATGCCTCTATGGCAGGTGCCTCTCTTCTCTCTTCTCTCTTCTCTCTCTCTTTCTCTCTCTCACTTTAGGTATTATGGTTTGCAATACAGATGCTGAAAAGTTATCGTGTATATTCCTTTGCCTACTTTCAACACTCAGTTCTTGTTCAGAGTTATCATCTCCAAATAATATTGTCATAATTTTTAGCTACCCTCTCTCCCAGGCACCCTTGTAATTCCCAACCATTGACCAGTTCTCCCAGACCGTTTTACTTGGCTTTGGATATTAGTTTCAAAATGTTTTTTATATATTCCACAAGTAAATGCAGTAATTCCATATCTGTCCTTCTTCTTCTGACTCATTTCATTCATCATAATACTCTCCAAGTTCATCCATTTATAGGAAAATGTCGTGACCTCATTTCTTTTAAACAGCTGTGTAGTATTCCATTGCACACATGTACCATAGTTTCTTTATCCATCCATGAGTGCATCTTGATGCACCTCTTTCCTTTCATATATAGCTGCTGAGGCTCCTTTGAATTTTCTCTCCTCTCACTGATAAATATCTGTAGACTGTTTGACCTATGGATAAAAATGTTCTTCTTGCTCAAATTAAAGAAATATTCTGGTTCTTCTGTTTATTTGTATTCTATTTTTGGGCCACACTTGACTGCACTCTTGTGGCTCTGTGTTTAGGGATCACTCCTGGTGGGGCTTGGGAGACCACACAGTGTGCTAGGGATTGAGCAGAATTTACTGCATACAAGGCAACTATCCTACCTGCTTTATTACCTCTCTGGATGAATATATATATATATATGTATATATACACATATATACATATATATGTATTCAGTCAGTATTTTCTCCTTCCCCTCTTTAATAGTTCTCTCTCTCTCTCTCTCTCTCTCTCTCTCTCTCTCTCTCTTGGCACTGGAGAGACAGTACAGAAAGTAAGGCACTTATCTTTGCCTTTTATATGCCAATCCTGGTTTGATGCGTGGCCCCATATATGGTCATTCTGAGCAGAGCCAGGAGTGACCCCTGAATACAGAGCCACAAGTAAGCTCAGACACAGCCACACCCGGCCCTAAAACCGAAAGGAAAAAAGGCATTATCAATGACTTTCAAGGACATTGTTAGAATTAAGTTAGACAGCCTTGGTTTCTTTGTCTATCCAGTTGGCTCATTACCAAAAGAGAGATTAAAATCAGGCCCCACACCTCCTTTCAAACTTATGCCAGGTGATTTCTGTTACCTATTATTTATGCCATACCAGACATTGCACACTTTTTGTCTTTGCAGTTTTAGTTTCTTGAGGAGAAGGAAAAGGTCCCACTTATTATGTACCTCTTGTAGTGCTGCAGAATAAATGCTGGGCCTCAGACATGCAAGGAAAGTGCTCTACCACTGAGCTACATCCCCACCCGTTATGTATTTTTAGTACTATTAAAAATACATTTTTTCTTTCTCTTCCTGCAGTTGTGGTGGAGGTGGTGTGTGAGGGTCACACACTTGGTTGTGGCTTTCGTACGTTTAGTTCTGGCACACTTGCTTGTGGCAACGAGGGTCCACACCAGGAATGCTGGGATTTGAACTCAGCAGTGATGTGGAGTGGTGCCAGGGATCAAAATTGCATCCTCATCTCAACTATATACCACACCCTTACATTTCTTTGTGTTCGCTACAACACCCAGTGCAAATGTGTTTAATATAATGTATGTTCCAGACATATTTGCATTTTTCAAAAAGGCAGCAGAACTTCACAAGCAACGGAAACCGGATATAGTTTAGGGAGCATTTGGTTTGTTTTCCAGTGAGTCTACATTTCACCTGCAAAAGTTGAGAGATGTGTTATCATTACAAAGAAGACAATGAACTAGAAGACAAAGTATGTTCAACGATGAAAAGAATGTATCTGAAAATGAGGAATGATGTATAGCATCTATTTCAAGGGTTGCTTTCCCACAAAGAAACATGTCGTATTTTGGAATTCTTTTCACACTGGTGGTCATTATAATACAAGAAAGATACAGAACTCGCCAAAGTATGGAAATTTACATCCCATGTAAATTTCCATCAGATTGACACAGCCCAAAAGGAGAGGCAGAGACAGAGACAGAGAGACGGAGACAGCGACAGCGAGACAGAGAGACAGAGAGATACAGAGAAAGAGAGACAGACAGACTTTCCAGTAGTAAAGTGCCTACTTTAGAGGGAGGCTGGGAGAAGAGGGTGTCAGGAGGGAAACGGGTTATTGGTGGTGGGAAATGTACACTGGGGGAAGGATGGGTGTTGGAACATTGTGTGACCGAAACCTGATCATGAACAGTTTTGTGATGTGTATCTCACAGTGACTCATTTTTTTTAAAAAAAGACACATAACAGAAGTATGATGCAGAGTCTTCTGGAATCTGGAGTCTTATCCCACAGTGATGGTAGTGATGGCAAAAAAGAAAAAGAAAACCCAAACCCAAACCTGAGGAGTTTATCTTTCCAAACAATAGAGAACACTAATCTGAAAACATAACTACACCCCTACCTCCAAGCCAGAGATAATTAAAACTTCTAAAATTCAGAAACAATCCAAGCGCCCAATGGTTGATGCATGGATAAAGAGGAGGTGGTAGATATTTTTTTTGGTAGATATATTTTTATATACATTTTTATCTATATAAAATGCACAGTGACCCAACTCGAAGAAACGTGACACCTTGCCTTTTGCAACAATATTGATGAAAGTGGCGGGAGTCAGGCCAAGTGAAATGTCAGAAAGAGAAACACAAATACTGTCTGACCTCAGTCCTAGGAAGGATGTGGAGAAGCAAAGCAAGGGAACAGACAATATCCAACAAAACTAACCCTTACACCGGCTACAGAACTGAGGTCACCAGGGGGTGAAGGATGTGGCAAGGATGGAGGGGTGTCAGGGCACTGCTACTGAAGGATTACTGGATTTTTGGTGGTGGAACAGCTGGAGGAATATTGTTTCCCTTAATACAAAAAAACATTTTTTGAGGGGCTGGAGCAATAGCACAGCGGGTAGGGCGTTTGCCTTGCATGCGGCCGAGCCGGGTTCGATTCCCAGCATCCCATATGGTCCCCTGAGCACCACCAGGAGTAATTCCTGAGTGCAGAGCCAGGAGTGACCCTTGTGCATCGCTGGGTGTGACCCGAAAAGCAAAAAAAAAAAAAAACAACCAAAAAACCCCCCAAAAAACCCATTTCTTCGATAAAATTTTTAAAAAAGGAATTAAATAGGAGCGATAGTATAGGGGGTAGAGCATTTGCCTTGCACGCGGCCAACCCGGGTTCAATCCTCGCCATCCGATATAGTTCCCCAAGCACTGCCAGGAGTAATTCCTGAGTGCAGAGACAAGAGGAACCCCTGAGCATCACCTGGTGTGATCCAACAAACCAAAAAAAAAAAAATGGAGGAATTCACAGTCATAGGGCAGAATAGTAGCTCTAGGCCCCTAAAATCCCTCAGTTCTAGCAGGACAGAGAAACAATGCACTGTTCGTGGGGAATAAAAATCTATAGAGTATTGGGGCAGGAGTCATACTACAGCAGGTAAGGTGCTTACCTTGCATGTAGCTGACCCAGGTTCCATCCCTGGCATCCCATATGGTCACCCAAGCCTGCCAGGAGTGATTTCTGAGTGCAGTCAAGAGTGATCCTTAAGCACCGCTGAATTTTGCCCCTTCGCCCCCTCCAAAAATCTAGCACTGTGTCCAAAAGTGGACGCATTTATGAGTCTGTGATTCAACGCCAAAGGGCAGACCTTGGCCCAGAAACCAGAAACTCAATGCATCAGTGGGTTTCCTCATCCGTACAATTGCAACACTGATGACCACTTCCCCCGGTGGTCTCTTCACCCTCAGGGGGTACAGGACAAGAGGCAAAGGCCAGGCACATAGTAGGTGCTTAACAAAGATGGTTACCTACCTGGAATATCCACCTAGACAGACAACTGCACATACACAGACCATTCTTAAACTATGGAGGAGGCACGGCTTTAAAATTGTTCAGTAATAAATTTTCTTAGACTCTATTACCAGTAAATGATTTGCATATCTATTTTAAATGCCTGGGGTTGCCTAAAAACGTCCCTGACCGAAAGGGATTGGGTGGTGGTGGGGGTGTCTCCAGTGAAAAGAGATTAAGAGGCCGGATCAGATCCGGACAAGCTGGAGAGCCTTCAGGCCAGGGCGCACCCCGCATCCCGGAAGCACTCGAAGGATCCTGGGGTACTCTGAATTTATTTTTTTCTGGAAAAAGAACAACAAGCCTAATCAGTTGGAGAACGTCGGCGCTGGTGCTTCAGGGACGCGGGGTCAGCCCCCTTGGGGAATCGTTGCTGGGAAAGGCTAGCTGAGCCCTGGTCTGCAGGCGCTCCCGCGTGCCCGGGTCTGTCCCGGCTACTGTTTGTAAAATCCACGAAACACAGCAACTGTACGGAGTTAGGGCGCTTGCCTTGCAGGCGGCGGAACCTGGTTCGATCCCCGGCACAATCCATGGTCCTGGAAGCCCCCCGCCAGGAGTACTCCCTGAGCACAGTCCCGTGCGGACCCCGGACCCAAATCAAACAAAACAAAACGTCCAATTTTACAGACCTTAGCTCTCTCAACGCCCGGGTGCGCTCCTGAGGGCTCCCCAACGCTGGTCCGGGAACGACGTGCTGTTAAAGTCTCCGGCCGGCCGCAGCCCCCCGCGGGAATGGGGTGGGGGTGCGGGGAGCTCTGCCACCCCCGCGCCGGGCCAGGTGGGTCCCCGGGATTTTACCGTGGGTCGGGGCAGCCCTGCTTCCTTCCTTCCGTTCCCATCCAGCGCACCCAGCCGGCCCACGTGGCCGCTGCACCCCAGGACAGGAGCCCCCGCCAGGAGCCTCGAGGGCGGAAGCCGAGCCGGACGCGCACCCCGGACTCCCCCCTCCCCTGCCTGCCCCACCCCGGCCTCCCGCGGTCACTCACCGCGCGCCCCCAGACGCACTGTGATGCCCGGGCGGGGCGCGGGGCTGGGCGCGCGGGGCTGGGTGCGTTTCCCGGGTGCTCTTGGGCCCCTACCGGGCGCGGGCGGACTCGCCCCGAGCAAGGGCATCTGGCCGGGAGCGCACTCCGCTCTGGGGTGTCCCACGGCACCCCCAGAAACTCCGGCTTTCGCAGCCGCAGCACCCTCGGGAGAGAACTTGCTTCGGAGAGGGGTTCGGAGAGGGGTTCTCTGTGCCGGCTCTTGCAGCACCCCGCGGTGTGGCGGGCGGGTCGGGGGAAGGACGTGTCCAGAGCCTGGGGTCAACCTCGGAACTCGGTGTGCGCTTTCTAGACAATCCCAACCGAGCGCGCCTGTGAGTCGTGCACGTTTATTTTTGCCCTTCCTGTCTCAAGCACAGCCCACAAAAGGTGACTCAAAAGTAAATGAATTGGTTCGAATGGTCCTGAGACATGTTCAGAGTACTTCCCTCCCCCCCGCCCAAGACCATCCTTTGTGGCATTTATGAGGGTTAGTAAAGCAACAGGTTAAAAAAAAACAAAACACCTCTTTATTGAAATAGTGTGCTTTTTGATTTTTTTTTTCTTTTTAGGTTACACCCAACGATGCCTAGGAGTTACTCCTGGCTTTGCACTCAGGTATTACTCCTGGCGGTACTTGGGGGTGGGGGGGGGTCATAAGGGATGCTGGGAATCAAACCTGGGTTGGCCACGTGCAAGGCAAAAACCCGCTCTAGCCCCAATCGTGTGATTTTTAATGCTGTTAGTGGTAGATTCGTGCATCCATCATTAAACGCGACATCCTGGCTACATTACTCCATCAAGGTCCCCAATGTCTCTCCTTTGCCCTTCCCCCCAAGCTAAGTTCTGTGGATCAGTTCCCCAGTTCGGTTGCCTTTGGTCATTTGTTCCTCCTTTACCGTGTGCTTTATGACCCACGCATGAGAGACATCATTCTGTGTCTACCTCTTTCCTCCTGACTTTCCTCCACACGATGTCCTCTGGTTCCATCCACATCATGGCAAATTACCTGCTTTCTTAGAGCTGCATAGTATTCCATTGTGTCTATATAGACAGCTTCTTGATTCATTCATCTATAGATGGCCATTGGGGTTGTTTCCATATCTTAACTATCCTAAGCTAACAATAAACATTGGTGTGCTTACTTTTTTTTTGTCTTCTAAATTTTATTCTATTTTTTTAAAGTTCACAATAATTCGGGGCTGGAGCGATAGCACAGCGGGTAGGGCGTTTGCCTTGCACGCGGCCGACCCGGGTTCGAATCCCAGCATCCCATATGGTCCCCTGAGCACCGCCAGGGGTGATTCCTGAGTGTAGAACCAGGAGTAACCCCTGTGCATTGCCGGGTGTGACCCCAAAAAAAAAAAGCAAAAAAAAAAAGTTCACAATAATTCATTACATTTAATATTCAGACATCAATCCAGCACCAGTGCATCTTCCTACCACCAGATTTTGAATATTTCCACCCCAAATCCCAAACCGTGCTCCCCAATGCAGAACAAAACAGTTAATTTTGTAAAAAATGGTCATTGGGGTGCTTATGTCCTTTTGAATGAAATGTTTCTGTGATTTGGGAATCGATGCCAATAAGTGGTATCACTGGGTCATATGACATGTTTTTTTTTGGGGGGGTTCAGAGAAATCTCCATATTGCTTTCCACAGAGGTTGAACCAGATGAAATTCCCCCCAACTCTGGATTAAAGTTCCTTTCTCACCACACCCCAGCCAGCAATGGCTATTTCCAAACTTTTTAATATATTCCATTTTCACTGGCATGAGATAATATCTCAATGCTATTTTGATTTACATTTCCCTAATCATGAGTGACAAGCACTTTTTCAAAGTCCTATTGGCCATTCTCATTCTGTTCCATTGGGCTGCAAGTCTGTCCTTATTCTATTATCATGCAAGTCTGGTTGTTATTATTAATATATTTGTTTTGTGGGGGGTCACACCCGATGGTGCTCAGGGCTTACTCCTAATGGGGCTCAAGGGAACATATAGGGAGCCAGAGATTGAACCCAGCTCAACCTCATTTAAGGCAAGTGCCCTACCCACTGTACTATCTCTCTAGTCCACAAGTTTGATTAGTATAGTTTTGTAGTGCAATTCAAAGTTGGAAAACGCAATTCCTACCATCTTCTTTGTTTTCCTATCTTATGGTTCCTTACAAATTTTGGAGCATTTGTTCCAATTCTTTGAAGAACAACTTTAGAATTTTAATGGGTATATTGAATCTGATGTCATTTTGATCATGTGGATTCTTCTAATTAATGAATAGGGTTGTTTTCCTGGTGTGCTTTTCTGTTTTTTAGAGCAGTGATTTATTGTTTTCACTGTATAAATCGTTCACTTCTTTTGTTATTCCTAGATAGGAATAACATGTCTAGAGAGTTGATGTTTGGGGACAGTAATTTGAAACAGATCGTCTTCAATTTTTTTCTCTTCCAGCTCATTATTTGTATAGAATTGCCATAGGTTTTGTGTATTATTTTGTAGCCAAAAAAGCAGCGGTTCTTTCAAATGGGACCCCTTCTTTCTCGGTGAGCTGATACCCCTACTCCAAGGTGACAA
The DNA here is from genome assembly GCF_027595985.1 of Sorex araneus. Taxonomy (NCBI): domain Eukaryota; kingdom Metazoa; phylum Chordata; class Mammalia; order Eulipotyphla; family Soricidae; genus Sorex; species Sorex araneus. The sequence continues at coordinate 9,149,174 of NC_073306.1, forward strand.
TCGTCTTCGAACTGACAACGATTCATGAGACTGCAGCATGCTCTTCTTTATGCACCTAAGACAAATGACTCGATAAAATCAATCTTTGCAATGATAGAATCTTAACATGACGGTGTCATGAGATACTGGTTGTATGTGAAGATCATTTGCAACCAAGCTGATATTTTAGTTAAACGTGAGCTATTTATTTATTCCTTTGGGGGCAGGGGAATTTGGGAGACAATGTGAACCCCTGAGGGTCTACTCCCTGCTCTGTGTTTGGGATCATTCCTGGGAGAGCTCAAAGGACCAAGTGGTGCAAGGATGGGTGTGCCTGGGGCTGCCTACCAGCCTTAGCTCCTGTGCTTGTTTGGTTATTTTGTTAACCAAAAAAAAAAAAAAAAAATCAAATATTTTAATTTCACTGCTATTTTTCTGTATTGTTGTATGTCTTAATAGTAACTTTCCAAATATTTTTTTTTCTGAAAAATTATGGGTTGCTTTGCTCTTCCAGGTAAATGTCACATTTTTTATCGCCAAAAGCTATGAAAAGAATGTTTGAAAACATATCACAAAGCATTAACCTATGTTTTCTGTACATGTGTGTGCACGTGCATGTGTGGTAGGAAGGGTGGGGTTACTAAAAATTAGGTAAAATTGTCTTCTACCAAAACATGCCTTTTAAAATGTAGAAATGTAGTAGAGGAGTTAAGTGCTTGCCTTGCATTTGGCAGGCCAGGGTTTGATCCCGACACTAACTATTGCTCCCTTCCCCCACTCCCACTCCCCACACACCAAAAGTGATCCCTGAGCACAGAGGTAGGAGTAAGCCCTGAACATTTCAGCATGTGGCTCAAAATTTAAAAATCCAAAGCAAGAAAACAAAAATCCTTAAAAATAACTTACTGGGACCGGAGCAATAGCACAGCGGGTAGGGCATTTGCCTTGCAAGCGGCCGACCCAGGTTCGATTCCCAGCATCCCATATGGTCCCCTGAGCACCGCCAGGGGTGATTCCTGAATGCAGAGCCAGGAGTGACCCCTGTTCATTGCCGGGTGTGACCCCCCCAAAAAAAGCATAAATAAACAAACAAACAAATAAATAAATAAATAAATAAATAACTTACTATCCTATTTCAATCTTTTACCTGAGAAATTTAGTAAAAAATATTAACCTTATTTGTTAAATTATGAATTTGTAGCAACTTTTGATTGGTTCAAAAAGACAACTGGGAGCTGGAGTGATAGCACAGTGGGTAGGGCTTTTGCCTTGCATTGGCTGACCTGGGTTCGAATCCCAGCATCCCATATGGTCCCCTGAGCACTGCAGGAGTAATTCCTGAGTGCAGAGCCAAGAGTAACCCCTGTGCATCACCGGGTGTGACCCAAAAAGCAAAAAAAAAAAAAAGACAACTGATAATACCCCTATTAATAAAATTATGGTATACCCTAATCATAATAAGTTTACATAATCATGGTGTAGGTTACTTTAGGGTGCTTTTTAATCACCATAAAATCTAACTTATGCTCTATATTTTAGAATTTATTGTATCTGCAATTATAAATTTATGTGTACGTAGAAAATTTCTAAGTAAATTAAAAACTATTGCCATTGATTGGGTATGTATTCTCAAATTTCTTATTTCTGTGTTTTTTTTTTGTTTCGAAGGCATGCACAGATGTAAAATGTTTTAAGATCCCTGGTCCCTGGGACCATAGAGCTAGTACATGGATTAAGGTACTTGCTTTTCATGAAGCTGACCCTGGTTTGATCTCTGGCACCACATATGGTCCCCAGTGCCCAGAGCTGGAAACGGCCCCTGGGACCCCAATGGGTATGGCCCAAGCCCTCCTGTCAAGCCCCACCATCCAAGATCCTGGTTTATTAATTTTGAAATGCAGCATCTTACAAAATTGCTAAACTAGGTACAAGATGGTATTCCAAATGCATCTGTGCCCTAATTTTAGGGGAATGTATGACAGATATGGAGAAAAAACCAAATCTGATTGTTAGGCAATGAATTTTACAAAAAATGATGCAGGTTGGGGCCGGAGCAATAGTACAGCGGGTAGGGTGTTTGTCTTGCATGCGGCTGACCCAGGTTCCATAACTGGAACCCATATGTTCTCCAGGCACTGCCAGGAATAACAGAGCCAGGAGTAACCCCTGAGCATTGCTGGGTGTGACCCAAAAAGAAAAAAAAATGTGCAGACAATAAAAGCCTCAATTATTCTCTCTTTTTGTTTCCATACAAATAAATCATATGGCCCATCTTACACAAGTATTACTAGAGAAATTATGATCTTCTCTGTCTATTGCATACTAGCTTCAGGTGAAATACAGAAAGAAGACATGTTAACACTGATTCTGTGGCTGCTGTTCTAATACATGTTGAGTTGAATTGCCTTGTTCTAGAGAGCCCTCACCTTTTTTTTTTTTTGTAAACAAGTAGTGTTGAGTCTTTGAAACATTAAAGGTGGTTTGAAAATGGAAATACATTTCTCACAAGTCTTCCATATGGAATTACACCATCTGTGGAGGCCTTTTGGTTTCTTGCTTCTTCTCCCTCCTCCTCCCCCTTCCTCCTCCTCCTCCTCTTCTTCCTCTTCTTCCTTCTGTTCTTCTTTCTTCTTTTCCTCTTCGTTCTTTGAATATCTAGGGAGTTTCCCTGGTCTATGCTGGTCTCTATTCTGAGTGGTTGACAATCCAGTTAGAACATTAAAATTTGCTTTTGTTTTCTGAGAATAAGCCCAGACAGTGGTAAATGCCCACCAAATTGAGAATCTAACATACAAAACCAAGTATCAACCATCGGTTTCTAGGATGGTTATTTTTTAGCCTTTGGGTATGAGATGACCTTCTGTGTATAGCTAGAAGAGACACTTGCAAATCAAAAGCTCAATTAAGTGAATAACCACAGTCACAGTGACAAAGACTTTTCTAGGAAATACCACTTTGGTTTCCACTTCTGGTATCTTTTTATTGCTTTAAATGTGTATTTTGGTTTATAACAGATATGAAAAAAACTCCTGAAAATGTGTGCCAACGTGGTGCTAGTAACTTCTCAGTGTCATTTATCAGAATATGTATGACTGGCAAGAGTCTGCACCAGACAAACACCGGCCAGTCAAGCTTAGTTAGAAGGTCCATTTAACCTTTTCACTTGTAATAAGGAGATCAGAATCTAAGATTAATTAATCATCCATCCAAAGTGTTGGGTTTGTAGGACCCCAATATCAAGTTGAAAATCTACTGGTGGGATCACATGTTAAAGTCTTAGATAGGGGCTGGAGTGATAGTACAGTGGGTAGGGCGTTTGCCTTGCACTCAGCCAACCCGGATTTGATTCCCAGCATCCCATATGGTCCCCTGAGCACTTCCAGGAGTGATTCCTGAGAGCAAAACCAGGAGTAACTCCTGTGCATCGCCAGGTGTGACCCCAAAAGCAAAAAAAAAAAAAGTTTTAGATAAAGTAATGCTGGATCTGTAGATTACTCACAATCCCTAGAGATCTACAGCAAAAGGTTGTAACTTTTCTATAATTGAAATTTAGCAGCACAGTTAATGTTCATAAATAGCCAAGCCACATGCAAAATACTATGTCTTAGATAGGATCAATTTATTTTCCAGGGTATTTTTTGGCTGTCAGAGGCCTGGTAAATGGAAACAGAAGTAGAAGAGTAAAAAGGTATGAGGCCAATTAAAAACTGATGGACATGAGACTATACAGTGCAAACTTGCTTCACAATCTGCCTCTGCTGTTCTCCACAGCTTAATCTAACAGACAGAGGAGTTAAGAGGACTCAGCCTCTAGAACATAAAGACATAGTGCAAACTTTTGCGGACCTGAGAGAAAGTGTTTTATAGGTTCTTTTAAAAGACTGATTCACCAAAAAAAGGACAAGTTTCTCACAAAGATTCCTACCCTAAGTCCCTTATATACTTAGGGTAGGAATCTAACTGAATAGATAAAATTCTAAGTCCCTTAGAATTTTATCTATTCAGTTAGATCTGGAGCTTTAAAATTAGCTTTATTATTGATTTGATTTTGGGGCCACACAAAAGTGCTCAGCGCTGATTCCTGGCTTTGTGTTCAGGGATCACTCTTGATGGGCCTTAAAGGATCATATTCGATGTCAGGGATTAAATCACACTTGGCTGCATCCAAGCCCAACATCTTGCCCGCTGTACTATCTCTCTGTCTCCTGGTTATAGAGTTTTCTAATGGCGAGTGCCCTGGAACATGCATTTGGTGAGCACTAACTTTCTTTTCTCTGTTTCAGGCTTCACATCCCATACTAAGAAAGGTGACTCCCATTCAGATGGCTGAAGAGCCTCCCCAGGACCGGTGAGCCATAGTGCTTATCTCAAGTAGTTTTTCAGCCCTTTTCCACCATTGCCTTCTGCCCACCTTGTCCTATTGCTTGACCCCCTTGTGTCATGTGTGACACTTATATGATTTATGATTTTCACCTTGACTCACATGGGAGCCATATGGGCCCAGGTTTGTCCATGATCAAGCCCCTTAACTTATAGTTAAGCATTAGGCACTTTGGTCAGGCCCATCTAGATGCCAGGGTAGCACATGACTCACTGCTTGCCCTGGGTCCGTCCCATCCCTCTGTAGGACCCTGCTTTTGGGGTGCTAGGAACTGAGGGTTAACTAAGGCTTAAGTCGAGAAAGCAGATGCCCAGGAATGAATAATATTCAAAGCCAATTAAATCCCAAGTTACAAAAGCATAATATTGTCTTGTGTCTATACAAAAGGGGCATTGCTTTAAAGTAAACTATTCAAAAGACACAAGAAGAGGAGAAAGACAATATTAACTTACAATATAAGTTCAGTGTCCTAGAAAGATCTGACCTTAAAAATTAAGAGTCTGATTAGGGGGAAAAGCTGATTAACTGTTTGGGGAAGAGAGCACAGAGAAGTAGTTACAGATAAACAAAGGAATAGGAGTGACTCGGGAGCACCTTGATAGGTGTGACTGGGATAAACCTAAGCTCCTCTTGGTTATATTGTCCTACACAGGTTGAGAAACACTGGAGAGATATTAACTAGAGAGATATTAGAGAGATACTAACTCTCACTACCTAGGGCACAAGATGCATTTGGAACACGATCTTGTGCCTAGCTTAGCAATGTTGTAAGATGCTAGAAAGATATTGCTAGAGAGATATTGGATATTTGCTTCACTACCTAGAGAGATATTCACTCTCACTACCAGTTAACCCCAAACATGTGTTACCTGCACCCCACTTCCCTAACCAGGATATAAAAGGGGGAATGTATATGACAAGAACTCCCTGTGGGAAAGAAGAAAACTATGAGACAGTTAAAGTCATTGGCCCAAGGCATGACTTTGTGCCTGTAGGGTGACATATTAGAAAGGTATACTTTGACCTTTAGGACATCCGCTAAAGCTCAGACAGGAAGAGCTGAACAGAATCCTTTACTACAAATCAAACACTATATTGTTATATCAAAATTTTAATACTTCATCTTTTCCCTTCCATTATCTTCCTCTAAAAATTTTGTGAAGATTTTCCAGCATTTCTCCTGATGCTTTTGCCTGTAAAAGTGTGATGGGCTGTTTTTCTTCTAAATTTAAAACAAATAAAGCTTTTGTCTCTCTCTTCCTTCCTCCCTGTTCTTTCTTTCTCTCTCTCTATCTTTCTATATCTTTCTCTATAATCTCTTTTTTTCCTTCTTTTCTAACTTTCTCTCTCCCTTCATTTTTCTCTCATATTTATAATTTTTAAAAATTGTCATGAATATCATTGAGATATATTAATTTCAGGCATACAGAAAAATAATTTGATATGGCTTTAGCTTAAAGTAATCACCACTGAGATCATGTTTTTTTGTTTTTTTTTAATTTATTTTATTGAATCACCAAGTGGAAAGTTACAAAGTTCTCAGGCTTATATCTCAGTTATACAATGCTCAAACACCCATCCCTTCACCAGTGCCCATATTCCACCACCAATAAAAACAAAAACAAAAACAAAAAAAAACAGTATACATCCCACACCTCACCCCCCAGCCCCTCCCCCCGTGTATGAGTGATAATTTCACTTCCTTTTCTTTTTACCTTGATTACATTCCAGATTTCAACACACAACTCACTATTGTTGTTAGAGTTTCAAAACAGACTCACTGTTTTTGTTGGAATTTATCCCCCAAGAATACAGCTCTATTAACAAGGAAATATTTGATAATAAGTTTTCCACTGATGAGAATGAAGAGATAAAATGTCGCGCGGCTGCGGTAGCGGCCGCGCGGTTTACAATTTCTGCATTATAGTAATTAAGTCCGCAGAGATTTAAGTTGGAAAATGAATCATTTCCCTTCCTGGAACAGCATGTAGCAAAAGCTTAGTTCACAGTCTCCATACATGGGTGCAAGCACTTGCTGGAACCCCAATTCCTAAAGCTGTCTCTGGTTCCCGCTCGTTCCACATCCACCGGCTGTGCAGAGGCATGGGCACCCGGGCCGAAACTCGGCCGGAGCCGAGCACCGGACCCAGCTGGGACTGCCCCGGTATCCGGCGGCTGTTTCAAGTTCAAAGCACATTTTTTTTTTCCGCGCCAAAAGTTCATACCTTCTCAAAGGACCCACAAAATGTCGGACACCACGCCTTCTCCCGGAGGGGAGAGAGACCAAGAAGGAAGGATATTTCCTCCGTTAGCTGGCGTGGGGCAAAAGCTTAGTTTACATGAGATCATGTTTATATCCATCACTGCACATAAGTTGTGAAAAGAATTTTAAAAACTACTATATTAGCAAATTTCAAATATATTATAGAGGCATAACTTCCATAACTGCCACATCATCCTCTAGCCTTATATATTTCATTTATTTGGGTGATCACTGTCACCCAATTTACTCCTTGCCTCTGGTAATCACAGTCTGTTCTCTCTCTGAGTTTAGTGTATTTTTTTTTCAGATTCCATATATGAATGATATAGTAGTTACCATCTCTGATTTATTTCACTTAGCACAATACTTACAAAGTCTATCCATGTTGTAAATGGCAAGATTTGCCTCTTTAATAGCGAAATAGTTCTCACTTATATAGCTACATCACATTTTATTTATCCACCAGAAAATATATATACTACTTTCATATTTTGGCTAGTATAGACACAGTATTTTCTTGCTATATGTAAAGTTGATATTCCTATTTTGGCACAATTCGTAAATTATCTGGGGTATCTGGATGCACTGTTACCATAATTTAGATGAAAAAATATTTTTAGTGTCCTTGGAGACCCCAGCATGACTAAATAGGAATGTTTTACATTTGAATAGTAGGGGAAAACTAACTGTTATAACTAATGGGGAATCTGCATATCTCTTTCTGAATTAGCGTTTTTCAACCATCAGCTCTATATCGAAAAGTAGAATTGCTGAATCATACGGTAATTCTATTTTTAATTTTTTGAGGAAACTCTATGATAGATTCCATGTGACTGCACCAATTTACAATCCCACAAAGGTTTCTCTTTCTCCTCACCAACTTTGTGTTCTTCTCCTCTTTTTGATCAGGTTCTTTCTAATAGCTTTGAGATAATATCTTTGTGGGTTTGATTCAATTTCCCCATGAATGTTGACTTTTTTGGGGAAAGGTCTCTCCTCCTCTGTTAAAATTGAATTGTTTGCTTGCTTTTGCTCTTGGCTTACCTAAATTTTAGATGTTTTTAGCTCATGTTTTATTTGCACATATGTCCTCTCATATTGTAGGCCGTCTTTTAATTTTGTTGATGATTTCTTTTGCTGTGCAGAGCCCGATTTAGTTTGCTGTAGTCCTACTTGCTTATTTTTTTCTCTTGTTGTGTATGTTTTTGGTGTCAAATCCAAACACATCATTGCCAAGAACAAACATAAAGAAATTTTTCTCAGTGCTTTATTCCATGTGTTTCATGGTTTCAGGTAAATCTATTTAGTGGCATAAGATGTGTGGTATAAGATAAAGGCCAAAGCATCCCACCTGCTATCATGTCTTTCCAGCCCCCGTATTTTATCAAATTTTTTAATGGGGAAATTTTTTGGGGAGGGGAGTTGTGTCATACCCAGAGGTGCTCAGGACTTACTCCTGGCTCTGTCCTAAAGATTACTCCTGGTGGTGCCAGGAATTGAACCTAGGTAGGCTGTGTGCTAGGCAAGTGCTTTGCCTGCTGTACTATCTTTTCTATTCCCAAATGAGGTGATTTTATATGTAGTTATATGACATGAAATGATCTCTAAGATATATTGGTATGTAAAGAAAAGTTGAGTGCTAGAGCAGTATTCTATTGTACTGTCATTTTGTTTCATATATATATTTATATATCTATATCTGCTTAAAATAATGCTTATTGATTTTGTATCCTGCAACTTTACTAAAAATCTTATCATAGGAGTGGTGAGGGTAGCATGCTGTTTGTGTTTGACTTTCAGTTTTTCTCTAGAAAACTAACTGTGGGATCAATTAGCTGGGGCATGTAGCAACTTTCAGTCTGTGCCTTCACATGAGCCCCTCTTATGAAAGATACAAGTCACTAGGTTTAGGGCCACCTTAATCTTTAGCATGACCTCATCTTAACTAATTGCATCTCAAAGGACCCTTTTCCAAACAAAGTCACATTTTGAGATTCTGGATGAGCATGAATTTTGGGGGTTCACTTTTCAACCCAGTACATCTATTCTTCAGAGGGTCGTTATGCAGCATTCTCATACTAGAATAGCTCATAGCAGGGAGTTCTCACATTGCTGTCTGTCCCTTTGTCCAGTAATCCAACTTCAAGATGAATTTTCTTATATAATTGAAGTAATGGGTTGGAGCGATAGCACAGTGGGTAGGGTGTTTGCATTGCACTCGAATGACCCGGGTTTGATTCCTCCATCCCTTTTGGAGAGCCTGGCAAGCTACTGAGAGTATCTCACCCGCACGGCAGAGCCTGGCAAGCTACCCATGGCGTATTTTGGTATGCCAAAAACAGTAACAACAAGTCTCACAGTGGAGACATTACTGGTGCCCGCTTGAGCAAATCAATGAGCAATGGGATGACAGTGATACAGTGACAGTGAATTGAAATAATTATTTATTATCTAATTGGAGTTTATTAAATAATGTAAAAATTTTGCTGAGAAGTTGTAGAAAATAATTGCCTTCAAATCAAATTCTTTAGAGAGCATGAATTTAAGGCTTCTTTCTCATTATTTGTATTCCTTTCTGGCAGAGACAAGCATGATGGGTGATGAGTCCTTGTTTTGGGCAGTAACAATGACACCAAGCATCATCTGTCCAGAATAGCCAGTGTTTCCTGAGAGTGAGCTCTTTTGAGAAAGTCACCTTCTGAGAAGCTAATTATGATTTTTTTCCATGCAAACCTAGCTGAGAAGAAACTAGGAAAGTCCTTAAGAAATTGAAAGACCAGGAGCTAGAAAAAAGAAAGCCTAGCTTTGTGAGCTTAATTGTGAATTCTTTTTTCCTTCATAGATGTTCCACAGAAGTGGTGACTCAGGAGCTTCTGGAAGAGTCCCATGGATTCTAGGGACAAAAAGGATATGAACTTGGGAAAGGTAAAAACTCTAGGTATTCCATTAGAATCCTGAAGGACTAAATATTTGGGATAAATATGAATGAGAAGGTTTCATGAGGACTAAGTTTGCATTATTTACCTAGGTTTATGTTATCTTAATCCCATATTATGTGCAGTGATCTATAACAGGTCTCATTCCCCTGAATAACAGGTCTCATTCCCCTGACCCTGGAAGAGCTTCCAATCATTGGGAAAGACGAATAAGGAGAGGCTGCTAAAATCTCAGGGGTGGGACGAATGGAGACGTTACTGGCACCAATGAACAATGCTATGATGGTGATACAGTGATACAGTGATCTACTGACCAAACTTCCTTCCAGCATAAAAAGTCAACCCAGATCTTCAAAATGCCTTTTCAATTCTTTAACTCAGAAGAATAAAAAGATGCCTAAAAGTAGAATGTATGAAACTAGAAAGAAAAAAGAAACAGCCTCAGAAAATGCAAATACTGGAATTTTTAGACTGGGTTTAAAAACAACTATGAGAATATATTTAAGAAAGCAAACTTAAGATCAGGCATAAGACAAGGTTGTCCACTCTTAGCAATTCTTTTTTTTTTTTTTTTTTTTTTTTGGTTTTTGGGTCACACCTGCGATGCACAGGGGTTACTCCTGGCTCTTCACTCAGGAATTACCCCTGGCGGTGCTCAGGGGACCATATGGGATGCTGGGATTCGAACCCGGGTCGGCCGCGTGCAAGGCAAACGCCCTACCCGCTGTGCTATCGCTCCAGCCCCTTAGCAATTCTTTTCACTCTAGTATTGGAAATATTTACCATAGAATTAGGCAAGAAAAAATATCAAGGGCATTATGATAGGAAATAAAAAAGTCAAGCTTTCACTATTTGCAGATGACATGATACTATATCTAGAAAGCCCTAGAAACTCTACAAAAAACCTCTTTTTTAAAGTTTGACAGAGTAATTTTTCTACAAAAAAGCTCTTAGAAACAATAAATTTGTACAGTAAAGTGTCAGGCTACAAAATTAACATGAAAAAGTTTTACTTATGAAATAATAAATGTCATAATAATAGTTTCCTATTATTTTCATGCAAATAATGAAATTCTATACACACATATGTATGTATGTATATATGTATATATATATATATATATATAAAATTGTGCCTCAGAAAATCAAGTACCAAGGAATTGGCTTAACTCAGAAGTGAAAAATCTGTACAAAGAAAACTGCAAAACAACACTTCAGAAAGAAATAAAAGGGGACACAGGAAATGGAAATACATCCCCTGCTCATAGATTGAATGGATTAACATTGTCAAAATGGCAAGACTTCCAGAAGCATTACACAGATGCAATGCAGTTCCTATAAAGGATACCCATGCATGACACTTTCCAAAGAAATAGATCAAACACTCCTAAAATTTATATGGAACAAACTCACCCCCCAATAGCTGAAGCAGTACTCAGTAAAAAGAAATAGGAAGAAAAAAAAAAGAAATAGGAAGCATCACTTTCCCCAACTGCAAACTGTACCACAAAGCAGTAGTAATTAAAACAGCATGGTACTGGAATAAGGATAGACCCTCAGATCAATGGAATAGAACAGAAAACCCAGAAGCCGACCCTCAGGTATATTACCAGTTAATCTTCGATGAAAGAGCAACAATTATGAAGTGGAGCAAGGAAAACCTCTTTAACAAGTGGGGCTGGGAAAACTGGTCAACCACATGCAAAAAAAAAAAAAAAACCCAAGCAAACCTAAAAAAGCAAAAACTTAATTTAGACCTCTTTCTAAAGTCATGCACAGGAGTCAAATCAAAATGTATTAAAGACCTGAAACTATAAGTTATTACAGGAAAAATTACAGGAAGAATTTCCCCATGACATTGAAACTAGAGGCATGTTTAAGGATGAACAGCCACTGACCAAGCAGGTAGAAACAAAGATAAACAAATGGACTACATTAAATTAAGAAGCTTCTGCACTGCAAAGGAAATGGATGGCCAGAATACGAAGACAGCCCACAGACTGGGAGAAATTATCTGCCCATAACTCACTTGAAAAAGGGTTAGTAAGTAAGATATATAAAGCACTGGTATAACTCTACAAGAAAATAAAATCCACCCCAATCAAGAGGCTGGAGCAAGAGCACAGCGGGTAGGGCGTTTGCCTTGCACGCGGCCAACCCGGATTCGATTCCCAGCATCCCATATGGTCCCCTGAGCACCGCCAGGAGTAATTCCTGAGTGTAGAGCCAGGAGTAACCCCTGTGCATCGCCAGGTGTGACGCAAAAAGCAAAAAAACAAAAAACAGCAACAAAATCCACCCCATCAAAAAATGTCTTTTAGCTGTTCGGGCTTCTTGGATCTGGATGCCTCAACTCTCCAGCTCAGGGAACTTCTCGGCAATGATATCTTTTAACTGTTACTACTTCCTTGTGGTTCCCTGTCCTTCTGGTACTCTGATGATGCTTATGCTGTTCCTTTTGAATTCATTCTCTAGTTGTCTTATTTGCTCTTGAGCTATTTTGAGGTCTTTTTCTTCATTGCTTGTTGCTGCCTGTATGCCTTCTGCAGTGATTCTGTCATTGGCTGTTGTCCTTCTATTGTTGAGGGCACTCACTGTATTTTTCATTTCATCTACCGAATTCTTTATTACTATCACTCTGTTTGTAGGTTTCTTATTTCTGCTCTCACTTCTTCCTATGTTTTTCTTCCTATATTTTATTACTGTCCATTCCACTGTTTCTTTCATATCTTTCTTTAATTTACTGGATGTCTATTCCACCATTTCTTTGAGCTTTTGGCTCTTTTCTTCATCCACTCATCATGGTGGGGATCCGTGCTGTTTCTTCCTGGTGCTGTAGTAGTGTGGAGGTGGGTCCCTCCCGTTCACCATCAGAGTCCCCTCTTACTGCAGGGAGGATTCCGGATGAGGATTCGGTTGATAGTGGTCACCTATTTCCCCTTCAAGAATGCTAACTTCCTCTTTAGTGCTCCAGTGTGACTTATGTGTGGCCTCTAGTGGAGCTTCAGGGCATGTGTTCTTTTACACTAGGCTTGATCATATTCTTGTGTTCACCATTATTTGGGGGAGTTTGGGGAGTATTTTGATTGGGGTAGGTTAGTAGACTGTTGGCCTAATGTGTTTGGGATAACCAGGCTGTCCTCCAAAGAGTTAGGTAATGGAGGTTCAGATACGAGTCAAAAGTGCTATGAAAAGGGAAAATAACTTCGGCCTCCCCAGAGGCCATGCCCTTGCCCCCGCCCCGTACCTATGGGGGAGGGGCCCGCATTGGTGCCAGTCCTGGGTTAAAATTCTACTTCTGGTGTACTTCTAAAACTGCAGGAGTCCCCTCTGGCCTAAGTGCTCATGTGGGCACCTTAGCCGAGAAGGGGTCTTCCAGTTCACTGTGACTGCTTGTTTGGGGCGCCCGTCCGGAGGCTGCCCCATCAAAAACTGGGGAGAAGAAATGAATAGGACCTTCTTTTAAGAAGAAATAAGCATATCCAAAAGCATAAGAAAACGTGCTCTCTATCATTAATAATCAGGAAAATACAAATCAAAACAACAACTAGAAGTCACCTCACACCATAGTGACTGGCACTTATCAGTAAGAACAATAACCAGTGTTGCTGAGGATGTGAGGGTAAAGGGACCCTCATTCACTGCTGGTGGGAATGTCAACTGGTCCAGCCATTTTGGAAGACAATATGGACATCCCCCTCCCAAATCAGGACTTTATCATCCATATGACCCAGAAATTCCACTCCTGGGAATGAACCCCAAGGATTCAAAAGCATAATGCAAAAAAGACATCTGCATTCCTTTGTTCCTTTCAGTGCTATGTACATACAATAACCAAAAGCATGGAAACAACCAAGATGCCCATGAACAATGACTGGATAAAGAAACAATGGTATATGCACACAATGGAATACTACTCAGCCATAAAAAAAAAACATAAAGCCATGCAATTTTCTGCAACATGGATGGACCTGAATAGTAACACGGTGAGTGAAATTAGTGAGAGGGAGAGGAACAAACTTAGAATAATCCCTTTCATAGGTAAGATCTAAAGAAACCTCATTAGATCAAGTGCCCAATGACGATAGAAACAGCAGGAAAGCTGGTCTTTGGTAGGAATCTTGGCACTGGGGCAGAGTTGGGGGGTGGATAAGTGAGGGAAGGGAACACTAGGACATTGAGGGGTAGAAGTGCCTGTCACAGAGGCAGGCTGGGGGAAGACAGGAAACTGGGGACACTGGTGAAGGGTAGAAGGGGCTGGATTGGTGTTCGAACAATATAACAATATATGCCTGAAACTCAATAACAGATATGTTTGTAATTGTGTGACTCACAGGGATTCAGTTTAAAAGAAAACCAATATCTTTTAAAAAAAGAAGGTGGAGAGTTTTGTCAAAGGACTAAAAATTATCAAAAATGTTTGAGTGGCCAAAGAGATAGTACAGTGGGTAGGGCGCTTGCTTCACATGCGGCCAACCAGGATTCAATCTCTGTCTTCCCATATGACTCCCAAGACACTACAGGAGTAATTCCTGAGTGCAGAACCAGAAACCCCCGAACATTGATGGATGCTCCAAAAACACAGAGAAATAAGTTTAAAAAAAAAAGTTCTAGACCTCAAATAATACAATATACAGGCCAGAAAACACTTGATGGCTGAGTACAGGGTTTGCATGCAGGAGAACCAATTCAATCCCCAGCAAGTCATGGTCCCCCAAGCACCACTGGAAGTGACCCCAACAACAGAGTAGGTGAACCATGAGCACCACTAGGTGTAGCCCAAGATCAGTATATCACCATCACTGTCATCCTGTTGCTCATCAATCTGCTCAAGCGGGCACCAGTAACGTCTCCATTGTGAGATTTGTTGTTACTGTTTTTGGCATATTAGATACGCCATGGGTAGCTTGCCAGGCTCTGCCATGCAGGCGGGATACTCTTGGTAGCTTGTCGGACTCTCCAAGAGGGGTGGAGGAATCAAACCCAGGTTGACTGTGTGCAAGGCAAATGCCTACCCACTGTGTTATTGTTTCAGCCCACAGCCTAAGATAAACAAATAAAATTTACAAAGATCAGAATAGATAAATTTAGTTGTAGATTAAATGCAGCTAAAGAGAAAATAAGTAAACTAGGATATAGGTCAGAAAAGATGTCCAGCGTAAAGCAGAAGACAAAAGATATAAGGGGCATTGAAGACTACATAGAATCTGGAATAATAAAGTGCTTTTACAGTAGACAATGCAAAAGAAAAATGGGCAATATATGTGAATGTGCATTTTTACAAAATTGGGTGTTGTGGGCTTTTTTGTGTCTACCCACCTGCTCAAGTTTATATGTTGAAGTCTAAACTTGCAGTCCCACATGATGTGACTATATTTGAAGATACAGTCTTTAAGAAAACAAGTAAGTTAAAATAGAAGGGCCCTTAATTAGGAAGGACCCACATTAGAAAGGACCTTAATCTAATATGACTGATACCCTCATGAGAAGAAGAAATCAGAGGACAGAAACCCACAAAGAAAAACCCAGACGAAGGTATAGGAAGAGTACAACCATCCACAACTCAGAGCAACCTCAGAAGAAACCAGTTATGCTCTTAGATTTGTAGCTCCCAGAATTTCCAGAAAATGCCTTTCTGAGCTTAATTTGTCTTATATGTTTTGGGCCACACCCTGTAGTGCATACGTGTCACTCCTGGTGGGGCTCAGGAGACCATAAACAGTGCCAGGGATCAAACTGGGTTTGACCTTATGTAAGGAAAGTCCCTTCTAGGACCATCACTGGGTGTAGCCCAAGACAAATGGACACAATTTACAAAGATGTAAATTTGTACTATGTCGCTGACTCACCATTTCTGCTTCTAAAACCACCTTTTTTGGTATTTCTTTATCATAGCCTTGCCACCCAATACAGAGTGTATTCAAAAGGCTGTTTTATCTCCTTGTAATCTGGGAAATGCAACTAAAAACCTCTGTCACCAGTCATCTACCAGAATGGCTAAACTTCAAGTCTCTGACATGACAATTCCAAAGTGTTCCTGCAGCTGTCAACTCCATAGAACCTTGTAGAATATTGTCTCATGTTGGGGAAAAAGACTAGGGAAAGAAACTCTGAGACAAAGAAACAGACACTGTCCCTACCCTTCTTGGACTTCTGTCTAGGGAGAGAAGCAGCTAATGGAAATAACATAATAAACGCTCTGATTGTGAAATCATAACTGCTTTGAGAACACACTGCAAGAATTTTGAGCCCAAATTCTTTTATTTTTATAAAGTTGTTCTCAATAATTTATTGCGTTCAATATTTCAATACCAATTCAGCCACCATTCCAACTTCCCACCACCATTATTTTGAATTTTCCCAACCACCACCCAAGCCTGCCCCAAGAGCAGGTCCTAAATAATTTATTTTGTATTGCTTGTTATGAATAGTACTCTAGAAATGATCAGAAAAGTTTTCCTTAGAAGAAAGTGTTTGAAGATTGTTGTCTCTCACCCTGGAGCTATTGAGCCCTTGTATAAGAGATTGCTGATATTTTGTAATAGGTTGAGCCTGTGTGCTAATATTTTTTTAATGGAGCTTGGGTTGCCTTCTACTTCACATCCTATTCAATGTGTGCTACTCCTGGTACATCAGTGGTATAGTATGAGACGCCACGGCTGCGCACTCCAGGAATGCTAAAATTTTAAATAAGGTGATACAGCTGCAGTTAAATTTTTGACTAGATGGTGACTTTGGGGTCTGGAGGCATCTCTGCAACTTATTGATCTCTTCTGAGATTTTTTTGTGAGCCCCTGGATCATGGCCAGTTAATGAGCTTATATAACACCAAAGAGCCCAGAATTTTGGAATGAAGAAGAGAGCGTGTTCCAGAACTCTCCTATCAGGAGAGTCTCCAATCCAGGAGAACTGGATTGAAGCCATGGGTGCCCCATGAAGCTTGGTGCTCCTTTTGGGTTTTCAAATACCTCATCAGCTTTTGTTCAAAGATGAGATTTGGGGAGAGAAGAGGAAAGAAGAACTCTTCCGGGTCTCGCTTAGTCCTTCCTTATTCTTCCGAGTCTTGCTCTGATTTCCTCAAAACAGCAACTGTGCTGATAGAGTGAATTGGTGCTGGAATATTGTACCAAGAAACTCAATTAATTATTAATACCTTTGTACAGCTCAGTTTGTTAATATTATTTTTGGTGTAAAATAGATAAATAACTTAAGAACAAAACCAAAACCGAAGCTCCCCATCAAGACTGAATTCATGGGTGTATAGGGGCCTTGCCTGCGTAGGAGAACCCTCTACTTGGCTTAATGCCCTGCTGTTGCCTTCTTGATTTTTTTTTTTTCTTTTTGGGTCACACCTGGCGATGCACAGGGGTTACTCCTGGCTCTGCACTCAGGAATTACCCCTGGCGTTCCATTAGGACCTGAATCACTGTTTAACCTACTCAAACACTGGGAATTCTAGCTGGACTTTGTACTTCTTTTTTTTATTTTTTAAATTTTGGGGTCATACCCAGCGATGCTCAGGGATTACTCCTGGCGGTGCTGGGGGACCATATGGGATGCTGGGAATCCAACCCAGGTCGCCCACGTGCAAGGCAAACGCCCTACCCACTGTGCTATCTCTCCAGCCCCTATTTTATTCTATTTTACATCTGCTTTTTGTGTCACACTCAGTGAGACTCAGGCATTCTACTGGCTCTGCACTCAGGAATTACTCCTGGCGGTGCTTGGGGGACCATATGGGATGCTGGGAATTGAATCCAGGTTGGCCGCATGCAAGGCAAACATCCTACCCATTGTACTATCACTCAAGCTCCTCCATATGTTTCTTTATATCCCACATATAAGAGATATCATAGCATTTATTTATTTTTTATTCTGCCACCCCACATTTCCATTTTGCACTGGGCCCTTCAATTTATGTAGCTTGACTGGCCCGCAATGGACTATCCATGTGATCTTGAAGTGACAGTTTAGTCTGCTCCTTGGGAGGTTCATCTGGCAAGGAATGTTGTACATGTAGACCTCCTGGGCCAAGACCTGGTGAGCAAGAATCTGCATTTGAAAAGCTCTCCTGGCAATTTAACCTAAGAGGGTGAGAATGTCCACAGAGACCAACCTTATCACCCATATGTGCCAAGAGAGGAGTAGATGCCTGCCCTGTTCCCTCTGGGTGGCCTGTGACTTGACTTGGTCAGTGATGATGGATGTTGGCATCTCTGTATGAATGATTTACCTGAAACCGTCCCTTTTTCTCCAAGAAAAGAGATATTCTCAAATGTTAGAACTGACTTCCTACAGTCGACAGGAAGAATGACCTGTGTCTACTCTGTGAAGCCTGGAAATGAAAGTGTTGCAGGATAAGTCAAAAGTAGGGAGAATCTGAGGTTTGGTACCAAAACCTAACTCCTGGCTCAAGGTCAACTCAAAGTTAAAATTGTCCCTGGGCATTTTGATGACTTAATCCAGTTGTCTAACTTCAGTTCATTGGAATCAGGTTTTCTATTTTTTGCTACCAAAAGAGGTGTGAAGGGTGAATCCCTCTTATTTTTTGCAGGCATAAAATTATTTTTTATATTGCTTTGTTACAAACACCATGGTAAATGGAATTATCAAATATAGTACAGTAAAAGAAAATTTGTGAAAATTGTTATATCGCACAATGGTGTAATTAAAGTCATTGTCTGAAGATTTGCTGAGTTGTTTCTTACTAGTTAAGCCTTCTGTATTATTGTTTTCACTTATTGAGCTTAGTGGACTTCTATGCTACTTTCTCATCTAATTTGCTCTCCTACTGGGCTGTCAATAATGTGGAATTCGAAGGTGTCACATGACTGTGTATGCGATTGTGTACTCCAGGGACTGTATTACTGGAATGATTCTTCGACTTGGCACCTCTGGAGATGAATTGTGAAAGCTGTGACACTAGGTGGTTTATATGCCAGAGGCTGTGGGGTGTGGGTGCAGCTGCTTGGACTTCTGCCAGTACAGAAGGCGGGGTAGGCTACTCGCCCCCACTCCCAGAAACCCCAGAGTTTTTAGCCCAAAGACTAGTGTGCCTGGGAGTCTCATTGGCTTAGTCGAGAAGTTGAGCGAGAGGCTGTGGTGTGTGGGTATGGGTGTGGTGGTGAGGTCTTCAGTAGGGTGGGGACTCAGCTCAACCCCCTGAAGAAGGGCTCAGAGCTTGGATGAACCCCTCTTTGAATAAAGTGACCGTCAGAGCTAGAGAGGTACACTATGCTGGGATGGTGTGTTTAACCGGTATGTGTTGCTTGGGCTCTCCAGCCTGGTTATTAAGTTGCAGAAAGTCACCGGATCATCACCATCTTACCATATTTTCACGTGTTTTACTTTCGATGACACAGTCCTTTTGGGGGGGTGGGGAGGAGGGTGTACACCCATTGATATTCTGGGATTACTCCCGGCTCTGAGCTCAGGAATCACTTCTGGTGGTGCTTTGGGGCTGTGCTATTTCTCTAGCCTCAACCCTTAATCAAAATTGCTTTTTGTTTGTACGTGTTTTTCCTCTGTTTCAATAGATGCCAATTAACTATAGCTATTAATGGAGGAGCAGCAAATTCTGGTGGATAATTATAGGTTTCCACCTGGGTGGAACTTCCTCAGGTGGTTTGCTGAGTCAACAATGCAAGAATTAAAAGTTCATTTCCACACTGGGAGTATGTGGCTGAACACTCCTCTAACCAAAACCAGTCTCCCCCCCACACTCCCCATGTTCATTGTCCCCTTTAATTTTAACTTAAATATTCCATTATCTCAAGGAAATGATTAACCAAGTCATTCTTTAATACAACAGGTCATTTATTCATTGAGAGCATTCTGATCCAGGTTTTATTTCTCTCTGAGGAAATGCAACACCCTACCAAAGAATTGGCTCCATGCAAGATTGTTGAACTTTATTGCATTAAGTCCAGGCACACTCATAAACAGTCTTAATATTACAATGGTCTATTCAGTGAAGCAAAAATAGTTTTATTTAGATACATTTATTTAGAGGAATATGAGATAATTAGGGAGGAAGGAGAGAGGGAGAAAGCACGAGGAAAGGAAGGGAGAGAGATTGAGTGAGAAAGAGAGAGAGAAAGGAGGGAGTAAAAGAGTGACACAGAGAGAGAGAAAGAAAGAGAGAAGGAGACAGACAGACAGACAGAAGCATTTAAGGGAGAACCCAGGATGAATGAGAGAGTTCACATCTCCTGTCTCATGTGGAGATGCAGGCCAATCTCTAGATTAGAGAAGGCGTCAAAAGTGACACAGCCTTTAAAGTCACAAATCTAACTGAAAATATAAATAATTAGTTATCAAAGGGATGGAAAAGTTTTCTAGCTGAACCATTTTATTTCTATGGATTAATTTGTTTAAAAACCACACTACAGGGGATAGAGAGATAGTCTAGCAGGATGGGCACTTGGGCTGACCTAGATTCGACCCCCAGCACCTCTGACCCTGTCAGTAGTGATCCCTGAGCACAGAGCCAGGAATAAGCCCTGAACACAGCCAGGTGGGCTCCCCCCCAAAAAAAACACCAGACAAACGAGCAAACAAAAGTAAAAATTATAGATAGGCTAATGCCCACCCAGCACCCCCCTCCCCCTCCTTCTTCCTGGATGTCAACTTTGTCCTAAAGTTGGTGTTTCTCAATCCAGTGTATGGTTTTGTAATAATGTACTTTTTGCAGTATTTCCTTTTCCATTCAGGAGTTTGAGTTTACCCCGGTTAGTAGCCTGGATAGACTCAGGACAAGCTGCTCAAGAGCACAAAAGAGCCTCTATAAGGCTGTTTCTGCGGACCTGCTTGTGACAGTGAGGAAGTCTGAACTTTCCAGATGCATAAGCTCAAGTACAGCTGCAGAGTGAAATGTCAATCTACAGTTAAAACTAATCATTTCTGTGTTTTATGTGTTCAGGGCAGTTATATGAAATGACAAAAGTCACTCAGATGGGGAGGAAATCTGAATTCTTAGGTCCTCGTGTGCTTTTAAACCAACTTGTATTTCAAAATTATTTCAAACTTCCAGAAAAATCAGGAAATAGTGCACAAAAAATTCCCCATAAGCATTTTCCCAGGCTGTCTGCTTTTTTGTCTTCATTGTTTTGAACACTTTTATTGTCTCTTTCAATGCTCTTTCTGTCATCTGAGAGAGGTCACCTGTATCTTTTATGGCCTTTAGCTAGAACACCTCTGTGTTTCGATAATAGTAATGTTGTGATCTTAAATATTCATAACATAGAAGTTCAAATTTCTGATACAGGAAATTCAATACCAGAGCAGGATTAAGCCATCATCAGCAATCCATACTGAAATATTGGTATATTTCTTTCTAGTAATCCTGAGAGCAAATCCCGACACACAAACTGGCCCTCTGTGGAGTCCAGGATTACATGTTGCTTTTTTATGGTCAAGCCCAGTCTTCTCTTTTGTTTATTTGCTTTGGGGTACCGTGCTTGGAAGAGTACCTACTGTATTCTCTCTCCTTCCCCAGTTTCTTTTGGCCACACCTGGTCGTGCACAGGGCTTATTCCTGACTCTGTACTCAGAGATTAGCCCTGGCGGGGCTTCAGACAGCATTTGGGGTACCCAGGGATTAAAATGGGGTTGGCTGCACTTAATTAAGGAAAGTGCCTTACCTCCTGTACCGTTTCTCCAGCCCCCTCAAGCCTAGTTTCAAACGATCCCTTGTTTCTGAAGCTGAGCATGCTCCCTGTGTGATCCCTCTCACGTGTGGGGTAAGGGTTGGTGCTTGGGGCACACATGGCAGTGCTTAGGAGCCGTACCTGGCACTGTGCTCAGCAGAGACGGTAGCGTGCTCACGGGACCATAGGTGGTGCCAGGGGTAGAACTGTGGTTGGCCGCAGACAAGGCAAGTGCCTCAAGTCCTTTACTATCTCTCCAGGCCGACCGGCTGCTTAAAAATACATTTAATTTATTTCCTTGGGGGTGGGTGGTGGGGCACACAGAGTGGTGCTCAGCGTTTACTCCTTTACTCCTTACTCACTGGCCCCACCAGGCCTGCTGGCTCTCATAGACCCTTGGGATACCTTTTCTGTTCTGTCCGAGGGGCTAAGAATATGACTACCAGGATGTGGATCTTGCACAGCAAATGTGAACTTAAAGAATCAGTTTAAACAGCAGCTTCTACCTTGTGGAGATCACAGCGAGGCATGGGGCAGAGTCAGGCACATGGGTGAGAGGGAGATGACCCGTTATTTGGGTGACCTAACAGAACCACTCACCCAGCTGACTCTGTTTCCTCGGCTCTGCAGCGGTGCGGGTCATACTGGCCTCACAGATTGTTGGGAAGTTAAGTCATGTCTGGGGAGGACTCACAAGGCGCCCTTACAGGCCAGCGATCATTTTTCCTTCCTTATGCTTGTGCCCCAAGATTTAGTTTCTGTGATTAAATTGGAGTGTTGATGGGTGGATGAGACGCAGACACACAGCCCTGTGTCTGCTCATGAGAGGTGATGTGGGAGGTGACACTTAAGTCATTTCTTCCCCAGTCTTAATGCCAGTTACCTGGTTTCTGTACGAACTGAGATCATGTGCTTCACCCCTCTCCCCCTCCCCCGACATATTCTACCACAGAAAACCTGGTGGCTGGTGGCGTGCAAAAGGGTTTTGTTTACGTAGTCATAGCAAAGGAAATATAGATCTGTTCACTTGAACACTTTGGTTAGTCTGGCTTCATTAATATTCTGAAATTTACTCATGAGATTGAAAGGGGATTTCCTCCTCCCAGATAACAGGTAACTTCTTTGGGGTTTTTTCTATCTAGAATCGTCAAGATGGAAAGAATAGACATTCATGAAAATTTTATAAACAGTCATGAAAATACAAACAGTAGCACATTATTTCTATTTTATTCTTTGTTTTGTTTTTATGTTTCTGTGCTCAGGGATCACTCCTGACAGTGCTCGGGAGATCGTGTGTGGTGCCAGAGATGGAACCATGGTCAGCTACTATACAAGGCACGCTCCTTCCTGCCTGTAGTATTCTCCAGCCACTGTTCCTATTTAATTCTTTCTAAAAGACGGCACAATGAGTCAATCATGAAATCTAGTGGTCCCTAGTAGACTTTTTTCTTTTGCTTTTTGGGTCACACCCAGCAATGCTCAGGGGTTACTCGTGGCTTTGCACTCAGGAATTACTCCTGGCAGTGCTTGGGGGACCATATGGGATGCCGGGGATCAAACCCGGGTCAGCTGCGTGCAAGGCAAATGCCCTACCTGCTGTGCTATCACTCCAGCCCCCCAGTAGACTTTTTAAATGGTGTTTTTTTTTCAAGTGGAAGAGCATTTAGTGAAAACAGTAGCCCCTGAGCTTTATTGGGTATGACCCCAAATATTGCCCCCCAAAAGAAAATGAAACACAGCAGCTGTTTAATGCTGGTACTTTACTGGGTTGGAGACATTAATGAGGTGAGAAGCCCTGGGAAACCCTCTCACATTGGGTCTTATACGCCAGGAGGCCGTGCAAACAGGTACGCATAGGGGACTATTGATATGTAAGTCTGCAGTTCTGAGTAGAATTGAACTTGTCTTTTTCCACGACATCCAGAGAGTGCTGAAAGTCACACAGATGGCTGCAGTCACCGGAGGGAGAAAAGCAAGACCTGAGTCATGAGGCTGCCAGTGTTTGTGACAGAAAGACTAGGAGACACTAGAAAAAAAGAGTGGGAGTCAGGGGTCAGAGAAAAAGGCCATTTGTGTGTACATCCTGGGGCTGCAGTGGGAAAAGTGGTTCACAGTTGAAGCGTAGGCGAGGGTCAGCAAGACTTGTGTCCCTCTCCCAGGAAATAAGACCAGGAGAAAGGCCAGCAGGTTTCAGGGCTCACCTCTCACTGCGGATTCAGAATTCAAAGCCCATAATTGCTTTACCTTATTCCAAGTTCTTTTTCGTTTTCAGTGGGGACCACAACTGGCAGTGTTCCGAGCTTACACCTGGCTCTGTGCTCAAGGATCACTCCTGGCAAGACTCAGGGAACCAGATGTGGTGTCAGGAATTGAACCCAGAACAGAGCATGGAAGGCAAGCACCCTCCCTGCTGGACTGAAGAGAGGGACAAAAGGCGAACAGGTAGGGTGAGATTAGGAATATGGCTCTAGGAAAAGGAATTATTGGTATGGAATGTCCGGAGGGTAGGCCTTGGTGGGACCTGATAACCCAGATGACTGAGCATCAGAAGATAATAATCTCACCCCTGTTTGAATGGCCCACATTCTTGGAGCACAAAAAAATAAATGCCCAACACCCTCCCCTCTAGCTCCCATTTTGTTTAAAAAAAAGTTATGAAAGAGGAAAGGTTTTTGCCTTTCTCTGGAATATGCTTCAGGAAACCTTCACATAATTGGTGAGCCTCCCTGTCTTCTTTCCCCTTCTTTTCCCCTTTTCCCTTCCCTTAAATAAAATCGGAATTCAGCCATTCAATCTCAAGTCCCTTGCTTTCTTTCCTTTTTTTTTTTTACTTTTTGGGTCACACCTGGCCATGCACAGGGGTTACTCCTGGCTCTGCAATCAGGAATTACCCCTGGCAGTGCTCAGGGGACCATATGGGATGCTGGGAATTGAACCCGGGTTGGCTGCATGCAAGGCAAATGCCCTACCCGCTGTGCTATTGCTCCAGCCCCTCCAGTCCCTTGCTTTCAATTTTGACTTGGAGAGGTCAAGAATTGGGGGGCCTGTGCCCACTATAACACCATCTATCTTAATTCAAGTTCTTAAGGGAAAAGGAAGAAAAGAAAGCTTAGTCTACCTATTTGGAACATCAGCTCTATTTTTAGTTCTATGTGCTTTTCTGGATTTTTCTGGATTTCTTTCCTTTCTGGCTACATTAGACATGGCAATAGCTTTAATAAAACAAAGAAGTAAAGTAGAAGGGGGAAGATCATTAAGAGTTATAAGGAGTGCTTCTTAAAATTACCATAATATTCAAGTGAAGAAGATGGGCTGAATCTATCACCTATTATTTCCAGTATTTTTTTTCCTTTTGGGCCACACCCGGTGATGCACAGGGGTTACTCCTGGCTCTGAATTCAGGAATTACTCCTGGCGGTACTCGGGGGACCGTATGGGATGCTGGGAATTGAACCCGAGTTGGCCACGTACAAGGCAAATACCCCATATGCTGTGCTATCGCTCCAGCCCCTGTTTCCAGTATTTTTGGTAATCTGCTTGTCTGCTTGTGCATTAGAATTGATTCTTTGCTTCATTCTGGACGTATACAGTTCCCTTTGTCCCTTTGGAGGTTCTGCATATGCTGCCTCTATTCAGGGGAAATGAATTTCCAGAATCGTACATTGAATGATCGTGCAATGAATGCTAAAAGAAAAATGAACCTGCAACAACTTGACAGCTGGCATCTTCCTAAAAATCTCAATTTTCTCATTTAATGAAATACAAGTGATTTTCAATTTCAGCAACTCAGATAAAATAAATGATCTGCTTTGAATCCCAAAGGGAAAGAGTGCTGAATTTCATTGAAATCCTGATAAGAAGAGGTTTGGAATAAGTGTCACAGCAGCTCATAGCTAATGTATATCCCATTTTGCTTGTTTGCTCTGAAATCCTGAACATTAGAGCCAGTGGAATAGTAGCAAGTTAGGACTGATGCTTTGCATATGGCAGACAAGAGCAGCCCTGGGCTATGAAAATGTGTGTGCTTTTCAGAGGCAGGGTGGGGTGAAGGGGACAGGGTGGGGGTGGTGGGAGGGATGCTGGGACCATTGGTGGTGGAAAATGGGCACTAGTGGAGGGATGGGTACTAGATCATTGTATGACTGAAACGTAAGCATGAAAATCTGTAAGTCTGTAACTTTGTCTCATGGTGATTCACTAATAAAATTAAAAAAAAAATAAAAAGAACCACCCCCCCCAAAAAAAAAAGAAAAGAAAATGTATGTGCTTTTCAAAGAAGCACAAATACCAGACAAATACAGCCTCACTCCTCTGTGGTATAAGGAGCATCAAACAGGGAATAGGCTATATTCTATGGCAGATCCTTGATCTTGCATTACAAAATGCAGACTGCCAAGGGCTCAGGGAAGTGAGGGGGAATGAAGAGGTGGGGGAGAAATGATGCAAGGACAGTGGTGGAGGGTCTGGGGCTTTTTGGTGGTGGTGAAGTTGCAATAACTCTGCACATCAACACTACTGTTAATCACGTTACCTATGCTATATTTTTAAGTGCATGCTTTTCAACTTTCCTAGTGATGTTCAACTTTCCTTGCCTCCTCTTGACACTTTCTGCCTCTCCTCTCCTGTGCCTTTCCTCTCATTCTTGCTCCATCTGTTTAGGCATCTGTCCTACTTCCCTTCCCCTACCCCACCAAACCCTCCTATGTGTGTAAATCTGTGTGTAAGAGGATTAATCACAGAAGTAGAGATGATGGTGAAATTGGAGTTAGCCAATATGCCCATTAGCAGAAGACTAGGGAAGGTTCATTCTGACACATTGACAGCCTTGGGTATAAGCAGGTCTGAGGCTGTATCTGACAGCCTCAGGGCATAGTAGGTTTGTGTAATTGTGTCATCATTGAGGATTGTGTAATTACAGTCTGTGATGTTGACACAGTGATGAAGTTTCCTAACAACACATTTCTCAGAAAACATCCCCAATATTAAGTGATGCTTCTATGGAATACTATACAGCCCTTTAAAAAGAACGAGTTGAAGCTATATGTAATACTATGTGAGGATTTCCAAGATACACTTTTAGGTAAAAATAGCAAGGTCACAGCAAAACACTATATATTAACCAACTTAAGTTTTTTTTTTAAAAAAAAAACTGGAGAGATATACCTTAGCTTGTTGAAACTTCTGGCTTGTGATGATGGAGATGAAGTTTGGAAGTCACGGAGTAAAGAAAAATGGTTGCTTGTTTATTTTTGTTCTGTTTGCATGGGCATCACTTTGATTTTTTTTAATTGTTTTTGCTCCTGGGTCACCCAGTGGTGCTCAGAGCTTACTCCTGGCTTTACACTCAGGATTACTCCTGGTGGGCTCAGAGGACTGTATAGTGTGTGAGGGAACCAACCCAGGTCTACAAGTTCCAGGCAAATGCCCTACTCACAGTACTATGGCTCCAGCCCATTGTCACTTTGACTTTTTTTTTTTTTTTTGCTTTTTTTGGGTCACACCTGGCGATGCACAGGGGTTACTCCTGGCTCTGCACTCAGGAATTACCCCTGGCCGTGCTCAGGGGACCATATGGGATGCTGGGATTTGAACCCGGGTCGGCCGCGTGCAAGGCAAACGCCCTACCCGCTGTGCTATCTCTCCAGCCCCTGTCACTTTGACTTTTAAAGAGTTACTGTGTTTCTAAAGAGTCAAGAGTTATATTCATGAGTTATTGTGTAGATTAAAAATTAAAACACTTTTAGCATTTTTTCTTTTTCTTTTTTCTTACTCTGATAACATTCTCAGGCAGGAAATGAATAGAAAGAAAACAGTTGGGTAGATAGACTTCCGTCGCTCACACTTGGGTCCCAGTGTTGCCTCTTTATGATTTCCTTCCTGTGATCTGACACGAGACAATCATTTTAGGTATGTCTCTATGGTGAGAAACAGCATTTTGCTTTGCTGCAACCATCTTAGGGCATAACAATGTTTCTGCAACACTTATTTATTTATTTATTTATTTATTTATTTATTTATTTATTTATTTTTCTCATAAAACTAGGCCAGAATCCTTTCACTTCCTCCAAAGACCACATAATTTAAGAGTAAATTTTGTTCCTAAATGCCAATTGTGGAAACCAGAAAACATGTGTTGTCTTCCTGGCCCTAAGCATAAAGAAAGCATCTTCAGAAATTCGATGGAAATTCTGGGAATAAAAGTTGCAGGATATTTATTCCTAATTAAGTTGAAAAGGGAAAATAGTAAAATGGCTGAGCGTCCTAACATGTAACCTTAATTGGAACTTAACAATGCAATTGTAATGGTGGGGAGAAGACGTAATGACTTTTATCCTACCTTTGTTACAGCTCTTTGTAGCACTCCAAAAAAATCTATGCATCCTCACCCCATGAATCAGAACCCAATTATTTTATATTGGTTTCATGCTTTTACTCAAGAGAGATCCATAAATTGTTCTAAATCACTTCTTTTATTTGGAATCAATAGTGTCTGCCAAGTGGGTAATATTTCTCATTAAAACATCACCTCGTATAATTGGTATAATTACTTCAAAAAGAGATATGCTGCAGCACAATTCACCATTTTTAGGTTTATAAAATCTAATTATGTTCCTAGCACATATTTCATTCTTAGTGCTCTCAAAAAAGAACATACACTTGGACAAAGTCCAAGCATTTGTAATAATGTCTTGCAAAGAATCAAATTAAGTGTTGCCTGTAGTACTGTCTTGCAGTATTTTGATTAGAGAAAATACGAATATTTGGTCATTCTGATGACCAGAACATATTTCTCATGCATATGTGGTCTCTGTTCATAGTTCCTAGCTCACAACTCCAAATAGCCTCGGGGACTTCCTAAGGGTTGTGAACGATGAAAGTAATTTTTTGTTGTGGTTATGAAGGTAACTTCTGTAAAATGTGAGGGGCAGAGAGGCAGCTAGTTATCTAAGTACAAACCTTATGTTCAGAGGGATGGAACTCTCCCGGTCCCCCCTCCCAATCCCATCACACTTCCACTTAGCACTCTGAAGATGATAGAGTGTTAGAAATGGACTTCAAATACCAGCTGCCAATTTTAGCCCTAACAAAGTCCCCGAAGGAGGGGCTTCTGTATTGGTGAACATGTCAGATTGGGGGAGATGACTTGAAAACCTTATGCCTTTCCTTCAGACCTGGCCAGGTGCCTCTCCTTTACCTGGCTCTCTAGCATTACATCCTTTATATATAGATATATATATATATAGAGAGAGCAAATGGGGTGTTCAGAGTTCTGCGCCGTTCTGGCAAATTGAACCTAGGAAGACTGTCCTGGGAACTGTGAGTTTAGAGTGGGTCGTTCAGAACCACAGATAATAATCTGACGACAGGCAACTGAGATCTGAGCCTGGGAACTTTCATCCGCCAGTGAGGCTTGCGGCCGGCCTCAGAGTGGGGGTTGGGGGGTGTCTCTGCAGATGTCCCTTGACTAGTGGATAGGACACTGTCTCCCAGTGGGTAGCGTCAGCATTCAGTTGCCTTCACTGACACCAGAAAGTTGGAGCCAGGAACCTGACACAGGCCTCCAGCAGCAACCTCTGAGAAACAGCTCCTCTTTGCAAAGCTGTTCTGAGGCTGAGGGTGTGAAGGGCGCCCTGAGAGAATGTTGGGAGCTTTCGGGCTGAGATGGAGAGTTTGCTCCAATCTGGAAGCTTCTCTGGGCAATTTGGGATCCGGATCTCACAGGAGTGGAAGAGAGAACCTCCTTCAGCCTGGTTGTCTATCTCACTCCAGAGGCACCTGTGCGGAAGGTGGTCAGTACAGACCATTGAGATCCTGAAACTGTTTCTATAAGACATTTGCTTGCACCTATTTTTCATGTGGGGCTTCGGGTACAGATTTCACTTGCAGAAAGTGGATCCATTGCTCACCTTTTTGTCTGACCATCTCATTCCTACACCACAGTCCCATGCTGCCTCTCTATCAAAGGGAAGATAACTGAAACTATAAGAAGAGAAGGGGGGCACCCTCTGATTGAGCCAGATAGACTGACCAAATAGCATCCCCCTGTTACTGGAGGACCACGTCATAAAACCAGTCAGTTTTCTCATATCTTCAGCATTCTTTCTTACTTTCATAACAACAAACTCCTAACCCAAGAAAATGGGAGAGCACACACACACACACACCAAGTGAACACCCCTCAAAATATACTTCAATTCTGTCTCCTCCTTTGCTTCTTTGTGAAAGTAGGGATGGGCAAGGAAGAGACTTGAATAGGAGAAAAATGGAGGTGCCCTCATCGGCATTAAAATTTTGGAGATGGAGGAGTCTATTTGATTTCAGCACTGTTGAGTATAAATCTGCCTTTCTTTCCTGCTTTTTCTCTCACTTACTGCCCTCTTTATGACAAGTCAGGGAGGCTTTTTCTCCCTCTTTCTCTCTTCCTCCTTCCCCTTAACCCGTATGTATGGTGCATTTGTTTAGGAAGCAGCAATCTAAAAAAAGGTTATAAGACTCAGGAAAAGAAAGTTAATAATAAGCCCAAGGACTTGATGGATAAAAGATGCACATATGTCCCCAGAATCTATATAAAATTCTGACAGTGGAAGGTGAAGGTAGAGGTGGAGGCGGATGGGATCAGGGAAAGAAACAGACATTAGCCACGGGAACACTTGTCCAGAGAGAGCATGTAACATGGCAAGCGAATCCCCACATGTTGATCCCAACCTGTAACTGATGGCAAGGTCACTGTCCCCTTCTGGGAGAGATATTCATGAGCGCCAGTGTCCAGTGGCTGCCAACTCACTGTCCTACCACATGATCCCTTTTTACCTCTCTCTACAGTGCCAAAAATCACCTGGTATTCTTTAGCCTTTCAGTTTTTCCTTCATCCCCCTTCTCATCCCTACCAATGAAAATGAAAACTCCTTGGGCCGGAGAGATAGTATGGGAGTGAGGGCATTTACTTTGCAGTCACTTCTAACGAACCCTCATTCAATCCCTGCCGGGACATATGGTCCCCTGAGCACCACTGGGGACCACGGGAGCACTCCTGAGCACAGAGCCAGGAATAGCCCCTGAGCATCCCAGGTGTGACCCAATCACCAAATGAAAACTTCTCAACAAACAATGATTTGACCCCTATTTGGGGGAATCTATCCCTGCACCCCAAAGTTTGAAGACATCATCGAATACTTAGGAATAAAAGAATGATGGGAAAACAGTGTCCACTT
Source organism: Sorex araneus (assembly GCF_027595985.1). Taxonomy (NCBI): domain Eukaryota; kingdom Metazoa; phylum Chordata; class Mammalia; order Eulipotyphla; family Soricidae; genus Sorex; species Sorex araneus. The sequence continues at coordinate 9,179,593 of NC_073306.1, forward strand.
ACAAGGTGGCTTTGTGATCAAGCACCGGAATTTCCGAGCACACTACCCACCCCACAACCTCAGTTTTCAGCCCATTTAGTCCCAATGAGCCCCCGAGGGAAGAGGTGAAACCGGAAATGTCTCCTGTGCTCAAAATTGTCGTGCGGGTGAGGACAGGCATTGCAGGAAACAGCCCTCTTCCCTCTCCAGGGAGCGAGAAAGAGCAGTTCTGAAGGCTGAGCTCACCACAATAGAACCGCATGTACCCAGAAGGTCGAGCAACGCTGCAACCCTCTAAGTCTGACTAGGGCTTTTTGGACGCGTAGCACATTGCAGCTGTAACTGACGTGCGCGGGGAAAATGTGCTTCACATGTTCGCAGGTGAATTTCATAAGCTTGGTAAATATCAAAGATTCCCTTCAGTCTTTTGTTAAGTCTGTCTCCCATTTGACCTACCTCTCGCTTCATTCTATTCTTCCTCTGCAGAAAGAATAAAGCAAAGGCAAGCGATCATTTACATGGATGTTTCATTTTAGCATTTCACTAATAATCATGTAGAATATACTCCTCTCAGAATATATAAGATACCCAATCCAAGAGCATGTTTCAGGATAAATAGAATTTATAGCAGGGAATATGTTTTAATATACTGGACATCATAATGTTCTGTGTGTGTTGTGTGTGTGTGTGGGGGGGGGGTGGAACGGGAGGGAGGACACAAAGTGACCAGAGACACAAAGTGACCACAGTGTGAATGATATTTTGAAAATGTAAAGAGGACTATCAGTAGAAAAGAGATGAATTGTGAGGAATTATTAATATGCTGAACATTAAATGGTCTCTGTAGAGAGTGTGACCCCAGGAGCCCAGAGGAGACCAAGCAGAAGCCAGGCTGCACGGGCGTCCTCACGGAACACTCTTAGTTCTCTTTATTTTATTCTTTACAAAAATCCCAAGCAAAACAGATGCCTGCTCAGATGCCGGACACCTAGTAGGCGCCTTGATTATTTTTATTTATTTGAGGGGGGGGGGCGGTCAGCACGGGAGTTTTTACCTGCTCCGTTTCCGACGTGGGCCTCCTTAGGCAACCTGGTGATCCTCACAGTGGGTAGGGCGTTTTCCTTGCACATGGCCGACATGGGTTCGATTCCTCCGTCCCTCTCGGAGAACCCAGCAAGCTACTACTGAGAGTATCCCGCCCGCATGGCAGAGCCTGGCAAGCTCCCCGTGGTGTATTTGATGTACTAAAAACAGTAACAACAAGTCTCACAATGGAGATGTTACTGGTGCCCGCTCGAGCAAATTGATGAGCAATGGGACAACAGTGCTACAGTGATACAGGGGGGGTCTGCAGAGGTGCTCAGGAGACCCTGGACCCCAGTGGCAATATTCAACCAAATGCGGCCATGGGTTCAATGCATGGGCCTGTGGATGTGGTGCTCCTTGGGCCCCGAGGGGCTAGGGGAGTCCAGGGCTGCACCTCAGGGTGCTCCAGTGACTGTGTGGTGCTGGGAATCAAACTGAGGTTGGGCATGTACCCTAACCACTGCACTATCTCCCAGCTCCTGTAGGCAACTTTAACTACTCATTCTTTTATAATCAACGGGCCCGGGGAGATGACTTAAAGATCTGGAGTGTAGGCAGGACACCCAAGTTTCATCCTCAGCACCACCCAACCCCCTCAGAGCACTGTTGGGTGTGACCCCGATTTTGTATTTCCTATTTTGAAAATCGCCCACCTTTCAGTAATGACGCGGCTGGTCTACGAATCCTTGTTGAACCGATGCCCTAATGAGCCTCAGTGTGGAGGGGATCCTGAGGTCACTTTAGGGTTCAGCAGAGAGGCAGCTGGTGATTAGCCAGTGACGCCTGCATGGCTTACGGGCCAACAGACCGCCCAGATTTGGACAAATATCTAGTTTTGACAATAATTTTATGCCATCTAACTTACACATAGTTGATTGTAAAAGAACAACCTTTGAATCCTGTCTCCGCTACCTCATTAATTCTGCTAAACTGTAATTAACTCATCAGTGACTCCACAGGAGAATAATACTGCTCACCACGCCTGAACAAAGAGAGTTCCTGATCGTCACTCATCAGCACGCGACAACGCTCTTTGTCCAAAATCAAAATGAGGAAAGAGCAAATCCCTAACTTCTCCACTGAAAGTAGCAGGGGGAAAATAAAACAGCCAGCACGCTAATTAATTACTCTCCTGTCGCTCTCTTGGTTTAGTTTGTTCTTGGGAACTCAAAGACATCTATTCAAGATAACTTTAAGCACTAAAATAAAAAATAAACTAGATTTCCCTCTTGCAAGTAAGTGGTAAAATCTTGATTTCAAAGAGCTTCCTTAGCCTTTAGCTCAGTACCATTTGTTATGCATTATTTATCTTGCATGTAGCAGAGAGATCTGTGCCTTGCCATGAGGGAAAACAAAGTGATTATAGCTCAGACATTTTTTAAATATAAGAAGCATATCTAAAATCGTTGCCTTTGTGACCACAAACATTTTTTTCTTTTTTGTATCTTAAGTCTCTATTTTTTTTAAGAACTGAATTGAATTTATGTTGAAGGAGACTCCATATAATGTTGGGTTACAAGCCAGTCTCTTTCCCATATGAATTTTGACCACACAGTCCTACTTCTTCAAGTGTGAAATCCTGTTGAAGTGATTTTCCAAAATATTTTGTGGAAAATAAGAATGAATAGAAGGCAAGTTCTCATTCACGACCCCCAAGCAGGAGACAAACTCATCAGGCAGTAGGGTCTGTTCTAGAATTGATTCATCGGGTGAAGCATTTTCTGAAAGCTGGGTGGTCTCCAAACCTTGTGAGTCTTGCCTGTCCAAAGAATTGCATCCTCCTGGGTTTAAAATAAGGCTCAACTCTTCAAGAAACAGTGAGCTTCTTAGGGAATTTCTTCTTGAGTCAGAAAAAGCAAAATCAGGATACTGTTGAAACCCAATGTTCTTTCCCCAATCTAGGGGATCAACCTGTGACGTCAGCGTTGGAGAAGTTATTTTGTCATTATTGCTGAGATGGTTTCCCCCTGTGAGGAAATTTGAAATCTGGGGTTTGTATCCCGTGTTGATGTCAGGAATGTACACAACCGTAGTACTGGTGAGTAGTGACTGGTGTAGACAGTCTCTGGTCTCCAGGGATCCTACGTTATTTTCCTCTGTGTAGTCCACAGGCTTATGCTCCTCTGGAAGAACAAATTCTATCTCTGTAACCACAGGGTCAACATACAGGACCTGTTCGCAGGAACTACTATCCAGAAATTTGCTTTTTTCCTAGAAATAAAAGACACTGCTTTATTTTACAATGAACATATAAAGGGACCAACAGGCTAACCGAGCGAGGCCTGGAATTCTGCCTGCCCTCCGATATTCCCCCACTCCCATTTCTCATATGTTTTTCTCTTCCTATGTGATTTCCTCCTTTTGTCTTTTGTTAGCCTGCTCTATTCCAAATCTTTATTTAATGCTTCCAGGAGGAAACTGAAGTAAAAGAATAATGGAAACAATTCATATTCTAACTATATCTTTTGAATTAGAACTGAGATTTTATTTTTTTATATTTTAATTTTTATTTATTTATTATTTAAATGGAATCCCAGTGAGATACACAGTTACAAGGCTTTTCATAATTGGGTTCCCATCATATCATGTTCCAACATCTGTCAACCAGTTTCACCATTGTGCACTTCCTATCATCAATGTCCCAAAGTTCCCTCCGGCCCCCGGCTCCCTCACCTCTATGTCAAGTACTTTTCTTCTTTGTGTGTGTGTGTGTGTGTGTGTGTGTGTGTGTGTGTGTGTCTCTGTCCCTGTCTCTGTCTCTCTGTTTTTGTCTCTGTCTTTCTGTCTCTCTCTCTCTTTCCTTTTGGGCTTTATAGTTTGCAATACAGATACGGAAAGGTTATCAGATATATTGCTTTATCTACTTTCTTTATCTACTCAGTTTCTGTCAAAAATGATTATTTTCAACTATTATTAGAACTGAGCATTTAAACACATATTTTCTTGCTTAATTTTTTTGTAAACAAAGCGTCTTGCATATTAATTTGCATACTATTTAAAACTTGGAATCTGAAGTGTGTTAGGCCATTTCCTATTGTTATCCTGACTTCAAGAAAATATTGTGTAGCTTAGAGGAAAGAAAGGTGAAGGAGAAATTTCTACATGGATTCTGTATTAAGACTAAGGTTGGATAAATGCTTTGTGCTGTGATATATACAGGTATATAGCTGCTCGTAATCCAGACGTGTCTATGAGGACCAGGAGTGTGGGGTGAAGAAGGTTTTTACTAGTACAAAATGCCTGATGACCCTGGGCATGTAAAGCTCTTCTGGTGAAGGCTGGCCTTTCAGGGAAGCCGACTCCCACCCAATAAGATGATCCAAGATGAACTGCCTTCCAAAGACTCAACACTCGTGTCCTGCCTCTTTCCTGTTCCTTGCCTTTATCTTCCATGCTGAATGGCCAGTGTGACCCGCCCCTGATAAAACCATCTCCCCTTGCCTTCTAACCTTTATCTGTATTCCATGTACCTCAGCAGTGAACTGATGCCCACTTTAGACTCCAACCTCATCTGTAGTTTCACGTGCAGTGGAAACCCACTCTGTGTCTTTGCGGCTCAGTCTATTAAGCTTCTCTGCCCTCTTCCTTCGTCCATGAAATTTTTTTGCCAATTGCTTAGTCATTGACCCACAATGTCCCATTAAAATGTTCTTTTCTGAGTAGCAATGTTGCTTCCTCCCCTCTCTTTTCTTTCCCCAACTCTTGGGCTCTTGTTTCTTTTAAGTATGCTTTGAAAGAGGCGTAGTTTATATTCTTCTATGTTTACACAACTACACTAATCTGAACATGCATTTGTTTATTTGGTTGGAGATTCTACTCTAACTGTTGTACTTTGGCTGTCATTCCTTGTTTTTATCTGATGGTGTTTGGTTACCTGTATTGTCTTCACAACATTGCTATTTTCCAAATTAGGAATATCTTCATGAAACCACTTCGGTGTTAACCACAAGAGTTTTCTTTTAATTCTAGAGGGAAGATAGGGGGCACGTTAGAAAGACATTTATTTCTCTTTAGGATCGGCACAGACAGTCCTGTGAAGAGAATCACAAATCAGAAATGAGGGAATGTCTCATAAAAATTCATGTCCCAATTCCATGTCTGTTCATATTTTCCTCTTTTTCTCTATTGCTCTATTTCTTTCCAATGAGCTGGGGCATTTCAAGACGTTCACCTGAGATTCAAGAAAGAAATGAAAACCATAATACACATGTTGAAGATACCGAACCATTATAAGCCAGAGAGACTGCTGTGGAAAAGTTAGAGGACTAAATGGATATTTCACAGATCTGGCCAAGGAAAAACCCTGTTTATCCCCATGTAACACCACAATCAGTCCCCAAATTGGTTGATAATCTTTCATTGCATAGTTGTTGCATGGTATAATTCTGTCTGTCATGCTGCCTGAAAGGTAAACAGACCAGCAATGTATTCACCAAATGGTCTCCGGATACACATTTGTCTTCACACTTCAAGGAGCAAGCCTAGAATTCTCAGTGCACTCACACTTGCAGTGTATTTCTGAGCTAACTAGCCTGGTTTGTCTAGAGAGCACCGCAATATTAATAGTTTTGTCACTCAACTCAATGAAGAACCATAGGCACCTGGGGAGCTGGCAGGCAGGGAAGCTGCCATGGGTAAGTCATGTGATCTGGGAAGTCTTGCTTCTCTCCACGCCAGGTAAATTGCACCGTCTGCCTGGCAGCAATGCACTGAATCAGCCGGCTCTGCTGGTTTCAGACAGTCTCCGAGGTCACGTTGTACATAAAGGGAAGCAATTTCTCTCTGAAATAAGCTGCATTCGGTGGTCATTTCCAGGACCTAACATCTATCCTGCAGCCACTGAATGTCTGTGGGAAAAAAACTCTTTAAAGACATTTGTCATTTCTTCTAAAGGAGTGAATGATGAACCGGAAATATGAAGCACCTGCCCCTGGAATGACTGTACATGGAGGTTTTTCAGAGCTTAAAGCCACACAGACTTTAAACTACACGAAACTTCTCAAAAGCTTCAAACAGATGAGAATTTTTGAGCCAAAAAGAAAGCAAGGCTAAGGTGTTACATCTTGCATCTTACCAACCCCAGTTCCAATTCCCAGCACTACATATGGTCCCCATGAGTGGCACCAAGGGTCATTTGGGTACTGTGGGGTGTGGCCCAGCCCTATTACCCCCTATACACATACACACTCACACACACAAACACACACACACACACTTATCTAAAAGAAAAGATGGGAATTTTTCTTTTGGGGAATAACACAGTGTGTCACCACAGTGAATTTTAACTCTAGAATTAATTTTAATTCTGTGGCAGAGCGATGAAGTAAACAAATCTGACAGGAGGAGCTGAGGGCAGCATGTCAAATAACAAAACCAAAAAGAGTGCCACAGAATCTTTAGAGGTTCTATGTCTATATTTTGTGACACTGTAGTAAGTTTTCTCAAAGTACAATAGTTCGATTATCTGTAAATCAATAACAACTAATATGTTAACTTTTTTCCCCGAGGCCATAAAAAATGTTTGCTAAACTGTCACGAAAGAAATAATGTATAGTGATTTGGATTATTCAGTTTATTCATGTGTATTTGGGGTGCCTAATCTTGCACCCCAAAAATATAGTAATAAATGAGCCTTAAGAAATGCCAGCACAATTTAAAAAATTTTTCCGTAATGATCACAGCCCATTTTTTTTGCCAAAATAAGTGCATAAAATCTATGATGATTATGAGGCAAATATTAAGGCAGAAAATGGCCTATGGCAAAATTGCATCCTTTGAGCTCCTCCCATTCTAAATTTATAACAATTCTGAATAAGGGAGAAAAATTCTGATTCAGGTGGCTCCCAGCATTCTTTATGTAGATGAGAAAGGAGACTGAGATGTCATCTCGATGTTGGAGGTCCCAATGAAGAATGCTGCCCTAATATTCTAGTGTGCCTGCTAAGGGTTGGCTGTGTGGGGTGATGGAAAGGAGAGAAGCTACGAACACCCCACTTGTTCCAAGCTACTCTGGCCGCTGCCACTATGTCAAAAACACTTTCTGTGTTTAAAATACACATCAATTTTGGCAAACTGGTTGGACCAGGCACCTAGGCGAGACTAAATGGATCAGTGACGCATTTTACATGTCAACTACGCACCCGTTAACACACAGACAAATCACAGCTGAGGGCAGCATGTCAGATAACAAAACCTAAAAGAGTGCCACAGAATCTTCAGAGGTTCTAAGTCTATATTTTAGGACACAGTAGTAAGTTTTCTCAAAGTTTACTAGGCTATCTGTCAACCACTAACAACTAATATGTTTACTTTTCCTCCCAGCCATTAAGAAAAAAATGTTTGCTAAACTGTCATGAAAGAGATCATGCATGTGGATTTGGCTGTCAATCTATCTAGAAGGCTCTCTGGGCTTTTATTAAGTAATAAAAGTAATAACCATAGTGGCTAGGTCCAATCTGACATTGGGCTATCGGATAAAGTAATATCTTTACATAGACTTATACAATGTGTTATTATTCAATACTTGTTTTTTTAAAACTAATTCAATCTCTTTTTATGCAAAAACCCTAAAATTAAACCAACTGAGTAAATTAATTGTATTGTTGAAGTTTTACTAGTATTTTAAATATATCTACCCTGTTTTGTAAAAGGTTTATACAGTTAGAACACATTTCACCAAATTTTTTTTTTAATTGAATCACCATGAGAAAAGTTACAAAGCTTTCAGGCTTAAGTCTCAGTCATACAATGATCAAACACCCATCCCTTCACCAGTGCACATGTTCCACCACCAAGAATCCCAGTATACCTCTCATCCCACACCTCCCCTCCACTGCCTGTGTGGCTGATGATTTTCACTTTACTCTCTCTTTACTTTGATTACATTCAATATTTCAACAAAAAAAACCCTCACTATTATTATTTGGAATTTTCCTCCAACAATCAGACCTGCCGAAAAGGCATCATTTGATTGTTTTCCATTTCTGAGAATAAAGAGCATGTGAGGTTGTGTGGCTGCTATTGTGGCTGAGCGGTTTTGGATTTCTGGTATTTTAGTAATTAAGTTCAGAGAAATTTCTGAAGTAATTAAGTTCAGAGAAAGTTTCAACACTGCAAGCGTGTACCTCTGTCTAGTGGGCTTTAAAAGATGGCGGTCGCTACACTGCCACCACGGCCGCAAGGAAAGGCCAAGAGAGAAAAACTTTTCCCCTCCCAGAGTGGCATGGGGCTGTGGCTTAGTTCATAGTCTAGAGGCATTTCTGCAAGAAGCTGCTGGGTTCCGAAAGTAGTTAGTGGGCCTCCGGGGTCATGGGCATTCAGGAACGGAGGAGCCATTCATGTCTTCACCAAAATTTTTAAAAAATTGTCTGTCAAAGAAGCAGACTGGTGGGTGGGAGGGAAACTGGGGACATAGACAGAGGTAAGTGAACACTGGTGGAGGGATTGGAGTGGGAAAATTCCATACCTGAAACTCAATCATGAATAACTTTGTAAGTCATGATGCCTCAATAAAAAAAAATTAAATAAAGTTCAGCCACTGAGGATCATGTTATGTTTTGTCCCTAGTTATTCAGTTCTGTTGACAAAGTCAGACTCTTAATGTATAGGTAAAATAAATAACAGTCCCTGCTTGTATACAGAAATAGTTATATTGGATATCTCTTTATCTTTTTTAAAAGAATACTTATTTAAATAGTTAAATTGGCAAAGAATTGTCATATTCCTATTAATAACTTAAAATTCCTTTTTTAGGGTATTCTTAATAATAAGAATATACTGGGGCTGGGGATGTAGCTCCTTGGTAAAGTGTTTATTTTCTATCTGTTTGATCCCTGGTATCACAAAAATGAAAAAAAGAGGGGGTGGTATTACTCTAGAACATCTTTGACGATGACAGAAATATTAATATTTTCATGAGGTCACTGTCACTGTCATCCTGTTGCTCATCAATTTGCTCTAGCGGGCACCAGTAACAAGTCTCCATTGTGAGACTTGTTACTGTTTTTGGCATATCGAATACACCATGGGTAGCTTACCAGGCTCTGCCGTGCGGGCAAGATACTCTCGATAGCTTGCCGGGCTCTCTGAGAGGGGTGGAGGAATCGAGCCTGGGTTGGCTGCATGCAAGGCGAACACCCTACCCGCTGTGCTATCGCTCCAGCCCTTCGTGAGGTACAAGATTAAATATTAAGATACTTCAAAGGACTTTATAACCAAGACTTTTGGTGATAGGATAATAATCATCTATTTTTACAGATTTTTTTTAACAACTTAAGATAATTATTTGTTCTTTCCAGCCTTGTTTATGAATTATAGACTTAATTATTTACCTTACAAGGGTATCAGAAATTAAGCTTGCTAATGTGTAGCTTAAAATTTGACATATTGCATTAAGTTATAAAGAAAAGGAATAATAAAATTTAAATTATGGGCACATTTTATTTAGAACAACTCATTCCAAGTCCAAAACATTTTGATAATAAGTTCAAAGGAAGAAAGATGATCTCTTAAGCAGGTGAGCAGGCCATGAAGGAAATTCCATGCCAGCTTGGCAAAGAAAAAGTGTGTGTTGAGTCCTGGCCTGGGGGGTACTGAGTCCATTCCCCTAGATTTAGAAAATTCACAGCTAGGATGACTTAGAAATTCACGCACCCAGTCTCTTGGTGCAGTCTTCTTTTCCAAGAGCTGGGCATAGATCCTGACTCATACGACTTTCCACACCGGAAAAGAGAGAGAGAGATGAAAGGATGCCAGTGTGAGAAAGGTATCAGGGCGAGAGGTCACATGCCCACTCAGACACTGCCACGCTTCTCTTGGCCACTCATCTGTTTGGGTGGGATGTGAGTCAGGCTAGGATGTAACCCCCTGAAAATCCAGCCACTGGAGATGAACTGCTAGGTACAGTGAGATCACATGATGAGGAGAGAGATGAGTTACAGAATGGGCTGGTCTGGCCGAGTCCTTCAGACCCTGGATGGGCCACTTACCACTCTGGGGTTCCTGGAAGCCATCTGTGCTTGATGCCACTGTGCTTTCCTGTGGGGTCCCTAGTGATGTCGGTAACCATATGGGCAGGGGTAGGTATCCATTCAACTTGAGTTTTAAGTTGTTCTATTGACATTTCTTTTATCTGAATAAAAGTGTTGATGGATTTATCTAGCAATTAACAGTACTAACTACATTGGGGGTAAGCGTATGTGCATACAGACATGTAAACACACATGTGTGTGCTTATATTTTTAACTAAAATTTGTAATAATGCACACATATGTGTTTATGTTATTGTAACTAAATTTTATAATACTTTTGATCACAGAGTTACAATAGCATTAAGGTTTTTGTTTCTTTATTTTGATTTGGGGGCCACACCTGGCAGTGGTCAAGGCTTCCTCCTGACTGTGCTCAGGGATCACTCCTAGCAGAGCTCAGGGACCATTTGGGGTGCTGAGATCAAAACTGGGTCAGTCACCTGCAAGGCAAGCACCCTACTTGCTGTGTCATTGCTCCAGCTCTGTTAATGCTTCTGACATACTTAGTTGCCACAGTCACCATCACTAAAGTGCCCAAGGCCCTCCACCAATGTCTTTATATTGCACCTCCAAATTAGTTTAAAGTCATCATTAAGATCCACATGGTACCAGAATGATCATTCTCTCAACTTACCTCCTCACTTTTCTCCATCCATTCCTCCTTTCACTTGATAACCACAGGTGTATATTTTGGGGCCAATGGTTTGTTCTCAGTGGAACCTGTTGATTCCCTTGTTTTGTTTCTCTATGCACCACAGTAATATTCTAGATCTGAAAAGAGATTCTCCCAAAACCTACCCTGTTCGGAGAGGCCTGTTTAATATCCCAATCAGAGACAGAATGGATAACCCAACAGCAAAGAGGATCATTCCTGGTAAAAGTCCAAGATCCTGTTGCTTGTAGACTGAAAGGCAAGAAGAATAATTTGAAGTCAGCATTAATATGATGCCAAAATGACCAGTCTTTCCTTTCGACTCAAAGAAAAATTTATTGGACTCAAAGAATAAGAAGAAGGGAACAACACCATTGATCTTTACCCTGGGAAGGGACAATTTGTAAAGGCTATGAAGGGACTTCCCTCTGAACCATGTGACTCTACCTTCCCTTTGAGAAGAACTGACCTGCTCACATCTCCTGTCACTGGGTTTCTAGAAGTGCCTCTCTGGCAAATGTGGTCGGCACAAGACATTCCTCTTAGCTTGTGCATGCATATTTTATATAAAAAGTTCAGTGATGAACCTCTTGGGGTTTTTTTTTCTGACACAAGTGAGAATTCTGTATTGCTTTAAGAGTCTAAAACTGGCCACAGTCATAGCTGAGGTTTTTTGGGTTGTTTTTAACCTTGAGTGCAAGACAGAGTTATGTGAAATTTGTCACCGTGCTTCAAAATTTATTGTTCACATTATTCTTCTACTGAGAAAGGACATTTACTCCTTTTAGGACAATATACATTATAGATTTTAAAAAAGACAAATTTCTATATATCTTATTTCCATTAAAACATAGTCACAGTGCTTTTCCTGGGACCAGAGAGAAAGCTCAAGGGGCTGATTACATGTTTTGCACGCAAGGGACCAGTTTCCATTCATGGCACCGATGGTCTCCTGAGTACCACGAGGGGTGGACCCTGAGCACAGATCCAGGGATAGCCCCCAACTATCAAATATGAATCCCAAAACAAACAAAAACCTTAAGCACTAATTTTCTTGCATGTTGAGTTAACGTTCAGCTCAGCGGGTAGGGCATTTGCCTTGCACGTGGCTGACCTGGGTTCAATTCCTCTGCCCCTCTCGGAGAGCCCGGCAAGCTACTGAGACTATCCCGCCTGCACAGCAGAGCCTGGCAAACTACCTGTGGCATGTTCTATATGCCAAAAAGAGTAATAACAAGTCTCACAATAGAGACGTTACTGGAGCCTGCTTGAGCAAATCGATGAACAATGGGACGACAGTGCTACAGAGCTACTGCTAATACCCTGGTACCCAGAATTCAGCACATGTGATGGCTTATTGAGTGTTTATAGACTAAATCAATAAAAGTCCAAGGAATGTCAGTAGAACCTGCCAAAAGTTTTACTTGCCTGGCAGAGTTTCATGTGAAGAGATAAAAAAACAAATCGTGGCCCTAAATCAAGCCACCAAGTCACCAAATTGTCCCAGATAGTTCTATCTCTGTGCTGAAAACTCCGTGGCCATCTTGGAATGGGGGAGGGAATATTCCCTTTCCTTCTGGATAGTTCCAGCAGGCATCCAACAGACACCCCTACCCACATCAGTCAACCTCCAACATAGAAATGGTCCAGCTCCACAGCTCCTGGAGTATGCAGCCATATTCAGGGCCATGTGACAGCCTCCAAATTTCACAGTACCGACAGGCAGAAGGAACACAGCAAATTTGATGCGGAAAGTTGGATAAAAACCCACTGAGTGAAAACAATAACACAAAAGCCTCAACCAGAACCAACCAGCTCAGTAAATCCTCAGACAATGACATTAGTAACACCATTGTGATATATAACAATGACCACAAGATGACTTGTATTGATCTGCCGGTGGTCAGTATTGAAGCAGTTGTGCCCGAAGACTTGCACTTAACTTCTAGTTAGGGTTGTGATCACCTAGTGGCACATCCTGATCTACTATGAGCTTTCTGCCTAAAACAATAAGATGTGGAGGAGATAGTTCAACAATCAGGGATGCCTGCAAAGCACGTGTCAGGACCCAAATTTGAACCCTGGCACCACGAAGTCCACCCCTTTCCCCAGCACCACTGGTTGTAGCCTCCAGCCAAGGTGGGAGCATCTCTGCGTCCTCACACCCTTAAGCACTCAATTACCCTGCCTGACTCATTACGGTCAAGAGTGGTCCCCAGGACATTTAAGCATGTCTTGGGAGCTCCCTCAAGCCCCCGCCAAGAAAAAATTCCAGATATGGACCAGAGAGATCTAGCACAGGAAGTAAAGCACTTGTCTTGCATGCATCGGACCCTGGTTCCATCCCCAGCACTACATATGGTTCTTGAGCACCACCAGGAGTAACTCCTGAGCACAGAGCCAGTCTCTGAACACTCCTGAATGTGGTTCCAAACCCACTCACATCCCTCCTCAAAAAAAAACCCAGATATATTACATTTGCCTCAATAATATAGACTTATTTTGTCTTGGAGTCATGTCCATCAGTTCTCAGGATTTACTCCTGGCTATGAGCTCAGGAATCACTCCCATCGAGGCTCGGATGACCATATGGGATGCCGAGGATTGAACCCAGGTCAGTTATATGCAAGGCAAGCTTCCCACCTATTGTACTATCACTCTAGCTTCGCCTTAATAAATATTTTTGGAAATTAAAAAAGTAATATTAAAAACTCCAGTGTTGGGGGCTGGAGCGATAGCACAGCGGGTAGGGTGTTTGCCTTGCACACAGCTGACCCAGGTTCAAATCCCAGCATCCCATATGGTCCCCTGAGCACCTCCAGGGGTAATTCCTGAGTGCATGAGCCGGGAGTGACCCTGTGCATCGCCAGGTGTGACCCAAAAGGCAAAAACAAAACAAAACAAAACAAAAACAAAAACAATCTCCCAGTTATAGATACTCAAATAATGGTAGGTTTCTCTATTATGTTTGGGGCGGGAGGGTTAAACCATAGCTCTCATAAAAATATAAATGTATTAACTCTAACGAACACAAGCAAAATTCCTCTAGACCACTCCTTAAATTCAATGTTAAGCAAATGTTAGTTCCTTGGTTTCCATTAGAGTATGAGGCCCGTTTGTTATCCAGAAACTTGTGTCTGACACATAATCCTTCAGTAGGGAGGGTTAAAATAAATGATGAGTAAATATGATTCCAAAGTCAAATGCCTCATTGTCTTACTGGCCAGCCACCTTTTAGAGATGGAAGTAATGAGAAGCTTGGGACTCTGTAGCCCGTGGAGGAATGAGTTCAGAGTGACTGGACATCTTAGCAGAAGGAAAACAAGAATTATGGTTTTGCAATTCGCTCTCAGGTTACCCTAAGTGAGCTTCATTATTCGGAGATGATTCAAGTGAGCCAGTAACTTTAATAGACCTGAAAGATAACATAAAAGCAAAGGTCTCCAGGTATTGGTTTTGGTTTTGAGGCCACACCCTGGGATGCTCAGGGCGTACTCCTGGCTCTGTGCTCAGGGATCATTCCTAGCTGGCTCAGGGGACCATATGGAGTGCCAGGGTTGAACCCAGGTCAGCCATTGGCAAGGCAAGTGCCCTACCCTTTGTACTCTCGCTCCAGGCCCTGTGTGTCTGTCTTATTGTGTATGTGCTTATATACACGATCATCAGTGAAATTTCAAATTCTGTAAAATCCTGCAGATGTGGATCAGGCCATGTGGGACCCTGGATTCAACCCAAGCCCCCCACAAATAAAAATAATAATAATAATGAAAAAATGTTAAGTAATTCCGCTGTCTGTTGGACCAGGAAAACAGTTCAGAGGGCTAGAGTACAGGCCTCGCTTGCATGTGTGATGTCATGGGTTTCAACCCTGGCGCTGCAGCATGGGTTAAATACCACCAGGATTAGCCCCCAGGCCTGCTAGCACCACAGGGGGACACCTTTCAATTCTATCAAATCAAAACTCATAAAATTAGAACTGAAAAAAAACAACATAGCTTTAAAATACCACAAATACGGGCCTGTGAGACAGCACAGCAAGTAAGGCTGATTGACCTGGGTTCGATCCCTGGCACCCTATTTGTTCCCTTTAGTCCCACAGGAGTGATCCCGGAGCACAGAGCCAGGAGTAGGTCCTGAGTACCCCTGGGTGTTACCCCAAAACCAAAACAAATAAAAATAAAATACCTACAAATAGGGCGTGGGAGATGGCTCAGTTGGTTGGAGCACTTGTTTTAGATGTGGGACACCTGATTCAATCCCCGGTGCCACATGGTTCCCTGAGCACCAAGCAGGAGTAATTCCTGAGCATTACTGGGTGTGGCCCCCAAACAAGCAAAACAAACAAAAGATTAGTAATCCCCTTATGTGATCTAGGGATCAAAGTATGATAAAGTATACTATGAACAACAGAATCACTAAGAAATTTAAACTTAGGGAAAGAGAGATTGTACAGCAGGTAGATCAGTTGCCTTGCATGCGGTTGACCCAGATTTGATCTCTGGTATCCCATATGGTCCCCAAACCCCACCAGAAGTGATCCCTGAGTATAGAGACAGGAGTAAGCCCTGAGCACTTCCAGGTGTGGCTCCCCCCAAACGCACACACACACACACACACACACACACAATTTATATATTTATTTATTTTGCTTTTAGGGTCACACCCAGCAATGTACAGTGGTTACTCCTGGATCATGCACTCAGGAATTACTACTGGCGGTGTTCGGGGACCGTTTGGGATGCTGGGAATCGAATCCCGTTTGTCTGCATGCAAGGCAAACGTCTTACCCACTGTGCTATCACTCCAGCCCACACACACACAATTTAAACCTTAGATGAAATATGAATTTATGGAACTACATCATATATCAAATTTATCGAAATTGTTATAGGCTTAACCTGAATAAAAGAATTATCAGGGAAGAGATTATAATGTAATCAAATACATATCCCTTCAGAAAAAAAGATACTGAGGCAAAGATAGGTTTTAGTATGAGTTTTACTTAACTCTTGAGGAATAGATCATTTCTGTCTGCTACAACAAAGGTTTCTTAAACTCAATTATATCTAATAACCTGTTTAAAAATACACAGCAATTGAATATATTTCCCCCAGGAATATAATCATATTTCTTCTTTGTAAATTGAAGTAAAATTGACATACAATAGTGTATTAGTTTCTAATTTACAATATAATGATTTGCATTTGGATACAAGGAAGAATTTGGGGCTGGAGAGATACAGCGAGGAGTTAAGGCGTTTGCCTTACTTGTGGCCAACTACCCCTTGTACCTCAGGAGTGATCCCTGAGCACAGAGTCACGAGTAATCCCTGAGCACTGCAGAGTGTGGTCTCCCAAATGAACAAAGCCTATTTCTCATCTGCCTCTTCTTAGTAACCTTTCAAGCTTACAACACTAATTGCCTGGTGTATTTTTTCCTGGCTGGAGCGATAGCACAGCGGGTAGGACGTTAGGACCTTGCACACGGCTGACCTGGGTTTAATTACCCCGCCCCTCTCGGAGAGCCCAGCAAGCTACCGAGAGTATCCCGCCCGCACGGCAGAGCCTGGCAAGCTATCCATGGCATATTCGATATGCAAAAAAACAGTAACAAGTTTCAGGATGGAGACGTTACTGGTGCCCGCTGGAGCAAATCGATGAACAATGAGACGACAGTCATCAGTCCAACAGTTTTTCCTTTAAATTGAGAAAAATCTCTAAGCATGCACTGGAGGGGTCACTAAAATCTACCTAAAGTCTACCATTAGTGTAGCCACTAATTTCACGAGGCTTCTGGATAATAGTACCCAAAGAGATTTCTGTCTTCCTTGGTGCTCGCAAAAATGCACCGATACTGGTCTCTCTTTGGATCCTCGGAGCAGGTGCTCCAGCCAAGAGCTGGTTTCCTTTTGAGCTTCCGTGCATCCCTCCTGCCCTGGCCGGATTCCTGAGCCGCTGCGCCTACTCTTCTTGCAAGCCCCATTTGGAGGAGCTGAGGCTTTGAGAGTTGCAACAGGGTTGGAATGCCATTAGCCCTGCCCTCTGCTCCTCCGCCCCACCCCTCCCCCGTGGCTGCATTAGCTGCTGGGCTGCAGGCTGCAGCTAATGCAAGCTTTTTTGGACTGGGCTGTGGTTAGCCACCACTGAAAGCTGACTCACTTTCAGTCTGAGCTGCAGAGTCCTGGGCTGACTCTCTCCTCTCCACCCTCCAGAGCAGGAGGACGAGCCGCCAGAGGTGACTTCAAGGGCACAATTCTCCCAGGTTACATTCCTGAGAATAGCCCTAGGCAACTGGATCCCGGGGACTGCCTCGGGCCTCCTGGATTCCTGCCTTCTAACATCTGTGTTCAAATTCTTCTGAAAAGAGTCGCTTGACAGGGAGAAATCACCTCCGGGGGTTGATCTTACCTGCCTGCAACAGGGCCCCGGCTTCTCTGACAAGCTGTGTGACCCACACAGCCCACTTTGAGAACAGGACCTTAGCGCGCCAATGAAATTCAGGTGCCAACCCGATCTTTGAAACTTTTTCAAACAAGGCCCGTCTGGCCCAGACTCGGCCGAACGGTACTTTTCAAAGAATAATGGGGAGGAGATTTTTAGAAGATGAAAGTATCAGAGGAGCCCAGAGTTCTTTCTTGTATTTTTATTCTGGCTTCTCTGCAGCGTGAGGAAAATGTTTCCGTGCGGCGTGACAGATCAGAAGTTCTCTCTCTGTGCTTCCCTAGGCTTTGCCAAGTGTCTCTTTGTTCCCAAGCAGGTGGCTCCATCAAAGCGCTGGAGGGGCAAGGGGAGGCCCTAAATGGCCAACAGCCGGGTTTCTTCATCTAAATTCACATTTTTAGTGACTTTTGTTCAATCTTGGGGATTGCAAGCAGGGGTCTCCGCTCTCCACAATTTGCAATTGTTAAGAGGAGAAATATGAATAGTAGAATGTAACACAGACCGTGGGCAGGAGATAATTTAGGGGCAGGGCACATGCTCTGCATGAATGAGGCCCTGGCATCTCTCCTGACACCCCCCCCCCACCCACCCAACATAACACAGTTTTCAATTTGGCACAGTCATGGGTTGCTGAATTATTTGTGCTTTCACTTTCATTATTTTAAATTAGTGCTTTTATTTGAAAGTAATATGTGCTGCAATGGCATCTTTTTGACTGGGGTGTTTGAGACATGGGGAGCAGTGAACTCCCAGGCGGTGCTCAGGGTACGAGGACCACCCCACGTGATACACAGGCAGCGGTGTGGGCTGGACAGCCAGCTGAGGCAGGGATTGAATCGAGCCCTCGCGGTGTGCGCAGACTTTGAGCTTTCTTCCCAGCCCTGTCACCGACGCTTCCTGCAGCTTTAAATATAGTTTGCAATGTAAACTGCAGATGGTTACAGCTGGTAAAACAGCAGCGATGCTTGCTTCAGTCTTCGTTTGAATCGCAGAAAAGCGATTTTCATGTCTAATGAGGGCTTTACTAGCTCTGCTAGAGAAATAAACACAATCTTCCTGTAGAGTTTTATTTTTTTATCTTAGTTTCAAATCAACCTATTGCGTTCATTTAAATTGAGGCTATTAAAAGGGATGCTTAATTATCAGAAGGTGATTTCACAAAGAGTTGGTTATCTGAAGGAAGACCATTTTTAAACAACACGTGTGTGTGTCGGGGGCGGGGGATATCAGGCAGGTAATAAACTATTCAAGCATTGAAGTACAGCCAGAGAGAAATTCTTCAAGGCATACCGCCACCTAGCGGCCAGACTGTTTCTCCTCTGATCATTCTTGCAGGAGATAAACCCGTGATACCAGAACATAGAACTGAGAGTGCAGGTTACAGGTGAGCGCAGAGAACTGGCAGTGGGCAAGTGACAGAGAAACATAAGTGGAGGGTCTCGGGCTCATGGCGCTAAGAGAGGTAACAGAACCAGAATGCACTAAAAATACCGGTTTACTGGGGCTGGTGCGATAGCACAGCGGGTAGGGTGTTTGCCTTGCACGCGGTCGACCCGGGTTCGATTCCCAGCATCCCATAGGGTCCCCTGAGCACCGCCAGGAGTAATTCCCGAGTGCAGAGGCAGGAGTAACCCCTGTGCATCGCCAGGTGTGACCCAAAAAGCAAAAAAAAAAAAAATCCGTCTACTGACAATCAGCAACTAGTGGGGTCAGGGTCTGGAGGGAAGGAACGTTGGATAAGAGTGGGCGTAAGAACGGGGGCGGGGCTGGGGGCGTGGTGGTCTACGGGCACTTTGGTGGGGGATCTGAGCAATCGCTGTGCATCAATGCCAGACTCTTGAACACTATCGTAATCTTACCACGTAAATAATCACTTTTAAAATGTTTTTAAGAGGGGAAAGTCATGGGCCAGAGAGACGATACAGGGATGAAGGGGCTTGTCTTGCATGCGGCAGACCTCGGTTTTATCCCCGGCACCATATCTGGTCCCCTAAGCACCCCCAGAAGTATCCCTGAGTATAGAGCCAGGAGGAAGCCCTGAGCACCACAGACGTGTCTCCCTTGCCTGCCCCCCCAAAAAAAAAAGAAAAGAGGAAAGATATAAGGGCAATAACAGAAATTATCCTAATCTGATGTCTCTAATCTCTATTACTTTTTACAGTTTCCAAAGGCCTTTTGACAAATACAAAAGCATAAACAGAATCCTACACACACACACATACACACACACACACACACACACACACACACACACACACACACACCCCGAGTCCTTTTTGACTAAAAAAAATCACTGCATTAACCTAATTGGCGAGAAACCTCTCATGCTATTTTCGTTATTTATTTAATGCCTGTGGTCTCCTTTAACCCCAATGAGACAACTCTGTACCTGGAATGGACTGTTCAGCTATGCCTGTCACGCTGACAACACATACTCAAGTACACTTCAGAATTCCAAATTGCCTCTAATGTGGTCAGATATTTTCTACAACTTACACATATTGACACATCGAATTTCGATAGTCTCACAAGACACAGTGCATTCTGCGGCAATCTCGAGTCATCTAACCACCCCCGCCCTCCTCAAATTGTGATTTTGGACAAACCTTGAAGCACTGCATTACTATAAGATTCAATTCACCAAATATCAGACTCATTTAATCAAATCTACTCAAAAACCTTGGTTTTAGCAATAATAAATTCGGTTTGTTTCTCAGGGATGATGCCAAATCAGCCCCCTTAGCCCTCCCCAAACATCCACCAGTGGACAAAGTATATTTCATTATTCTTTTAAAGCAGTTAATTTTTGAATGCAGTTGTCACTCGGCATCTGAGGTGTGTGGGGGGGGGCGGTTTTTTCAAGGCCCCTCAGGATAATCAAAGCCACAGGTATGCCCAACAGGTGTTTCTCTATACAAAAGGTTATGGGAATTGCACGTAACTTTCGTTCATCCCTTCCCAGCTTCTATCTTGACATTCTGTGCAATAACCAACACAACGTCAGCACGTTGTAAATAGCTGTTCTACTGCATTGTTTGGGGAGGAAAGACAAGAACAACGCCTGTAGTAGTCAGTCCAGATGCCATATCATAGGTCTCACAACCCAGTTCAGTGCCCAGCGGCAGCATCCTCAGAAATAGACACAACTATATGATGTTTCAGGTCACGGGCCAAACTTGACCTAATCCTCTCATTTCATCCTGCAACAGCTTAGTCTCATAGAGGATGCTCTGGTCCTCACTTTAGAGAGAAGCAACATGGGCATGGTACGGACCAGCGACTTTCCCAGGCTCAGGGAGGGAGAGGTTGAAGGATGGACATTCCCTTCTCACTCTGAAATACCAATTTTCAATCACTGGCCTATCAGCTTGCTCCTCTCGCTACCTCAGAGGGTGGCTGTGGTGGGACAGTTCTCCAGCCCTGTGAGGTGCCACTTCTGTGCTAAGAATCAGCCATTGTCTGTCTTCAATGGGGCACCTCAGATGGGGGGGCGAGCTGAGTTTCCCTCCCTGCCCCAAGCAGAACCCTGGCCGCTGAAAACCTCTAGAACCCAACCACTGCCATGCTCAAGGCCACTCTTCACATGCTCAGACGAGCCTCACCCAAGAGAAAACCAGCAGAAAAACCCAGGGATACAGGACCTATGACTGAGATCTCTAAGCCAGCTCTGATCGGGACTGGACCTCCTCCCCCCAGCTCCCCAGTTTTCCAGTAGCTTGGCAGTCACACCCACAAACTTCCCCCAGCACCATGTAATTTCATCAGTGACCAAGATCCAGAGACTATAAACTAAAGCTCCCAGAAGAGAGTG
Source organism: Sorex araneus (assembly GCF_027595985.1). Taxonomy (NCBI): domain Eukaryota; kingdom Metazoa; phylum Chordata; class Mammalia; order Eulipotyphla; family Soricidae; genus Sorex; species Sorex araneus. Next base: position 9,200,590 of record NC_073306.1, read on the forward strand.
ACACAGAATTTCCTTGAGCACACAGCTGCATTTGAGGCCTTGCGACCTCTCATACTCTAACCCACTTACATACCAAAAGTAGCACACATTTGTTTGGTTTTAGTATACTTGCTTGCATTCTCTTATATAGGGGCTTAAATGGCTCCAGAATAAAATACAACAACCTTCACACACTTCCCTCTTATTGTGGTGGGAAGGTCCTTGGTGGTGGGATTGGTGTTTGAATATCATCTGTAATGAACTATTGTGAACTGCACTGTGGCACTGTAGCACTGTCATCCCGCTGTTAATCGATTTGCTCGAGTGGACACCAGTAAGGTCTCCACTGTGAGACTTGTTGTTACTGTTTTTGGCATATCGAATACTCCACGGGTAGCTTTCCAGGCTCTGCCATGTGGGCGGGATACTCTCGGTAGCTTGCCGGGCTCTCCGAGAGGGACAGAGGAATCAAACCCAGGTTGGCCACATGCAAAGCAAACGCCCTACCCGCTGTGTTATCGCTCCAATCCATTGTGAACTACTTTAGAGAAATAAAATGTACAAAAATTGCAAAAAAAAAAAAGAATTAGCCATTGTTCCCTGCTAACCACAGGGTATGAGAATGGCCGGGTCTGAGCTGCCCAGCACCCCACTGGCTCCTGACACTGAGCTGTGTTTGAGCCAACTCACTTGGCACAGATCAATCCAGCTTCCAGCACTTCCTTTTGAAGCCCAACTCTCTGCTTAGACACCCCAGCAGTAAGATGCTTAAAAAGTATAAAGGAACAAAGAGAAGACAACACCATGTTATATTTGTCCGTACAATAAAAACAATGCTGGAAGAACTGATCAATACAAGTGAATTGGGTGGGGGACAAGAAGGTGAGGTGTTGGGGTCCTCACGGGATGGAGGCGGGTGATGATGGGTCTGGCGTTGGATTTATGTTGGTGTTGGGGTTGTGTGCATGAAAGCCATTATGAATAACATCGTGAGCCATAGAACCTCAATTTAAAAGTAAATTAATAAAAAAATGTTTAATTTTTTTTTATTTTGTTTAATTTTTGAAGGCGCATGTTTCTACCCCCGTGGGGGGAGATCGTGTAATTTATTCAAAGTGGTTTTAATATTCAGTATTAAAATTCAATATTTCATCCTGCACATTTCCTCTTTTTGTTAAAAATCGTTTTGGACTCATCATTCCAATGGCCTTTAGATATTTCGTCATGTTGGTATGTTTATTTAGTCAGTCCCCGGTTGGGAAATTGTTGGCGTTGGGTGGTTTTGAACCCTGGCTTTGGACTCAGACGAAAGTCATTTCAAGTCCTGGCTTCACTCTGTGGAGTTGCATGACCCTGGGCAAATTGCTTAACCTCTCTGTGACTCAGTTTCTTTATTTGCCAAATGAGATAATAGCAGTACTTCACCCTCGAGGTCCTGATGCCATAGTTTATATTCAGCACTTGGTACCAGACTTGTACTAATGAAAAGAATAATAAGCATAAGCTGCTGCTATTATTGGACCTTATATTATTTCCCAACTCTTTCAGCTATAATTGACTGGGACAAATATCACTATCCGTAGATCTCCCTTCTATTTCTCTGCATGTTTTCTATGGCTAGATTTCTGGAAGTAGAATTATGAGCTGGAGGGTAGGAATATTTATAAGTCTTCTTTATTTACTTTTGCTCTTGCCATTTCTGGTGTCAAAACCACACAAACCAAGGCTTACATCATAAAAGTTCTGACCTGAGCTGAGAGAGGAAATTTTTTCTAGAATTTCCTTCCTGAAGGATCTAGAGACTCAATAAAAAGGATTCATAAAAAGAAACAAAGGGTAGATTTTCCAGATTCTTATCAATCTGTTTTATTTTTCTCACCTACATTTCTTTAAAAAATATATGTATATTCCTTTTGGTTTCTCTTTCTTATCACCTTCTTCTTATAATCTCAACTTTTTCATGCTCTCATGCCTGTTTTCCAGGCCTGGTTAGCTTCATGGTTGACAATCACTATCATTAGGCCAAGAGTGTAGATTGGACACCAGTGTGAGTTGGTTGGCAAAGCAAAAGACAAGGCACGGACATAACCAACAGGCACCAAGAACCCAGGGCAGACAAGTGGCCGCACGTGCGCTGCCTCTCCGTTGCTGGATGACCATGACCCCAGAGGCCAGCTAAACTACTTTTGGTGCCAGCAGCTTCTCGCAGAAATGTCTCTAGACTGTGAACTAAGCCACGGCCCCATACCGCCCCAGGAGGGGAAAGGTTTTTATCTCTCGGCTTTTCCTTTCCGGGGATGGGGGGGGGGGAAGGCATGGTGACTGCCATCTTATAAGGATCACTAAAGAGAGGTACGAGCTTGCAATGATGCAATATCTGGCAAAATTTTCCCTGGTCTTAGGTACTAAAATACTAAAATACAGAAATCTGGCCGCGCAACCTCGTATCTCTTCATTTTCAGCAATGGAAAACAAATTATCAAATGCTTCCTTTTCAGCAGGTCTGATTTTGGGGCTGGGGCGGGGGTTGGATGAAACTCCAAACAATACTAGTGAGTCTTTTGTGGAAATATTGAATGTAATCAAAGTAAAGAGAAAGTAAAGTGAAAATTATCAGCTACACAGGCGGGGTGAGGGTGGGGGTGGGAGGGGAGGTACACTGGGGTTCTTTGTGGTGGAATATGTGCACTAGTGAAGGGATGGGTGTTCAATCTTTGTATAACTGAGGGGGAAAAAAAGAACCCAGGGCAGAGACAGTGCTCCCTCCAAATGAATGCAGGATTGCCACACCTGGAAGAGCAAAGCTAGTGGTGACTTGTTGCCTGGATGTGTCTTGTTGATGAAAGGGCGGGGCTGCTGGCTGGATCCCAGGGATTAGCACCAGGCTTGTGTTCCCCGGCTGCGTGTGCTTGCCGTGCAGGTAAGGGGATGGGAAGATACACGCGGCCATCCCTGCCAGAGAGGATGGCCAGGGGGAGGGAAGGAGTGGCCCCCAGGAGATCTTCCTAAGTGACACGGGGTGCACACGTGAGGACGTGAGATCAGAGTACCAAAGTGCCGTAGGCAAGAATAGGCAGTTTTCTAGTGTCACGCTGGTTTAAGAGTCTTATAGAGTGTGTGTGTGTGTGTGTGTGTGTGTGTGTGTGTGAGAGAGAGAGAGAGAGAGAGAGAGAGAGAGAGAGAGAGAGAGAGAGAGAGAGATTTTCAGGATCGGAGCAATAGTACACTGAGTAGGGAGTTTGTCTTGCATGTGGTCACTCAGTTTCATCCCAGTATCTCCCCCAGCACCCAAGCAACACCAGGAGTGAATCCTGAGCACAGAGCCAGGAGCAAGTCCTGAGTATTGCCAGGTGCACCCCAAACCACCCCAGAGAGACAGAGACAGAGATTTTCTTCAAAATTGCAACCTTGAGGCTAGAGCGATAGTTCAGCAGGTAGGGCATTTGCCTTGCGTGTGACCAACCCTGGCTCAATTGCCAGCATCCCACATGGTTCCCTGAGCACCGCCAGGAGTGATTCCTGACTAGTTCAGAATCTGGAATAACCCTGAGCATCACCAGGTGTGAGCCAAAAAGTAAAAACAAACAAACAAACAAGAAATTCAATCTTGTTCTCAAACACCATGCACCTGCTCTTGAGTTTGAAAGTTTTAGGCCAGATACATTTGGTCTAGATCTGAGGAACATTTGCTGTTTTTGAATGGCCTCAGCATCAGGACCTAATTCTTTATGAGCCTTTCAAACTAGGTCAGAGGCAGGACGGATGGATTATCCTCGAATAAAGATGAGTCCCATGAACTCACAAGGGTCCTTCTGAGAAGACAGGGTCAGTATCAGAGATGTGGGAAGCTGGAAAGGTCAGTTTGAAGGTAGAAGTTGGACCATAAAACAAAAAGAAATGTCTCTGTCAACACCTGAACTGTAGCCATCAGATGAGCCCTAATTTCTCACCCCCCCCCCCCCGAGAACTCATGTGAAACAAGCACTGTAGCACTGTAGCACTGTCGTCTCGTTGTTCATCGATTTGCTCAAGCGGGCACCAGTAACTCTCCATGGTGAGACTTGTTACTGTTTTTGGCATATCGAATACGCCACAGGGAGCTTGCCAGGCTCTGCCGTGCGCGCGGGATACTCTCAGTAGTTTGCTGGGCTCTCCGAGAGGGACGGAAGAATTGATCCCGGGTTGGTCGTGTGCAAGGCAAATGTCCTACCCGCTGTGCTATTGTTCCAGCCATGTGAAACAAACATATAGTAATTTAAACCCTAAAATTTCTGATAATTTGTGGCAGCAACACTAGGAAACACAAGAGATTCTTTATCAGGAAAAAGCATAATCTTAATTCTCTCTGTGACCCCAAGGTCAGAGAGATTGGGAAGCACCGAGGCATCATGTTACCTCTACAGAACCTTGGGGGGGTTTCTTAGGGTCGGTGCCTGAGGAACAAATAAATTTAGATCAAGTCTGAAATAAGGATTGTGTTAGGCCAGAGAAATATTCCAGGAGTTAAGGTTCTTGCTTTGCCCATGACCAAGCCCAGTTGGGTCCTGTAAACCACATAGAATCCCTCAAGCCGCACCAGGAATGATCCCTAAGCACAGAGCACTTCCAGGGGAGCACTTCCAGACCAAAAATAAAAGAAATAAAATAGCAAAAGTTTCAATGGTACTCTTTGTCCTTCTGGCCCAGTTTAGTAACTGGACATTCCCTAACCTGCAGAATTCCAGGGCTGGAGCGATAGCACAGTGGGTAGGGCATTTGCCTTGCACGTGGCCGACCCAGGTTCAATTCCTCTACCCCTCTCAGAGAGTCCGACAAGCTACTGAGAGTATCCCACCTACGTGGCAGAGCCTGGCAAGCTCCTCGTGGCATATTCTATGTGCCCAAAACAGTAACAACAAGTCTCACAATGAAGACATTACTGGTGCCCGCTCGAGCAAATCGATGAACTACAGTGCTACTGTCTTTGGAAATCGTGTTGAACATCACCTGTTCTCAGTTCTCCCCCACATACCATTTCTTTCTTTCTTTCTTTCTTTCTTTCTTTCTTTCTTTCTTTCTTTCTTTCTTTCTTTCTTTCTTTCTTTCTTTCTTTCTTTCTTTCTTTCTTTCTTTCTTTCTTTCTTTCTTTCTTTTTTTCATCAAGTCACTAAAGGTCCTGGAAAAACAGTGTAAACCTTAATGGCGGCCTGGGGGAAAGCAATATCCAAAGCTGTTTCATGAGAACAGAACACCAAGAGGCTTAGAATCATGCTCCGACTTGCCTCCTCTGGAGAATGGTCCCCCAAAGAGGAGTACGATTTCTCTGGGAAACTTTCCCACTGCAAGTAGCAATTGCGGAGGTTAATTAGTCCTTGTGAAATGCCACCGCCTTCCCCTCGGGCGCCTGGCTCGTCATTAGCAGGGTTGCAGAGCCTGTGCCTTCCCCTCGCTACAGAGAGGTTCTGAGCCCGGGCACAACTGAAGGGGTCACACCTGCTTGTTTCCTTAAGCAGTGAGAATTTAGGGACCGGACTTGTGCAGGTGCTGGGTTTCTATAACCGCAAGTGACCCTTTCCCCCGGGGGGCCTCTTTCTGTGTGATTTGGGGGCCCTGTTTTAGTTGCTGTTGTTTTTACTGTAGGCAGCTCTCTCCAGCTCTCAGAACCTCAGCTGGCTTGGTCTCACAGAGGGAGGAAGGTGGGATGGGAGGGTATTTGAGGGGGGGCGACACCTACCTCTTGTACTTCCTGAGCCACCTGGGGGAAATGTGGTCTGGGAGTAACCAGAGACTCAGGAAGCAGAGGACAGGGGGCTAAGATAGCAGAGAGGTGTGCAGACAGCTCGAGAGATACGGGTCCTGGCCCCCAACTGTGTTACTTACAAGGGCAACGATTTGACTAATCAGAGGTCCCCCATTTGGGCCACATTTCCTGTTCACAGTTCACACCGTGAGTCTAACCCCTCGCTGCGGCTATGACACTTGATTGTCAAAGTGTCACTAGGCACCTCCCTGACACGGTGCTGTCATTTAAAAAATTCATTTTTTAAAAGACTCTAAGGGATTGCCTAACGTATGGGAGATGTGAATCACAGCTCAGCCATGCAGGGATGAGGAACATCGTGATTGTGGTCCTGGGTAGAAGTGGCTCCAGCTCCGAGTACAGGTCTCCCGGGCCTCCGTGTGGTTGTGAAGACTTTCTAGTGTCGGTGGGTGATTCGGGGTGGGGGGCATGAACGAGTTCCCTGTTGTGCCATGAAGTGAACAGAAGGATCTGAGAGTAAATACTCCGTCACAATACATCTGCTTATCAGAAGCTGGGCGTTGTAATTTGTATACAAATTGTGCAGTAGGGACAAGGATACAAGAGCTTTGTTAAATATTTGCCATCAAATCTTCCCATTCTCAGTAAATTACAAAGTATTTGCAATCCTGCTATAACGGAAATGAGACTACGTCATCTTAAGAATGCTTAAGAATGGGGCTGGAGCAATAGCACAGTGGGGTAGGGTATGGCGTTTGCCTTGCACATGACCCATGGGGGTGGGGGGTTCGAATCCCAGCATCCCATCTGGCCCCCTGAGCACTGCCAGGAGTAATTCCTGAATGCAAAGCCAGGAGTAACCCCTGTGCATTGCTGGGTGCGACCCCAAAAAAGCAGGGGGAAAAAAAGAGAATGCTTAAGAATACTTACTTTTTTTTCTTTTTGGGTTTACTTTAATAGGAATTGGTTGAATTGGCAATAATTATGTTACCATTTCAGCTAACTTTTTCTTTTTTATTAAGGCTGATTTTTTTTTTTACCAAGAACTAATCTACTAATAGCTGAACCCATGGTAAGATATTAATCTTAAATGATCTCTATTTATTGCAATAAAGGTTAAAAAGTGCTTTACCTATATAAAAATACATATTCTCATATTAAGTGCTTGTGTTTATTGTGCTGAGCTGGGACCTCATTTTATTTCCTTTTCCCCATTTTAGGGGTTATCGAGCAGTGTCATTGGCCCATAATTGGGTCCTTAAGAGGGTTTTGTGATTGTTGGCAGCTGCAAATGCACATCCGGTGATGCAGAGAGACCCCCCCAGCCCTCCTCCGCAAACCTGACGTGCCTAGAGGGAGAACAGCAGTGCCAGGGATCAAACCCAAAGTCTCATGTGAACAAGGCACGTGCTCTACCATTTGAGCAGCATCCCTAGCCTGAGCCTTCCTCTTTCACTCAGAAACTATGACTTAAGCCGGAAATGCAAGTATTTCTTGGGGTGCAGTCACACTTGGCAGTGCTCAGGGGCTATTCCTGGCTCTGTGCTCAGGAGTGACCCCTGGTGGTGCTTGGGGGGAGTTCTATGCGGTGCAGGGGATGCAACTGGGGTGAGCTGCATGCAGGGCAAGCGCCTAGTGCCGTGTTACTGTCTTTCCAACTCCAGTTCACAAGTATGTCCAATGCCAATCATCCACAGGCCCCAGCTGCAGAAGCACTACTTTCTACTTTCTGGAGACTTGAGTGGACCAGGGCCAGCGGGGAAAACACACAGTGAGTGGTCCTGTAGCAGGCCTATGGCAGAGAAGATAGGTTTATACTTGTTCCTCACTCCACATTGCTCGACACTCTCCCGAGATCCCCGGCATCCCCTCCTTCCTCCTCACAGCCCAACCCAAGCCCACACATGTCTTGTAGAAACCACAGCTACTCCCAGCGGTCCCACCTTTTCTCACGTGAGCACTTGCTCTCAACAAACCCTGCACAAACAATGAAGCTCTGTTGGACTAGTTCTATTCGTAGCTCATGAGTCAGGGGGCCCTGATTTAGGGGCCCAGTTGGGTGTTGACCTGGGATTCTTCTCAGCTTCAAGGAAGAAGAGCTGCAGAGCTAACCTCACAGCCCGAGTTAGGCCTTGGATGTCCCTTTGACCAGATTTATAACATTTAGCCAAACTGCTTAAACTTCTGTCTATTTATCTTCTTTCTCTGCACAACTATCATAACAAGGAAACTCCTTTCATAAAGGGAGTGCAGTCAGAAATAAAGAGTAATACACATGTAACATGGACACTTCAGTGTCCAGCACAGAAGAAGCATGGATGCTGTTAGTGTTTAGTATTTGCTCCCTGAATTCATCCCAGATTCGAGTACTTGCTATTGGACCAGGAGAGAAAAATGAGACTTTAACCCAATGAACTTCTCTGTATTTGCTAAAGATGATGGTGTCTCTCTCTCCCTTTCTCCCTCCCTCCCTCTCTGTCTCATCCTCTCTCTCTCCCTCTCTCCCTTTCTCTCTTTCCATCTCTCTTTCCCTCTCCCTCTCTCTCAACGGAATTTGTTTTCCACTAAAGCAAATATATTTTGTTTTTTTTGTTTGTTTGAGGGTCCCATCCAGTGTTGATCAAGAGCTACACCCCACTACACACACTCTATGCTCAGGAGTTACTCTCAGCAGTATTTCGGGAGCAGGTGCTAGGGTTTGAACCCAGGCCTCTCACATGCAAGGTGTACTCAGTCCATTGGGCTACCTTCCCAGCCCTAAAGTAAGGAAAGGAAAACTTCAAGCCCAACCGGTTATTTAATCCTTACCATTAATAAATGAGTTTGATTCCTTTAGGAGACCACTGTATCACTGTCATCCCGTTGCGCATCAATTTGCTTGAGCGGGTACCAGTAATGTTTCCATTGTGAGATTTGTTGTTACTGGTTTTGGCATATCAAATATGCCACGGGGAGCTTGCCAGGCTCTGCCTGCTGTGTGTTAGGAGACCAAGGTTTATTTTTTGTTTGTTTGTTTGTTTGTTTATTTGGCTCGGTTTTTCGAGGGGAGGGGGGTGGTTGGTGCACTCAGCAGTGTAGAGGGCTTATACCTGGCTCTGTGCTCAGGGATCACTCCTGGTAGGGCCAGGGAATCATCTAGGGATCTAGGGTGTTGGGGATCACAGTCAACTGTGTGAAGACAATCACCCCACTTGTTGTACTATCCCTCTGGAGCTGAAAAGGACTTTAAAGATCACAGGACAGGTACAGGTGACTGTGGAGTGCTGGGGCCTTTGAGAACGGGTTTCCCCAGCATCTTGATTAACCCTGTAATGTCATCTGGATCAAACTTTTGGAAACTTTTTTTTAAGAATAAACTTTATTTGGAAATTATAGTTGCCTGTATCCTTTCCCCTCATTTTATTTTCTTTTTGCAGTTTTAAAAATTGGGCTTCTGTGATTGACAGTGCTACTAACAATGGTTTCTCATGCACACAATCCTAACACCACGCCCATCACCAGTGTGCCCACCTCCCTCTCCCAAGGACCCAGTTATTCTCAACAGGTTTGAGTGAGTCCTCGATCCGCTGGAGCCTGCACTTGGCTTGGGGGTCTCTGCACCGCAGCAAGTGGCAGAGCCAACCACAGCCCCGTGTCTTCCCCACCTCCCAGACCTCGTTGGCATTGAAACAGGCGACTTTCTCAGGGACACGGGGCCGTTAAGTAACACCTCGTTGGCTTCCCCATCACCGATTTACTCCATAGCCCATCCCTGAAGCCCAGGCATGCTGGAAACCTTGCAAGTAGCTTTCCCATGCCCTGCGGTCCCTCCATCAGCAGGGAAGGCGGCCCCCTTGGAAACATTTTTGAGGTGACTCAAGTCAGTGACACAGATAGAAAGATCTTAGAGGCTACAAGAAAGTTCTTGTTTAGAGAGAGGGACACTTTGCTGTGTTTCTTTAGAAATAAATTAGACTTTTCCTGCTGGCAACAGAAGAACTGATCAAAATTCCCACTATCAAGCAAGTCGGTAAGCCAAAATATTGCAGGAACAAAATGACTTCATCTTTTCACATTGCCAAACAAGTCAAGCTTTAGTTGTGTGTCAATACTGTTTTATGTGTGTTTTTTCTTATGTAACTTACTTTTTATTATTCTTTCATTTTCACTGAACTTCTCCCCTAGAGTTAAGGAACTTTGTCTTCTTTGCTCACTCAAGTTTTGCAAATACCTAACAGGTTCTGGTGTGTGGGAAACTCCAGATATCTCATGAATTACGGTCTTTTGTGGGTGTCTTTTTTAAAAAAGCAATTCATATTAAAGATTTGCTAAAAATGAATTTGGCAACTTCTGTCAAGCACCTTAAAATGTGTTTGATCCAACAAGACCTAGAGATGTAAAGAGAGTTTATTCTGAAGCGATTCAAAAAAGTCTATTGATAATAGAAAACCATGAAATAACTAGGTCTTACTTAAATAGGGACTGGTCAATAGGTTTTTGTATATGCTATGTAGACATTAAATTGATTTTAAAATTTAACAGGGTATGCTATGTGGAAAGTCAGAATATAAAACTGTATATGTATCAGTACCAATCATTGAAAAATAAAGTGTGCTTTGGAAAAATTTAGCATTATATTTGTTTAAAGGTAAACAGTTATTTGCCATTTATATCACAATAAAATTGTAAGACTTTTATAGGCAGAAAAGAAGAAATATATTTTCAAAAGAGCATCGCTGTTAGCACTTTTCCTAACACACTTTCCTTGCATCTCAGTTGTTTTAGGAAGGAATTGGAAGGAGAGATTAGATTGTTGACCTCTTACTTCTCAAGTTAATGCGGATAGCTGCAAGTCTTCGGGACTATTTAATTGCCACATTCCTATTACTTTCTCCCAGAGCTGTCAGACTTCAAAGGAAACCTTTGTGGCCTGGTACTAGTAGAACACTTTTTAAATGGCTCCTTCACTTCAGTGTAATTAAAGACAAAGTTGATGTATTTAACTAAGTGAAATGAGTCAGACAGGGACAGACATAGAATGACTGCACTCATTTGTGGGATATAAAATAACATAATATGAGACTAACACCCATGGACAGTAGAGACAAGGGCCAGGAAGATTGTTCCGAGATTGCAAGCCTGCCTCACAAGCTTGGGGAAAAGGCAGATGGGATAAAGAAGGGATCACTAAGTCAATGATGGTTGGAGGGATCGTTTGGGATGGGAGATGTGTGCTGAAAGTAGACAAAGTACCAAACATGATGAATGGCCTCTCAGTGTCTGTATTGCAAACCATAATGCCCCAAAGTGGAGGGAGGGTAAAAGGGAAATTGTCTGCCACAGAGGCAGAGGGAGGTGGGAGTCCAGGGGAGGGGGGAGGGATATTCATGTTTGGGGACATTGGTGGTAAAGAATGTGCACTGGTGTTGGGATGGGTGTTCGATCATTGTATGACTGACATTCAAACATGAAAGCTTTGTAACTGTGGCTCACAGTGATTCAATCACTGTCACTGTCACTGTCATCCTCTTGCTCATCAATTTTGCTTGATCGGGCACCAGTAACGTCTCCATTGCAAGACTTGTTACTGTTTTTGGCATATTGAATATGCCACGGGGAGCTTGCCAGGCTCTGCCGTGCGGGCGGGATACTCTCAGTAGCTTGCCGGGCTCTCCAAGAGGGGCAGAGGAATCGAACTCGGGTCAGCCAGGTGCAAGGCAAATGCCCTACCACTCTGCTATTGCTCCAGCCCATGGTGATTCAATACAAAAATAAATTTTAAAAATTGATGAATCTGCTGAGGGCTGTTGAGGAGTCAGAAGATCTGTGTTCTAGTTTAGGTGACACTGGCCCAGGAATGAGCTAATGAGCAGTGCACTATGAGGTTGCATCAGGGACATTCATCTGATGCTGGGGGACCATGTAGTGCTGGAAATGGAACCTAACTCTCCAGGCTCTTAGCACTGTAGCACTGTCATCCCATTGTTCATCGATTTGCTCGAGCAGGCACCAGTATGTCTCCATTGTGAGACTTGTTACTGTTTTTGGTATATCGAATACGCCATGGGGAGCTTGCCAGGCTCTGCTGTGCGGACGGGATACTCTTGCTAGCTTCCCGGGCTCTCCGAGAGGGACGGAGGTATCGAACCCAGGTCGACCGAGTGCAGGGCAAATGCCCTACCCGCTGTGCTATCGCTCTTCTCCAGGCCCTTAGCAACTAAATTTTAACTGCTACAAAATGGAAAATTTGTCTTACAACTATAAATGTAAGACAAAATACTTTAAAATAAAAGCTATAATCATTAGAAAAATATTAGTAGGTATTGCAAATGGTTCCCTTAATAATGCATTGTTAGGAATTGGGTGTTATGAGTGCCCAAGAAAAGATGAATGGATAAAGAAACTATGGCATGGGGTTTGAAGTGATGGCACAGTGGGGAGGGTGTTTGCTTTGCACTCAGCCAACCCAGGTTCTATTCCCAGCCTCCCATAGGGTCACCCGAGCACCGCCAGGAGTATTCTTGAGTGCAGAGCCAGGAGTAACATCTGTGCATCACTGGGTGTGACCCAAAAAGGAAAAAAAGAAACTACGGCACAATCTACATAATGGAATACTATGCAGTTGTTAAGAAAAATTAAGTCATGGAATTTGTCTATAAATGGATGGACATGGAGAGTATCGTGCTGAGTGAAATGAATCAGAAGGAGAGGGACAGATACAGAATGACTGCATTCATTTGTGGTATATAAAAATATTTGTAGAAGACTAATATCCATGGCCAGGGGAAACAGGAGGACTGGTCAGTGGTTGGAACTAACCACAAGTGTGTGAGGGCCTGAGGTTAGGTAAGATAGAAAAGAGACCACTATGACAATAATAGCAGGGAATTATCATGCTGGACAAGATCTGAGTGTTAAAGGGATATTCTTGAGAACCTTTCAGTACCAATATTGCAAACCACAATGCCCAAAAGACGGAGCCAGGCAAACAGACAGACAGAGAAGAAAAGTGCCTGTCATAGACATAGAGCAGGCAGAAGTGGGGGGCTGATGGGAGGAAATCTCGGGACACTGGTGCTGGGAAATGTACACTGGTGGAGGGATGGGAGTTAGAATACTGTATGACTGAAATCCAATCATGAGCTGCTTTGTAAGGGTCTATCTCACAGTGACTCAATAATAAAGTGAAAAAAAAGAATTGGGCGTTAGGGGGCGCCAAAGGAACTTTCTCCCACATCTTGAAGTTCTGCACTTTCTTAATTCGGCGGCCACCAATATTTGATGCTTGTAAAGTGCTTTGAAAACAAAACCCATAACTCTAAGATGTTAAATTATAATATAGATGACACTAGTAGTCATTCAGCTGAAGAAAAGTTTAAGTCAAATGTATAAATTACCTAGTGTGGTCAGACAGCTTCAGGTTAATGACATCATGAAGTATGAAAATCGTTGTAGACACATTTGGTTACTTAAGCTGAATTCTATTTATAAGGGCTTAAATGTTGTACAAATGGATATATTAACTAAAATATTAAATTTGGATATTAAGTCAAATCTCTGAATATATTTTCCTTAGAGTTTATTTACTTGGGGAGGGAGGAGGACCCATACGGAGGGGCAGTCCTGACAATGCACAGGGCTTACTCCTGGCTCTGCGCTTAAGAATTATGCCTGGTGGGGCTGGAGCAATAGCACAGCGGGTAGGGCGTTTGCCTTGCATGCGGCTGACCCGGGTTCAATTCCCAGCATCCCATAGGGTCCTCTGAGCACCGCCGGGAGTAATTCCTGAGAGCAAAGCCAGGAGTAACCCCTGTGCATCGCCGGGTATGACCCAAAAAGCAAAAAAAAAAAAAAAAAAAAAGAATTATGCCTGGCGAGGTTCAGGGAACCATAAGGCAAGCACCCGACCCGCTGTACTATGGCTCTGGCCCTAGTTTAATTACATCTTATTGAGAATATCAACCATGCCCCGTGAAAATGTTTTTAGGATTACTTTTCATACAGTAGGTAATCAATATTTTCATATGATTTGATTTGTGCCTCTTTGAAATACATTCCATCAGAAGGGTCTAGAGCATTCGATGTAACTCTTAATACTCTTTTTCAAATGAGGTGTCAAATGCCTTGCTATTGCCCAGGGTTTGCTTTGAGTTTTTGTTTTGTTTTGTTTTGTTTGTTGGCTTTTGGTGGGGTTATATCTGGCAGTGCTCAAGGATTACTCCTGGTTCTGCACTCAGGAATCACTCCAGGTAGTGCTTGGGTACCTTATGGGATGTCAGGGATTGAACCTGAGTCGGCTGCGTGCAAGTCAAATGCCCTACCCGCTGTGCTATCACTCCGGCCCTCTACCCAGGGTTTTTATAAGATATACTTCTGAGGCCCCACACCCTCAGGACCTCGAACTGTGGACTCAGGACCCACGAGAAATGCTGGTGAACAAAAAATACTGCACCAACACCCCAGGTAGCTTGCAGTGGTTTCTATGCCCAGGGATGTCTGAGAGCCATTACAAAAATTGTGGTTGGTCTTAGCAAAATTAAAACCAAGTGGCAATTTAAATGTTACCACCTGCTCTGGAATCAGTTTTTCAATTTTGCTAGAAGTTAAGGCGGAAAAAACGTGCATGAATAGTTATACAGGTGACAGATAGATATGTGTGTATATATGTGTGTGTGTGTCTGTGTCTGTGTGTGTACATAAATCACTAAGAAGAGACATAGAAATGGAAGGACAAGCCTAAGTGATTAAATACACAATCCCGCTTACCTCTCTCAGGAGTTTGATGGGAAAAGGGAGAACTCCAGGCCTGCCAGTACTTTTTACCCGTTTCTTGACATCTCACTTGAAACACATACTTCATGTTGGGCTCCAAGAAGAATTCTGACTGTTGCACGGATGAAAAATTGGCGTCAAATTCTTTAACCTAAGGTTAAGAGAAGTAATCTTGGTGAAAGGACCTGGCATGCTTTGGAAAGAGTTGCGGGGGGTGGGGGGTGGCTGGAGCGATAGCACAGCGGGTAGGGCGTTTGCCTTGCACGCGGCCGACCCGGGTTCGATCCCCGGCATCCTATATGGTCCCCCAAGCACCGCCAGGAGTAATTCCTGAGTGCAAAGCCAGGAGTAACCCCTGAGCATCGCTGGGTGTGACCCAAAAAGCAAAAAAAAAAAAAAGAGTTGCGGGGGGCTGGGGAGACAGTGCTGCAGGCTGTGGCGCATGCGTGGAATACGAGCGCTTCACAGTCTGATCCCAGCACTGCGTGGTCCCCTAACCCCATTGGGAAAGACCCTGGGAGCCCCCTCACTGCCAGCCCAGCTAAGCATTAAATCATGAGGCCCCAACAGGCAGGTTGAGAATGGCTGGTAATAAGTAGCACCGCTGGGGAACCCCACCCCCATTCCCAATAAATTAACAGAGCAGTTATTCTCTTTTTTGATAGCCTTTTTTTTTTTTTTTGCTTTTTGGGTCACACCCGGCGATGCACAGGGGTTACTCCTGGCTCTGCACTCAGGAATTACTCCTGGCGGTGCTCAGGGGACCCTATGGGATGCTGGGAATCGAACCCGGGTCTGCCGCGTGCAAGGCAAACGCCCTACCCGCTGTGCTATTGCTCCAGCCCTAGAACGGTCATTCTCATGAGCAGAAATCTCTGGATCTTTATTAAATTCTAGGAACCCTCCTGCTACGCTCTGGGAAGTCAAAATGGTTTGGGGTTCTGTTCCAAGCACCAGTTTTTAAGAGGGGGGACACGCATGGCAGTGCTCAGAGGTCACTCCTGCGTTGGTGTTTCAGGAGCCCTGCTGGCGATGCTGTTACCCTCTGGTACTGGGGCTTGAACTGGGGCCTCCTGCACGCAAAGTCTGTGCTCAGCCATTTGAGCTACCTCTCAGGACCCAGGGTCTCATCTTAGTCCATGGGAAAACAGAGATTGAGGGGGGTCTTGCTTGAAAACATGTCATCAGACGTCAGGTGCAAATTGTTTAACTTCACAAGCTAAATACAGGTCTGAAAGCTGGATCAAAGAACTGAGTGCAAGGTCGAAGCAATAGTACAGCAGGAAGGGCATTTGCCTTGCACACAGCCGGCCCAGGTTTAATTCCCGGCATCCCATGTGGTCCCCTGAACACTGTCAGGAGTAATTCCTGAGTGCAGAGCTAAGAGTAACCCCGAAGCATCACTGGGTGTGCCCCAAAAAGCAGAGAAAAATGGGGGCTGAGTGCATATGCATGCTGTGCATGCAGAAAAAGACCCGAGTTTAATCCCGGGCGTTATATGGTCCCCTGAGCAACCCCCAGCACAGAGCTGGGATTAGCCCCTGAGCACCACGCAGTGTGGCCCCAAAACCAAAACTAAATAATTCAAAGTAAAATACACGTTGCTTTGTGTCTAACATCTCTCTCAAGCTTCTAAATCTCAAAATAAGTCCAAAATCTATTCTAGTCTTCAATTTGGGATAACTGATTTTAGTGGAGTAGAAGGAGAAGGACTAATAGCAATTGTTTGACTCGAGTCTTTCTTCCTCCTCCCAATCTTTTTTCTCTCTGCAAGTAGATTTTTTAGATTGATCATTGAATGACTGATGAAATAATTTCACTTGCTAATGATGACTTTTAGCAAAATTTACTCCTAAGCTGAGCAAGTCAGTCCCTTTGCCTGGCAAGCATCTGTGGCGTATTCGAAATGCCAAAAACAGTAACGATAGGTGTCATTCCCCTGACCCTGAAAGAGCCTCCAATCTTTGGGAAAGATGAGTAAGGACAGGCTGATAAAATCTCAGGGCTGGGAGGAATAAAAACGTTACTGGTGCCTGCTTAAGTAAATCGACGAGCAACGGGATGACAGCGATGATGATGTACATATTAATAAAGCAAAATATTGAAGATGTTAAACTGTGAAAATTCAGTGGCAGATGAGCATAAAATAGCTGAGATTCCAACTTAAAAACTTTTGGGGGGATACTACAACCTGCTGTAAAAGATAATAAAGAACAATGGCCAAACCAGCAGATTCGGATGGGAGAGGGGGAAAAAAAAAGGCATTTGCACAGCATCTTCAGTCTGTTGTAATGTCAGCATGTGAATTTATGGGAGAAAAGTGAGCCATGATTAAACAGTAAATGTAAAATGCATCTAGAAATTCATTTATAAAGCAGTGGGGGAAAATGATTTATACTCATGAAAAAGAAAGTTAAGACAACCAAGAGGTAAAAAGTAAAAAAGAAGGTCCCAGTTTCACTTAAGGATCCTTCTATGAAGCCCTCAGTGTAAGGTCGGAGTGACAGTACAGCAGGTCGGGCGTTTGCCTTGCACTCGGCCAACCGGGTTCAATCCCCAGCACCCCATACGGTCCCCTGAGCACCGCTGGAACCAGATATGTTTTTTTTCTCCTTGTGTCATTTTGCTCTCAGCCTTGTGGGACCACTGCATGTCCTTAGGCACCACCCGCCTAGCTTGGATGCAGCTTAGTTATAAAGCAGTGGAGGGGCTGGAGAGCTCGGGGTGATGTTTGGGGTGCTTGCCTGGCATGCCCACTTGGATCTCTGGCACCACAGTCTCTGAGCATAGCTGGGTGGAGACCTGGTGGCCGCCAGCATTGCAGGGTCCAGACAGTGCCAGGGCCTCTTTGGGCCCTGGCTCTCCCCGATACTCTGGCTCCGTTGACCAAGAATTGCCAAGTGTGGTCCCTTCAGCTCCCCCGAACACCCTAGGGAGCCTGCCCACCCCCCCAAATCAGGAAACATTTAAAAGCAGCTGGAATATACCTCAACCCACTGAGTTTGCTTTCCCTCGGCTCTACCACCTTCGCTGCCCCACACCTCTGGGGGTTCCAACAAAGAGTTAACAGAGAGCCTGCATGGCCCCCCCCCACCTCCACTCTGGGTGAACTTCCGGCAAGGGAATAATGAGGCCTAATGAGGCTTAATGAGGCCGGGTCAGAGCAGAAGGAACTTGCCCCAGGTTGCTTGACTAGAAACCAGCAGAGCCAGGCTTTGAACCCTGGAGTGTGTGCTCCAGCCACTTGCCACTCTGAAGTCAATGATCCTTCCCAGCTCTGGCACGGGGAGGCAAATCTCGGGAGAGGTTCCCAGGTCCCCCTCCCATGGGTTAGAACTCGACTTCCTGCCTCCCCCCACACCTGGAGGGGAAGAGAATACCCCAGATGGTCTCAAGAGGAAAGAAAACACACAAAGCAAAGCTTGAGGACCCAGTTCAGGAGGAAAGGCACTCGCCTTGCAGATGGCTGACCCAGTTCCACCCCCACAACCACTTAAGGTCCCCCCAAGTGCCCCGCAGGATCGATTCCTGTGCACAGAGCCAGGAGTAGACCCCGAGCACCACTGGGTGTGGCCTGACCTCTGCTTCCCTCTCCAAATTCAAATCAAAGCTGCATCTCATCCTGGCGCCTGCCCACTGAGGGACTGAGGTCACCTACTTCACTGTCATTGTCACTGTCACTGTCATCCCGTTGCTCATCGATTTGTTCGAGCAGGCACCAGTAACGTCTCCATTGCGAGACTTGTTACTGTTTTTGGCATATTGAATACGCCACGGGGAGCTTGCCAGGCTCTGCCATGCAGGCGGGGTACTCTCTATAGCTTGCCGGGCTCTCCGAGAGGGGCGGAGGAATCGAACCCAGGTCGGCTGCGAGCAAGGCAAACGCCCTACCTGCTGCGCTATCACTCCAGCCAAGGTCATACTGAGAAACAGAAATTTCTCCTGGGTGTCAATGGTCATGCACGGTAGGAGGGACTGAATGCAGGTTTTGGGGATGGAAAGCTGTGGGGGGAGGGGAGGCGGTTATTAAGGGTGAGTTTGGGTGACTTAGCAGAAGGCCAGAGGAGCCTAGAGGGGTCCTGACACTCGCTTCTCCTCCCCTCACCCTACCCAGCCCACCCCCACCCCGAGGATGACTCTGAGGGTGACAGGAGAGAAGAAATCTTCCTGCTTTTCTTTCAGCCTCTTGCTTCTGCTACAGGAGAGAGGGTTAGAAAACCCAGCTCCATGGGGCTGGAGTGATAGCACAGCGGGTAGGGCATTTGCCTTGCATGCGGCCAACTCGGGTTCGATTCCCAGCATCCCATATGGTCCCCTGAGCACAGCCGGGGTGATTCCTGAGTGCATGAGCCAGGAGTGACCCCTGTGCATCGCCAGGTGTGACCCAAAAAGCAAAAAAGAAAAGAAAACCCAGCTCCAGTTTCGTAGTATCATGATGTGGGATTTAGCTCCACCAGAGGGAGCAGAGAGCGTGGATTTCCATCAGAAAACAGCAGGGTTCTGAAAAACCTACACGGAGATGGGCCCAGGGGGAGAGCTCAGAAAGTCAGGCACTTGCCTCGCATGTAACATCGCTCCCGCACGACTCTAGTTTAAACCTAGTTTGGAAGCCTATGGTTAATCTAGTGCAGCGTGAGTATCGTCCAAACTATCAGATCAAAACACAAAACTGTGAGTCCCCTGGGGGTTGCCGTGGTTGATTTCCCCTTCATTGGCAATCTAAAGAGTAGTGAGAGTCAGCTTACCGTCCAGGAGTGGTTCCTTGTCGAGTTGTATCTCATTTCACAAGAAATCTTTTCAATTGTTGATTGACTAGTCCAATGAATCACTGTCTTGGGCACTGTCGTATTTAAATCCTCTGCCCTAAAAATGATGGTTGCAGAAGGTATCACTAGAAAAACAAAAACCGGAAATACTCAACTAAATAAAATTTACCTAGGAAGAAATGGAAATCGTTTATCAACATAAACACAAAATTTATGTTAAGGCAAAGTACTAAGATAAATAAATTCATGGTCTAAATAATATTTCATATTTTTTTGTTTTTTATGTGTTATGTTGGAGCAAACTGCCGTTATGAAATGTAATTCTCTTTGACCTACTCTCCATTTCTTTTCAATGAAACTCTAATAGTCTTATTTTATCTTCTCTTCCTCCCCTTATAATATCAAATAATGAAATTCAAGTTCCTGGACTTATTAATAATAATGTAGCAAAGTGATAAGATAAGTGATTTTTTCCTATATCTGCTGCGGGAAATGTAACATTTTGTATCCTAAATTTAATTCAGTGAATTAAACTTGATTATAGGATAGATTGGGACTGGAGCAATAGTGCAGCGGGTAGGGTGTTTGCCTTGCACATGGTCGACCAGGGTCTGATTCCTCCATCGTCCCTCTTGGAGAGCCCGGCAAGCTACTGAGAGTATCCTGCCCACACGGCAGAGCCTGGCAAGCTACCCGTGGCATATCCAATATGCCAAAAACAATAACAACAAAGTCTCACAATGGAAATGTTACTGGTGCCCATTCGAGCAAATTGATGAACAACGGGATGACAGTGCTATAGTGCTATATGATAGATTGAGATCTTTTATGATAATACTTTATGCTTTTGTAGAGTAGATAAATATGTAAAATATTTATGATTATTGCTCTTTTATTTTCTACAAAATAAATTAGTACTTGGAAGCATTTGAACAATGTGAATTTTACAAGACTCTAGACTGTGATTTCTGTGTTTTATGATGCAATATTCCAAAGAGAACTCAAAGTCTGATTGGTTAATTGACTAGTTTTTGTTGCTATATAATCATAATGGTGTAACTGAAATATCTGTACTTCTAAACTTTAACTTTTATTTAATGTTTATTTAATTTAAACTTTTATTTAACCTATTAGTACCTGTAGATTTGTTCCATCTGAGCGGAATAGAATTGTTGTCCCTTTTTCTATCAGATGCGTTAGAGAACAATGAAGACATATAACTTGCTGAAGTTGTTTAACAAAAAACTCAAGGGCCTAAAAAAACCTCAAGCACTAAAGATCTTCAAGGCTTATTATAATAATTTAGGGGCCAGGGTACAATGAGTAGGGCATTTGCCTTACACGTGGCCAACCTGGGTTTGAACCCTCGCCCCACAAATGGTCCCCCAGTCTACCAGGAGTAATTCCTGAGTGCACAGCTAGGAGTAATCCCTGAGCATGCTAGGTGTGGCCCTAAAATGCCCCTAAAATTTTTTAATAAAGGTGTGTATTTTTAAAAAAAAAAAAACTCTTTCATCATAGATGCCACATTTTAAATTTTCATTTGTACCAAAATTAAGCAGATTGCAGTTGTCTGCTCTCTTTCTAGCAAAAATAAATAAATAAATAAAAAGTATTAACCCAAAATTATCCAATGGGCAAAACTGGTGTTCAAAATGCCAACCAGAGATATCACACTTTCTGCTCTGAGATTTATGTCTCTACAAGAGATATGTAAGCATCCCTCCCACACATCATTTTGCCAGTGTTATTGCCTTATTAACTTGGCCCTTCTGCTCAGCACAGACTCCCTGACGTAATTAAACCTCAATCCTGTAGCTGTTAAGTGGAGATTGCTCCCAGGGGAGTCCTCTATCCTGTTTCATTCAACAGTTCATTTATCTGACTTGTAAAACCTCATTCTTTAGAGTGTCACAAATGAATACAGCTTCTCCATGAATTGCCCAGTAGCTGGGTGGAGTGAAGCCTCCGCCAGATCCAACCTGTAGTTTTCAATCCAGGTTTGTGAGAGTGGGCTTTGAGATGATGGGAAATCAGGGAGGGAGAAGAGAAGAGTGAGGAGGAAGAAGAAAAGGAGCTGGAGAAGGAGGAAGAGGAAAAAGAAGGGGGACAGAAGGAGGAAGAGGTAGACCTGGGTCACCCATGTGGAGATGGAGGTCCAATGACATTTTCTCCAAGTGGGAGGTTATGATTAACTGTGGCAAGTCAGCTAACTCTGGGGTATAATCTGACTTCCCTCCTTACTAGGGTTGTAACTTGGAGCAAATACTTTGATCTCTTTCTTAGTCTGCTCATAGACATTTGTAATGGCATGCATGACCATAGAATTATATATGTATGCATACGAACTATAGCACAATAGTTGTGGAATCAATAGGTGTATGTATCAGGACTAGAATGAAAGCACCATGACAACGTACTAGTCCTGACAATAATTTAGTTCCTAATAATGATGCAGCCAAGATGATACTAGGCATGATAAGTTTAAACATCATTAATCCAGTGAGGAGGACTGTTTTAAGGAAAGACCACATTAGAGCACCTGAACACAAGATGAAAATTTGCGAGGATGTATCATCATGCCCAAGAGAACTTTTAACTGTAAAAAATATGCAGTATCAGAGTTACCAGCACCAGTTTTGCTTTCAAAATCAGTATTTGTATAAAGACACATTTGAGACCAGGCCTGTGAGTTATAATAGTAGAAAGTTAAGTTGAGGTAGAAATTATATTGAAGTATTTTCCCCAACTGAAGAACCCAATGATCCCCAAAGGATACTTATGTTGTACCCCAAGAGAAAACCTCACAACCCCCTAGATCATTACCAGCAGGAAAGTTGTCAGACACATTACAGTGTGCTTACATATTTTACTTATTTATTCTTTTGTTTTAGAAACAAAACCAGTGGTGCTCAGGGGCTATTCCCAATTCCATACTTGGAAGTTGCTTCTAGTGGTACTCAAGGAATCATGTGGTATTGGGAACTGAACCTGGACCTCCCACATGCAAAGTTTATGCTCAACCCTTTGAGCTATCTCTTTAACCAGCCCCTGCAATGTGATTTTAAATGAATACTCAGTTCAGTAATTCCAAATACATTGGAATTATAAATTTCCTAGCTCTGCCTTCAGTCTTATTTCCTTATGTATAAATTATAATCTTATGTACAAAATAACATTGCTATGAGGGTTAAGTAAGGTAATGTATATAAAGAGGTGAGCCCTGAAGAAAGTGCCAGATATATTAACTTACTGACGACATCTGCCATAGTCTCTGAATGGAGGATACTTACATTTGGTGTTCTGTGGCTGAATTCTGACTTTAAGATTTGGATAAAATTTTAAGAAGCTCAAAGAAATTTAATATTCTGGGATTTAACTTTAAAAATAGCTACTCTACATAAATTTAGCCAGAAGTTTGTTAATGGAATATAATTCCTAATAGTAAAAACTGAGAAATGTGATGAATCTCCAATAATAAGCAACTAATAAAAGACACAATTAACAATAGCACAGTACAAATAAAAATTAATAGAAATGTGTATTTTATGTTGTATGTAAAAATAAATAAAGCAAGCCATAAAATATAGAAAGTAGAAAACACTAGCATTTGTTAAATCTGGTGAGTGAACACTAAGGAGCCAAGTTCATTCTCCAAACTCTTTTATGTGCTTTGTAAAGCTTTTCAAAATAAAATAAACATAAGATCCAAAACAGATTTAGTATACTATGGTTCTTACAGCATTAGACTCATCACACTTTATTATGATCCTATTTTTTTAACCCTCATCTTCCCTGATAGATTATAAGAAATTTACAATAGTTAGTCTCTTCTCTATCATTCTCCACAGCCCTTAGGCCAACACTTAAACACAAGACTCTTCTAACAAACATTTGCAAAAATCACAGACGCCATGTGGAATTCAGACTGGAAGACTATCCAGAGAAATGATAGCATTTACCTCAGAATGGTCTCTGGGAAAGTTGTAGGCACATTTTGCTCTCTTGATCATGACTTACAGGAATTTTAGGGGAACGCCTTTCAGATCTAGACTTGATTGAACATGATGAGCTTTGATTAAGAATCTACATGTAAAGACATTCTAGGATTCCTTTTACCTATATCATCCAGGTGAATTTGCAGTTTTTCTGACTCCTCCATGCCCAGGACATTGGTAGCTTGGACCCAAACCAAATACTCCTTGCCACCTTGTAATGAGTCAGTGGAGATGTTAATATAACTTGAGGTGTGATACTTGTGATACTCGTGATACTGCTGCTCTTCTTCTGTTTCTAAGCTTGAAAAAAATAAAAGATAATGATGAGCACAGAGGTATAGGGTTTTAATTATTACACAGAAACTTGTGATGTTATGCATAGTTAATCAAAACCTATTTTATTTTGAGAACTTAAAAAAGGGAATTTAAGATTAGCCAGAGCTGCAGGCTGGTTTTCATGAGCTCTAAGCACTTTGCCTTTATGGATACCTTTCTTCCAATCAGGAAAAAGGAACACGTGTGTGCATGTATATGTGTTCTGTTTTGGTTTAGTTTGGGGACCATACCCACTTATGCTCAGTGAACATTCCTGATGGTTCGGGGACTGTATGGGGTACTAGGGATCAAAACTGGATCAGTCATATGCAAGGCAAGTGTGCTATCTGCCTACTGTATTATCTGTCTAGATCCTGTGCAATATTATTTTCTTACTTTATCCCTGTTTTGAGAACTAGAGCCATCATTAGTTTCTCCCCCTATATTACATGCATAGCATATTATTAACAGATGCCTCCGCTCATTATAATGTGAAGTCTAACAGTATAAATATACAAATGTAGAAGAGAAATCGCCTGGGAATTTGAGCAGTGTTGCAAGGACAGTGCCCTACATCCTTAGGCTTAATGCACAGAAATGCCTCACAAATTCACATCTCCAGCTGCTCCACACAGTCCAGTAATGACACCATCAGCAACTCCCAGTCCTGAAGAATTAACTTGATTTCTGGGGGAGAAAGAGCTCTCTGCAACTATTCTGCAACTCCCAAATGTTTTCCTCCCACAATTTCCCAACCAGACCCCTAGCTCTGCTGGAATCTGTAGGGAAATGTTTAGAAAGACACAGAAGGCCGGGAGAAAAAAAGGAAATCTGTCTTCTATTTCTGAGCAACAGAGAAATGCATTTATGGAAGAAACCCTATCTATATTTGTAACCCCATCAATGTATGTAAAGCAGTGCAAAGCAGGGCACCCTCATCAGCGGAGGATGAAGGGCTCTCTCCAAGGCGGGGACTGGCTTGGCTATGTGGGGGTTAGGTGACCACAACATCTAAGGCTCAGCTCTGGTTCTAAGGTGTGTCTCTATCCTCCCCAGCTCACACATCTCACCATGGCTGCCAGGAGAATGCAAGAGGGACCAAGCAGGGGGCTGCCAAGCCCAGGGCTGGGGTCTCACACACAGACCTTGATTCTATCCTTTCCTCTGCTCCTAAACAACCTAGTTGTGGTCATCTTAAATAAGATGAGATGTGTATAAATAAGATAAAACTGTGTATAGCCAATGGCTTCACACCTAATAAAGAGCGTACGAAACTATGATTGTTAGTAGTACTAGTATTCTTAGTGGTTTGTTTGGGGGCCACACCTGGCCTTGCTGGCTCTGTGCTCAGGGGTCACTCTTGCTGAGGTTTGATGTGCGGAAGAATGAACCGGGGTTGGCCTTGTGCAAGACCAGCCCCTTCATCTGTTGTACTATCTCTCCTTCCTGTAAGCTATTACTTTTAATTAAAGTATAATTAAAACATGTCTGCAGGCACATCTTAAAGAAGACAGGGTCCAGGGAGAGAGCTCAGAGAACTGGAGTGCTTGATTGCAGGGGAGAGGCCCAGGTTCAAAATCAAACCATGCCATTAAATGTAGGTCTTCAACAACCCACGAAAGAGGAGAAATTATTTATCCAATATTCATCTGAAGATGGATGAATATCAAAGATATATAAGGCACTGGTAGAACTTTACAAGAACAAAAACATTCAACCCCATTAAAAAACTGGGGAGAAAAAAATGAACAGACATGACTTCAAATAAGAAATTCAAGTGGCCAAAAGGCACACGGAAAAAATGTTCTTTATCACTAATCATCAGGGAAATACAAATCAAAACAACAATGAGATATCATCTCATTCCACAAAGACTGGCACACATCAGAAAGAATAAGAAGAGCTAGTGCTGGCATGGATGCAGGGAGAAAGGGACTTTTTTTCTTTTTGGATCACACCCGGCTATGCACAGGGGTTACTCCTGACTCTTCACTCAGGAATTACTTCTGGCAGTGCTCAGGAGACCATATGGGATGCTGGGAGTCGAACCCGGGTCGACTGCATGCGAGGCAAATGCCCTACCCGCTGTGCTATCGCTCCAGCCCCGAAAGGGACTTTCATACACTGCTGGTGGGAATATCGACTGGTCCAGCATTTTTGGAAAACAATATGGACATTCCTAAAATATCCAGAAACTGAGCTTCCCATTTGATCCAGCAACCCCACTTCTTGGAATAGATCCGAGAGTCCCCAAATCAAAATGGAGAAAAGACATTTGCTCCCCTATGTTCCTTGCAACACTATCTGCAATAGCCAAAATCTGGAAACAATTCAATTATCCAAGAACAGGTGACCAGATAAAGAAACTATGATTCATGTACACATTGGAATATTACTTGGCCATGAGAAAAGGCAAAGTCATGAAATCTGCTGCTCCATGTAGGGCCCTGAAGAGTATCATGCTGAAAGAAGTTAGTCAGGGAGAGACACCGACATAGAATGATCTCTCTATTATGTGGGGCATAAAGTTACATAATGGTGGGATAACTAATAACCAGAGACACTGGAAACAAAGAACATAAGAACTGGTATTCAGTAGGAAACATGCCAGTTGAGAGGAATGGGGGATAGGACAGGGAGGAGGCAACATCTTATGGTGGAGGGAAGTGCTGAACCGGGAGGAGGAGGAGGTGGTGCTGAAAGGTGGTAAGGTGTTAAGTATGAAACCCTATCGGCAACAGTGCTGTAAACCATATATATATGTGTGTATATATATATATATATATGTATATATGTTAGCACAACGGGTAGGGCATTTACCTTGCATGCAGCCAACCAGTGTTCAATTCCTCCATCATCCCTCTTGGAGAGACCGGCAAGCTACTGAGAGTATCCCACCCACATGGCAGAGCCTGGCAAGCTCCCCGTGGTGTATTCCATATGTCAAAAACAGTAACAAGTCTCACAATGGAGATGTTACTGGTGCCCGCTCGAGCAAATCGATGAACAACGGGACGACAGTGACACAGTGCTACAGATATATGTATGTGTGTATGTATAGATGTTTATATATAAATATATAAAACATATATAAAAACTTTTGCATATAAACTATTTTTTAAATTACATGTAAGGAACCCCTAGAAGCAGACTTGTGGATGGGAGGCAAATGGGGAATGGGTGCAGGGGGGCACTGGTGGAGGGAAGTTGGCACCTGTGGAGGGATTGGTATTGAAGCACTGTATGCCTGAAACCCAATCAGGAGTGACTTTGTGATTTCACAACAACTAAAAATTATCGGGCTAGAGCGATAGTACAGCAGATAGGGCATTTGCCTTGCATGTGGTTGACCTGGGTTCGATCCCCAGCATCCCATACACTAAGCACCGCCAGGAGTAATTCCTGAGTGCAGAGCCAGGAGTAATCCCTGAGTAATCCCTGAGCACAACGCCCTCTCCAAAAAAAAAAAAAGCCAAAAGAATTAATAAATAAGTAAATTTAGGTCTTTATGCTGTTCCCTTATATTCTTTCTGAAATGAGGTGGATTATAAATGAACAGAAAACTTGTCATCAGACATGCTAAACTCATGATAAATAATATTTCAAAGGTTCAGGTTTGAGGAGATGGTAACTATGTGGATGTACTAAGTAGGGCAGCTCTTCTATTTCCCAGTCAGAGAAAACCACACATGTTCTTCACTGGTTTGTGGCTAATTCTTGTGCCACACATTTGAAATGTCAGTCAAGGTTAGAATGTATTTTCAAACAGCTCTGAATCATAGGAAGCAGGTGATTCAATCCTGCTTTTAAAGTCTACCATTACTGAGACAGCCCTCAACTCCAGGCAGCCCCCGGGAAACTCCAAAGGGATCGCAGGTGAAAATTGCATAAATGGGGGCCATGAAAAGAGACTAACTAGGGGGGCCAACTAGTAGGACAGAGAGGGGCCCAACAAGTAAACAGGGTCGGAAGGGGGTCACGGGTTGGAAAAAGATTTCCTGCCCTAGACCACAAAGCAATGTTTTAAATTAACCCAATAATAATAACTGTGTGTTTGTTTGGGTGGAGGAGGGTACACTGAGCGTATTCAGGGCTCACCCCTGGCTCCGTCCTCAGGTCAGGGGTCACTCCTGGAAGGGTTCAGGAAACTACCGGGGTGCGAGAGATAGAAACTTGCTCAGTTGGGTGTCAGACCCTACTCACTATTCTATCTCTGCACCCCACCCATGATTTCTATTTTGACTTGAACTGTAAGGACTAGTTTTAAAAATTAGTTATACTTGAAGGACTTTCTGTTGAAGGACTATTTTACATTTTTTATTTTAAAATTTATTTCTCTCTTTAAAAACTTTGTTAGGTCACACCAGCAGTGCTCAGGATTTAATCCTGGCTCTGTCCTCTGGGATAACTCCTGGTAGTACCTCAGGGACCCTGTGTGGTGTTGGGGATCAAATCTGGGTTGGGTACATGCAAGGCAAGTGCCCTATCCACTTGTACTATCTCTCCAGTCCTGATTTCTCTTTTTTTTTTCATGTGCTGACAAATACAAAACAGACCATTTTTTGTTTGTTGAAGAAATTTGTTGAAGAAATCCAGCATGACTAAGGTTTCTCCGAACTGTGGCACAACCTTTCTGGGTTGTGGTTAACTATTAATTATAAGACATCTTTTCCTGATGCGTGTTCAGAGAAAAAAGTAAAGCAAAACTAAGGTGCTAAATATTCCGAAGAAAATATAAATATATAAATATTTATGTAAATATAAAACATAAATATAAATGGAAAGGGAAAAAGCTTTAGGAAGAGTTTAAGAGAAGAGAGGGATTTTTTTAAAAAAAATTAGGGATATGGGGGAAGTCTATCAGAGAAAGGATCATTAGAGCAATCAAGTATTTGCAGGAAGAGCAATGTAAGCAACGTGAAGATCAGAAGGGAGTCTTGACTGATTTGGGGAGAGAACAGAGAGATTTGAGGAGAGAGATGTAGAGGGCCTTAGAAGATTACCCAAGGGGCTGGAGAGATAGCACAGCAGGTAGGGCACTTGCCTTGCCTGTGTCCGACCCAGTTTTTTTTTTTTTTTGCTTTTGGGTCACACCCGGCAATGCACAGGGGTCATTCCTGGCCCATGCACTCAGGAATTACCCCTGGCGGTGCTCAGGGGACCATATGGGATGCTGGGATTCGAACCCGGGTCCACCGCGTGCAAGGCAAATGCCCTACCCGCTGTGCTATCACTCCAGCCCCTCCGACCCAGTTTTGATCCCCGTATTGCATATTTCAGGTGTTTCTATCCTGAACCCCAATCCTTGCCCCCAAACAGAACCGAAATAATATAATATTTCCCTCTAAGGTTGGTTGCCTCCTACTGTGAATTGCATCAAATGTGGTGTGGTCCTCTTAGACTACAGGTAGGGTGTGTCCTATGAAACGTTGTGCAGCCGCAAATGCAGCCACCCAGTCCAGGGAAAGGTTCACTCACGGATGAGATTCAGAACCGAGCATGTGGAGAGCAGCCGTGAGCAGGGCGGCGGTTGAGTTCTGGAGGTTTTCGGCTGCTGGGGCTGGGTCCCTTAGGACTGGAAGGGGTCTCACCCGCCCCCCTCTGAATCCCCTTATCACATAAGGTCCCCCTCCTAAGCACCACTGATTCCTGACTGCATAGGCAGGAGTTATTCCCATGCATGGCTGGATGTGGCGCCTCCAATAAAGAAAAACAAAAAATAGGCCTCCCCAGGCCATTGATGGACACTGATTTTGAGTGAAAAGGGAGGTTTTGAGCAGAGAAGCACGGTAGGAGGTCCTGCCTACAGGAAAGCAAAGGTGGAGACCAATAGACTTTGGTCTTCATCCCAAGGAGATGAAAGGTGACGTGGACTTTAGTTTAGGATTTATGTTTAAGATCATTCCAGTAGATTTTGCTGATTCATTGGGGAGGGGTGTGCTAGCATGGAATATACAAAAGCACCAATGATTTTGCCTTAATTGATGTGAAAGATGAATTTGCCAATTACTGAGATGGAAAGATGGAGAGAACATCTTAGGGCGAGGACACTTTGGCTTATAGGTTAGGGAACAAGAGACAGAGACAGAGAGACATGGAGAGAACAGGGCAACGTGGGAAAGAGGGCGAGGGCAAGCAGGAATGCCTAACCTAACACCTAACATAATGGTAGTCTCAGCGTCTCCCAGAGTGGAATTTTACCTCCATCAATCTGGAGTTCCCGTGGTTAGCAGCCCCTGAGGGCAGGTGGCTTTCCTTGGAATCTATCTTTTCCTCTCCCAGCCTCTTTCTGACTACAGAACTTTCCATTTTCATACACCCCCTTGCAGTACCTCCTTAGATGCATTCAAATAAATGTGTTGATTGGCAAGTGGTTGACTTTAAGATGCCTTTTGGGTGCCTGACAGGAACCACTGAGTGAAATGGAAGCGGTCTGGGGACTGGAGTTCAGGGCAGATTGTCTGGCCTGAAGACATAAATTAGGGTGCTTCATTCACATCAGGAATTTAGATCAACTTTTTAGGTAATGAAGGAGGATATAGATAACACAGAGGTCCCAGAATGAAGCAATGGGGGTGCTATTATTCTACTGGAAATGAAGAGAAATAAGTGAAAGAGACTCAAATATTAGCATCGAGAACAGTATGAAGAGGGCACGAAGGCATCTGTGTTCAGGAAGCCGAAAGGAAGAGAAAAGCAAAGTTAAATGTTAATAGTCCGGATATGGCTCAGAGGAAATGTGAAAACCTGGGTGTTTTTTTCTTTTTGCTTTTTGGGTCACACCTGGTGATGCACAGGGGTTACTCTTAGCTTTGCACTCAGGAATTACTCCTGGCGGTGCTTGGGGGACCATATGGGATGCTAGGAATGGAACCCGGGTCAGCCGCTTGCAAGGCAAACACCCTACCTGCTGTGCTATCGCTCCAGCCCCAAACCTGGGGTTTGACCCCAGCATTATGTGTCCCCAGGAGTATAACTTGATAACTCCTGAATACGAGCCCCAACAAACCTTCCCCTCTCTGCCACAAATAAATAAAAGAGATGCTGGGATAGAGATAATATAGCGAGCTGGGCACTTGCCTTGCAGACCTGGGTTCAACCCCCAGCATCCCGTACGGTTCCCTGAGCCCTACCAGGAGTGTTCCTGGAGTGCAGAGCCAGGAATAAGCCTGAGTACTACTAGTGTGGTGGTCCCCAAATCAAAGTAAAATTAATAAATAAATAAAATATATGTTTCTGATAGAGAAAACTTGACTGTCTCCTTTATTGATGCTGACTGACCAATTTCACTTGGAGGGCAGATCCTTGAAGAAAGAAGCTGAGGAGGTGAAGGCAAAGATGAAGTGATGATTCTTGGAGTTGGGCCAAAGACAACTTCTTTGAGGAAGATCCAAGAGATGGGGAAGCAGAGGGAAGATAGAATGGTTTTTTTTTTTTTTTTTTGCTTTTTGCTTTAGGGTCACACCTGATGATGCACAGGGGTTACTCCTGGCTCTGCACTCAGGAATTACTCCTGGCAGTGCTCAGGGGACCATATAGGATGCTGGGAATCGAACCTGGGTCGGCCACGTGCAAGGCAAATGCCCTATCCACTATGCTATCCCTCCAGCCTCAAGCTCGAATTTCTCTGCAGAAGATACAGCATGTTTCCAAAATGCTAGTAAAGATCCAGTATTGGTCGAAAAAGTTACAAAAGAAAGAAATTTTTAAAAGAGAGCCAAGGGAATACATCGAAGGGCCAGAGCAAATGCTTTTCATGAAGGAGTCCCAAGCTTAGTCCCTCGCACCCAAAGGTCCCCGGAGCACTTCCAGGAGTGATTCCTGAGCACTGACGTTTGCAACCCCCCACAAACCACCCCCCCACTTCTACTATCAAAAAAGAAAAGAGAAGGCGGAGGTAAAGCACAGAAGCAATGTCCTCCAGTGGGAAAGCTAGTATCTATGTTCCCATAGGTGGGCTTGGGTGATGGTGGTTCTCGCCCAGTGGGAGAGGGGAGATAGCATGAGGGTGCCAATGGCACGTGCTGTGCAGGAGGGAGTGTGCGGTGGGTTTCCTCTGTGAAATAGGAAGCAGGTCATCAACAGAGATGAGGAAGGGGCAAAGACGGAGAGTGGAGAGGAGAGGAAGTGTGAGAAAACTGTTTTATGGCTACTGCAGGCTCGTGAGGTGGTTGTGATTGGGTGATTGGGTGATTGTGTGCTTCTCTCTGCGCCGTGGCATTTCCATGGATCTAGGGAAGACAAGTGTATATCTGTGGCCCCAGTCAAAGTTCCAAGTCCAGAATTGGTGAGGAAGTGGATTTGAAAAATAGGACCTAAAACGAGTTTCTGAAAGGCAACATCAGAGCCTTAAATATCTATGGGACTATCTCAGCATGCGCATGTGGAGAAGTGGAAGCAGAGAAGCAAGCATCTCAAAGGGGAAATGCAGGCACTTGACTTGAAGGGAGTCTAAAGTGAGATCATGTCGTCTAAAATAATTGTGCTGGGGCTGGAGCGATAGCACAGCGGGTAGGGCATTTGCCTTGCACGTGGCCGACCCGTGTTCAATTCCCAGCATCCCATATGGTCCCCTGAGCACCGCTAGGGGTAATTCCTGAGTGCATGAACCAGGAGTAACCCCTGTGCATCGCTGGGTGTGACCCAAAAAGAAAAGAAAATGTGGGGCTGCAGTGATAGCACAGCGGGGAGGGCATTTGCCTTGCACGTGGCTGACCCAGGTTAGATTCCCAGCATCCCATATGGTCCCCTGAGCCAGGGGTAACTCCTGAGTGCATGAACCAGGAGTAATCCCTATACATAGCCGGGCGTGACCCGAAAAAGAGAAAAAGATAATTGAGCAGGGGAGCCGGTGTGGACAGCGGGCAGTCCTGCCAGTGCCAGCAGCACAGGAGCACCGGGAAGAAAGCTCTAGAAGCAGCAGACATCAAGCCTCTCCACCTCCCCCCAGTATCGGAAGGAGAGAAGCCAGCTCTGAGATCCCATGTTTCTCCTTTAGAACCCATGGAAAGGACAAGGGTAAGAGGCCTCTCTGTTCCTCTGAGCTTACTGGAAAATAGCCACAGGAATTGGAAATGAAATTTGCTCTACCTCTCTGTCCAAGTGGAAAATCCCCGAATCACCCAGGATCTAAAAGAGCCTCTTCAAACCCAGCACGCACAGACTCAACCACAAACTCCATGATAAGTCAACGTTTTCCTTTGGGGAGATGGGCTTTGGGGTGGTTAATTAGAAAAATGAATGCTCTCTTTTCTAATTTTATTTTTTAAAAATTCATAGGCATTTAAAAAAATTAATGATAAATGGACAGATCACTGTTTTCTTTTCCAATCTGTGCTTCCTTGAGCTAGGATTTTGAATTTGCCCAAGGAGAACATTCATTATTATGCCAATTCCTCATACCTTTTGTGTCTTTTTAAAACATATTAGAATATCATTAATCTGGACTTCATTCAGAACTTGAGTTAGGTTTGTCTGAGTTTAACTATAAATTATTGTTGGATTTCAGGGAAGACGGGGGGAACACTTTAAAAGTGATATCCAAACTCAATTTATTATTACTTTATAAGATTATGATAGTCTTACAGGGAAGTGTAATTTTAGTTATCAGAATAATCATTCGGGGCAGAGAGATGGGTAGGGGTAGGGCATTTGCTTTGCATGCAACCCCCAAGGTTCATCTCTGGCATTCCTTATGGTCCCCTGAGCACTGCCAGGAGCAATTTCTGAGTGCAGAGAGAGGAGTATCCCTGAGCATTGCAAGTTATGACCCCAAGACAAAAAAACAAACGAAACACCAGAATAATCATTCAGAAACTATTTATCTAGTATTTGTTATGCCGCAGGCTTCACCCCAGGTATAAAGTGATAGAGCAGTATCACTGTCTCACTGTCATCCATTTTTCATTGATTTGCTCGAGCGGGCACCAGTGACGTCTCCATTGTGAGACTTGTTACTGTTTTTGGCATATCAAATATGTCACAGGTAGCTTGCCTGGCTCTGCCGTGCCGGTGGGATACTCTCGGTAGCTTGCCGGGCTCTCTGTGAGGAATGGAGGAATCGAACCCAGGTTGGCCACATGCAAGGCAAACACACTACCCGCTGTGCTATCGCTCCAGTCTGATAGAGCAGTAAGCAAAGCAAAGTTCTTGCTCACAGCAAATTTACATTTTAACTGGTGGTGAGGGTGGTGATAGTGGTGGTGGTGGTGGTTGTGGTGTGTGTGTGGGGGGGGTCGCTAGGGATGGAAATCAAAGTACCATATGTACAAAGCACAGACATTACCAGTGAGCTATATCCCCAGCCTTAGTTTATGTTCCAATTGAATAAATGAATGAATTTACTGATATATGTATTACTGACATAAGTATAATAGCTAGAAAATTACTGTCACTTTTGAGAGCACAATTAAGCATCTCCTAAGTATCTCTGTGTCCCAAATTACTGTATAATTTGAAAATATTGTAAATAAACATATTGTTTATAATATCCTATTAAAGTGTCATTTTTATGCCTTCATGTTACTCTTCACCTCTCTCAAATGAATCAGGTTTTGCTATGAAAACACATCAGGCAAGTCACTTTAAATATTAACGAAATGTGGGAAAGGCGGGGGGTATACCGGGGATATTGGTGGTGGGGAATGTGCACTAGTGGAGGGATGGGTGTTTGATCATTGTGTGATTGTAACCCAACATGAAAGCTTGTAACTATCTCACGGTGATTCAATAAAATTTTTAAAATAATAATAAATATTAAAGAAATGGTAATTTCAAGAGATTGAGTAAATTTTCTAAGCCCTAGGAGGCTGGAAGACCGTAAACAAAGGTCATTACAAAAATTCTTTTTATTGAATCACTGTGAAATAGACCTTTACAAAGCTGTTCACGATTAGGTTTCAGCCATACAGTGTTCCAACACCCATCCCTCCACCAGTGTGCATTTCCCAGCACCAGTGTCCCCAGGGTCCCTCCCATCACCCCCACCCCCACCCCTCAGCCTGTCTCTATGGCAGCCATTTTTCTTCTCTCTTTCTCTTCCTCTGTCTCTCTCTCCATGCTTCCCCATCCCCCCAGCCCCCACAAAGGTCCTTTTATTAAAATAAAATTACTGTATCTTACTTGGGTACTGGGCCACACTGGGCAGTACTTAGGGGTTGTTCCTGGTGGCGTTCAGGAAACCAGGTCATGCTAGTGACTGAACCCAGGCTCCTTGCATCCTCCAAAGCATGTGCCAAGCTTTTTGAGCTATAGATAACTCTGGTTCATGAAAGTTATTTTTTTAAAATTAATTAATGATTCAAACTTTTTTTTTAACATTAAGGCACCACAATTAATGAATCTATTCAGAGTTGCATTTCAAGTGTACAACATTCCAACACCAATTCCCAATCCCGCCAGTGATCTCCCTCCACCAATATCCCAGGCTCCCTCCCATCCTCCAGCCTGCCTCCTTGACAGGCACATTTTCAAGCCTGGTTGAATCTTTTTAAATCCTGTAAGGCCCGGGTCACCACTGGGTCCATGCACCAGTTTCCTAGCAATGAACAAAATGGGTAGAAAGCCTATAGAACACGTTACCTGGGAGATGGCTCAAGAGGTAGAGCGCATGCCTCGTAAGTGCAAGGCCCTGACTGCGAACTCTGTGGATCCCTTCCCCACTCTCCTCTCCCTCAGCACTGCCAGAAGTGGCCCCCAAACATGGCCAGGTATGCTTCAAAAAAAGAGGACATTTTCTTTTCTTTTTCTTTTTTTTTCATTTTGGGTCACACCCGGCAATGCACAGGGGTTACTCCTGGCTCATGCACTCAGGAATTACTCCTGGTAGTGCTCGGGGGACCATATGGGATGCTGGGAATCGAACCCGGGTTGGCCGCATGCAAGGCAAACGCCTTACCCGCTGTGCTATTGCTCCAGCCCCCAGGACATTTTCTTTATTTGAAAAAAAAAGAGAGAGAAAACTAATTTCTTTTATTTGAACAAAGAGGAAACCTATTATGACCCATAGGTAAGGTGTAACTTCATAGATCATAATTAGAGGTTTGGGAGTGATGAGGTATATATAATATTTGAACCAGATTTCTTAGCTCTCTGCTGGAGGAGGCAGAGTATGAGCTGAACCAGAGGGGATTTGCTTTGCTTGTGGAAAAATTTCTTTATATTTTTACATATACTTTATATGTAGCACTGTCGTCCCATTGTTCATCGATTTGCTCAAGTGGGCACCAGTGACGTCTCCTTGTGAGACTTGTTGTTACTGTTTTTCAATACTGTTATATCGAAAACACCACAGGTAGCTTGTCAGGTTCTGCCATGCAGGCGGGATGCTCTCGGTAGCTTGCCAGACTCTACGTGAGGGACGGAGGAATCGAACCCGGGTCAGCCACATGCAAGGCAAACGCCCTACCCGCTGTGCTATCACATCAGTCCATATTATATATATGATATAATATACATATATCTTTTATTATATATATTTTATATTACATATCAATGATACATTATATATTTTTTGTTTTAGGACCAACATACTGCAGTATTCAGGGGTTACTCTTGGATCTGTGTACAGGAGTGACCCCAAGTAGTGCTCAGGGAACCTTGTGTGGTGCTTGGGAGAGAACCAGAGTCAGTCGCGTGCAAGGCAAGTTTCTCCCCTGTATTACGTCTTGGGTTCGACTCTTGGGCAGCTGTGGAGGAAGCACCTACCTCTTCACGTGCACCACATACTTGGTGTCCAAGTAGGTGGGCTTCCCGGGGCTCCAGGTGCAAGTCAGGTTGTCTGTGTGCTCATAAATGACACAGGTTACCTTGTCCGGGACATCCGGTGGATCTGCAAGGAAATGTATTACTTAGGCATTGCCATACAAGTACTAATCCTTCATAGTTAGTTGATCAACTCCATTTTACTTAGAAACCAGGCCAATCAGTCGTCCTAAGCACCCCCCCCACCACAACCATCATTCCATCCCTACCACAGTCCCTTGCAGCCCACTCCATCAGCAAACATTTTTCTTCTCCTCTGTCTCTTAATCCTGTGTATAGGATTCACACCCCAACGTCTCTGCTCCTCACAGGAAGTCTTACCATTGCAGCATCTGGCATTTTGGTCTTTCCTACCTGGAAACCACTGGGATCCTGAAAAATGTTATTTTCTAGCATTCTGGCTCATTCTCTTTTCCCCCTAACTTTTATTTTACTAACTTTTATTTTACTCTCAGAGTCTGATATCTTCATAGAATACTATTTGCACTGTCTGCACTGTCATCCCGTTGCTCATCGATTTGCTTCAGTGGGCACCAGTAATGTCTCCAATGTGAGACTTGTTGTTACTGTTTTTGGCATATTGAATACAGCACAGGGAGCTTGCCAGGCTCTGCCATGCAAGAATACTATATATAGCCCTATAAAAAATATGAGATTCTACCATTTGCAACACCATGGATGAATCTTAAATGGAAATAGACCGGCGCCACTTGCTTTCACACATATGCGGTTTATGGAGAGAAAAAACAGGTGGATGAACTAAATAAAATGGAAATGAACATTTAGACTCTAAGACCAACCAGAGGAAAGTAGGGAGAGAGCATCAGATCCAAGTGATTTGTGATAGAGTAGGACTTTCAGGTGGAGAACTACTTGGTGATTATCTCAGTGAAATATTCCCCAAACTTACATAAATGTTATAATGTGATGTTACTTTGAGAAGAAAAGTTTGTTTATACATATGGTGGAATATTACTGAGCTTTAAAAAATGAAGGAAATGATGACAAGCCATAACATGGATAAACCTCAGGAACATGATTTTAGATCAAATAAGCCAGACAGAAAATCACAGACACTGTATGAGTTCACTTGGATGAGGGGTCTAGAATAGCAAAACTCATAGGGATAAAAATGGTGGCGGTCAGAGCTATGAGGAGAGAGGAAAAGGAGGCTTTGTCCAGTGGTATCAGGGACTAGCTAGAGAGATAAAGGAGCTGGACTGGATGGGTACTTTGGGGGATCTTTCAACCTAGAATGCTGGCACCTAGAGGTGGAATTCTACCCCTGTGGGGTTCCTTTAACTGTTCTCTGCTCCCTCTCCTGCAAGAACTTCTCCAAGAGAAAGCCCATTCCAAAGATGTTTGTCCAGATAAACTAAGGTCCTCAAATATGTAAAAGTCTAACATGGATAGATTGAGGTAGTTAGGCCTCTGATCAAAGAATGTTCTTCTCCTTCGGATGATTATTGGTTCTAAGGAATAAATATTGAGGTGAGGCTCTCAGTCTATGAGACTGTGAGGCCTCTGACAACATGCTTTTTCCTCTCTTATTTCTGTCCTTTTTTTATTCCTTCTTTTTTTTTTTTTTTTTTGCTTTTTGGGTCACACCTGGTGATGCTCAGGGTGTGATAATCCTGGCTCTGCACTCAAGAATTACTCCTGGCAGTGCTTGGGGGACCATATGGGATGCCGGGGATCAAACCCAGGTCAGCCATGTGCAAGGCAAATGCCCTACCCGCTGTGCTATCTCTCCGGCCCGTTTTCTGTCCTTTTTTAATCTTCGCTGCATCCCTGCCTCAGCCCTGTTCCCCAGGGCTGGTGCCTGGAGCAGTGGGGGAACTTTCAGTTCTGCACAACAGCTTTGTTAGGGTCCATCTCACCATGATTCCATTCCAAATTTTTTTTAAAAATAAAAATTAAAACAGAGATCAATGCTGCTGATGACTCCATAACAATGCAAATGTTCTTAATGCAATATGAAAATTGCATGGTTAAAATTATACATGTTATATTTATTTACTATCATGTAGAAGATGACAATCCATGTTCACACTGCACCATTTCCAGAGTCTCTCTCTTTGCCTCCCCACATCTGCTCTCAGCTCTGTCTCTGAGTGACCGGATCACAGACAGCACCGTATCTTAGAGTCTGTGTCTGCTGCAATCTTTCTCCTCCATCTTCTCACTCCCTCTCATCCTCCTCACAGACTCCACCCTAAGCACTTGCTCCACACAGAAGCCTTGACTGAGCTCAACTATCAGAATGCTTCCTTTGGGAAGGAAGACAGAACTTTGAGATTAATCCATCTGGTTTCTCCAAGGGACTTTTGTTTCCTGGTGCCATTATAGAAGAGGTGTTTTCTACTCAGAGTAAAGAGGTGTTTTCTACTCTGACAACTTGTGAGCTTTGAGTTCATGCTGTCAGAGTGCGATACTTAATGTAAGAATGCAGCTTATTTAAGAGAAAACAAACTCAAGAGATGGGAAAGGATGAGAGTTTCTGATGACATCGTCGGCACCCTTGAGGCCCTCCAAAACTGTGAAATTCCAACTAGAAAACAGTTCCTGGAATTTTCAGTGATTTTATTCCACCATAGTTGACCAAGGTTTTTTAAAAAAGAAATATGAAAATAGTGAGAATTGATCCAATATTCACTTCTACTTCTCACTTCTACTTCTCAGATCTCTCTCTCTCTCTCTCTCTCTCTCTCTCTTTCTCCTTTTCCCTCTGTGTGCAATCATACATGGGAAACTTGACTTCTCAGAAAAAACAGGAGATAGGGGCCTTATGAATAGTAAAATATATTCTCCTGAAATTATAGCCAAATATTAGTTGTCAATGCAAATAAATTCTTATACTTCATGCAAATAAATTCTTATACTTCACTTTCCCATCATTTATCCAAGAGATTACTTGCAAAATAAGAAATTGATGAAAAATATATTCTTATTGGAAATTGAAATAATAATGGATATCACGAACACCTCTTAAATTGTAAGAATTCTTTTTTCAGTGTGAGGAATCTAACTAAGTCTCATGTAGGCAAGACATGCGTTGAACTACTTAACCACACCCCAGCCTTCAAGTTAAAAAGAATTTTGAGAAATTTGTAATCCACTGTGTTGCAGTAGATTTAGGGAAATCTCTCAATGCATTGCTGATGGGTTTACAAATTCATGCGCAATCCTTGTGGAGAGCACTACATGTGACAGTATTTAAAAGTGGGATTAATACCTTGCAACAAAAAAACTTTTATATCTGGGAATACATCCTCAATGAAATCTTTAAAGCATGTGCCTTATAATATTTCATAGCAAGGATAAACTTGAAAAGGATCATAAAAAACCAAATATGGCTAAGCCAACTATAATATGCTCCTTAAATATATTCAAAAACAACGTTGTAGAAGGCAATTTAAGTACCTGGACTGTGTAAAGTACTAAAAATACGTTTAAGTGAAAAAAGTAAGTTGTAAAATAGTATACTGTGATGAGTAGTGGAGTTATTTGAGACCACCAAAGAGAAGTGGATGAAGAGGAAGGGAATCAGGTGAGGAGAGAGAGAGAGAGAGAGAGAGAGAGAGAGAGAGAGAGAGAGAGAGAGAGAGAGAGAGAGTGACAGAGACAGAGATAGTAAAACTTGAAAGAGATTCCAGATCAGTAGACATTCATACTAGCAAGGTATGAGTGATGCCACAGCCCCGCTCACTGTGTCCTTTGGTGTCACAACAAAGGGTCTGATCTCTCATGCACCACAGCCAAGTGTGTGCAAGCACCAGCTTAAGTGTCATGCCACACCTGAGTGCGTGAATGCTGCCACCAAGTGTGTATGACATCAGGTCACTGCAACAACAACAGCAACAAAAGGGAACAGGACATATATACATATGTATATATTTAAATATTTAAAATTTGATATATGTGATGATGTGGCAGAGCTCATACCTCACATATATAAGACCCCAGCTCCACAAAAAAATTAATGAGTATATTTAAAAAGTGATTAAATAGATACATAATTATTCTATGTATGGCTTATTTTAATTGGCTATATTTATTTCCCTTGTCCCTCTTGGAAAGCCCAGCAAGCTACCAAGAGTATCCCACCCGCATGGCAGAGCCTGGCAAGCCCCCTGTGTGTATTCAATATGCCAAAAACAGTAACAAGAAGTCTCACAATGGAGATGTTAATGGAGCCTGCTGAAGCAAATTGATGAACAATGGGACAACAGTGCTACAGTGCTACAGTGCTATTTTTATTTACTTTCTGTTGGGACGTGCCCACTGGTGTTGTGCAATGGAAGGCTGGGGAAGAGAGGATTTATCATGCCAGGATTGAATCTAGGATCTCACACGTGTAAGACATGAGCCTTTCCATTTGCATCACAACTTTTAGTACTTAATTCCATGATTGGTGCTACTCTGAGAAAACAAATTTCCCGTAATATGTGCGCATTTA
This sequence comes from Sorex araneus, assembly GCF_027595985.1. Taxonomy (NCBI): domain Eukaryota; kingdom Metazoa; phylum Chordata; class Mammalia; order Eulipotyphla; family Soricidae; genus Sorex; species Sorex araneus. The sequence goes on from NC_073306.1 coordinate 9,241,360, forward strand.
ATCACAGATAGTAATCTAAGAAGTGTTTCAGATTTGGGCTCAAACTGGAAATTGTGATAAGAATAGTTTGTATTTCACAAATCACTAAGAGTAAAGAAGCTTTTAAATGTCTGAAGATTTCTTTTCAGGGAAGGCACTGACTCATTTCACTTAATGCTTTTATAATTTGTCTCTAAGAAAATCACACATAATCACTTTGTTCAAAACAGTGCCGATACATTGACATGGTAAGGTTCACAGGACATATATCCTGTGATCAAAGTGAGCCAGGGAAAGCAACGTGATATCAAGAGAACCACAGAATCCTTACTCCACCCCCATTTTTTTGACCTACTTAAATAGAAAGCTGTGTTTGCTAATACTGCAGAGTCTGGAGCACATTCAACTTGAATGCATTTTGAGTAAAATATTACCAGGCACTTAAGATTGCAAATTCATATCTAGAGGTCCGTGAAAGAAGTTGTGCTTCACCATGTAAATCAATGGAAAGAGTGATTTTTTTTTTCTAAGCAGACATCAGCAGCGAGTGTGTCTTTCTGTTATGTGGTCATAGAAGGACAGCAGGGGTCATTCCTAATTCTAAAAATTATGTGGGTCTTTGGTTGAGAAACAGAGGTCCCCAGCTAATATGGGAACAGCTGTTGAGAATTATCAGTCACCCAAATTGCAGCTCAGAAAGATCTTTTCTGGTGGTGTTGCTTCCTTTGGGGGAGAGGGGCGAGGGACAGTGATGCTTAAATGAAAAGAAAATCTTTCCATGTCTGTCCCTCTCTTTCTGACTCATTTCACTTAACATGATACTTTCCATGTTGGTCAAGATTGCACTCATCTGTGGAATATAAAGTAGCAGAATGGGAAACTAACACCCAAGAACAGCAGAGATAAGTACCAGGAGGATCACTCCACAGCTTAGAAGCCAGTCTTGCATGCTGGGGGACAAGGCAGCTCAGATGGAGAAGGGACCACCAAGTAAAGGGTGCTAGGAGGGCCCCCTTGGGATGGGAGATGCCGGCTGAAAGTAGACTATAGACTGAACGTGATGGCCACTTAATACCTCTATAGCAAACCACAACACCCAAAAGGAGAGAGAGAGAGAGAGAGAGCAAAAGGGAATGTCCTGCCACAGAGGTGGGGTGGTGTGGTGGGAGGGATGCTAGGACCACTGGTGGTGGAAAATGGGCACTGGTGAAGGGATGGGTACTCGACCACTGTATGACTGAAATGTAAGCATGAAAGTTTGTAAGTCTGTAACTGCACCTCACGGTGATTCACTAATAAAAAAATGTTTTTAATGCAAAAAAGAAAAGAAAGGAAAAGAAGAGAAAAGAGAAAAGAAAAGGAAAGGAAAGGAAAGGAAAGAAAAGAAAAGAAAAGAAAAGAAAAGAAAAGAAAAGAAAAGAAAAGAAAAGAAAAGAAAAGAAAAGAAAAGAAAAGAAAAGAAAAGAAAAAAATCTTCCTGAACCAGGGAGATAACTTAAAGAACTGGAGCTCATGCTTTGCATGCAGGAGACCTGGGTTCAATCCCCGGCAAAAGTCACCCCACTCCCATCGTTACACTGGGAGTGACCCCAAACACTGCAGAGTGTGGACCCCTAACTAAAAAATAAATCTTTCCTTTAACTCTCTAAGCTGCTTATTTGGCCTCCATAGAAATTACATGTTCTCTCACCACCGTCATCACCACCTCCACCCCTCCACAAAGAGTTAGCAGCCAAGCTTTTAAGCAAAAGGATGTGGATAAGCCAAGCAGTCTTCATATTTCATATTTCTGCCTGTGGTTTGAATATTACTAATTGAGAACAAGGTTAGCAGGTTATTATCAGTTGCCAACTGAATTATTTCACTCAAAGCTTTCCTTTTCTTCCCCAATTTATCTCCTTTTCTCACGTCCCTCACCCACTTCCCACCCCACTAACCTCTCTTCCTCTCTCTTTAAAAAATCATACAAGATCGTGGAATTGTGCCGAGTTAAGTAAGACAATGGACTTCTGGTAAAAGAAGGGAGCTTCTAGCTATTCAGATACCCACACTGGGAGCTGGGGTAGGGGCGAGGGGCTCTGCTCTGACTAGCTGAGCTCTGGATGTGAGGAAGAAGTCAGAACTCAGCCTTGAGTTTCAAGAATATGGGAGTAAAAGAGTAGAACAGAGACACAAGTCCCTCTATTTTTCAGAGAATGAACCAAGATGCCTTGGGAGTGAATTTGGTTTAAACCAGTGTTGAATTTGTTGATCTCGCCTTCAACATAATAGAACCAAGAATATAATTAGATAGATCATCCCAATTGCTATAATTTAAACACTTGTCAGTATGCTGTTAGCACAAAATTCACCATATATTTCCAAGATTAACTTCTTGGGGTGAGGGCAGAGAGATGGTATCGTGAATAGTGGATTTGCCTTGCATACATCCCACATAGTCTCCCGAGCCCTACCAGGAGTGATCTCTGAGGAGTCAGGAGAAAGCCCTGAGCACCACCAGTGTGACTGCAAAACTGAAAAAGAGGGCTGGAGTGATAGCACAGTGGGTAGGGCGTTTGCCTTGCACGCGGCTGACCTGGGTTCGATTCCCAGCATCCCATATGGTCCCCTGAGCACCGCCAGGAGTAATTCCGGAGTGCATGAGCCAGGAGTAACCCCTGTGCATCGCCGGGTGTGTCCCCCCCAAAAAAAACTGAAAAAGAATAGAGAGAGAGATTAACTTGATTTAATTTTTCTTAATAATTGCTGTAACAACTGCGATGATTTGCAACTGATTCACTGGGATTAGAAAGAGGGAATTATCAGAATCATCTCATGTCCTATTAAAAACGTGCATTTTTGAGGGTTGGGGCACACTGCCATTGCACTTTATAGTGTATATTATACGCTTTTAAATGTCCTAAAAACTGATGCTTAACTCAGCTGGTATAATTGGTCTTATTTTAGAGACATGGAATTCAGGTTCAGATGGGTTAAGCAACTTGGCAGTTTGCCCAAGGTCACATAGCCGATAAAAAGTATAGCAGGAATTGAAATTTTTGTTTCTTCCTAAACCTTAGCCTTAAATGTTCTCATTATGATCTGCTTCAAGACTGATGCTAGTCTGGAAAATAAAACAGAGGTGAAAAACAAATGAAAGAGCAACATTTAAAAATCTGAAATACCCCTTTTCACAAATCTTGTGTATCGCCAGACTAGCAGTGAAATTTAGTTGTTTTTTTTTTTAAGTGCATTGGCAACATTCAAAAATGTGTAGCACTCACATTAAAAATTTATATTTCTGGTTCAGAGCAACAGAACGATCAATAGGGTCTTGCTTTGCCCCAGACCGACCCTGAATTCAGCCCCTACACCCCACATGATCCCTCAAGCTCCATGAGGAGTGATTTCTGAGCATAGATCCAGGCGCTAAAACAATTCATATTTCTGTGGTTTTTTTAAAGAGTAAAATGCTCTATTAAACAGTGATTGACTGCTGCAACTGGTTCTCCCCCGAGTCCCACTGTGCAGTTCCCTGCCATCATTCCTCACCCATTGACTTCACCCAACTGGCCTTTGGTGACATTTGTTTGAATTTGCAGTTCCTTCACTAACCTAATATAAGAAATGAGCTGTACCTACACACGTCTGTTTTTTGACAGGATTGGTAATTCATTAGTCAATTGCTAGACTACCTTTTCCTTACGATCTTGACTGCTTCCCAACACTTACATCCAGAAAAAATGGTTTCTCCACAAATCAGTGTCTCTTGTGAATATCCAGGACAGTTCACGTTGCAGAAAATCGAGGCACATGGTTCTCGAAAATTGCTATACCGAAGCAGAGCTGTTGTTTTATTGATTTTTGTGATAGGAATTATTTTTCTGAAGCCTTTTTTTCCGCAGACATTTTTATAAAAATGAAAATCTTTGGGTTGGCAGTTCCTTAGCGTTGCTTGGCAATAGATAGAGATATTCATACCCATCTTAAAAATTGTGGCTGGTTCGACCCAGATGCGGCCAGAGCAGTTTATATTTGTGAGTCCTGGAAAGAGATAGAAAATGTAATTAGGTTTTGAATGAGCATTAAAAGCAGAGATTTGAAAGAATAAGCTAGTGATTTTTCTAATTCTCTAAGAGCCGAGGAGTAGCATCAAACATTAGTGCTAAGATAAGATACTTTGCATGCAGGAGACATAGGTTTGATTCCTGTCACCTCATGGTTAACATTGGGAGTGACCCCTGAGCATCAAGCCAGGAGTAGCTCTGACCAATAAAAGAATCATAAAATCAATTCTTCTCTATTAAATGATTTCCATCAGAGAAGTTGTTTTTTTGGGGGTGGTCATACCCGGCTATGCACAGGGGTTACTCCTGGCTCTGCACTCAGGAATCACCCCTGGCGGTGCTCAGGGAACCATATGGGATGCTGGGAATCGAACCTGGGTCGGCCGCATGTGAGGCAAATGCCCTAGGCCTACCCGCTATGCTATTGCTCCAGCCCCATCCATCAGAGAAGCTTTAAGACTACATATGTAACCTTCAATTTGAGTTATTCCAGTATGTATGTGTGTGTTGTTGTTGTTGTTGTTTGGGGAGGCCTTAGGTCACACCTGGTGAATGCTCAGGGCCACTCCTGGCTTTGTGCTAGTCATACGAGGTGCTCGAGGTTGATCCAGGGTAGCCATGTACAAGGAAATCGCCTATGACATTTCTGTTGATGTTTGGTAACAACATAAGACTGGAGTCAGTCTACCTCCTCCTTTAATTGCCATAAAAAAAAAATACTGCCAGTCCTGTTGTAAAACAAGTAGTGAGACATTGTGGGGAAAGGCAGCTCAGATAGAGAAGGGACTACCAAGTAAAGGATGCTCGGAGGGCCCACTCGGGATGGAAGATGTGTGCTGAAAGTAGACTATAGACTGAACATGATGGCCCTTAATACCTGTATCGCAAACTACAACACCCAAAAGGGAATGTGCCTGCCACGGAGGGGAGGGGGAGGGGAGTTGAGGGAGGGTTGCTGGGAACATTGGTAGTGGAGAATGGGCACTGGTGGAGGAATGGGTACTCGTTCATTGTATGACTGAAACATAAGCACAAAAGTTTTTAAGTCTGTAACTGTACCTTATGTGATTCATTAAAAAATATCAATAAAAAAATTGAGAGTATTGAGGCAATATGAGACTGAACCATTTATCAAAGGCAATGAAATGAAAAAACATTGCAAAATTCAAACCTCATTCTCCAGGTACATAATCTTTCATTCTTTTGTAGATAAAGGCTACTTTTATCAGGGGATTCTAAGTCTAATGAGTAATACCAAAGTATATTTTTTAAATTTTTTGGCTTTTGGGTGTGCTCAGGGCTTACTCCTGGATCTAGGATCACAACTGGTGGGGCTCAAGGAACCATCTGTGATTCTGGAGAGCAAACCCAAATTGGCTGCATGCAGGACAACTACTGATCTCTCCAGCTCTTAAACCTATATTTTTAACAAGGGCAAAAATTAAAATTTATTGCTTTATAGCTATTTAAAATGAATCATTAATAATATGAGAAATGTAGAATGTAAAAAGAAGCTGCAAAAAAACATAATTCATATAGACTCGATGTTAAAAGTAAAAGAAGCATAATTTAAAGAGAAATTTGGGCCAGTGTTATAGTACAGCGGGTAGGGCATTTGCTTTGCACAAGGCTGACCCAGGCTCAATCCCCAGCATCCCATATGGTCCCCTGAGCACTGCCAGGAGTAAGTCCTTAGAGCAGAACCAGGAGTCACCTTTAGCATCACCAGGTGTGACCCAAAAAGAAAAAAAAAAGAAAGAGAAATACATGATATTAGTCATAATAATAATATGTTTAAGTAATTTTTTGAATCCAAAGCAGATATTTATGAGCTTTAAAAACTATGCAGTAAATATATTAGCTTCATAATTTAAAATCAATAATTTAATGTCCTTTTAATAAACTCAGATGACAATGTGATGCAATATTAATGAAATTTGATTCATATAAAGAAAACATGATGAAAGTTCTGCCAAATTTATTATAGACACTTCCTGGAAATTGCTGTTATTTATGCTCTTAAAACCTTCTAAAAATAGTGACAGGGGCTTGAGCAATATAGCACAGCAGGTAGGGCGTTTGCCTTGCACAAGGCAGACCCGGATTTGATTCCCAGCATCCCGTATGTTCCCCTGAGCACCGCCAGGAGTAATTCCTGAGTGCAAAGCCAGGAGTAACCCCTGATCATTGCTGGGTGTGACCCAAAAGAAAAGAAAAAAAAAATAGTGACAACAAGGCTCAACCTTTAAAAACACCTTAGTAATCTCTTGTAGAAGGGCTTAACGGACCCTGGGTGAAATACAACAATCTTCACACTCTTTCCTTCATTTATTCGTAACAAACAATGTACACAATGAATTATTTCAGTTCTGCTTTGGGGCAAGGTTTGTTATGGAAATATCTGAAATATGGTAGTGGGAAGGTATTATGGTGATGGGATTGGTGTCTGAATATTAAATGTAATCAAGTATTGTGAACTACTTTATAAAAATAAAATTAAAATGAAAAAAATTAAATAAAAATAGTGACAAATGGGGGCTGGAGCAATAGCACCGCGGGTAGGGCATTTGCCTTACACTCGGCTGACCTGGGTTTGATTCCCAGCTTCCCATATGATCCCCCTGAGCACCGCCAGGGCTAATTCCTGAGTGCAGAGCCAGGAGTAACCCCTGTGCATCGCTGGGTGTGATCCAAAAAAAAAGCAAAAATAGTGACAAATGTCAGTGTTTGATTTTTAAGAGTCTTTGTAATACGAAACTTAAGATACTAACTTCAATAATATAAATTTAATTGAAGATTTCCATTTACATAACAAATATTTACACAAAAATTATAAATATTTTAATGTGTTTTTTTTTTACCTTTGGTTTTTGGGTTGCATTCAGCGGTGCTTGGGGGTTTACTCCTGGTACTGCACTCAGGGATCACTCCTGGCTGGCTCAGGGGACAATACAGGATGCTGGGAATTGAACCCCAGTTGGTTGTGTGCAAAATAACGCCTTACCCACTGTACTATCATTCTGGCCCAAAATATTTTAGTGTTAAAGTAGGATAAAAAATGATTCCTTCATCAATAGAAAATTGAAGGGAAAAGTATGAGATGAAGGATTTTATTATTATTATTATTATTGTTATTATTACTTTGCTTTTTGGGTCACACCTGGCAAGTGCACAGGGGTTACTCCTGGCTCTGCACTCAGGAATTACCCCTGGTGGTGCTCAGGGGACCTATGGGATGCTGGGAATCGAACCCGGGTGTGCCGAGTGCAAGGCAAACACCCTACCCGCTGTGCTATGGCTCCAGCCCCATATTTAATGGGGTGGAAGTTTTAAAAAACATGGGGGGGGGATCAGATAGAGAGCACAAGGATAGGGTGCTGGTCTTCCAAATGCCAGAACTGAGTTCAATCCTCAATACCCCAAGAACTGCTTGGAATTCTTAACAAACATAATTTTATATTTTGTTTAAAATCATAATTCCTGGGAATGATAATTCCTGGGCACAGAGTAAGCCCAGATAGCACATATGCCCACTCAAGAAAACAAAACAAAACAAAAATCCCCAAAAACCTTGTTAAGTAAATTCATCCATTTAAATGAAGACAAACTATCTCCAGAACCTTAAAAATTATATAGGAGAAGTTGGAGAAATTGTACAGGGGGGAATGTGCAGAGCCAGCTTGAGCACTAAGAACAGCTGGGTGTGGCCCCAAAACAAAAAGAAAATATCACACAGCTTCAGATTTGTATAAATGCTGTTCTGGTGTTCAGAAATGGGAGAAAGAGGAAGCCCAGAATCACAGGCTTTGAAGTACAAGTGTCTAATATTCTGCCGGAAGGATCTGGGTTCTGGTGTCCCAGGGTTTGGGTGGGGTCAGTCATCTCTAACTCTCTAAATTGTTCTCCACTCTGTGGGAGATGGCTTGGTTTTGAATCAGGATTTGGAGTGACTTGGAGGATCTACGAAGCCCCTTGGACTGCCCATATGTATGCCCCAGTGGAAACCCCCATACACCGCTGGATCCTGGCAGAACATTTCATGGACCCCTTCCTGGCTTCTTCCAAGCTGTTCTACCTTTCCCTATCCCAGTGCTAATCTCTGGTATGAATTATAAGATGGGAACAATCCCCCACACACTACTGCTGCCTGTGGTTGGGAGGAGTAAAAGACGTAGGAACTAGGACATAGTTACCATCCACAAATCACTGTGGAATTGATTTTCATGCTGACATTGAATAGATTTTTCATGATGCAATTATAATAGTTCAAAGTCAAAATATGCCAACTCAAGGTAATAAGCTGTTCCATGTGTCAGGGAGCTTGAAGAGTGATTATGATTATGGCCTATGTCCAGCGCATACCTGACATGGGTTTGGGTCTCACCATATGACTCCCTTTGGTACAGCCATGGTGGCCCCTAACCCAAGGTGACCTCAGTGTCCCCTGGAGCCACAGGGCAAGCAGCACATCTTTGGTGCCTTGCATTGGGTTGGGGGAGAATTGCCAGAGGAGCCCCAAGACCTCGTGAGCACCATATGGGAGCCCTCTCCCCTCCCCCCCTGCAAAAACAAAAAGTTCTTCATGAAAATATTTATCTATGAGTTTAAGGCCTGTCCGAGAGAGGAGTGCTTGAGAAAAGATTCCTGCCGGAGAGAGGTCAAACTTTGAAAGTTCCGGACCATCTAATTTTTATGTGTATAAAATGATTTTCTCAATATAATACATTTTAAATCAGAGCTCCTAGCTTATTCATGGAAATAACAGTAATCTATATTTATCTGTTAAATAAAATAGAGACTCAAAATACTATACCTCCATGACACCAGTTGAAGAATACATAGAGGGCTACTACCACATCCCACTGGATTATCACCTGATTCATGCCTGAAAGCAGGAAAAACTCTAGAAAAAAAATATGGGGAAAGGGTTAAATTTCTGTATTGCGGTAAAACAACAAATTCATCACCATCATTAATTACATTTCCCCCTAAAAACTTCATCTTTGTTGAGAATACTTGATTAAGAAAAGAGAGAAGGATAAACGGAATAAGATAAGAAAGTAGATAGGAGACACGGCAAAGTCAAGTCAGTGGTATGTGAGGAAGGATAGATAATACAGGATGACTAAGGCCAAAGAATGAGATTTAAAAATCCCTCTTAGGGCTGGAGCGATAGCACAGTGGGTAGGGCGTTTGCTTTGCATTCGGCCGACCCGGGTTCAATTCCCAGCATCCCATATGGTCCCATGAGCACCGCCGGGGGTGATTCCTGAGTGCAGAGCCAGGAGTAACCCCTAATCGCCAGGTGTGACCCAAAAAACAAAAAATAAAAAATAAAAAAATAAAAATCCTTCTTAATGGGGCCAGAGTGATAGTACTTCTGGTAGGGCACTTGCCTTGCATGGGCCAACTTGAATTTGATCCCCCATACTCCATCTGGACCCCCAACTGAGCCAGGACTGATCCCTGAGTGCAGAACTAGGAGTACATTCTGAGCACCGTTGGGTGTGTCCCCAAATTCAAACAAAAATAGAATTCTTTACGGGCCAGAGAGGTAGAACACTGATTGAGTGTTTGTCTTGCACATGGTGAAACCCAGGTTGAATCCCCAGCACCCCATATGGTTCCCAGAGTCTGCCACCAGTGACCCCTGAGCTCAGAGCTGGGAGTAAGTCCTGAGCACAGGCAGGTGTGGCCCCCCCCAAGCCAAAGACAAAAACGTGAATTATTTTAGTAGGACTTAAAAAAAATCTTATTTGGTTTGTTTATTTTTCGGGGGCCCACCTGGCTTATACCTGGCTCTGCACTCAGGGATCAGTCCTGGTAGACTCAGGGGACCAAGTGGGGTGCCAGGGATCAAACCTGGCTAGCTGCGTGCAAGACAATGCCCTACCCACTGTCCTATCACTACAGCCCCAGTCTTAGGTTATCCCTACTAAGGATATCCTAGTTTGATCTATCTGTTTGATCTATCTCTTGATCAAACAGAAGCCTCCCCTTCTCGCCTCTCACTTTAGAAATCTCTTCTTTTGGCTCTAACTCAGCTAACAAATTCTCCCAACCAGATTTGTGCAGTGATTAAAAGCTAGAAAGATCAGTCTTTGATAGGGAAAGTAGGAGGAAACCAAAAACATTGAAATATTCAGAGAAAAGTTCATTCAGAATGAATAGAGACGAAGTAAGACATACGTGCTATCACCAGTTAAACGTAAGAAAGTCCTTTCATCTGTAGAGTGTTCAATAAAACCCATAGAAATTCAAACAGTATTTCCATTTGGCATCTCATCATTAAACTGTTCACTTACATACTTCATTAAATAATTCAGTTATTTGTAATCACATTAGCTACAGTCTGAGCCTTTCATACAAAACAGAATCCATGACTAAACAAAGAACATGAGATATTCGAGATCATTTTAAAAACGGGTTCCTGTGGCTTATAAATATAAGGATCCTTTCCATAATTTGTTAAAGGTCTTGTCTTTCCAAAAATATGGGAGAAAGCAACTCAGAAATGGTCCTACTTACAAGTTAACGGTGCCCCAATAAAATATATGCAGCTGTTATTTAACACGTTGAAGCTGAGAAGCGCCACTGAGGGCTGACACTTCACCAGGGCCAATTAACACAAATTGTCGCACCAGCTTCAAAGTGTTAAGTGATATTTTAGACCATACCCATTCAACTTCCACTGGCTATCGCTGTATGAGATATTACAAGAACTTACTAGAGGAAACTTTTGTACCATAGAGAAAGAAATTCCAAAAGAAAATAGAACTGTATGGATTTGGGTGATCATTCTATCTTTACCTTCCAACCTGTTCCAAGCCCATAATTCTGCTTCAGCTCCGAGCTGCTTCCCAGGTTCCCTGCATTGTGTCTTGTCTGTCGCTGCTTCCTTTCAGTGATCTCTGCTGATGTTCAGCTATGAGGCAAATGGAAATTCGTCAGCAGAGTCCTGACCTACATTCAAGATTCTTGAAAAGGAACTCAAAATTGCCCAATTCAGGATGACTGGCTGTCATATCACTCTTTGGGAAAACCCAAATTACTGAAAGTGAACTGCCTTGTCAGTACTTTTGTTTTCTCCATTTCATCTAAGATGAGCTTGTCCAAGAAGAGACACGTGTGGTTTAGCTATCGAAATATTTCACCGAATGAAGACGATCCTTCACATAATTTGCAACCAACTTGGGTTTTCATTGCAAGTCTGTTTTGTAAGAAGAGAATTTTAGGGCTACTCTTGACTGTTCATTTTCGGCTGCCTTTTTAAGCATCTGGTCTTTGCCAGGTATTATTGTAACAATATAATGGTGATTAAGTACAGAACAGTACTTAACAGTGCCTTTGTTGAATTGTTTAAAGTGGCTAAATTATAGGCTGGTTGCTTCGAACAATTTTTTTTTACCAGATTATCAAAGTTCTATGAGCAAATGGAAAATTGCCAACTATTTGGTTGGTCGCTATAAGCCTCCCCAGGGTTTTTTCTTGCCATGTCTTCTCTTAGTTGCTATGGTTTGATACGGTTAATCAACAGATTCTGTTGCAGACTTTCTTATTCTATGAACTTTACTGTAATTAATAGTCAATTTACTATTTCCTTTTCTTCCTCCTTTTCTGTTTTTTCTTTGTTTCTTTTTTTGGGGTGTTGAGGCCACATCTACCGTCCCCCAGGACCTACTCTTTACTCTGTACTCAGTAATAGCCCTGGCAGCACTCAGGAGATTATATGCGGCGCTGGGGATCAAACCAGGGTCAGCCACATGCAAGGCAAGCACCTTCACCACTGTATTTTCTCTCCAGCTCTACTGTGAACTTTCTGTTTGTTTCCCCTGAATTCAGAAGAGACCATATGGTGCATTCGATATCTCAAAAACAGTAACAAGTCTCACAATGGAGATGTTCCTGGTGCCCGCTCGAGCAAATCGATGAGCAACGGGATGACAGGGATTATGACAGTGATGAATTCAGAAGAGAATTTGTTTAAAAAGAGAGAGGGAAGTAGGGAAAAGAATGGGAAGTGATGTCTTCAGCAGGATTCCTATAGTGAACTTTGGAAGTCAGAAACACCACACAGTGCGTTTTTGGGGGGAAGAGAGGGCTCAGCTGGAAGCTCTGCTGCCCGGTGTTGTTCCGGCTGCTGCTGCTGCCGACTCCTGGGACATTCGGTGCTAGGGATGGAACACGGGACTTCTGCACTGCGGGGCAGGCGCTCCAGCCCTTAGAGCATCTTCCCAGCCTCTGTCTCTTCAAATTCCATCTCTTTAGTTGCTCGAATGTTAGAAGTCTCTGGAGTGTACATTGAAGACATCCTCATGCTGAGGTTCTGCTCCACACCTCCTCTCCCTCCTCCCTGCCCTGCTTTCTTTCCCAGCACCTCGCCACATGAATAGCAAGGGCTCTACCACCAAGCGACAGCCTTGGCCCTGGGATTCATTCTAGACAATTGAAGAAGAATTTCTATGGGTGGAATCTGGATATTGATATTAAAAAAAAAATTCTCTGAGAGGGTCAGGGAGATAGATTGAATGCATGCTTTGGATTCGATATATGGACGTGATCTCTAGCACTGTCTGGTTCCTGGAGACCCCTGGGAGCAATCCCCAAGCATGATGTTTATACTATCCCCCAAGAACTTCCAGGATTGTCTCCAAAAAACTTCAGTTAAAATTAGGAGCCAGGGGCTGGAGTGATAGTACAGCGGGTAGGGCGTTTGCCTTGCACTCGGCCGACCTGGGTTCGAATCCCAGCATCCCATATGGTCCCCCGAGCACCACCAGGAGTAATTCCTGAGTGCATGAGCCAGGAGGAACCCCTGTGCATCGCCGGGTGTGACCCAAAAAGCAAAAAAAAAAAAAAAAAAATTAGGAGCCAGAACTGAGAACCACTGGAATATCAAAATAAAAGAATCTTTGAAGATCACTTTTAAAAAATGACTGTTGGTGGAGGTTTTGATGCACTGTCATCCCATTGTTCATCGATTCGCTTGAGCGGGCACTAGTAACATCTCCATTGTGAGACTTGTTGTTACTGTATTTGGCATATCGAATCCGCCACAGGGAGCTTGCCAGGCTCTGCTGTGTGGGTGGGATACTCTCGGTAGCTTGTCGGGCTCTCTGAGAAGGACAGAAGAATCAAACCCAGGTCGGCCACGTGCAAGGCAAATGCCCTACCTGCTGTGCTATCGCTCCAAAATAAATCTTGAATAATAAATTTGTCTTCTTTAAATACTTTTCAGCATTTTATATATAAGGGGATTATTGCTATACTCTTGTTTATAAGAATCTTTGGGGTGCGTGGGGCTAGACTATACCTGGCAAAGTTTAGGTTAGGGATTACTCCTCACTCTGTTCTCAGGGTTCACTCCTGGAGGTAGCCAGGGAACCAATATTCAGGGTACTGGGGATTGAACCCTGATTGGCTGAATGTAAGGCAAGTGCTTTATCTCCAACACCAGTTCTCTAGCTCTGAGTTTTCCTTCTTAAGTCAATACTGATCAGTTGCTAATAAAAGACTGATTCAATATGGCAGAGTTAAACCTTCATTCATGTTTTGTTCTAAAACACAACACAAGGAACCAGAGAGATAGTACAGCTTGTAGGGCACTTGCCTTACATGCAGTGAACTAGGGTTTGATTCCTGCCAGCAATATGTTCCCCTGAGTCCAAAATTGATCCTTAAGTGCAGAACTAGGAGTAAGCCCTGAGCACCACCAGCAGTGGCCCCAAAATAAAACAAAACAGCAAAGAATGAGCAACACAAAATTTTATTAAACCCAGTGTCCAGTTTCATTCAAAGTAAACAACTTTCAAATAGATTCATTAGTTCATCTTATACTATATATAGTTTTTTCTGGATAAAAAATCATAGCTATATTCATTTTTGTGTAAATTTTCTAGTTAGATTTGCAAGAGAAAACTGGGACATATTTTAAAACTGTCAAGTTATTACAATCAAATATATTTTTCATAAATTTGTTCATAATGAAAAACTCTTAAAATCTAATTTCCTTTTCTTGAACAAATTGTTAACCTCATTAAATCATAGTAACCACAGGGTGGAAAGAGGAAATTGATTTCATACTAGATAATTCTTTAAGTATATTGCCATGTCTGATCTTTTTACCTTGTCATTTTTCTATTATGAACATACTTGCCGATGATTTAAAAGATGTGGGGAGAAAGGATTTTTAGCACTTTAGTGTACTTGGTTTTGCCACAGGCAAAATTTTTCACGGTAACTCTAGCTTAAACCAGAAAAAGTAGGAATCCACAGAAGACAAATGGGGCTTGTTCTAGAATTGATGGGATTTTTTTTCTCTTAAAAAATTATTAAAACACCATGACTTACAAAGTTATTCATAGTTGGGGTTCAGACATAGAATGTTCCAGCCCTGATCCCACCTTTGGTGTCAACTTCCCGCCACCACTGTTCCCAGGTTCTATCTCCTACCATCCCCCCTCCCAGTTGCCAATCTTGACAAGCACCTTTATAAGTTTGGTTGTTAACGTTTTGGTATCATGGTTTCAGTGTTGCTGATGCGGTGGTTCAGATATTTAGCTCAACATCACTGATGTTCCCGAATCCCCTTGACTCTTGCCCCCTGTTATTCCTCATATATCTCTTCTTCCTCACTGCACCACTCGATTTCTTTCCTTCTCCTCTAGAGTTGATGGGATACTAAATGGAGCAAGTCACGTTGGACATCTCAAGAAGTGAAACTTCCAGTGTCCGTGTGGTAAGACTCATTCACACCATTCTCCTTCACCTGCTCCATCCTTCTAGAATCCCTTCTACCCATCAATTGTTTTCTACGTAGAAACCCAGGTTTGCAGATACATTGGCAGCAACCGTGGCAATGTTCCATAGGTTATCACAAAGAGCTTCAGAAAGAGGTGGGGCTGGAACCGGAAGTCTAGAAACCTTGGGAAAGTCCAGACTTCAACTCTGGGTTTGGGAAAATGACCTTTGGGAAATGACTTGGTTGAGGGAAAATAAAATGTTGATGACAAAATCCTGGATAATATCTACATTTCAGAAGTGAAAGGAGGAGCAGAAGAGAAGAACAAGTAAGACATTTGTCTGGCATGCAGCCAACCCAAATTAGATCCTTGGCCCCATGTATGGTCCTCCGAGCCCTACTGGCAGTGATCCCTGAGCACAGAGCCAGAGTAAACCCTGAGCACTGCTAAGTGTGGGCCCAAACCAAAATCAAACAAATAAAAACAGAAGTGAAAGGAGAAAGAAGAGACCCACACAAGATATTTCAAAGATAATAATGGTATTTGATACAAACTTCTTCTTTTTTTTTTTTTTTTTTTTTGCTTTTTGGGTCACATCCAGCAATGCTCAGGGGTTGCTCCAGGCTCTGCACTCAGGAATTACTCCTGGTGGTGCCAAGGGAACCATAAGGGGTGCCGGGAATTGATCCTGGCTCGGCCACATGCAAGGAAAATACCCATGATACAAACTTTTAACTTACTTTAATAAATAGGATTTAAGTGAATGACTCAAAGTCGTTTAGGAAGAATTATTAATTCTGACATGAGACATGAATAAAGGAGGATGGTTATGATATTATCACTGTCATCCCATTGCTCATCGATTTGCTCAAGCGGGCACAAGTAACGTCTCCATTGTGAGACTTCTTGTTCTGTTTTTGGCATATCAAATATGCTACAGATAACTTGCCAGGCTCTGCCATGTGGGTGAGAAACTCTCAGTAGCGGGCTCTCTGAGAGGGACGGGGGAATCAAACCTAGGTCTGCTGTGTGCAAGGCAAATGCCCTACCCACTGTGCTATTGCTCCAGCCCATATAATATTAACATTTGTAATTATTCACTGTCAGCATTTTGGTTAGGAAAACAAAATAACACCTCTCTTGCTGAAAAGAAAGACCCTACTATTTCTATAATGAAAAAAGTTTAAAAAGTCAAATCAGACCTCAGTTATCAAATGAAGGCAGAGATGCATGGCCCAGGAGACGCGTCAAGGAACCGGAAAAATGCACTTTGCATGTAGGAGCCCAGATTTGATGGGCCCCAGGCATCATTCTCCTGAGCATCACTCAGAGCTAATCCTACTCCTGAGCACTGAATCAGGAATAATCACTAGGTATGGGCGTGGTCCCCAAACTAAAAACCAAATAAAAAGTAAAGAAATGCACAGGTTCCCCCAGCTATCCCAAAGAAGACATTGCTCTTTGATATGGTTTGGGGTCCAGGAACACATCACTATTAATTATATGGAAATGTCTTTGAACATTCCCAGCCCCTCAACATAACCTATGTCAAGTCATACCCAACGGGAGTGTTGTACTTTAAGATAGTGTGTATGTGTGTATGTGGGGGGAGAAATGTATAAATTATGAAAGTGGTTTAAGCATGTGTTCACTTTGCTGCTGGTAGGAGGGGTGGGGAGAGGCGAGGATAGTAGTGGAGGAGGATAGTAGAGAGAGCCCTACTGCGTGCCTGCGTGACCCACCTAGCCAAGAACTGGTAAAGCTGACCACGATCCCCGAGCCCCGGCAAAGTGTGGACACTAACGCACCACCCGCTGTTGGGGGCCAGAACCTTGGGAAAGAGAACTTGGCCGTTCCCTAAACAAAGATTAACCACCAGGATATTATGAAAATATATGCGTCACAAGATAATAGCTGAACTGTTACAGAGACAGACATCCTGTGCTGGGGACAAAAAAGCACAGACAAATCATGCCCCGGCCCATCAAGTCCCCTTACGCAAATACGCCTCGTGACCCCCTCCGGACCCCTGTTCCGGCCTGCACTACAGCCTATATATTTTGTGCTTCTGCCTTCAATAAATGAGACCTTGACAACAGCTTCTTGCTTGGTCTCCTTCTTCTCTCTCGCCCATGACTTTTTTCAGGTAGCTCCTTTCAGGTAGGACCCTGAATTACTGGTCCCGAGGGACGGGACAACCAGCCCCAAAGACAGCCATTAAGCTGAAGTCCACTTGATCTACAGAGTGCAGAAACTCGTCCCTAACACCCAGGTTTTTGGGTAGCTGTGGCATCAGACTGGAGTGAGGGGTGGCCCTAAAAAAAAAGAGTCATTGGTGATTCTTCTCCAGGTTTCCCAGTGAGAGAGAGAGAGAGAGAGAGAGAGAGAGAGAGAGAGAGAGAGAGAGAGAGAGAACAGGAACAGAAGAGGGGAGAAGAGAAACCCAAAAAGGTAAAAGAAAGTAACGACACACCCCAAGTTCATATGTGGTTGGTTCAAAAACGGGACACATATGCCATTTGTTTTAGCAAAATTGGTCTTAATGGTTTCCCCCAAACTGGCCCCCCTTGGGGCCTTCTATGTAGATAAAAGTCTATTGCTAGAGTGTTTATAAGAAAAAGCCTTTTAACTCTGTAATTTTTATTTTATATTAGACACCCTGGTTTATGAAACTGTAATTTAAGACTTCGTTTGTGAAGAATTCCAGCACCCCACCCTCCACCTGAGTGACCAGACCATAGATTCAGTGTCTCACCCCCACCAGGTAAGCTTCCTGTTAAAGATAAGTTCTCAGTTTCTGCTGCTTTGGGACATTTGTTACCCCCTTATTTCTTTATGTGCCACGTTGGAGAGAGAGCATTCTGCATCTGTCCTTCTGGTGAGCTTCACAAAGCCTGATGCTGTCCAGACTCATTTGTGTAGCAGCAAATTGCATGGTTTCATCTCTTCTTAATGTCACGTAGTACACCACTGTGTATATGGACCCTAGATCCTTTACCCAGTCATCAGCTCTTGGATACTTCGGTTGTTTCCAGATTTGGGCTACTCTGACTAGTGCTGCAATGAATATACGAGTGCAAATGTCTTCTATGAATAGAGTTTTTGGGCCCTTGGAGTAGATGCCATTAAGTAGAATGGCTGGATCTTACCAAAACCCCATTCCCAGTTAGTTAGAAGTTGGATATTGGACAAATACCGGATTATTCATTTAACTGTGGCATAGTGAATGTTAAGATGAGGGAACTCAAGGTATAAAAGTGTGTGTGTGTGTGTGTGTGTGTGTGTGTGTGTGTGTTGGGGTCGTGGCAGAAATATTTGACCCTAGCTTAAGAAATGAGGGAAGGAAAGAAACTGAGGAGGGAAGTAAGTAGAGGCAGACAGGAGGTAAGAGGGGCTTCAGGTACATCAGTGTTGCAGAGAAGAGGCATATGCATATATCTAAATCACAGAGCCACCAGTAATGAAAGCAGGAGCCCCAAATTATAACAATGGAACTTAAAAACTGCTTATCAAGGAAACAGGCTGGGGAATTGGGGGGAATGTGGTGATGGAGGGAAGTTGACACTGATGATGGAAATCAAGTATAAATAGCTATGTCAATCAATATCTTAAACAAAAATAATTTAAGAGAAAAAAAGAAGGTAGGTCCTTAACTTTGGTATACTGCCACCAAGTGGTTGGAGGCTTTAATATAATTTTCTATTGCATTTTCTTACTTGCATTTTCGGTTGCATTTTCTTACCATACTAATCATCTTCTAGTGATGATTAGTATGGGCTGGACACATAATGTGATTTGGAGACGACCGCTGGACTAGAGCTGTTCCAAACTGGATTCCATGGGACGTCAAAAGAAGGCGTGGCCGCCTGCCTACGAGATGGTCAGACTTCTTCGTCAAGACCCTGAACGAACGGTTTGAGGCTCTTCGTGTTCCTGGAGCGAGCAAACGCCATTGGGCTGCACTAGCACGTGACAGGGATGAATGGAGACGTTACTGGCGCCTGCTTGACCAAATGATGAGCAACGGGATGACAAGTGATACAAGTGATACTAATCATCTTCTAAAAGTGTAAGTTCTTCGCTGGTTACACAAAACGTTATTTATGGGTCTCTCTGGTTGACTCATTTATGTCTCACCTGAATCCTTTCCTGCACTCAAGGTCACAATTTCTAGAAAATTGTCTTCTATTTCACTGCCATCATATCTACAACTTGTTGCTGCCTGGAGGTTTTTGGTCTTAGGAGAGTGATCAACCTACTTATGAGGTAGGGTGGAAGCACAGGAACACAATAGCCAAGAATAACCCCCAGTTCCTTAGAAGGAATAATTCTGAGTGACTTCAACACTCAGCAACCCTAACTGGGCCCCAGGTGCCCCCAGCAGCTCCCCCTCTTTGAGAATGTGCTACCTCTCACCTTCTCTCACCCTGCTTCCTGGAATCACAGATAAACTTCACCTGGATTCCTGTGTGTGTGTGTGTGTGTGTGTGTGCGCGCGCGCGCGCGCGCCAATAAATAGATTTTATTTGGAGGATTTTTAAGGTGTGGAGGGATGGAGGGAGAGAGAGAGAGAGAGAGAGAGAGAGAGAGAGAGAGAGAGAGAGGGAGAGAGAACGAACACGGCTTCTCCAGGGACAGAGAGCCCCTACACACATCCTAGCATTAGACATGAAAGCATGAAAGTCCACATCTCAAGAGGGGGGAGATGCGGGCGCCACTTGTGTTCAGGCGCCACATGTGCTCGGCCACGTGGGCACAAGCAGCACACAGACTCAGGCAGTGTATGCGCGTCCTTCCCTTGTTCAAGGTGGCCTTTATAGGGTTTCTCCACCTGCCCCCACGTGGGGCTTCTTCCCAGGTAAAAGTCCGTTGCTAAGGAGGTTACCAGGGAGGTTGGGAGTGGTGATCTTCTTTGGGCTGAATTAATCAGATTAAGGGAGAGGTCCGAGGGTTTTAGGAACTTTATAGGGAGGGGTCCAACCTCCTGCTGAAGGTCTTATCAGGTAGAGACACAACTCATTTTCAAATATCTCCAACTATCTTGGTTTTCTGGTGGTTTTTTGTTTATTTGTTTTGGGGTATTGTTGTTGTTGTTGTTGTTGTTATTTACCCATACGCAGCAGCACCCAGGAACAATTCCTAGTTCTGTACCCAGGGGTTACTTCCAGAGGTTTTCAAGAGACCATGCAAAGCCTGGAACAGAACCTGGCCCTCCAGCGCGAAAAGTATGTGTATTAACCCTTTGACTATCTCTGCGACCCCCCAGGTAGCAACTTTGAATCTTGCTAGAAGAACTTTGTCAGGATAGGGAGAGAGCCGGGGCACAGACACAAAACAAACATTTTGAGAATCTGGTTTCTGCTAGATCCACTAGGTGCTCTGAATAGGGAAAGTATTTCCGTCTCAAACTGGCCTTATGGGAAAGCAAACAGACCCATTTTGTTGTTTTCATTCATTTGACAAATATTTACTGAATACAGTATCCGTTTGTAAACTTCCTGTTATATAAGATCAAGTCATTAACCCAAACTTGTTCTTGTACCAAGAGAACTTTATTTGCTCAGGTCAACTGAAAAGTATCTGGAAGCAGCTCCCATGGTTGCTAGGTCTGGGTTCAGGTGATAGCCCCCATTTTCACTAGGGATTTCCTTTGGAGACTTCCCTTTCAGGATCTTCCTGAGCCCCCCACCCCCACTGCCCCTTCAAAGCCTGGAGCAATAAGGAAAAGGGAGGGACTGGGACTGTTTCCCCAGAACTCGTAGTCCCAAATTGGAAGGATGTCAGCTTTCACATGTGGTCCTTGTTTACGGACAGCGGTTGAAGTATATTTCTCTAAAGTATCTCTGCATAGGGGGTAGAGTACAGAGGTGCACTTGCCTTATACCAGACTGACCCAGGTTTGATCCCCAGAACCCTATATGATTCTCCCTATATGATGCCAGGAGTCATCCCTGAGTTCAGAGCCAGGAATAAGTCCCAAGCATCACTGGGTATGCCCCAAAATAAAGGGAAAGTACCGATGCTCCTGCAGCACGAGCAAAGACAAAGAAACACAAAAACTCTGAAACATCTGAAAATTTAACATAAAATTATCTCTCGGTACAGTGGGAAGGTTGGGATAAAGGAAGGGAGGATTTAGAGCTGTTTTATAGAGACCAGATTCAGACACTAGAAGGTTCCAAATGTGATGCTATTTGGGGGTGGGGTGGGGACCATACATGGTGGTGCTGGGGGATATTCCCAGTTTTATGCTCAAAGAATCAAGCCCCACCCCAGGAACCAAACCCACAGCTCCCCCATGCAAAGTATGTGTTTTGTCTGTAGAGCTCCTCTCTCTCTCTCTCTCCTTCGTTCTCTCTCTCTCTCTCTCTCTCTCTCTCTCTCTCTCTCTCTCTCTCTCTCTCTCTCTCTCTCTCTCTCCCTTCCCAAGGCTGCCTGATTTTGACTGTATTCTGAGAGCAATCATGAGTCCAGGAAAGGAACAAAGGAGAGGGAAAATAATCTCAGGATACAAAAATGTGAGTGGTGAAAAGAAATCCATGGAGGAAGGTAATAAGGTAGAGGTCAGGAAAATTGGAGAAGTAGGAGAGAATGGTGTCCAAAAAAGCAAGGGAAGGGATTGTTCCAAAGAGGCTGGTGACAAAGGCAATGTTTATACTAGTTTCAAAGGGACTGTAGCCAATGTCAAATTCGGAAGAGTCTCAGTAGCAGAGAAGACTTTGAACAGCAGAGTCTGAAAGACATCCACTGGAGTGGCAAGTTAGAGAGGTGGGAAGTCATTTGGGATCTCATTACATAGGAAAAATGAAAGCAAATAGGATAAAGGGACAAGTGGTTAATTAGACATACTCATAGCTAAAATTTTCAGTTACTTAAAGAAAAAAAAAAGTTAGTGGGCCAGTTAAGTACCAAGATTATGGTACTTGCCTTGCCTGTGGCCAACACTGGTTTGGTCTCCTGAGCACCATCACGAGAGCTCCCTGAGCAGAGAGTTCTTCTATCTGTGATTCCCAGAACCACGAGTGACTTTCAGCCACATCGCAGATGGACAAGCCTTCTTGCTCCTCACATATACATTTCATGCAACCGCTATTTCCTCTGTCTTCCCTGTCCCTCAATCCCAAGAGGCATTCTCATGCTCTGTGTTTCATGTTGAAGCAGGTCCCAGTTACCATTGCAGGGGGGGGGGGGCTGGGGCAGAGGGTAGAGAGAAAACAACTGGTTATCTCCAACAATGGTATGTACTCTTCACCCAACAAGGGTTTAGTACATTGTCGTAGGCAGGCAAATGTGTCAGACAGAGGCCTGGTCTTCAAGGAGTAAATGTTTAAACTGATGACGTCAGATAATGGAAGTAAACTTAGGCCTTCTTCTACAGACAATTGGTTGTTTCTGCTCTTTAGATTGAGTTTAGAATTCTTTACATTTTCTTGAGTCCTTTCTTGCAGAAATGTTTGGGACTTGCTGAAAAAACTACCTTAACATTGCCTGTTATCTCGGCAGCACTGGGGATTTTTCTTCTTGCTGTATGGACTTCTTTTAGTCCTAGAGGTGTTAACTGTTAAAATGCAGCACTGCTTTTAAAAAATAACTTTTTAGCTTATCTTTTGAAAGCCTCAGGCTCTGATATGCTTATGTTGGCTTATTTTTTACTCAGCCTCTGTTATGCTTATGTTGGCCCAACTACCCTGAAATAGTTCATTCATGCAGCCAAACCTTTGCAGTGAGTCCTGTAGGATAACATTGGTTTGTCCTTTCTGCCTTGCCACAGGGAGCGTAGGTTTATTGGGTTACTCCCATCACAGTGCTCGCATTCCCCTGTGTTTATTTGTAACCTTTTTCTTTGTGCTCTGCTTCCCCAACTGTCAATCACCTTTACCTCCTAATCAGACTCTGTTAACTTGTAAATATTGCTTTTCTCTTCTCCTTAAGTTCTTTGCATAGTTAATTCAGAGCAATGTCCTTTTTGTATAGATGCAGGAAGACAGTTAATGCTATACTTTTGTAACTTGGGAGTTAATTGACTTTGAATGATATTCACTCCAGGGTATCTGTTCTCTCTACTTAAGCCTCAGTTGCCCTTACTTCCTAGCACCCCAAAAGCAGGGTCCCAACAAGGGACTGGATGGACCCAGGGCAAGCTGTGAGCTCCTCTGTCATCGAAATGTGCCAAGCTAAAGTGCCATAACACTTAACTATAAGTTAAGAGCATTGCCATGGACAAATTCTATCATGAACCAAAAGGTAACAACTGGATTAGGACCCTGCTAGGGTTAGGAAAGATTAAAATGGCCTGAGCACTGTAATCTGAGATCTATAGTGAGATGTCCCCAGGAGTACCACGCTGCAAGCTCAGTGTATCTCCTACTGTGTCCGTACAAAATGACTCATATTAAGAAGTAGAATTAAGATGTTAATTAATGGGGCTGGAGCGATAGCACAGCGGGTAGGGCATTTGCCTTGCACGCGGCTGACCCGGATTCGATCCCCGGCATCCCATATGGTCCCCCAAGCACTGCCAGGAGTAATTTCTGAGTGCAAAGCCAGGAGTAACCCCTGAGCATCGCTGGGTGTGACCCAAAAAGCAAAAAAAAAAAGATGTTAATTAAGATGTTAAGTTATTGGACTAAGGAAAGGAGAAAAAACACCTAGCTGGTATTTTACCCTTGAGAAGGGCTTTGATATGTTGATTCTGCTACCCCCAATGCTGGGGAGTTGGAGAGAGACTAGAGGAGAGACCAAGGCGGCGAGTCAGAGGATGGAGAGACGAGTGGGAGAGACAGGAGGAGACGGGAATGAGGGGCGGTGTGAGACTGGAATGGGGAGCTCAGAGAGACTGGAACAGGCGCGTGGGGAGAATGGGATAAACCGCAGCTGATCACCAACCAGCCTGGCCCTCATTTCCTCCTTCGTCTGCCCATGGCATTGGCCGTCCCAGATGGGGAAGTGGCCCAAGGCCACCGAATGCAGGCGGCAAGACAGAGCTGTGGGATTTCTTAGTCATTTAATGATGACACAGAGGCCTGTGGAGGATTTATGGCAGGAGTGTTGGGAAATTTATTTTGCCCTCATTGGCAAGTTCCTAACTGATTTCATTTTGTCCTTTAAAAACAATAGCAACAGCAAAACCTATCATTACTGAGCCAGTAATTAAGATCATTAAGCCAAGTTTCCTCTGGAAACAATTTTACTGAGTTTAGATTTGGCAAGAATGATACTTTATAATCATTTGCTCAAATTCATATGTCATTCCCCTCTACATCATTCTGATTTAACATAATTTATTAAACATTAAATGGGATTACCTGCCTCCTCATCCTAAAATACTGGAGACATCACCAGATTCAATGAGAATTTTCAGATCCCAGTAAAATCCTTAGTATGGTGCTGAGATTCGGGACCATTTGTCAGTTCTCACTTTAAATAAACTTTTAACACAGTGATGGACAAGATTTATCAAAGAGTAAATCTACATCCCTCAATGCGCCAGGTTCTATAAGAAGGACAAAGTACAGTAGGATCACGCCCAAAAAAGAGACTGCCGGGGCAAAGAAAAAGAAGGTGCCAGGCAAAGCTTCATTTGATTAAAAATTGACTTTTGGTCTGAATACAGGCTGTCAGAGCATCCAAATGGAAGGAAAAATAATGAGTGAGGAAGATGTCTGGGTTGAAGAACAGAATAGTATGGAAGAGAAATCAAGTGTGGCAGAAGATGACCTATAGTGCGAGATTAACTGGGAAGTTAAACTGACCCAGATCCTTGACAGATTTAGCTTTTGTTTTTTTGGGTTTTTTTTTTTTTTTTTTTGCTTTTGCTTTTTGGGTCACACCCAGCGATGCACAGGGGTTACTCCTGGCTCTGCACTCAGGAATTACCCCTGGCGGTGCTCAGGGGACCATATGGGATGCTGGGAATCGAACTTGTGTCAGTTTGGTCGGCCTCGTGCAAGGCAAGCGCCCTACCTGCTGTGCTATTGCTCCAGCCCCTAGCTTTTGTTTTTGAATAAGGGCAAACCCCAGTGATGCTTAGCTGGCAGTGCTGGTGTTGGGGGATGTGGTTCCAGGGGATCAAACTCCATACATGTTAGACATGTGATCTTCCAAATAAACTATAGCCCTCCCCACTCCCTGATGTGTCCTTTCTTTTATTTTTGAATATTTGCACCATGATCTGCAAAGTTGTTCACACTAGACTCTCAGGCATACGATATGGCAACTCCAATCCTACCACTAGTGTCCACATTTCTCCACCAACGTCCCCAGATTCTCTCAGCGCCCAACCTATTTCCTTGAAAGACAATTGTAAGTTTCATGCTCATAGTTTGGGTCCCAAGTTTATAGTAGCACCGTTGTCCCATTGTTCATCAATTTGCTCGAGTGGGCACCAGTAACATCTCCATTGTGAGAATTGTTGTTACTGTTTTTGGCATATCCAATACGCCACGGGTAGCTTGCCAGGCTCTGCAGTGAAGGTGGGATACTCTCGGTAGCTTGCTGGGCTCTCCGAGAGGGGCAGAGGAATCGAACCTGGGTCAGATATGTGCAAGGCAAATGCCCTACTCACTGTGCTATCGCTCCAGTCTAAGTTTATAGTAGTGTTGGATATAGTGGTTTCAAGAAATAGCAAGCAGCCAGTAGGTAAGATGAAATCATGCAATTTTCTGCAACGTGGATGTAACTAGAGGATCCCGTGTTAAGTGAAGTAAGGCCACAGAGCACAAATACCAGATGTTCTGACCAATCTGGCCTGTCTTTTCTCGAATGCTGTTCTGCGTGTTTTGAAGAGTGTCTGTCCTTCTGCAGTCATAGGCACAACAAGGTTCACGGGCGGTGGCTGAGCCTGACCAGTGTTCCCCTTGAAAGACAGCTTCAGCGGGAGTTTGAAGGATCAGTATTTGAGGGATGAGGCAGGAACCCACTCAAGTTGAACATCTGTAATTCTGAGAGAAGAGAGTGGCAATGGAAATGAAAGCCGGGCTCGGGAAGTTCTTGTCCAGTTGGTGCCTACATTGCCTCACGGTTGCCCCATTTTGTGTGACGATTCACCCCTTTCTAAAATCAACATTCCATGAGTTAGGCTCTGTGACCACATAAGAACCCTACATTCCAGAGACCATTCCTCTCCAGTTGTAAGTATACATCAACTGATTGAGACATATCTATACCTATTTAAATACCTATTTAAGTAGTCAGATAATCTCTCCCACTTCCAGTTAATATGTCAGTTGAAAGGAGAAATAATTGGATATGTTTACTGAAGCACATATACATATATGTTTCTAAAAACAGACATATTCAAGTTCATTATGACAGTCTTCCCAAATAGTTATTTTTTATTCAACAATCACATTTGTGCTTTATAGGACAATGAGTAGTAGTTTAGTATTAGTATTAGAAAAATCAAGACGATTAATAGAAAATCAAAAACTGTGAGGAAATTAGAGAAGGAAAGGAAATAAGATGACATGGTACAGAATGCACTCAGGTGATGAAGATATTCTCCTGGATTTCCAAGTTCCAAGGATTTCATGTAGGTATAACTGAAGAGCTCTACTGAGAAGGAAGCTGGTTGTTCATATGAGGACACTTGGTGACTGCCTGGTGGTGGACATGGCTGAAAAAAATGAAATAAAATGCAGGTAGAGAACATGCAGCTTATAGCACTTATAGACAAGGCAGCCCACACATCTTATCTCTAACTGGTAAGTATATCATTTTTATTCATTTTATTTTTCAAAATATTTGTGTGTCTGTTACATCCATTCAACTAAACCTCACAGTGAGCCCAGGAAGTAGACTCTTTTATTACTCTCCTTTTAATATCAATTTATTGCTATCATTTTATTATCATCATCAGAGAGGTTAAGCCACTAGCACTCAGGCATTTTGCTGATGAGCAGCCGAGTGGAGGATTCAAGTTCATACCATCTGAGGTCAGAGTCTTGTTCTAAACCACGGCACTGTGATGCCTATCTAACTCTGAGGATGGGAGAGAAGGCAGTGTTTTGTTTTTTGTTTCTTTTAATGTCTTAACTTGATCTGGAAGAACCTCAATAGGACTTGGTCAAAGATAGTCATAAATGCAATTGCACGCTAAATGCGGTGATAGAATTTATGTTTGCTCTATGATTGATTGATTCAAGTTGTTGAATTTTAAGGAGGTAAAGATGAACTATGCACAGTTCTGGTCTTCAAAAAACAGAGTATGCAGTGAAGCCAGAAAAACTCTTTAACATGGCACTGAAAAAACTGGCCAGTCATGTGTAGTGAACTTGGACCTCTTATCACACACCATGCATAAAAGTTCGTTCAAAATGGATTAAAGGCCTCGATATCAAATATCAGACCTGAACCCATCAATTATATTGAGGAAAACATAGACAGAACCCTTCATGACATTGAGTGTAAAGGCATCTTCAACGATTTAATGCCATTGATGAAGCAAATGGAAGCGAAGATCACTGTATCACTGTCATCCCATTGCTCATCAATTTGCTCGAGCAGGCACCAGTAACGTCTCCATTGTGAGACTTGTTGTTACTGTTTTTGGCATATCAAATATGCCATGGGGAGCTTGCCAGCCTCTGCCATGCAGGCAAAAATCTCTTGGTAGTTTGCCGGGCTCTCTGGCAAACTCCCTACCCGCTGTGCTATCGCTCCAGCTGAAGAGAAACAAATGGAACTGCATTAAACTAAGAAGCTATGCACTGCCAAAAAATCATAACCAAAATAAAATGGCACCCCACAGACTTGAGAAAATTTTTTCTCACTAGTCACCTGACAAAGGGTTAATCCAACATATGTAAAGCGCTTGTAAAACTTAACAAGAGGAACCAGAGAAAGTGTATAGTGGAAAGGTGCCTGCTTTCCACGAAGCTGACCCGAGTTTAATCCCTGGCACTGCAAAAGGTTCCCCAAGCACTGCCAGGAGTGATTCCTGAGCATAGAGCCAGAAGTAAGTCCTGACAAAACCAAAACAAACAAACAAACAAACAAAATTAAGAAGAAAAAGCAATCAATGCCATCTGATAACTGGGGAGAAGGGATGAACAGAAACAATATTTTCTGTGAGCCAAATAACTTCCCAACTTAAAATGTACTGCAGTTTTCTAGGCAAACATATAACAACAGCATAATCATCTAGTCAAATGAAAACAATTTTAAAGCAGAGAAAATTTGGGTTAGTATTGCTCATATTCTGCCTTACCTCTGTCTTAGATTGTTTTGAAAGTTACTTCATGGCTTTTACTTTCCTGATCTGAAAATGGAAATAGATAGACCATGTGCTGATGCCTGATATTCAGGTCCCAAATTGGGTCTGAATTGCCTGGCCCAGTAAGATATTCAGTATATTAATTACCGACCTAACCAGCTGGCAGCTCTGTTGGGGTCACTGATTTACTTCAAGTGTTTTATTAAAACTCTTGCATCAAAACATCATTGATCAATTATAATTTGAATGAATTAATGATCTAAATGTGAGATTTTCATAATACTGTTATTAAAATTCTGTCACACTAAAAGATAAAAGATATATATCAAGTGGGATGCCTTGCTAAAAGTTTAAGATACATTTGGTTCTCATGCTCTGTTATTTTTTTTCTGGTTTGTTTGTATGTTTGTTTCTGTTTATATTGGGCTGCAGAGATAGCACAGTGGGCAGGGCATTTGCCTTGCACGTGGCCAACCCGGGTTCGATTCCTCCATCCCTCTTGGAGAGCCCAATAAGCTACCGAGAGTACCCTGCCCACACAGCAGAGCCTGGCAAACTACCCATGGCGTATGCAATGTGCCAAACACAGTAACAACAAGTCTCACAATGAAGACATTACTGGTGCCCACTCGAGCCAATCGATGAACAACAGGATGACAGTGCTACGACAGTACTATGTTTTTATTCTTGGTATATAAAGGTCCTACACCTTCATCACCACCGAAGTGCGAAGACCCTTGCCTACTATTTTTCTACCCTCCTTTCCCCTCTTATCCCACCGCGAAAGCTCCCTCTCCTCACTGTTTGGTAATCTCAGTTCTATATTCAAAGTCCAAGGATTTGTCGTCATTATATATATATATATATATATATATATATATATATATATAGTCTATTCCTTGCTTTGGTTCTGTATGTATAATGTGAAACATATGAGTGAGATAGTTCTGAATCTGTCCTTCTCCTGCCAACATACTTTGCTTTACTTGCTACCCTTTTTACCTTTCCTAATAGCTGAGTTGGTCTGTTTTGTTGTGTAAATATACCACCACAGCTTCTAAGACTTAAATGATCGATTGTGTATTTAAATTTTAATTTTGAATATTATTGATTTTTCTGATTTTTAAATAGGAAGTAACTGACAATGGCAGAGCAAATCATAAAGAAGTTAAAGAGACTGGAAGAACAAGCTCAGGCACTCCTGGTCAGGAGAACAAAGGTTTGTATGATGCGAAGGAATACTCCAGAGATTTCCTAAATGAATGAACATATTTGTGAACTTGGAGTATTGATGTTTGAATAATAATTTTACTTTCTTGATTTTTTTACAATTATCTTCTTTCATCAGAAAATTAAGTTAAGGGATATTGAAAAATGAGGTAATTCCATTCTAGTAATGGACTAGAGCGATAGCACAGAGGGTAGAGTGTTTGCCTTGCTTGTGGCTGACCAGGGTTCAATTCCTCCATCCCTCTCGGCAACCTACTGAGAGTATCCTGCCCACACGGCACAGCCTGGCAAGCTAGCCGTGGCGTATTTGATATGCCAAAAACAATAACAAGTCTCACAATGGAGATGTTACTGGTGCCCGCTTGAGCGAATCGATCAACAACAAGACGACAGTGCTACAATGACAGTGATAGTGATAAAAATTTTGAAATTGAAAACGAGGAATAACTTATCAAAGCAACTTACTAAATCAGGCTTTGACACCCCAAAGTTTATTTCATTTTAATTTTTAAGATAAATGTAACATACTTTAGAATATATATCAATGAAATTGATTTAATTTGTTCTGACATTTCCAGTTAGGTTAACTGTATGTAAGTTTTGATTCGTAATAAGAACTCATAGATTTTACTGTGAGCTTCCTTTGTGCAAAGTATTTCCATTTTCTCGTTTTATGTCATGGTGTTCATTTGGTTCATTTGGTGTTCATGTGCTCCTGATGGAACATTCTATGGAAATTCTTTTAACAGCATAAAGTCTCGCAATGGAGACGTTACTGGTGCCCGCTCGAGCAAATCAATGAACAATGGGAGGACAGTGCCACAGTGCTTTAAATTTTTATTCAAAAATAATTTTGACTTATAGTACAATGCAGAAACAGTTCAGAGTCCCAAGTGCATTTAATGGTGATGTTTTAAATAGTGGTAGTACAATATCAAAACTGTCATGAGTCACAGAACTACTGACATTAGTGTATGACAGTACAGTAAGCCTGATACTACTGCATCTGTTAACCAGCAGGCTTTGTGCTCCTGAAAAGGGTCAGATGGACTTAACTGAGTAAACCCAAGTAGACAGATACTTTTTCCAAGAAGTAACTCCTAAGCATGCAGAACAGTGGTTAATCAAAACCTTGAGGCCAAGGAATTTAGAGAACTGGAGCTATTACTTTAAAAATATGAATTATTTTAAATTTCAAGGCACTGTAAATTCAGAGCTATGTTTCCCCAAATAGATGACTCTCCCTCCCTGGGGAATGCTGGAACCATTGGTGATTTATGATAGCGGTTGGGGGACACTTTCTGTTTGTACATTTAAAGAAGGGGACACTAAGTGATGTATTTTCTGCAAAGTGCGTAGTAGGCAAAAAAAAAAAAAAAAAAAAAACCTTAGGAAACTTTGCTCTAGAGGTTGAAAAGAAGTTCAAGTCCTTGGCCCTTTCCTAAATAAGCTCATTTTCTACATAAGCACATTTTAGTGAGCTATAAGAATGTCGTTTGGGGAGTATCATCCAGGTGTGGTATTATCAGTGATCAGGCATTCTCTATCTGAGACATTCATCTTTCTATTCCCACAGAAAAGTGTGTTATCCTCTCCTCTCTTTGATGCCGGAAGCATCCCCTGGCTCAGGGTATTATTCCTGGTTTTCCCTTCTGTTATAGCATTTACAGCTCTGTAAATCTGTCATAGGTTTGTTACTAAATTAATAGTGACAATTATTAATTTAATAGTAACAATTCAATAACAAAGGTGGTTTTCCTTTGCCAACCTGTCTGCTGCTATTTTGATCATTCATCCAGCCAAAGAAGAACCCAGAGTGGTGGGAAAGATTTTCCTTTGTCCCCAGCACTAGAAATTTTTCTTAGTAGTTAATGTTTTAAAATCTTTATTCGTGTGTGGGGGTAAGATTTTGCCACTTCATTCCTGTAGAGGTTTCTGGAACTGAGGACCCACTCATGATACATATCCTGGCTAAACTGTTCTCCATCTCTTTGCTTTTGGCACTTTGAAATGTTGAGTGCATGAAATCTCTCACACCGTATACGTTGAGACAGACTTTTCCAGTAAGCCTGCAGCAACCCACTGCAGGCCATTTGGGTTCTTATCAGTACTTGACTTTTAAGCTGGTGAAAACAAGAGAAAGTTGCTAGGGACATTTGCATGCCGGTTTTGTACAAATTTCTTTTCTCTGAGTGACCGTTGAAAGCATGTGACTATGGGTGCAACCTGTGTCCTTTAAACTCAGTAAGATCATGCCAGGTCACACTCAGGAAGGGTCAAGGTCACACTACCCCCTCTCCTCCTTGCTACCACCTCAGTCTTCACGCTCCCTCTTAGTTTCCCTTTTTTCAGGGATCTCTGTTCCGCTAGGCCAGTTTCCAACTCCCAATTAATCTATTTCATCGCTTTTCTGGTTTCCAATAGGCGGCCAATTCGCATCGTTGCCAGAGGCACAAGCTCCCATAGCCTTTGATTTGCTTTCAGAGTTTCATCTCTTCATTCCTCTGTGCTGTGCTCTGAGAGAGCTTTCTGGAGAAAACTGTTGGCTCCTTAAAGCTCACTCTTTAGCTTGCTTCCTCCTCCTCCACCTCCTCCTCCTCCTGCTCTTCCTCTTCCTCCTCGGCCTCCTCCTCATCCTCTTCCTCCTCCTCCTTCTCGTCACTCTCCTCCTTATCCCGTTCTCCTCATTTTAGTCCTCCTGTCTTCCTCCTCCTCTTCCTCCTTGTCCTCATCCTCATTCTTGCCCTCGTCCTCCTCTTCCTCCTCCTCTTCCTTCTCCTCCTGTCTTCCTCCTCCTTGTCCTCCTCCTCATCCTCTTCCTCATTCTCCTCCTTCTCCTATTCCTCTCCTCCTCCTCCTTCTCCTATTCCTCCTCCTTTTCTTTCTCCTCCTCCTCCTTTTCTCTCTCTCCTCTTCCTCCTCCCTCTTCTTCTTCCTATCTTTATTCAAATTTCAGCAAAATCCTCTTTCAATAACTCTTCCTCGACAGACATAGAAAGATCACACTCATATGTGGAATATAAAGTAGCTGAAAGGTACAAGCTTACAATGTTGTGATTCCTGGCAGACATTTCACTAGACTTAGTTACTAAAATACAGAAATCCAAAACTATGCTGCTGCTAGTGCGGCCTCCTGACCTCATATCTCTTCATTCTCAGCAATGGAAAACAAATTACCAAATGCTTTTTTTTCAGCAGATCGACTTTAGGGGGGAGAAACTCCAAATCAATAATAGTGAATTTATTTATTGAAATATTGAATGTAATCAAAGTAGAGTGAAAGTAAAGTGAAATTTACCAGTTACACATGCGGGGTGGGGGGCTGGGGAGGTGGGGGGAAAGGGGGAGGTATATTATGATTCTTGGTGGTGGAATATGTGCACTGGTGAAGGGATGGGTGTTTGAGCATTGTATAACTGAGACTTAAACCTGAAAGCTTTGTAACTTTCCACATGGTGAATTAATAAAAGAAATAAAAATAAATAAATAAATAAATAAAAAGATACAAAAAAAAAATAAATAACTCTTCCTCTGTTTCCCACCTCCTGGTGACAGTGTTGGTGTGATTCATTATGTGTGTGAGTTAGAAAGATTCACCTGCAGTGGTTCCAGCAGCTCTGTGCATCAGTACCATTTTTACTAACTATACACATGGCTCATGAATTCTGAATTTTAGAATTAGAACTAGGAAGGATCCTCAGTTATTTTGTTTTTGTTTTTTGGGGAGGGGTCACACCCGGCGATGCTCAGGGATTACTCCTGACTTTGCACTCAGGAATCACTCCTGGTGGTGCTCAGGGGACCACATGGGATGCTGGGAACTGAACGTGGGTCGGCCATGTGGAAGGCAAAGGCCCTACCCACTGTGCTATCATTCCAGCCCCAGGATCCTCAGTTATTATCTAGCCTAACATTTTCCAAAAATGGAAAAAGAACGGTCCAGGGCACAATGATATTTTTAAAATGCATTCACAGACCCTTGTCAATCAACAATGATTTTCCATTATTACTGCCACATGTATTTCGTATTTATGTATTTCACTAAAATGTGAAATTCTTTTTGTTCTTTCTACACAAGACCTTCACTGTATGTAAAATATTCATTTTTTTCTCACTATTATATTTTGGCTTTGCTACAGGAAAGCAGGTTTGAGAATCCTATATATAGGAAGCCTTTGGTTATACCATTGACATTTGATTTTGAGATGGAATTTGAAGAGGATATTACTACACCCAAATCTCAGGAGGTCTCAAAGGTCACTGAAGATGAATCAAATGTCATTAAAACACAAAGCAGGTAACTAATCATAACTACCTCAAACTTTCAGCACCGCTACCAGCATTTTCTAAACATCACTTTAGATGTATCATATTATGCAATCTATACTAAACATAAACTTTGTCAAATGTACATATATGTCACAATGATCACGAGTCATAAAATGCTGGATTTCACTTTTAGATTATAACATATCACTTATAAGATTTCACTGTTGAAGTCGGTAATTGCAAACAGCAATGAAAATGTTGAATTTCTAAAGATAGATTGTCTCTTTTTTTGTTTCTGATGATTATCAGGGCTTACTTCTGACTCTATGCTTAGGGATCACTCGTGGCCATGCTTGGGGACCCTATGATGTGCTGGGGATGGAACTGGGGTCAGCCACCTACAAAGAAGGAATCATACTTCTGTAGTATCTCTCCAACCCACAGAAAGACTTTTATTGGGCTCTACAGCCCCAAATTAATAACAAGATTTATTCCAAAATTTAATAATCACATGGGAGGAAAATCTGCTCTGAAAACTAAGACATTTTCTCTATGTACTCACAAGAAATAGCCAGAATATGCCGTACTTAATTTCTCACTGGCATTGTTACAGGTGTTAATTCTATTTTTTTTTTATAATGCTATTTTTGTTAGACATCAGAAGTGTAGAGAAGAACTCAGAAAGAAAAACAAATTCTACTAAAGTAGAATGGGTAGAACTTCATCTACATTGGACTCTGACAGTAGAGTGGACGCTGGTTCCCTTGGAATATGCTTGGGATCCCCTGTGGCCATAAGGCCACCAGTGGAGAACACAGGCCTAGGACTAGAGAGATCATACAGAGTTTAAGGTACTTGTCTTGCATGTAGTCAACCTCAGTTCAGTTCCCGACACCACTGAAGGTCTCTCCCAGGTACCACCAGAAGTGGTTCTTGAGCAAGAGCCAGGAGTAAGCCCTGAAGAACCAATGGGTATGGTCCAACCTACCCCTCCTCTAACAAAGAAAAACAGGTTTAAGCTGGGACCTGAGTATTTTTATGTCATGTCTATAAAATGACATTGCTGGTCCAGGGACTACCCTTTGAGTAATGGGTCTAACTGCCCCACCCTAATCATGGTCTCCCGCATTCCTTTTCCAATGACTGTCTTGCTTCCCCAGAACTGCACAAGATGGCCCTGGTGGTGAGCTGGAGCATGGGTTCATCAGGCCCAACTGCCAGGTCCAGTATCAAGGGTGGTGATGTCAGGCCCCTGAATACTGCTGAGGGCATCACTGTATCACTGTATCAATGTCATCCCATTGTTCATCGACTTACTCAAGCAGGTGCCAGTAATGTCTCCATTCATCCCAGTCCTGAGATTTTAGCAGCCTCTCCTGACTCATCTTCCCCAATGATTGGAGGCTCTTTTCAGGGTCAGGGAAATGTGCCTGTTATTGTTATTATATTTGGCATATCGAATACACCACAGGGAGCTTGCCAGGCTCTTCCGTGCTGGGGGAATACTCTCGGTAGCTTGCCGAGCTATCCAAGAGGAGTTGAGGAATCAAACCAGCGTGGACTATGTGCAAGGCAAATCCCCTACCCGCTGTGCTATCACTCCAACCCATATATACATAGGTACATGTATATATATAGTTTCCCTTTATGGTGACGTGTCTACTCATGCGTGAGGCTTGGCCCGCATGTGGAAAGTGGCCTGGAGTGTGGTGGTGGTTAGGTAGTGGAGGTCAGCTGCCGGGGCTGAGTCCCTTGGGGTGGAGAGGGCTCTTACCCGCTCCCCGCCCCCCTCTGGGGCACCCCTGGTATGGAGTCCGGTGGCATGGTTATGGGGGGCCTCATTTTGAGCTTGAGTATGGATTCATCAGGCCCAACTGCCAGAGTCAAGTATCAAGGGTGGTGATGTCAGGGCCCATGAATACTGCTAAGGGTAACCTTTATTAAAATCATCATCATCATCATCATCATCGCCATCATCATCATCACGGTAGCTCTGTCATCCGGTTGCTCATCGATTTGCTTGAGTGGACACCAGTAACGTCTCCATTGTGAGACTTGTTGTCATTGTTTTTCGCATATCGAATACACCACGGGGAGCTTGCCAGGCTCTGCTGTGCGGAAAGGATACTCTTGGTAGCTTGCCAGGCTCTCTGAGAGAGGCAGAGGAATCAAACCTGGGTTGGCCGCGTGCAGGGCAAATGCTCCACCCACTGTGCTATCGCTCCAGCCTAATAATAAAATAATAATAATAATAATATTCATCTCCAGGACATCAAAATGCAAGTGCAGATGTAGAAACTGCAGCAATTTATCCAGAAGATGTCCTCATGAAAAATGATAAAGGTGGCTATAGAAATAGCCTTTCAATATAGACAGAGCAGCTGATATTGGAAGAAGATGCCATTTAAATAACTGGGGCCAGGGAGATAACTCAGGTGAACGTGCTTAGCATCTGTGAGGCCTGGATCAGATCCCTGGCAGGGCATGGTCCTTGAGCACCTCTGGGTGTGGTTTGAGTGGTCCCGAATACGACCAGTCCTCAGCATCACAGGGAGTGTGGTCCCTTAATGTGTGTGTGTCTGTGTCTGTGTGTGTGAAACTTTTGACAGGTGTTATTGTGATTTCTGCTTTATTTCAGTGGTTCAGAACCTAATCTGTAACTCTGAGATGTGCTCAGAACACATCAACTTTCTTAAGTAACATCAATAGCTAAAGAATTGAATGGAGAAAGATACCTCTTTGCAATCATTGAACATTGTGATTATAACTGGTCTCTGAACTCCGTATTTCACCACATCGACCTGGATCTGTCATTGCTCCCAGCAATTTATTTAATACATTTCTAGAATCATAGCTCCCTGGTGAGTCCCCCAGTCTTAGGACAACTGTATTTTCCTGTCTCTCTACTTCAAGTGGTAGTCACTAACATATTCCAGTCCTACTTACTCACTCACAAGCTTTCACATTTTCTGTGTTGATCGAAGTAGGACAAGAACCAAATAGACAGAACTGGCACTTCACATTTCTCCAAATTAACCTTTTTGATTCATTTTATTTGTTTGTTTATTTATTTATTTAAATGTTGGAGTACTGCTATGGGAGATAGCAGTACTCCCCATGGCGTATTCATATGCCAAAATCAGTAGCAATGATAGGTCTCATTCCCCTGGCCCTGAAAGAGCCTCCAATGCAACACCATTGGGAAGGACGAATAGAGAGAGGCTTCTAAAATCTCAGGGCTAGGACAAATGGAGATGTTACTGAGACCGCTCGAGAAAATCGACGATCAACGGGATGATGATGATGATGATGATGATGATGATGATGATGATGATGATGGAGTACTGCTATTTATTCAGCCACCGATTAAGCAGACTAAAGCAAGCATGAAGTCCACATTACTTTTTTAAAAAATTTTTTTACTGAATATCCATGAGATAGACCATTATAAAGCTGTTCATGATTGGATGTCAGTCATACAATGATCTAACACCCTTCCCTCCACCAATGTACACCATCATCCCCCAGCACCCACGCCCCACCCCCAGTCTGCCACTTCTCTCTCTCTTTCTCTCTCTATCTCTCCTTTCCCTTTTGTGCATTCACTGCCATCACTGCCATCCCATTGCTCATCAATTTGCTTGAGCGGGCACCAGTAATGTCTCCATTGTGAGACTTGTTGTTATTGTTTTTGGCATATCAAATACGCCACAGGTAGCTTGCCAGGCTCTGCTGTGAGGGCGAGATACTCTCAGTAGCTTGCCAGACTCTCCGAGAGGAGCGGAGGAATCGAACCTGGATCGGCCGAGTGCAAGGTGAACACTCTACCTGCTGTGCTATCGCTCCAGTCCTTTGTACATTATGGTCTGAATACAGGTACCAAGAGGCCATCGTGTTTGTTTAGGGCATTCAGTAAAATTCAGTATTTTTATCAGGAAGGTAAGGCTAAAGTAGCCTTTTAACTGGGTGGCAGCTTTGGGGTGTGGACATGACTGCCAAGGCTTCTGGAAGTACAGGGAGGTAGGGGGAGGTAGTCCATTCCGACCCCAAAATTTTGTGATTTCAGTCACAAAATCCACAACCTGAATCTTCAGCAGATGATATTTTGATGAGGTACGCCCTGATATGGTGGAGTTTGGTCAGGGCATGGCAGTACTTTTGGATTGTGGAAGCAAGCAGGGGCAGGGGACTTTGTTTGGATGGGCACCAGGATAACTCACCCTCTCCACCTTTGATTTATCTCAGTCTGTTCAGCCTTGCTTGAGTCCAGTATTAACGGTGGCTTTTCATCTCTTTTGAGATTTATTTATGGGTCTCTGATGCAAAGCCAGTAGAAGAGCTTACATGTGGTGCTGGAGTTGGTTCGTGGTGGTGACTGCCAGTGTTTCCAGGAGTATAGAGAAGTGGGGGGAGTACCCTGTCCCAACCCCAAGAAAGCCTGGAGATTTTAGTCACAAAACCTGCATATCTGAATTTTCATCAAGTTAATATCTCCTGCCCCCACGCCAGGCTGTCTTCACAGGGCCTCTAGGAGGGGGGTGGGTTGAGTTTCCCTCCCTGCCCCAAGCAGGACCTCAGCAGCCAAAAGCCTCCAGAACCCAGCCACAGCCATGCTCAAGGCAACTCTCCACACGCTCATATTAGCTTCACGCATGAAGGAACCGGCAGAGGAACCCAGGTATGCGGGACCTATGACTGAGATCTCCAAACCTGCTCAGATCAAAACTGGGTCTCCTCCACCCAGATCCCCAGTTTTCCAGTAGCTTGGCAGTAACACCCACAAACTGCCCCCAGTGCCATGTAATCTCATCAATGGCCAAGATCCACAGACCATAAGACAAAGCTCCTGGAAAAGAGCGATGCCAAATCTCGCACAGCAGAGCCTGGCAAGCTATCTGTGGCATATTGGATATGCCAAAAACAGTAACAATAATGGACCTCATTCCCCTGACCCTGAACACAACGGGACCAAATGGAGACTTTACTGGCGCCCGCTCAAGCAAATCGATGAACAACAGGGCGAAGTGATGCAGTGATAATACCTCAGTGAGGTCTGTTCTGAGATGGTGGGGTCCAGCCAGGGGCATGCAGGTGATTTGGGATTGTGGAAGCAAGAGGCTTCCAGGGGCTCTGCTTGGGCA
Source organism: Sorex araneus (assembly GCF_027595985.1). Lineage (NCBI taxonomy): Eukaryota > Metazoa > Chordata > Mammalia > Eulipotyphla > Soricidae > Sorex > Sorex araneus. Next base: position 9,279,980 of record NC_073306.1, read on the forward strand.
GACATCAGCTGACCTGCCCCCTCTCCGATTTACAGCCTTTCATGGGTCCAAAATTAACTGTGGCTTTTGATCTTTTTTGAGATTTATTTATGGGTCTCTGAAGCAAGATTAATAAATGAGTTTGTATAGCTGAGCTGAAAGTAGTTTGTGAGTGTGGCTCCCACATACCTAACTTTTGGCATGTTTAATTTCTCGAGAAACTTTGTCCTGAAGTTTTGGGGTCTGGCCAGAGGCACAGCGGCAGTTTGAGGGTATCAGGAAGCCTGAAGGCACTCACCCTGCAGGAACAGGTTGACCTGCTGGTGGCATAGCACCCCTTAGATTAGTTTTATTCGTGTGGTCATTTTAAATTCACTTGATTTCTTTCAGGACTCCCTCTTTCAAAACAATGCCTGAACCTACAGAGAACAATTTTGAAAACTTAAATTTAGGACCACACTTACTGCCAGCAAATATTAAGGAAAAAGAAAGAAAGCCGAAAGGTAAGGGTGTGTGTAAACATATTTATTTCTCCTTTGGTTTATACCTAAGTGCTTTTATTACATACTTTGTTCCTATGTCTTTAGAGTTCTTTGATCATTTGGTTTGCCTGTCAAAAAAATTGGGGAGTTCTCCAAACCCAAGTCCCAGGAAGTCTGAAGGCCTCACCGGCAATTCTCTGCCTAAGAGCCAGTCAGCAGTTTAATGCAAGGACCCCAGCATGCAATGTTGCTGGGACGCCACAGTGCCGGGATACCCAGGCCATCCCAGTGTTTATGGGGACCTTTGGGGTCACGCCTAGTGTGAGTCTTCACGGTTGTACCCAGTGATGCTTAGGGAACCATGTGGTACAAAAATAAACCGATGTCAGGTACAGGCTGCACTAACCAGTGTGTTATCTCTCAATCCTTGTTGAAAGTTTGTGGATTAAAATTTTAGTGTGAATCTTTTAATATGTCATACGGAGGAGTTTCTCTTTTTTGAGGGGGAGGGGTCACACCCAGTGATGCACAGGGGTTCCTCCTGGCTCTGCACTCAGGAATTACTACTGGCGGTGCTCAGGAAACCCTATGAGATGCTGGGAATCGAACCCGGGTTGGCCGCGTGCAAGGCAAACACCCTACCTGCTGTGCTATGGCTCCAGCTCCAAGGGTGAACTTTAAAAACTTAAAAATAAATTACCTTTTGGTTAAAGAATCTTCAGAGTGATCCTCCAAATCAGCTGATTTACCTTTTACATTTTCAGGTTGAGCTGAAACTATAAAAGATTTTCATAAAAGACACAAGTATTGAATGGTCTTTAGAAAACATCTTGTATAAAATATTGTACAATGTAAAAAACTTAATATAGAAAGCACCTTGTATAGTCAATGAAGTCAATGAAGAATTAATTAAAAAATTTCTTTGATCACTAATTGTGATTCTATTTTATTTAGAAATCCATATTTTCCCAAAAAGATATGGCTATGCATATGGCAAAATTGTAATAATAAAAATTTATATTTTCGTTAATTGAAATTCAGGTTGTTCTAGAATACATTTTGTTCTAAAATGTAAGAGCAATGCACATATGAGCAAATAAAATGAAAGCACATTTTTATAATTGACTAAAAGTAAAAGCATGTCTTTACTGAGTTAAACTTAAAGTAGTCAAATGATATGGGAATTTATATTTTTATTTGTTTCTCCAGAACTTATGGGGGAAAAACTGAAATCAAGACCTTTTATGAATTTATACTATATGTCGGATGCTACTGAGGTAGGCTTAGTCTGTGTACTTTACACTTTACTCACCACTACTATTTCAAATTTTCCCAAAGACCACCCAAGCCTGCCACAATAGCAGGCACTAAATAATTTATTTTTTATGCTATAGATAAAGTTGTTGATAAGTCCTTTTGTGACATTTAGAAATTTGGTATGTGTTTAGATTTTCCTTTAATGCATCCAGGGTGAGAAAATGTTTCTCTTAATGATATATCTGAAAATGCGCCATTTTTGAGCATGTTGCCACTCAATGCAAGTACAGAAATTAAATTTCTGAGTCAGCGCCGAATTAGAATTTTGTTGCCCTCCAGCAAGTATAGCTCGTGCAGGTGTTAGAGATGGTGTAGCTAAGGCACTTGCTGTATGCGCCGTAGCCCTAAGATTCGGCCCTCAGTGCCACGTGAGTGACCCCTGGGCATTGCTGACTGTTTCCTAAAATAAAGATGCTTTTGTGGGACATGGCAGGTAACACGGAGGGCTGCAGGGTGTGCCAAGCCCTGAGACGAGTGCCCAGCGCTGCGTGCCCACGCTTGCTTCCCCTTGCCGCTCTCCAGTACCGCTGGGGATGCCCCTGTCTCTCTCCAGCGCCCCAGGCCCAAGCAGCAGTGGCTGCTGAACTCTCAGGGCTACGCCACTGGACTTGGGATTGTCAGGGCAGGGCCCCGGGCCCCTGAGCACTACTGGGGAGGCTTCCCCTGGGCCCCAAGGAAAAATAAACCCATGGAGGTTTTTTCCTTAGATTTGATCATTTATTTACATTTGTATATGCTTAGCTGAAGAATGACTCAAAACATAAATATACTGAAGATAGCTTGTAAAATATGCTGGCTATACTTACAGTGTATGGCAGTGCGGGTAGGGCGTTTGCCTTGGACTCGGCCCCGACCCGGGTTCGATTCCTTCATCGGTCTCAGAGAGCCCTGAAAGCTACTGAGATCATCCCGCCCGCATGGCAGTGCCTGGCAAGCTAGCCGTGGCATATTCGATGTGCCAAAAACAGTAACAAGTCTCACAATGGAGACATTACTGGTGTCCGCTCAAGCAAATCGATAAGCAATGGGATGACAGTGCTACAGTGATTGCTTATTACAAATAACTCTCTAAAAATGATCAAAAAAGATTTCCTTACAAGAAAGTGTGCGAAGATTGTTGTATCTCACCTGGAGCCATTGACCCCTAGTATAAGAGATTACTAACATATTGTTACAGGCTGAGCTGTGTGTGCTAATATACATGTATATTTTTAAATTTAAATTGGTTGCCTTCTGCCTTGCATCCTATCCAATGGGTGCTACTCGTGGTACAACAGTGGTATATAGTATGAGATGTTGCATGGCCACGTGCTCAAGGAGTTTTAAATTTTAAATAAGGTAACATAGCCAGGGACTCCGAGCCAGGCTGTTTTCACTCATGGCGCCCCAAAGGGGGTATGGGTGAGAATCTTCCCCGCATCTAGGGGACTCAGCCCCGGCAGTGAACCTCCACTACCTAACCACCACTACACTCCAGGCCACTCTCAGGTCACATTATAAAACACTTCCTACCCATTTTCCATAATTACCACACCATATTTGATGGAGTTCAGACAGTAGGCAAAAATCATAGAGTAATATATATAAATATACATATTTACATACATATATACATACATACATATCTCTTGGAGAGTCCTGCAAGCTACCGAGAGTATCCCACCCACATGGGCAGAGCCTGTCAAGCTCCCCGTGGCGTATTCGATATGTCAAAAACAGTAACAATAGGTCTCTTTCCCCTGACCCTGAAAGAGCCTCTAATTGTTGGGAAAGATGAGTAAGGAGAGGCTGCTAAAGTCTCAGGGCTGGGAGGAATAGAGACGTTACAGGTGCCCGCTCGAGTAAATCGATGAACAAGGGGATGACAGTGATACAGTGAATATAGCTGGAGTTTAATTTTTAACTGGATGGTGACTTTGGGGTCTGAGGCACCTCTGCATCTTGTTGATCTCTTCTGAGATTTACTTGTGTGTTTCTGGATCACGGCCGGTTAATGAGCTTCTGTGGTGCCAGAGGCAGCCTGTGGGTGTGACTGCCAGGCAAGAGGACGAAGGGAGGTTGCTCATCTCCAACTCCATGAGTGCCTGGATATTTTGGTCACAAAACCTGCGTACCTAAGTTTCTCAACAGATTCCCACATGGATGAGACTCGTCCATTCTAGAGACCTGGCTGTGAGTATGGTAGCGATTGGGTTCTGGAAATTTTCTGCTGCCAGGGCTCTGTTAGGGCGAGTAGTAGATTCACCCGCCCCCTGCAAGGTGCTCTGGATATGAGGTTCAGTCTGGCACGGGGTCTGCAGGCATCATTGCAGCGTGTTGATCTCTTTCACGATTTGTTTGTCCAGCCCTGATATTTCATAAACGCTCCTCTACAAATCACAAACTCAAAGATTTTAGTATTCAAAGACAACACATTTTAAGTGATTTCAACTCTGAAGTCATGTAAAGCTTTATGGGGATTAAAAAAATATACTAGGAATAGTCACTACAATCAAACTATTTATTGAGTAGAACACAGACTAGCAGTTATCATAAAATTAGTTGACAGGGGATCATTTTCAAATAAATATGTAGGCATGGGGGTGTTAAAGGGGTGGTGGAAGGTAGACTGGAGACATTGATGGTAGGAAATTACACTGCTGGAGGGATGGGTACATTGGAACATTTTATGACTGAAACCCAATCATTAATTGCTTTGTGATGGTCTATCTCAGGGCGATTCAATTTTTAAAAATTAAATCACATTTAATGTGTAATTCATTATCAAAAATTAGATCAAATACTTAATTAGACCAAATATTTAATTTTGCATGGCTAACTTAATTTAATCATTTAAATATCTTACTTAAATTTAAGAATTGAAAGTAGGGGCCAGAGAGGTAGTGCCGGGGTTAGGACACATGCCTTGTATGTGACCAACTCAGGTTCTATCTCCAGTAGCATGTAGTCCCCCAAGCATTGCTGGGTGTGGCCCAGGAAGTCCTCAGAATGGCTGGGATGGCCTGAGTGGACTCTGCACTGCCAGCACCATATCCCCAGGCCCTCACATTGACCTGCTGGCCAGGATGCTGGGAATTGCAGGCAGGAGCTGCTGGCCCCAGCACTTTGGAAGACCCCCTGCAAAAAAAAAAAAAAAGGAAAGGAAAAGTTTAAAGGTGAAACTGTACATTCATTTCTTTTTATTTTATTCTATTTTTATTTTTTTTAGTGAATCACCATGAGGCACAGTTACAGATTTTCAAACTTTTGTGCTTATGTTTCAGTCATACAATGATCAAGTACCCATCCCTCCACCAGTGCCCATTCTCCAATCCCTAAGGCTCCCATATCCCTCCCACCACCATCACCCATCTCCCCCCACACCACCCCGCCCAGTGGCAGGCACATTCCCTTTTACCTTTTACTCTCTCTCTCCTTTTGGATGTTGTGGTTTGCAATACAGGTATTAAGTGTCCACCATGCTTGGTCTATAGTCTACTTTCAGCACACATCTCCCATCCCAAGCGGGTCCTCCAAGCATCCTTTACTTGGTGGTCCTTTCTCTATCTGAGCTGCCTTTTCCCCTAGCATGTATATTCATTTCCTAATCTTTTAGTGATACAACTGAGATCATTCGGGGGTTATTTAAATTAGATGTTTGCAATAGCAATGACTATATACAGCGATGGGGCAGTACCATTGAAGCTTGATAACCACATAAGCAGTGATTTACAGAATAGTGAAAAGCAACTGACTTGTCTTGAGCATTGAACGTGTCACAGTATGTTTTAGCTGGGTGATTAGAGAGAAAAAATAGAGAACTAGGGAAGGAAAGTTATTTACGACTATCTCTTCCTTTTTCATTTATCTATTACTAACCCTGACCTTTGCTAATACAGGGAATAAAACAGGAAGATACAGGCTTTAGACCATAACTAATGACACGTTAGGAAATTTTGTTGCTATATTTCTGCTGAATTGTCTCCTGAGGAGGTCAAGCCTTATGATTTGGCCTGGATCATGTCAAGTATGAAATTTCAGGCTGGTGACAGGACAGTTCGAAGGGCTGAGTTTTGCACTCAGGAGTCCTGAATTAAATCCCAGTAAAACAGTCCCCAGGATCACTGGGAGTGAGTCCCCAAAATTTGTTGAAATAACTTTTACAAGAGCATAATGGTTAAATTTTAGTGACGGAAAATAAAAGTAAAATATGTGAGGTTAGGGGAAATTTAAATTTTCTCTAGATTTGTTAACTCATATTGAATGCTGTAAGAACATTCATGAGGGTTGATTTTTTTTTTTTGAGGATTAAATACAAACATTTGAAAGAAAAGAACAAACAAGTTGTTGTAATTACATGCTCCAAATATGAGTTATCAAGTACAGTGTGTACTGAATATTCACGTGGAAGGAATAAATCGCTAAGTTTTCCATTTCCCCCGTATGCAGGCAGTAAAGGCTAAGGTCCCTGACACTGTGTCTTCACATTACAAGCAAGAGCGTCAAAGAACAGTTCATGCTACAGTCTGTTCTCCTGTGCCCGGCACTCTGTGTGAGGTTTGTAAGAAGGAAAAAAGGCCTGCTTTATTTCCAGGTAAACATACTACGTGTTTGTTTTGGAATGACTGAACAGCAACTGTAGTTAACTCTGATCTAAGCACTGAAACTTTGACTGAGGACTACCAGCCTCTAACCGTGTTGTTGTTTAATTTCCCTACCTAGTAACATCCTTGGGCTGGAACTATAGCACAGCGGGTAGGGCGTTTGCCTCACACAAGGCAGACCCGGGTTCAATTCCTCTGTCCCTGTTAGAGAGTCCGGCAACCTACCGAGAGATTTTTGCCCACACAGCAGAGCCTGGCATGGTGTATTGGATATGCCCAAAACAGTAACAACAAGTCTTACAATGGAGACGTTACTGGTGCCTGCTTGAACAAATCATTGAACAATGGGATGACAGTGATACAGTGCTACAGTAATATCCTTAGGCTTGCATTTACGAAATGTTAATGGTACTGGGATTCCAGATTCCTTCTCTCTCCTCTCTGCCACTTCATTCACACTGACTCTAGCTTCCTTGAACAATATGTTCTAATCACTGTCTTTTGATCCCTTCTATTCTTTATGCTTAGAACAAACTTTTTTTTCCGCCTGGTAAATTCTTATTTGTCTTTAATAGTTAGGATACTTTTAGTTGTAATTAAAGGGAAATATCACTATACACAACTCAAACTAAGAATTGTTTATAATCCCAAATAACAGAAGTTCATCAGTAAGATGGTTCCATGTAGAGTTAATCCAGGGGTTTTGATCATGCCATCAAATATCAGTTTCTCCGTCTTTCTCAAGTCTCTCAACCAGCCATTTGTCCTCACTTGGCAAAACTTCGATGAGTATCAAGTCACCAGAAAGAGACAACCACTAACATGCCTTTTGTAAGAAAGAAGCTGCTTCTGGCTAGAGTAGTTTCATTCATCCATCGCCTAACAAAACATTGCCAGGTTGTTTCATTCATCCATCACCTAACAAATCATTGCCAGTAAAAAAAAATGTTTACTCCAACTTTTAACATGCTCCAAAGTAAGAAATACCCATTACCTCACTGTCATATACATTCACTGAAATGTCTGCCAAGACGTGAGAAGATGGAGAATGTGCCACTGGAATACTAACTGCTTGAAGACAATGGAAAAGCTGAACTGATTGCCAGTAGCATGCGTGTCTGGGAATATCTTTCTTGTTGTTTTGGGGTCACATTTGGTGGTGCACAGGGGCTTCACTTGGTTCTGTGCTTGGGGGAGAGTGTGGTGCCAGAGATTAAACAGGAGCTTCCCGTGTGGTCCAATCCTTTGAGCATCTCCGTAGTCCTGGGAACACATTTTTTGTTTTAAATGGTGCTGGGAATTTAATTTATTTTTATAAAGTTGTTCATAATTTATTACATTCAATATTCCAACATTAATCTCACCCCCAGTGCACCCTTCCACCACCAATATTTCCGATTTTCCTAGCCACCCCTCAAGCTTACCCTATAGCAGGCCCTGAATAATTTATTTTATACTGCTTGTATATTTTATATTGCTTTTATATTTGCTAGAGGCAGCCTGGGGTGTGGGGGAGGTGATGGGAGGGAAACTGAGCACACTGGTGCTGGGAAATGTACACTGATGGAGGAATGGGTGTTAGAACACTGTATGACTGAAATCTAATTGTGAACAACTTTGTAAAGATTATCTCACAGCGATTCAATAATAGAATCTTTAAAAATTTATCAAAAATATTTTCTTAGAAGAAGGTGTGTGAATATTGTTGCATCTTACCAAGGAGCCATTAGGCCCTTGCAGAAGAGATTACTAACATGTTGTTACAGGTTAAGCATTGTGTGTTTATATTTTCTTAATTGAGATTGGTTGGCTTCTGCTTTATATCCCATCCAATGTAGTGTCCTACTCCTGATTCATCAGTGGTGTAGAATTTGAGATGTTGTTTGTAGCTGTGCACTCCAGGAATTCAAAAAATTTGAATGAGGTAATAGAGTTGGAATTAAATTTTTAACTGGATGGTGACTTTGGGTGCCCTAGACGACTCAGCCTAGTGCAGGGTCTGGAAGCATCTCTGCAACTTGTTGATCTCTATCAAGATTTATTTATGAGTCTCTGGATCATCGTTATTTAATGAACGTTTTTGGCCCAGAGGTAATGGGCATGACTGTCAGGCTTCAGGAAGAACAAGGAGATGGGGGGAGGTAACCCATCCTTGACTGCATGATAGCCTGGAGATTTCAGTCACAAAACCCACATGCCTGAGTTTTTCAACAATTCAGTTTCTGAATGAGGCTCCTGGTGACCAGTGGAGTCCAGCAGCAAGCATGGCAGAGACTGGGGAGTGTGGAGGTTTTCAGCTGCTGGGGCTCTGTCAGGGCTCACCTGACCCCAGTGCTGGGAATTCAACCCAGGACCTTATACATGCAATGCAAATGCTCTACTGCTGAGTCACACCCCAGCTTACTGAGAACACTTGTAGGAAGCTGAGAAGTCCTGGAGTGGCTGCTGGCCCTACTTAGAAGAATTTAATCTTAGACACATTTTTCATACAGGGAATGGATCTGGCAAACAAATGCAATTAGATTCTGTTAGTTCATCTCTTTTCATACCAGAACTGTTTTCCTAGAGTGACCCCTCCCTCCAAAATAGGTTTTTTACTGAGCGGCTACTACACATTGAATGCTATACAAGGTGCTTTCCATATTAAGTTTTTTACATTGTACAATATTTTATACAAGGTGTTTTCTAAAGGCCATTCAATACTTGTGTCTTTTATCAAAATCTTTTATAGTTTCAGCTCAACTTGAAAATGTAACAGGTAAAACAGCTGATTTGGAGGGTCACTTCGAAGATTCTTTAAACAAAAGGTAATTTACTTTTAAAGTTTTAAAAGTTCACCCTTGGGGCTGGAGTGATAGCACAGCAGGTAGGGCATTTGCCTTGCACGTGGGCGACCTGGGTTTGATTCCCAGCATCCCATATGGTCCCCTGAGCACCACCAGGAGTAATTCCTGAGTGTAGAGCCAGGAGTAACCCCTGTGCATCGCCAGGTATGACCCAAAAAGAAAAAAAAAAAAGCTCACCCCATTTAGGGACCAGAGAGATCGTATAGCAGACAGGGCACTAGCTTTGCAGAGCCAACCTGAGTTCAATTTCTGGCACTCCTTACTTTCCCCTGAGGTCAACCAGGAGTTATTCCTGAGCACAGAGCTAGGAGTAATCCCTGATCACCAACGGATGTTACCCACAAACAAACAAACTATTCATCCTATTCAATAATTTTTCTAAGCCTTGAATTCTGTTGTCTGTATTCCAATAGGTGAGAAAGTTTATTCAGGTTTCTATTAGCCTTTAGACCTTCCTACACAACCTCTAGGCCGGAGACCCATTCAAACTACTCCTCAAATCAACAGAACGCAAGGCCCTAACTCTGCCCTCCTCCCACACACCTTCTCTGTCAAACGGAAAGACTCAGACAAAGGGAAACGGAAGTCAATGATGTTCGTGTAGCAGGGGCACAGATTTCCATAAGAGAAGAATGTAAAATCATGGCTGCTTTAATTTTGTGTAAAGTTTTTACTTCTCTGATGAGACTCGCAGTCTCTTTGTGGGGAAAAAAAAATTGTATGATTCTGGTGTGCTTTCCCTTTGGTTTGGAATAATCATGTACAGCTGCGGTAGCTTTAAACCCCTTCAGACTTCAGTGACAGTCTGAAATGATGGTTGTGAGTGAGGGGCTTACTGGAAGCTGTGAGGCAAAGGATCTTGGCCAGTGGCCTCTCACCCACTTCTGGATACGCCATGGTTTCTGCTAGCGTGGCGCAGTCATTTATGATCTGTTCTTCCTGCATATGGATGGGGTTCACTTTGAAGCTCCATTGGTATGTTTGAACCCTTCAAGTTTTTGCTGTTCTTTTCCTCTCAAACCTGTTCCACCTTCCCACAGCCAAGTATCTGCTAGGGGGTACTTCATCCCAACAAGGGGAAACTTGTAGTTGAGCCTAAACTCGGATTCCTAGCCAAGTGTGGACAGAGAACTCTGCAACAAAAACTGTCTCTTCTCTCTGCTAACCACATCATTTCATCCTGACAAGGCTGGCCACCTTACATTGACCAGAAGCTGACCTGCAGAGCACTTTTCTTCCAGAATCTCAGTAGAGGGTGTGGCAAACACCTTTCACCTTTCATGGTCTATTTGACCTGTGCATTCTACATACTCTACGTTCAGGCAGAGCATACATTAGTAAAATGCATGCAAGTGGGCCAGAGATAGTACAGTGGGTAGGGTGTTTGCTTTACACACAAACAACCTGGCTTCAATCCATGGCATCCCATATGGTCCCCCGACTGCCACCAGAAGTAGTTCCTGAGTGCAGAACCAGGAGTAAACTCTGAGCATCACTGGATGTGGCCCCAAAATAAAATAAAACAAAATAACATTTTAAAACATTTGATTTAATTTAAGACACCCAAATAGTGCATATATAATATTTCTCCTCCCCAATCAAAAACCAGAAGCACCCATATTATTGCCTTGAATTTCACTCCTGCTTTTTTCTATCTCCCCCAATTCACTCCCCCTATCCCCTCTCCTCCCCTCCCCTCCACATACACACACACACACACACACACACACACAGACACACACAGAGCAAACAAGATGCAATAGCCTTGCTAGAGGACTAACTTTGAGGGATGGGCAGGCAGAAGGGAATTAAGAAGTTGAAATCACTTCATAAACATTCCCATTGAACTTCTGTTCATTTTTTCAGGAGGACACTGACTCCACAGATGATGGATCTTCGTGCCAAAGGAAATAAATCTATCAACACTGATCAACTCTGTCAGTGTTCAGCAAGAAAGGAAACCCCACTGGCCTTGTGCTTGGACAATGAACTGCAGAAGACCGGTTGCAAGATCATCCCCGCGGGCTCAGCCAAGTCAGACGCCCCCATGGTGAGCCGAGCACCTGCCTGCACTCTCTCTTGGCACTTCTTGCAGGACAGAAAGAAGCTTTGGCTCCTTCTTCGCACTTCCTGGACTCACACTTGGATTTGTAAAGCCCCTTGCCGCCCGAAAATGAGGGATTTCTTTGCCTTTGATGAAAGTGTAGTATTTTTCTTCCGGAAAAAAAGACTTGGTCCAATTTTCTTGACTAAAAAAGATATGTAAGATTAAAGATAATATTTGCAGGGACACCAGAGAGATAGTACAATGGCCTGGGAACTTGTCCTGCATGTGACCGCCAACGGTTCCATCCCCAGCACCTGATGTGATTCCCTGAGTTCACCAAGAATGATCCCTGAGCCCCGAGCCAGGAGTAACCCTGAGCACTGCTGGGTATATACCCCTCAAAAGAAAACAAGACAAAATAAAAATGAAAAAAAAATGCTTTTGGAGAGACACACCCTGCCTAACTCAAGGCTTAGTCCTGGCTCTGTGCTCAGGGATCATTCCTGGTGGTGCTCAGGGAACCATATGCAGTGCCAGGGATTGAACTAAAGTTGGTCATATGCAAGGCAAGCACCGTATCCACTGCACTATCTCTATAGCCCAAAATCATATATATATATATGTATATATATGTATATATATATGTATACATATATATATATATATATATATATAGAGAGAGAGAGAGAGAGAGAGAAAGTGCTTTTTGGGTCACACCTGGTGATGCACGGGGGTTACTCCTGGTGTTGCCCTCAGAAATTACCCCTGGCGATGCTCAGGAGACCATATGGGATGCTGGGAATCGGACCTGGGTTGGCCGCATGCAAGGCAAATGCCCTACCCGCTGTGCTATCGCTCCAGCCCCATATTATTATTTTTTTATTTGAGGCACTGTGACCACTGTGCCTTGCAATACTGCTAACGACATAATGACAGTGTTTCTTGCATTCAAGGTCCCAGCACTGCACCCTCCACCAGAGTGTCTGCTTCCCTCCACCACTGTCTCCGGGAGTCCCCCCATCCCCGCCAACATCCCATCTCCCTGCCACAGTAAACTCAGTTCTATAGACCAGTTTGCATCTGCCTCTTCGATACCCACTCACTGTGTTTCTTTATATCCCACATATTAGAGAGAGATCATTTCAAACAGTCACTGAATCATGTCTTTCTAACCATCCGTCTTAGCATTTGCAATCAGAAAATAGGTAGACTCAAGGCTATGTGATAGCCATGGTTTTGTAGGAAGGTTGGAGATGTTCTGGCTGGAAAATCAATTTAGTTTGGGTTACCCATCTGCCTCGCTAGCCAGATCCCTGGAAACCCAGGTTATCATTACAGATGATCACGTACAATTCTGCTTCTGGACCAAGCCACTACTTCTAACACTCTGCCACCATTTTCCTTCAAAACTGCATATACCATGGGCCAGAGAGACAGGAAAGGTTGTGGGTGAGGGACTAGCCTTGCACATAGCAGACCCCCATTGGAGTCACTGAACATGGTCTCCTGAGCACTTCCAGAGTGATCCCTAGACACAGTAAGACCTGTGCACTGCTGGGTGTGGCCCTCAAACCAATAATATTCCTTTCAGTGTCCGTACATAAGCATAATTTCTTAGATTACCATGATTTCCTATTTTAATAATGGTATTTTAAAAAGATAAGCAGCAATCATTGACTTAGTGCATATAAGGTAGGCATCAGTAATATCCACATTTGACCCACTTCATTGGAATGAATATTTTTGCTGTGAAATTAAAATGTGGGGGAAGAGTTTAGTGAATGGCTCATAGGTGTATATGTTGCTACTACTCTGATCAAATGAGTTCTTAAGTCAGCCTACTACTTAGACCGTTTAGTTTCAAAAGTTTTTTTGAGAGTTTTCATGTGGTATTTGAGTAAATGTTGAGAGCTATGATAAACATAGTCATGAATTGGGGAGATATTTTAAAAGACTGAAGGACATGCTTTGCATGCTGGATCCAAGGTTCAATTCCTGGCACCTAATTATCTCCTGAGCATAATATGGGGAGCACATAAGCAACAACCCTCCCCGTACCAGCAATGAGCCAAAAGTAGCCTTCAAAGTGACAGTGGGAGTGGCTCAAAATTTTTAAAAAATAATAAATATAATCAAAAAGATAATTTTTAATATGTATGTTTACCCGGGGCTGAGATCTCCAGCCTGCTCAGAATGGGACTGGGCCTCTTCTGACCAGATCCCCCATTTTTCAGTAGCTAGGTGGTCACACCCAGAAACTGTCCCCAGCAACATGTAATCCCATCAACTGCCAAGATCCAGAGACTACAAAACCAAGCTGCTGGAAGCTTATAGTGTAGTTTTCTCTCTGGGAGAACCTGGCAAGTAACGAGAGTTTCCTGCCTGCATTGGGAGAGCTTGGCAAGCTCTCTGTGGCATATTCATATGCCAAAACCAGTAGAAATGATGGGTCTCATTCCCCTGACCCTGAAGAGCCTCTAATGCGGCATTGCTGGGAAGGACGAGTAAAGAGAGGGTGCTAAAATCTCAGGGCTAGGACGAATGGAGACATTACTGAGACCACTTGAGAAATTCGACAATCAACAGGATGATGATGATGATGATGATGTATGTTTATGTTTTTAAATTAAATATATATATTTATTTTTAAATTAGGCACTGTGATTCATACTGTTGTTTATAAGAGTTGTTGCAGGCAGACAATGTTATCACCAGTGTCCCCAGGGTCCCTGCCATCTGTCAGACTGCCCCTTTGGCTGATGTATGACAAGTTTATTTCATACTGCTTGTTCCAACAAAACTTAAAGAAATGGCAAATGCAATTACCAGAAGGAAAATCAACAAAGATCATTTGTAGTGATTAATTGCTATATGACTTTAACTTATGTAAATAAGGAAATTCAAATCATTTAATACAATATGGTATACTGCCTATTCTCATTTACATAACCAAGTTTTTGAAAAAACTGTCCCTAAAACATATTGCATTATATTTTATTTTGTACTTGAACCTAGGATAATTCTTTGACTGCTTTACTAGATTGTCCAGACTTGGTAATTTCAGCCTGTAACCAGTTATATTATTGTCTTTGATTCCATCGATTTTTTAGTATGCATGTTATTTCTGAGTATAGACACCTAAGAGATGTCAGAACAATATCCTCTTTGCCAGTGATGGTAGCTTCACCATTTCATAAATGTATGTAATTCTTTATATCTTACTTTATGTCAAAGAGGATTTTGACAAAGCCAAAAAGTTCAGAGTTGAACCTTAAAATCGCAATGCATTATTAAGGAAGGAAGAGCTTTGCAAATGAGTTAGTCTTGTTTGTGTGTGTTTGAAAACCATGATTTTTCATGTTAAAATTTTTGTGTAGTTATTTTTGTTAAAATATTCACCATTTTGTTTTTGTGTTAAAAATACAGAGGAGCTGGAATGATAGCACAGCGGGTAGGGCGTTTGCCTTGCACGCAGCCGACCCGGGTTTGATTCCCAGCATCCCATATGGTCCCCCAGCACCGCCAGGAGTCATTCCTGAGTGTAGAGCCAGGAGTAACCCCGCTGCATCTCTGGGTGTGACCGGAAAAGCAAAAATAAAGATATAAAAATAAAAACACATAAAACTTGGGCTGGAGTGATAGGACAGCGGGTAGGGCGTTTGCCTTGCACTCGGCCGACCCGGGTTCGAATCCCAGCATCCCATATGGTCCCCTGAGCACCGCCAGGAGTAATTCCTGAGTGCAGAGCCAGGAGTAACCCCTGTGCATCGCCGGGTGTGACCCAAAAAAAGCAAAAAAAAAAAAAAAAACAACATAGAACTTTATTGCCTCACTGGACTGAGGATGACTGAATATACTTTTCTTTAATCCACAGGAGCAGCATGAGTCAAATCCCATAATTTTCCATGAGACAGAATTTGTACAAAATTTTATTTTGACCAAAAATAGGCACTTTCCCCAACCTCTTGGAAGCAGAAATATTTACCCATGCCAAAGAACAAGTGCCACTTTAGGGCGACTTCGTGAAATCTCTGAACCTTTAGCTAATGATCAACCTGCTACTTCTACTAACAAAAGAACAAGACCTGCATCATGCAAACACAAGAGAGACATAGAAACTTTGGAAGTGAATGGGAGGATTGTGGATACACAAAGGCAGGCAACTAGTAAGCAAGCATTAGAAAAAGTGTTTCAGAAAAAAACCCACAATTTATCCCAACACCTTTCTGAATTAACCGAAAAATATATTGGTTCCCTGGATCAAACCATTCTTCCAGCAACAAATGCTAAAAGTGGCAAATATGAAAAAACGTTTTCCACAGAGAAACTAGTAAGCATGCACAAATGCAGTGTATTGCCAATCAAATGTTACTCCAAGCCAACAGATAGAACACTGCAAGTACATTTTGTAAGTACTATAACACCACTGGATGAATTGGTAAGCTTGCAAAGTGACGATGAAACTAATGCCTTATAAAATATTGCTTATACAGCATTATTTGGGTAAGCAAGAAGCAAATAACAAAGTTCCAAGAGCATGTCAAAAAATTTGATTCAAGTAGTACTGTTTTAATGGATGATAAAAGAAAGAGAGACATAGAAAAGGAGTTACAAATCAAGTGATCTGTTAAAAAATATCAGCATTTTTGGTAAATACAAGGACAAATTTAAGAAATAATTATCAGCAAAAGGAACTAGTTCATGAATTTCTATGGTCTCAGCATCAATCCTGCTTTAAATATGATTCAGGATCAAAACTATGATTGACTAAACTCTGGAAATGTGCTCTTATATGACACATCATACTTGTAATCTTGTTCTATAGTTAAATAGCAAACAAGACAAATGAATTATTAACTTAATGAATTTGGAATTTTGTGTCATCAATTTGGATAACTTCAGGAAAATAACATTACATTTTCAACTCATGATTCCTCCGTCTCTCTCAGAGAGCCCAGCAAGCTACCGAGAGTATCCCGCCCGCACAGCAGAGCCTGGCAAGCTACCCATGGCGTATTCGATATGCCCAAAACAGTAACAAGTCTCACAATGGAGATGTTACTGGTGCCCACTCGAGCAAATCAATGAACAACAGGATGACAGTGCTACAGTGCAATTTAAATGGCTTTGCAAAATTAAAGACAAAAAACCAACGCCCTACATTTTGCTAGCGATGTTGAAACTTCATTACTGTACAGAATACTCTTTCAAAGTATGTCTTTGATGTTTTAGAAAGTTTAAAAGATTGACCTATACTTAATAAGCTAAATAACTTTGATCGTACATCCTAGAGTATTGAATAGTCTACATATATATTGCATTACTATTTTACTGTTTCTCATTAATTTCTCATTGACCCAAGCAGAGAAGAGCAAAACTCCGCTTAGAAATAAGTTGCGCTTCAAAAGTTCATTTATAATTCATTCGTCTAAGGACTTGTAAAATATGAGCTATTAGAACTTGAAGGGCCAAAAATGGGTTTAATTCGAGGCTTTGAGTAGAAGACTATTTAGACTCTCTGAGGAGTCCCCGGGATAAGGATGTAGACTTGTGAGGTCCCTGTTCCCCTTCAGAAGGGAGCACTTCCTTTTTCCTCGATGAGAAGCTGCACCGACTCCCCTTTGCGAGCCTTAGTTCTCAGATGGAAGGACAAGGAGAGAGCATGGAAATGGGAAGAAAGGACGGTCCTAACTGAGGCTGTCATGAAGAACTAGAAAGCTCTTTCTCTAAAAGGGCTTCCTGATCGGGAGCCAGGGAAGAGGGCTCAGGTATGCAGGGGTCGGACAACGCATCCCCGTTTCGAGCTTCCTTCTGGCTACTGTCATGAAGGAGAAACAGCAGGAGCAGCTCAAAGTGATGGAATCTTCCTTCCCTTTCCCCAACAAATAGGTATAGAGCCTCACTGGGGTCAGAGTGGACGAATGTCCTAGGCCACTCCCCGGGATACTTAGCCAGACTGTCAGGGTGTTCCCGTGCTAGGATAACAATTCATCATTATTATTATAGTTATTCAGTGAGAGGATAATAATGCATGGTTATTGTTGCTTCTTCTTGTTGTTATTCAGTGCTAAGATAACAGTATCTTCTTAGGGGCTGGAGCGCTTCTGCTTCACGCACTGCCACCCAAGGTGGATTCCCAACACCGTGTGGCCTCCCGCCCCTGCCCCTAGCACTGAAAACACAACCAGGCTTAGTATATCCAAGAGTAGTCCCTGACCCCCAGGCCCGCTAAGCAATGCTTCAAATGCAAAACAATTTGTGCTTAAAAAGCAAAAACAGAAAGCATAATAAAATTTCTAAAAACCCTAATATCTTCTCAGTATTCTCCTTAGGATTAAATAGTAGAAGGCAGGGCGAATAGGTCAAAAGGTCAAAGTGCAGGCCTTCCGTTTAGGAGACTTTAGACTTTAGGGTTGGATCCCGGGCACATTTGGTCCCCTGCTTTGCATGGAGTTGCCCAGGGCTGATTCCTGGCCCCACAAGGTCCACTGAGCATCAAACTCGGAGTAGCCCCAAGCACGTTTCAGTATGATACTCCCTGTCACTGTCACTGTCATCCGTTGCTCATCGATTTGCTTGAGTGGGCACCAGTAACGTTTCCACTGTGAGACTTCTTGTTACTGTTTCTGGTATATCCAATACGCCACGGGTAGCTTGCCAGGCTCTGCCATGCGGGCGAGATGCTCTCGGTAGCTTGCCGGGCTCTCCGAGAGGAGCGGAGGAATCGAACCCGGGTCGGCCTCGTGCAAAGCGAACGCCCTACCCACTGCACTGTCGCTCCAGCCCATGATACTCCCTACAAAGACAACACCAAAACTCCCTTTCTCCTCTCACCTTTACTCTTGCTCCTAAAGTAAGTCCAGCTTCTTTAACGGTGTCCCCCAAAGTTTCTCACTCCGGTCTTTTCTCTGTGGCAAATGCTAAAACCACAGGATTCAGATTCGAGTTTCTATCTTGGTTACTTTGACTTTGGGAATTGTCTGGCAGAGCTCTTCTCGTGCAGAAAGGTACTAAGTTAATCATAACAATCCACTGCGGATTGCCCACTAAACTCAGGGGTAGCTGGGAGCGTGGGCCTGGGGGCAGGGTCCTTCGCTTCTCACGCTCTGTCGCCCCTCAAGCCACACGGCTGCCGGCTGCTGGAGCCCGAGCCGCTGCCTTAGTCTGGGTTTCTTTTTCTTTTGTTTTTTGTTTTTTGTTTGTTTTGTTTTGTTTTTGTTTTTGTTTTTGCTTTTTGGGTCACACCCAGTGATGCTCAGGGGCTACTCCTGGCTTGCACTCAGGAATTACTCCTGGTGGTGCTTGAGGCACCATAGGGATATCCACCTGGGATTGAACTCAGGTCAGCCGCACACAAGGCAAATGCCCTTCCCGCTGTACTATGGCTCCGGCCTTAGTCTGGCTTTTTATTTTGATGCTGAGAGGGCTGGAGAGATCCCCCTCAGAGTCACAACTCAGTGGACAGACTGTGCTGTGTTCCAGGGACTAGCTGGCCTTGGGGATTTATTTCCGAATGTCCCCCGGGAGCATGGGCTCTGGCCCTGATGAACTGTTCTGGTCTCTTATGGTCCCGGGAGGCCAAAGAGAAACCACTAAGCCTGGGAGAAGACGAAAACTTCTGGAATTTTCCAGCAGGCCCCAGCAGGAGTGGCGGGCACGTGCTCCTCTAGCCCCAGAGAACAGTGAGCTGAATCATTACTTACCTTCCCTAGCAGAACCCCGGGGACAGACACCGCCATCAGCCTGCCCCAGCTGCCTCCAGCCAGCAGGAAGAAACGGACAACCTGCTTCACTAGCCGGGCAGGACAGAACCGGACCCGAGGGAGGACTCAGTCGCCCTCTGATAATGACTAAGAATCCAGGAGGATCACCAGAGATTCACCCAGGGTGGGAGGTCTAAGCACAGAGTCATTTTGCAGGGTGAGCAGTGAGGAAGCTAAAGTTGGGAAAAAAAAAAAAAAGTTATTTCCTATTTGCTCACCCACCAAGTCAGACACATTCAGGAAGCAGAATCAAGAACACGGAGGCCAAAGAGAGAAGGGGTGGGGGGGTGCAGAGGTGGGAGTGGGGGAGGGGAAAGAGGGTTTATCTTGCACCTGGCAAAGCTCAGGATGGTTCCCCCCAAGCAACTGCCCGGTCAGCCCCCAAACAAAAATAGAAACGAATTAAAAAAAAAAAGGGAGCACAGCTGCTAGAGGATAAAGGAACTGATAAGAGAAATAATAAAAGCATTTAAGGAAACTCAAGTACAGCCCCTCCCCCCTCCACTCCACTCAGCCACTGGTCAGTTTAGTATCCTCAAGTATAATCTAATTGATGGGACGGCAGGCTGTTATTTCAATAGAAAACGTAAGACCTCCAAATTGAAGGTAAACTTGAGACTCATTTAAATAATGAAAGCAATTGTAGAAGTATTGACATTGATATGGTCAGGGTACGTTTTAAGTAGGTTTGATGTTCCCTTTGAGAGATGAAGTCTCCTGGGCTAGGGAAATGGGTCAGGAGTGGGGGGGTGGGGGTGCCTGTCTTGCACACACACAACTAGAGCTACTCTGCCTGCCTCAGGGCTGCCACAGGTCCCTGGAGACCCCACAGCACAGCTGGGTGCAAGCAGAACATTGAATTGTTAAACTCCGGTGGTTCCTTGAGGCCAGAAATGGCTCCTTTAACCGCCCCGCCCCCAATACCTCCCTGCCCTTGCAAAATCTAAAAAAAGAAAAAGACAGACAAGATTATCAGAATAAGTGGAAAAAATAACGATATATTTATTTAAAAGTTAAAGATATAAGGCATGCAATAAAAAGGTTGTGCCCGAGAGACAGTATAGCAGGTAGGGCACTTGCTTTGCATAAGATAA
Source organism: Sorex araneus (assembly GCF_027595985.1). Taxonomy (NCBI): domain Eukaryota; kingdom Metazoa; phylum Chordata; class Mammalia; order Eulipotyphla; family Soricidae; genus Sorex; species Sorex araneus. Next base: position 9,300,091 of record NC_073306.1, read on the forward strand.
ACATGATTATTATTATTATTTGGTTTGGGTCCATTACCCACTGATGCTCAGGGCTTATTATTCCTGGCTCTTGCTCAGAGGCCACTCGGGGTGGGGAGGGGAATCAGGGGACCCTATGGGGTGTCCAGGATTGCAGGATTGAACCTGGTTGTCCTTGTACAAGGCAAGCACTCTGCCTGCTGTATTATTGCTCCAGCATCCAAAACATTATTAATTGGGATCCAAAAGATGACAAGGGTTGAGAGGGTATGCCAAAAGTGTTCAGGGTCATGAGTTCAAATCCAGATGCCTCTGGTGCAAACAGAGCTCTGCGAATAGGGGTCCCCAGAGAGAACCTCAGTCAAACAAAAAAGTTTAAAAAAAATTTTTTAAGGGGATGTGAGGGAAGAACATTAGTTTTGTGTTCCTCTGGCTCCCTCGTGGACAGAGGGGTATCGAACCAGCCACGGCCTCCCTCTCTCCCCACCCACCACTCTCCTTTCTCTGGAAAGGAGAAGCCTGAGGAGGGGAGTTGTGAAGAATTGAGCTACCTAAAGAGTCCAGAGAGACCTCACCCAGGTCGCCTGCCCAAGGTCACCTTGGCAGATGGATTATTTTGAGCTGTGGTCAGTTGAGACCCTGAAGGTTCAAAAATAAAGAAAGAGAAAGAAATGGAAAAACGTTTTTATCACTCCCTGACCTACCTAGGACAATAAAAATTAGGAGCATGATCTATATTTAGGGTTCTAAATAGTCTACCACAGCAGACAGCACTCTAGACTGAGAGTAATCCTGGTCTGCCTGTCAAGTGAACTCTCTCCTCTCTCTTTAAAGCTCCAGGCCCCTAGCTCAGGGTTAAAAGTATTGCTTAGACCCTTATTTATTTATTTATGTATGTATTTATTTATCTATTTATTTATTTATTTATTTATTTTTTGCTTTTTGGGTCACACCTGGCGATGACAGGGGTTACTCCTGGCTCTGCACTCAGGAATTACTCCTGGCGTTGCTCAGGGGACCATATGGGGTGCTGGGAATCGAACCCGGGTCGGCCACATGCAGGGCAGACACCCTACCCGCTGTGCTACCGCTCCAGCCCCTTAGACCCTCATTTAAATTAGAAAAAATTTTCCCCATGCAGACACTCCAATATATGCAATTAAATTTGTTCTTTTCTCTTACTAATTTGATGGGTTTTTGTTTATTTCATATTGGTTTTATTAGGGGGCCATACCTGGTGGTGTTCAGGGGCTATTCCTGGTTCTGTGCCCAAGAGGGATCCCTGGCAGTGCTCAGGGGACCATATGTGGCCTGGAGATATTCAAACTGGGGTCAGCTACATACAGAGCAAGTGCCCTGTCTCCTGTACAACTGCTCCAGCCCTCATCTCCCTAACCATTAGAATCCAGGAGAACCCAGGGGAGCAGGGAGCAATTTCCTCCCTGCCCCGACTCGGACAGTATCAGTTAGCCCAAGGGGCTTGACTGAAGGGCAAATGTGAGCACTAAGAACTTGATTTCCCCGCCTTTTGTCCAATCTGGAAGGAGCAGCAATATATGCAATAAGCACGTGTGTTCTGCAGACTCCAAGGTCCTGCTGGGTAGGCAATCCCACTCTGGAACACGAGGAGGCAGGACAAGTTTTAGCAAGTCAATTTCACACTCAAATATCAGCCATGGTCTCTAAGCAGCTCACACTGTGTTGTGATAACCATCAATATATCCAGTGCTTCTCTCTGTCTCTGTCTCTGTCTCTGTCTCTGTCTCTGTCTCTGTCTCTGTCTCTGTCTCTGTCTCTGTCTCTGTCTCTCTCTCTCTCTCTCTCTCTCTCTCTCTCTCTCTCTCTCTCTCAACTGCTTCCAAATATGGCTGGGGAAGATGGCATTTTTTTAAGCCTCCTCAAATGTCAACAGAATTTTTAATGTCCTTTCTCAAAAGGCTTATTGTCAATGGTATTGATTCCATCACATAACCGAGAAGACTAAAGACCCTTCAATGCTGCTAGCTATGGGATGTTTTTGTGGGGCAGATCTGTATATTACTAATGATCACTGAGTCCCCAGCATCTGACACAGGGAAGGTGGTGGGGGTGGCAGGAAAACAACCCCCAATTCAAGCTATTTGCAAGTCATTGACCAACATTTAGTTCCTGAGTCACATTTTCCTGAAACTATGAGGTCAATCATTTGGGCTGCCTCACCTTTTTCCATCCCTTGCCAATTTTCACCCTTACTCCAGCTCCTGAAATACAGTCAATGCTGAAATTAGAACCCTCTTGTTTAAGGACTGGAGTGATAGTACAGGCAAGTGGGGTGTTTGCCTTGCACATGGTCAACCCACTTTTGATCCCAGCATCCTAGTGGTCCCCCAAGCATTCCTGAGATTAATTCCTGAGTATAAAAGCAGGAGTAATCACTGAGTGGCAGAGACTGGCAAGCTCCCTATAGAGTATTCAATAAGCCAAAAACAGTAACAATGATGGGTCTCTTTCCCCTGACCCTGAAAGGGCCTCCAATGTGGCACCATTGGGAAGAATGAGTAAAGAGAGGCTGCTAAAATCTCAGGGCTAGAACAAATGAAGAAGTTACTGACGAGCAACTCGATGAACAACGGATGACAGTGATACAGTGATACATTGAATCACTGAGTATCACCAGGTATGGCCCCAAAATAAACAAAAGAAAACAAAGCAAAACAAAACAAAACAAAAAGAATCCACTTGTTCCTGTGTGCTGATGGGAAATTTATTGTGGATTTTCTACCCGGAAAAGATGGCTTTCGAGTGGGAATATACATAGTTAAATCTCAGATGATATCTACCCTTTGCTGATCATACAATGAAAAGAACATCTAGAGGGTTTTGCTTCCTCTTACACTGATCAGTCCGTACCTGAGTATTAGTCCATATCCAAGAATCAACCCATACCTGAGACGCGCAGACTCATCTACTCTTACCAGAAGCCAGCTATCAGGAACTTACTTTTGAAAGAATAGACCTTAAATTCTACTAATCTTGACCCATCTGATGCCGAAAAGTACCTCCCTTAATTTTGTTGTTACTCACTTGGATTTTCCTTTCAAGAATCAACTCATTTCTGGGCTGGAGCGATAGCACTGTGGTTGGGGTGTTTGCCTTTGCCTTGTACGTGGCCAACCCGGGTTTGATTCCCAGCATCCCTTATGGTCCCCTGAGCACCACCAGGGGTAATTCCTGAGTGCAGAGCCAGGACTGACCCCTGTGCATCACTGGGTGTGACCCAAAAATAAAAAAAAAATCAACTCATTTCACTACATATATTTAGTAGCAAGGCAATAAATTTCACCTTTGCAGGAGGAAGGGGTATCTTTTAGAACATTTTCTTCCAGCTGGGATCCAATCACATATTTAGCAGCAACTCATTTTTCACCAGAGGTTAGGGGCCAGGATTAGTGACAGGTGTCAGATAGCAGGAACTGTATCTCATTTCAGTTCCCAAAGGGAGAATCAAAACCAGTCATTATTCAAGCTGAGGGGGTCATTGTGAAATGTAAATCCTATTTACTGCCTGTTTTACTCTAAAGAAAAACTTCATTATACATTTATCTGCTCGGAAAAGAGGCGGGTCTATGTATTTATTACAATTCCAGCTGGATGACCAGCATTAAAAAAAACAATCAGATGAGTTCTGAACTCAGTAGATTTCAAAATGGCATTGAGTTTGCCAACATGCCTGGTTTGTGTCAGTGAATAGTTCATAGTTAATTTGATCCAAACACCACACTTCTGCTTGAATTAGAGTCAAAATTTTGGCTCTCTGGATCAGACTCAAACTACCCATGTTTAGTGGTAATAATTGGTCATTGAGGTCTCTAAAAATAATCTTATTTCATTCTGGTGCCTTCCCCACTCACCTCCACCTCCAGCATCCCGCCATATCCTTGCCCTCATTTCTTTCACTAATTTGTTTAGTAAATTTTTTAAAATCTTCAAAATCTGCTAGTCAAATATCCAAGGCTAAGGAAAAACAGGAGATAGGAGGACTGGTCAATGGTTGGAATCTACCACAAGTGTGTGTGTGGGTCGGGGATGGAGGTGGTGGTGGAGGGTAAATAAGAGTGAGAAGGGACCAGTATGACAACAATAGTTGGAAATGATCATGTTGGATAAGAAATGAGTATGAAAATCGGTAAAGGGATATACATGCTGACCTTTCAGTATTGCAAACCACAATGTGTTGCAAACCACAATGCCCAAAAGGAGAGCAAGTGAGTGAGAAAGTGAGAAAGGGGTGGGGGGAGACAAGGGAGAAGCAGCAGGAGGAGGAGGAGGAGGAGGAGGAGGAGGAGGAGGAGGAGGAGGAGGAGGAGGAGGAGGAGGAGGAGGAGGAGGAGGAGGAGGAGAAGAAGAAGAAGAAGAAGAAGAAGAAGAAGAAGAAGAAGAAGAAGAAGAAGAAGAAGAAGAAGAAGAAGGAGGAGGAGGAGGAGGAGGAGGAGGAGGAGGAGGAGGAGGAGGAGGAGGAGGAGGAGGAGGAGGAGGAGGAGGAGGAGGAGGAGGAGGAGAAGGAGAAGGAGAAGAAGAAGGAGAAGAAGAAGAAGAAGAAGAAGAAGAAGGAGAAGGAGAAGAAGAAGAAGAAGAAGGAGAAGAAGAAGAAGAAGAAGAAGAAGAAGAAGAAGAAGAAGAAGAAGAGAAGAAGAAGAAGAAGAAGAAGAAGAAGAAGAAAGAAGGAGGAGGAGGAGGAGGAAGAGGAGGAGGAGGAGGAGGAAGAGGAGGAGGAAGAGGAGGAGGAGAAAAGTGTCTTCCATAGAGGCAGGCTAGGGAGTGTTGGGGGCAGGGAAACTGGGGACATTGATGCTGGGAAATGTACACTGGTGGAGGATGGGTATTGGAACATTTTATTACTGAAACCAAATCATGAACAGCTTTAAGTGGGTTATCTCACAGTGATTCAATTAAAAAATATTTTTTTAATAATGTAAATCTTCCTTGAGAGCTTGTTTGGAGGTTCTAGCAGGGGAGATCAGCTACTCGTATACCCTCGACCCAAGACCGGTCTGTCTCTATTCGGGGAAGGCCGTCCTCTTCCACTGAGCGCGCAGCTTTGGGAGGGACGCACATGGAGCGGTGAGGGAGGAAGGGGACACCCGCTGGCCAGCCAGATCAGCAGAATCAACCCTGGCGATCAATGGGGTGACAGATGTCGCAGCCAGATACCCCTCTTCTAGGGTGGTATGGCCGTAGACTGGAGCGATAGCACAGCGGTTAGGGCGTTTGCCTTGCACGCAGCAGACCCGGGTTCGATTCCTCGGTCCCTCTTCGAAAGCCCGGCAAGCTACCGAGAGTATCCCGCCCACATGGCAGAGCCTGGCAAGCTACTCGTGGCATATTCGACATACAAAAAAAGAGTAGCAAGTCTCACTTATGGAGACGTTACTGGTGCCCGCTTGAGCACATCGATGAACAATGGGAGGGCAGTGCTACAGTGCTAATGTACATCTTCCATTAAAAAAAAAATCTTCTAGTCCATAGAATGTCCTACAATGCTATAAATGTTCTATATCTGAACCCTTTGGTATGGCAACTGTTTGCTACCAGAGGCCTAAAGACACTGAAGATGTTGCTAAATCAGGGTTTCTCCAAACCCTGATTGATAATTCTAGGTCATTGCCAATATTGCTAGGGAAATTCATCTGCAGGCTGCCTGGGTTCATGCGCAGTCAGCTAGTAATCTCCAACTGATTCATCCTCTCAGCCTTCCACTCTTGCTCGATTCCTGTTGACTTCCTCTTCCCATTCCATGGCGGCTGCTTCAAATTCTCTCTCTCAGCCAAATTCATGACTGTACCACTAGTCCTGAGAACAGAAGGAAAGTAAACCAGTCACAGCTATAAAATGAGACTGCTTCCTCACTTAATCCTAGAGTTTGCGTAAAAGGTCTCATTGCCACGTGGGGCACTGTGATTGTACTGATCCTCTCTGATTTCTCCACGAGGTAAGAATTCTCTAAGAGAACCAGATCAGTGCTGAAAAAAAAAATTAAAATGAGTAGAAGGGGGCCCAAGAGATAGTGCAGCGGATAGGGGATTTTTGCCTTGCACACGGCTGACTCAAGTTCAATCCCCGGCATCCCATATGGTCCCCCAAGTACCACCAACAGTAATTCCTCAATGCAGAGCCATGAGTAACCCCTGTGCATTGCCAGGTATGACCCAAAAGGAAAAAAAAAAACGCATAGAAGATGGAGTTCTAGGGATCAGAGTTCCACAGCGAGTTCAACTTCTTAGTGTTTGAGAAGACTTTGAATCTAGGCATTTTCCTGTTCATATTCCCCACCTGCATCACTGTAGCACTGTCGTCCCATTGCTCATCAATTTGCTCGAGTGGGCACCAGTAACGTCTCCACTGCAAGACTTGTTACTGTTTTTGGCATATCGAATACGCCACAGGGAGCTTGCCAGGCTCTGCCGTGCGGGCGGGATACTCTCGGTAGCTTTCCGGGCTCTCTGAGAGGGGTAGAGGACTCAAACCCAGGGCGGCTGCATGCAAGGCAAACGTCTTACCCGCTGTGCTATCACTCCAGCCCTCCCCCACCTGCATATCAGAAAAAAAAATACTTTCAGTGATTTTGGCCCAAACTTTTAGATGCTATTTCATACTGAGACCTTTAAAGATCTACCTTCTTCTGTAGAAGTAGGTGCCAGTTTCTGGATATGCAATAGTGTGTAGAAAAGACTCGCTGTATGCTTTCATTTGGGAGGAAGCCAGCACAGTCTAGGGTTTCATTTCTGTTGCCATCCTGAGAAAGTTCAGGTCTCTAGAGGACAATTAATCTCTGCATCAAGGCTAATCCATAGGAACCTGGGACAGGGAGACTATCCGCCACAGACATACCTCCCAGTTTGTGCTGCTATGTTGATGGCTTAACAGAACTAGGGACTCTATGTAAAAGAATTAGTAATGTGAATAACAAAACAAGCATCACAAGTGTGGCTGAATCAAGATGTCATCCCTGTACTTTCTTTGGTTGCTGGTTTGTGGGGAGTTCAGAGGGACATTCCAAAGGAAGTGATAGGATGACCATGAAGGTAGGTGAAGTTTCAGAGAAACTTTTTGGAAAATTTCACTAGAGTCAACACTTATCGCTACCTTCCTATGTTCTAACCACAAAGGGACCATCTGGTTGTCACTACTAAATATCAACCCTAAGGCAGAACTGATGCAGCAGCATGGATTAATGCATAACTATGTGATTTACCAATACTTTTGACTTTCCAGGGTTATCAGAAGAAGCCTAGGGCACTCTGACATATCTGTGAAATGCCTGGCTTAGGTGTCACTGTGTGAAACTTCACCTGCTCTTCCATTTTCTTGTGTGACCCTGGCCTGATTTCCACCCAGCACTTCCTATCCTGCACTATTTCAGAGTTCCCCCTACTTCTGAGTCTAACTAGGCCCCTTATCTCTCTTTTTTTAAATTTTATTGGATCACCATGAGATAGTTACAAGCTTTCACGTTTGGGTTGCAATCTCACAAGGATCAAACACCCATCCCTTCACTAGTGCACATTCCCCACCACCAATATCCTCAGCATACCCCCCATCCCCCCCTCCCCCTGCCTCCATGGCAGACAATATTCCCCAGACTCTCTCTCTACTTTGGGGCATTATGGCTTGCAACACAGACACTGAGAGGTCAGCATGTTTGGTCCATTATCTACTTTCGGCACGCATCTCCCATCCCGACTGATTCCTCCAGCCATCATTTTCTTAGTGAGCCCTTCTCTATTCCATCTAGGCTCCTTATCTCTTGTAGTGACAAGCTATCTTCATATGAAGACTGGTTTAAATGATGACATCATTTAGCCCAGCATCTTGTCTTTCTTGGAAAATAATTCTGAGGATAGTTATTTTCTGCTGAACATAGAGAAACCAAAAGAGTTTTCTATTATCCAAGTCTCCTTTTTCCCTCCCTTCCTCTTTCCTGCCTCTCTTCTTTCCCCCATTCCTTCATACCTTCATTTTCCCTCTCTTTAAATATACTTATTGTATATCTATTTTGTTTAAGGCACTATTGTAGGTACCAGGAATACAACTGTGAACAAAAATGAAGCCCAGTGCCCTTTGGGGCACAGGCCATAAAGCTAATGTAAGTTAAACTTCGTGCTTCCAGTTTGGATGGACATTTCCTAAGGCCCAAGAGACCCTAGAAATATGCTTACCTGGTTTATAAGTTTTATAAAATATATATTTTTAGCTATAATTGGCTAAGGATATTGTCTGTATACACACTAATCTTTTCATTATCCACTTCTGAAATAAACTGAGATTGCAGTGAAAAAAAAGTTTGGAGGATCCTTCTTTAGAGAAACTAATAATTCAGACTAGAGTTTAGTAGGGTTCATGTAGGCTGTGTGCAGCCACAACTCTATAAAGTTATTTGGCTTTATTTTTAATTTATTTTTATTTATTTTATGGACCTCCCCAAAGAGTGTCAAGAGATTCTAGGGCCCCACCAGTGATTCTTGGTCAACTGGGCTTGTTGTTCAATGCAAAGGTCTGAGAATGTGATACAAGAGTGACCTGGCAATGCTGGGGCCTGCCAGAGCTGCAACCCAGTGATGCTTGGGGTACCTTGTGGTGGTGGAGATTGAATCCAAGTCTGGTGCACCCTTGGCACGATTCCACACAACTTTGTATTATTTCTTATTTTATTTATATTGTAGTGTAGATGCTATGGGAATAGTAGTGTTAACGTTTTATGGTTTTGATGATCTGAGTAACTGCACCTTATCACCACTGCATCTTCTTCACTTCTCCCCCCTCCCACCACCAATTCTTCCTCCACTGTTTGTTAATCTCATTTCTGAAATCAAAGGTCAAGTGTTTGTCATCATTCAAAATAGTCTGGTCTCATTTTGTGTCTGTATACCACAGATGAGTGAGATTTCATTGCTTCAATGCAGGCATAGCTCCCAAGAACACTCCCACTTGTCTACTGTACCACTCCATCCACTAAGTGTCACAAAGCTGTTATGCTGTGGTACCTGGAGGCCACATCCTAACATAAAATATATCCTACAGTGGCCAGTTCTAAATGCTAGTAGTCAGATGAGGAGAAACATTGTCTGACACACAGCGTCTGGGCTTCCTCTGAAACCTTCCCCTAATCATAACACAAATACAAACGTTGGAGAATTTGATTCTCATCAATCAACATTTGGTGGAAACAGAAGTTCTTTCTTCTGACAAATAGTAATGTATAGTAGACACTGCAAATGTTTTCCTGATGGTAATGATGTGGATTAGAAATTTAGAGATTGTAGGGTACATGTTTGTGACATTACAACCGTGAGTTTGCTGGATGTGGAAATGTGTGTTTTATATAAAATGCCATTTAATAACAAGCCAAACAAACCACTTAAACCATGTTAAAGGTAAAAATTAATTTTTTATCTCTATAAAATATGATACAAAATTATTTTTACATAAACAAAGGAGTATACATAAAAATGAAGAAAAACTGTAGAAATGTTATACTTAATAAAATATTATGTTAATTTATCTTATTACAGACTTTCAAATTTGTTCCTTCTGTCACTGTCACTGTCATCCCCTTGTTCATCGATTTGCTCGAGTGGGCACCAGTAACGTCTCCACTGTGAGACTTGTTTTTTTTTTTTTTTTGCTTTTTTGTGTCACACCTGGCGATGCACAGGGGTTACTCCTGGCTCTGCACTCAGGAATTACCCCTGGCCGTGCTCAGGGGACCATATGGGATGCTGGGATTTGAACCCAGGTCGGCCGCGTGCAAGGCAAACGCCCTACCCGCTGTGCTATCTCTCCAGCCCCGAGACTTGTTACTGTTTTTGACATATCGAATATTCCATGGATAGCTTGCCAGCCTTCTAATTTTTTTATATTAGCCTAATGCTTATATTGCTCTTTTTTGTCCTTATTTTATAGTTTCAATTTTGCATTATTTTTCTCAAAGTCAATCCATGAATTTGAGGTTTTTTTAAAAAACAGAAGTTTAAACCAGTTCCATTCCCAGTGTTCCATCTTCATTTTCACAAGAGCCCTGTAGTCTTTGCCTAATGACAGTAAGATCAGCACTTCCTCCTATATCATGTAGATGAAGGAACGCCAAGGTTTGGGTGATAGGGATGCTGGAGTGTTTTTACGAGGACTCATACACCCATGCTCCAATAACATCCTGAGAGAGTTCAAAGTGTAGGGAGCCAGAGCACATTGCGCATGCGCATGATCGCGCATGCGCAACAACCACATTGCGCATGCGCAACGACCGCATTGCGCATGCGTGGCAAGAGCCAATAGAGCGCCACCTCATATGGGGTGATCGGCGAGAGCCAATAGAAAGAGCGCCACCCTATGGGCGAGAGCCAATAGAAAAGGCGCCACCCTATGAGCGAGAGCCAATAGGAAAGGCGCCACCCTATGAGCGAGAGCCAATAGAAAATGAGCACCACCTTAGAGGCGGGGCAACCAGGCTATATAAGGACTGCCATTACCCGGGTTGGGGTTCTTTCTTTCTCCTCGTGAAGTTGACTGAATAAAACTGCTGCAGAAGGATCCTCAACCCGTGTCGTCTCACTCTTTGCTGGCGAAGGGAAATCGCGACGCGGGCTACGAACAACTGGTGCCGAAACCCGGGAATTTCATCTTGCACCTCGAGGAAGAACCCCTCCTTTTGGAGGGAGGATTCAGAACTGCAGGAAGATTGCTCGGAGAGGCGTGCTGCGGACCACTGCCCAGTGTTGGTAAGAAAAGAATGCCCGTTTCCTGGTGGTGGGGAGCACTCTTTGTCCTCCTTATTTGGATTTGCCTTCTCTTTTGCTCTTGTGTCTTTACTATGGGCACTGAGGCAACTTGGAAGATGGTTCAAAATTGTTTGGAGGATGAGGCATGCTCCATAGTGGTCAGGGAAGGCCGGCAGGTGTTGGAAAAGGTCCAAGACAGTTTGTCAGAAACCGAGCGATCAGGAGGGCTGGGCGCGCGTATGAAAATACCCAGCAATAAGGAAAAAGGACTGCCCGGTGGGGGCAAGAAGTTAGAAATAAATAAGGAAAAAGGACTGCCCGGTGGGGGCAAGAAGTTAGAAATAAATAAGGAAAAAGGACTGCCCGGTGGGGGCAAGAAGTTAGAAATAAATAAGGAAAAAGGACTGCCCGGTGGGGGCAAGAAGTTAGAAATAAATAAGGATGAAATCAATGGGAAGGTGCTTTCGGGTTTGATTGACACTGGTGCAGATGTAACGATCATTGCCAAAAAAGACTGGCCAAAAGAGTGGCCCCTCACCCCCTCACTGACTCACCTTCAGGGTACAGGCCAATCCCAAAACCCTATGTTAAGTTTGTCCCCACTTGATTGGCGCACCGAGGAGGGCAAATCCGGGACTGTATGCCCTTATGTTCTGCCTGGGCTCCCTGTCAAACTCTGGGGCAGGGATATTCTCTCACAAATGGGCTTTTTACTAATTGACACCTAGGGCCCCCTTCCCATTGAAAAATTACAGGCCGCCAAGTTGTTACTGCAGGAACAGCCCGGCACCCCACCCCCATTTGCCTCTAGATTGCTAGCTTCTTATTAGAAAGAGCCCGATGTACATTGTAGCAACCCCATTGTCAGGGGGACAAGACCAAAGGTAATGTGGACTCCCGTAGGGCGGGTTTAAGAATTTCTGTGTGAATGTGGTGCGCGGGGTGCGCACCGGAATGAAAGAGGACCGGTCCGAATGAGTGCAGGAGTGTGATTTGTGCGAGTGCCTTTAGTGTGTGTGTATATTTGTCTCATTATATTTCTCTTAGTTATGCTTATTATTATCAGCAGAGAAGTCAGGAAAATGCAAGATCATGTGGTTGAGTGTTTAATAATATCAGGAATGAAAAAGAGTGTCGCTAAGGTGGTCTATCCACCTCAGAAGTAGTTTTGATCTTAAAATTGTAACATCTGACAACTTAGGTTTCAACAACTTTGTCATGGATTGTTTTGCCGGCTTATATCAACAAAAGCGCTTTCTTGACCCAATTTTAATAAGCAGGAAACTGGCTGGTCAGGCAGAGAAACGGGGAGCAATGTTCCCAATCGGCCGACAGGGCTTAACTTTGCCCTGGGGACTTGTTCCTTCCTTTCTCAGTCTATCAGTTTTTTCCCTGCCATTTCTGAAGGGTCAGATCAATAGATCAACTGCAGATGTGTGCACATGTACATGTGGTGTTTTTAGTGAACTTATTGTCTGTCTGTTTGTCTGTCTCTCTATGTGGAACACTTGAGTGATGGAGCCAGAATGAAAATCAGTGGTAAAAAAATTAGGCCTGGGGAAAACAGGATCATCTCGAGAGATCAGGGTGATATGCAGTTCAGCAATTTAAAGGATCTATGTGATTTTGGAACCTGTTAGACCAGGTTTAAACAAAGATTTCTAATTAGAATATGGCGCCTACAACGAAATTGAAATTTTTAGTCTAAATTTTTTATTGGAAGAACATTAATAGTTATTACCAATTGAAATTCTTTTGAATTCCAGTATCTGTACTATCTAGAAACAGCTACAGAACTAGAGCCAGAAATCTAAAAGTGAATTGGGAATTCAGAGTGCAAGGTTTATCTTACAAGCCTCTGCTAATTTTAATGAGGAATTTAGCTGTTTTTCAAACAACAAAGGTACAGAAACCCTCAAAATAAACAAAGTTACTTGTGTTTCCGTAGACATTTGATAGTCAAAAAAAAAAAAAAAATTTTTTTAAGCTACTTAGCTCAGGGTCATAAGGAGTGAGAGTTTTTAAAGATTTCCGAGTCCGCAGAATGCTCCAGGGGGAACCCCTGAGAGGGATTCTCTCTTTTCTTCTTACAGAGAACATGCGGCTCGTCGTCCGGTGCCGACCCTGCGGGTGTGCAATGATGATCCTGCTGCTGACTGTGCAACCGACGGAGGCCGGATTGGGCCGGCCGGCTGACCCTACACGCCTCCTACAACAGCTGTATGGGACCCCGTGCAACTGTCAGGGAGGACAATCTTCGGTGACTCCAACGAGCTACACGAAAACCGTGGACTGTGGGACTCTGACTATATATCTCGTCACGCAGCCCAGTGCTCGAGGCGGACTGACCCAGTTTTGGCAGTGCGTGCCCAAGCCTACTTTTATAAATAAGGGGGATCCCTGTCCTCAAAACTGTCAAGTGGTAGACCAGATGAATGCCATGTGTTATACCAGCTATTCTGAATGTACCCTAGGAGGAAAGAGGTATTTTACTGCAAAGCCCCATATGTCCTACGTGGAAACCGCTTGATGCTATGTTGGTTGATTGCATTTCTGATTTTGTTTTGATGGTTGTATTTTTTGATGTTTTGATTATTTGCTTTTACCTGGGTTATAGCTGACTGCTGCCTGGTGCCCCAATTCTCTGGCGGGGGCTCGGACTCGTTGGGCTCCCGCTATCCCCCTCTATCTTGCGCTCATGGCTCCTGCTCTGGGAGCAGCCCTTGCACGCTCGGAGCCACAAGGGCTCATTGCACGAGTACGGGTGCTCCCGAGTATTCTTCCTGAGAAGGGTGTCAGGCCAGAGAGCACTGCACTGAGTTGGCCCCCGACTCAGGGTGGCGAGCCACTTGCATAGGGCCGCCGTCGGATTTTGCCCTGCCTGGAAGTGAGGACGGCGGGACAGGTGGAGCCTTGGCGCGACCTGAAGGGGACGTGCGGAGGCCTCCTCAGTCCCTTGTAATACAGGCAGTGGTGACCGCCACCCCCTTCTACCAACAGGATGGCTCCATAAACAAAGACATAAGGGGGAGATGTAGGGAGCCAGAGCACATTGCGCATGCGCATGATCGCGCATGCGCAACAACCACATTGCGCATGCGCAACGACCGCATTGCGCATGCGTGGCAAGAGCCAATAGAGCGCCACCTCATATGGGGTGATCGGCGAGAGCCAATAGAAAGAGCGCCACCCTATGGGCGAGAGCCAATAGAAAAGGCGCCACCCTATGAGCGAGAGCCAATAGGAAAGGCGCCACCCTATGAGCGAGAGCCAATAGAAAATGAGCACCACCTTAGAGGCGGGGCAACCAGGCTATATAAGGACTGCCATTACCCGGGTTGGGGTTCTTTCTTTCTCCTCGTGAAGTCGACTGAATAAAACTGCTGCAGAAGGATCCTCAACCCGTGTCGTCTCACTCTTTGCTGGCGAAGGGAAATCGCGACGCGGGCTACGAACACAAAGGATACAACCACCACCAGCACCTTCATGTATAGAACCTATATAAGCCCAAAAGCTCTAAGCCAGATATAATGTAGAGCATTTCACTATTGGTGTGGGCTTCTCAATAACACAGAGATGATGGGAGTCCTGGAATATTAAGTTCGGTTGAGTATTTAACCACTGATGATAACTCAGTGTGGTTGCCCCACAAAGAAAGCAGTCCCAGAGTGGAAACGGGAACGCTTTAATTCTCAGGAATCTCTGGCACTGGCTCCTTGCTTCTAATGTTTCTAAGGATGGCATGTCAAAGAGGCAGCCTATGAAAGCCGGGCTTGATCTATGTAACAGGTAAAATCAGACCTGCTTGGAAAAAAAAAAAATTGCTCTGAGTTTCTGCCATGGAGAGTCACAATATCTCGGTTACTAGTTTCCAGAACCAGAGGAAGTCAGGTCTCCATCAGGAAGTGTCCCGTCTCGTGGCACAAGATTCTGTATTCTTCCCCCACATTTTTCTCAAAGGATCCGCAAACACAAGAGTGACTGTGTGCTGGGAGAGGGAAATACACAGACCTCTGGAAGGTTATGAAACACGGCTACTCAATACTAATCCCTGGCCACTCAGAATATTGTGGTCTACCAGTGAAAGTAGGAGCTTTATGAGTCAAGTGGTAACTGAATCTTAGCTTACTTGAAAACATAGTGGGCACAAGAGTTCTGAAGACCCACTGTGTGCCCATTTATCTAGTTCATTAATATGTAATTAGAAGAGATAAGTGTTTTAGAAATAATAGATATCTTTGACAGCTGGTAATAATCCTCACAGTAACTCTTTGACCCATAGAACAGAAGGATCTTATTGGTGGAAAGAGTCATGACCTGGAACGTTCTTATTCTACTAGTGTAGTTTATCAAAAGGAAGAGTATCCTGGGATAGGATCGCAGAGACGAGTGCTATCATTATTAAAACTTAGGAGATGCATAAGGGGTGCTATTTATTGTTTTCTCTTTTAAAGAACAGTTTGTCCATTGCCAAAGGCAGATCATGACAAATAACAGGATATTATAAGCGCAATTAGGAGATAAAGTTGAGGTAAATCAGGAGATTGGGTTGTAGTTAATGTTCCCTGTGGAGTATTTTATTGGGGGGCAGTTGGATTTGGGGGCTACACCAGCTGTGCTCAGGGTTTACTCCTGGTTCTGTGTGCAGAGGTTTCTCTAATTTCCTACACTCTCTGAACCACAGATTAAATATTTACACTGGAGCAGTTAATACGACAGCCCCTGAAATCTAGTCTTCAGCTGTTTAAATAGCAAATGGCTTCAGTCCTCTTAGCTCATACATACCAAGCGGAGGCAGGGTCTCCTTCCTACAGGAGACCAGTAGCAAGCGCAACTGTCAGTCTTATTTTTGAGTTCTGTTCACAATCCTTCTTCCAGTAATAATATAGCAGGATGTGGAATATAAGAAATATTTTGAATGACTCTATAATAGTGTAGGATCTCTGCTGGCCAGAATGTATCATTTCATATGATCAGAGACACCTGGGGAAGCAGTTTGGGTGGGGCATAGAGATTATAATGAGATTTTTAGGTATGCTGGGGAAGCTCAGAGTTATCCCAGTGAAGACGCTCAGCAAATGACTGTACTGCTCTGAAGTTCAAGCAACATTTGTGACGTAGATTTGGGCAAACTTGACAAAATGATAAATCACAAATGGAACCCATGGGTGAGATGATTTCTTGCACATATACGAAATGAGCAGAGAAGCCCCAAGCTCTGATAAGTGTGAAACTTGAATGATCTGGCAGAAGATGAGAAACCTAGAAAGCATGGTAAGATATGACATCCGGAGACCCAGGAGCATAGTAGCCAGAGGTCAAGAGAAAAAGAGGAAAAGGTGGGCAATGCAAATGCTATTGTGTGTGTGTGTGTGTGTGTGTGTGTGTGTGTGTGTGTGTGTGTAGGGGCAGGGGGATAGCTTCCATGGTGGCCACCAGTGGCTGAGAAGGAGCAGCTACAATGTGATAAAAGAAGCAAAAGTTTGGAGTGGGATAAAGAGCGAGTGGGGGAGGCAGACAGAGGGCAGAGCCATGGTGGACAGGTGGATGTCAGGCTTCACTGAGACGAGGGGTTCAAGGCGCTGTGCGAGGAGAGAATATGAGGGACATTCAGTTGCAGACACAACTGGTTGAGTTTCCCTGTGATGTCTGGACTACTTATCCGTGAATGGGCACAGTTCCCCTCGATTCCAATTCCTTGATATTGGTTTTTCTTCAGCATAGGGTTGGTAAACACCAAACTTGGTGATCAGAGAAGATAATGGCACTGCCAGATCTCCTTATAAAAACAAATAAGTCTGGGGGCTGGAGCGATAGCACAGCGAGTAGGGTGTTTGCCGTGTACACGGCCAACCTGGGTTCAAATCCCAGCATCCCGCATGGTCCCCTGAGCACTGCCAAGGAGTAATTCCTGAGTGCAGAGCCAGGAGTAACCCTGTGCATGGCTGGGTGTGACCAAAAAAAAAAAACCAACAGAAAAAACAAAAAACAAAAAAAAAACCAAGTAAGTCCACCCATTCCGAATGAGGCAGGGTTGCCTAGTGGAGAAGCACAGATCAAAGGCTGAAAAGATGGGTCAAGTCCATTGATAGTCACTTAAGGCTCTAGACTGGGACTGGGGCACACCATGACTCTCTCTCCCTCCCACCCTCTTTCCCTGCCTCCTACCCTCCCTCCCTCTCTCCCCCCACCCCTCTCTTTCTCCTCTCTTCATGCCCATATTTCCCTGTGTACACTTCTTTCCCCATTCCTGGTTGTTGGAGTAGCAAGGAGGAGATGAGTTAATGAATGACAGCAGTAGTACCAAATACCAGGCTCACCTTCATTCCTTGCAGCCTCTCAGTGGCATGTCCTCTAAGGCATTCGGGAGCAGCCCCATGCTCCTTTCCTGCTCTTCTATTTTCTGAATTTTTAAAGCATTGTTTAAGTTAAGAAACACATATGACCTTTGCTTTCCTGGCTAGAAAGTTGTCAGTGCTGGAACATAGCAGGTCACTTGCATCTGACCTAGACTGGAGGGAAATAAGATAGAATAGAGAAGGGATCACTAAGAAAATGATGGCTGGAGGAATCAGTCGGGATGGGAGATGCATGCCGAAAGTAGATAATGGACCAAACATGCTGACCTCTCTGTCTGTGTTGCAATCCATAATGCCCAAAAACAGAGAGAGAGTATGGGGAATATTGTCTGCCATAGAGGCAGGGGGAGGGTGAGAAAGGGGGGTATACCCGGGATATTGGTGGTGGGGAATGTGCACTGGTGGAGGGATGGGTGTTTGATCATTGTGAGATTGTAACCCAAACATGAAAGCTTGTAACTATCTCACAGTGATTAAATTTTAAAAAATAAAGAAATGCTAAATATACACTATATTATTTTCCATGCTGTTAAATACATACAAATATATATATATAAAAGAAATTGGTGACTGAACACAAAAAAAGACCTACTTAAATTCTAGTCTAAAAAGGGCAAGAGACCCCAGAGAAGCAGAGAAATGTAGAGGAAAGCAGTGTCTTGCCAAAGAATCAGTTTTCCTCATGGAGGAATCTCTTGGCTCAAGCGATATTTTGCTATTAAGATGTGATTTAATTTCAAAGGTTTTCATGCCAGGGTTCCACTGAGATCAATACAAATGTGTCAAGCTACAATGCGAATATTTCCATATAGATTTGTGTCTCAGTGAGAACACTTCAAGTAATTTTAAATTTTTTTGGGGGGGAGATGGGGACCTGGTTTGTGCCACACCTGGCAGTTCTCAGAGTTCACTTCTGTCCCTACGCTCAAGGAAACTATTGTTTAATTTTAAACAGCTGTGCTATTGCTCCAGCCCCTGTATCACATCTTTTATGATCCATTTAAAAGTTAGTTAAAGGGAAGGTCTTTCTTTAAGTTGTTCTACTTGTAGAAACTTAGCACTGTAGCACTGTCATAGAACTGTTGTTCTGTTGCTCATTGATTTGCTTGAGTGGGCACCAGTAACGTCTCCATTGTGAGACTTGTTGTTACCGTTTTTGGCATATCAGATACACCATGGGTAGCTTGCCAGGCTCTGCCGTGCAGGAGGGATACTCTCGGTAGCTTGCTGGGCTCTCCTAGAGGGACAGAAGAATGGAAGCTGGGTCAGCCGAGTGCAAGGCCAATGCCCTACCCACTGTGCTATTGCTCCAGTCCTGTAGGAACTGAAAGCTGAATAAACTAAGACCATCAAACCAGTTACAACCTAAATGATCACAGAAAAAGTTTACAAGAGTTATGACACATCTAGCTAATGGAATTTTCTATAGCCGTTAAAGAAAATCCATTGGGAAAGACGAGTAAAGAGAAGCTGGTAAAATCTCAGGGCTGAGTGTAATAGAGACGTTACTGGTGCCTGCTCGAGTAAATCGACGAACAAAGTGATACAGTGACAGTTAAAGAAAAGGAGATAACTTCTGAACTGGCACAGCAAGGCTTTCAAGGAATACAAGTCAAAAGAGTATGGCTGCATGATAATAATTATAACCATTGTGCTGTAATTTATTAGTACTGCTATACTTGTGAAGTCTATACTATTCTCTGACCATTTTACCTCCATTAACTTATCTGTGTGTGTGTGTGTGTGTGTGTGTGTGTGTGTGTGTGTGTGTGTGTGTGTGTGTGTAGGGAGATTTGTAGCCACACCCAGAAGTTCTCAGGACTTTCTCCTGGCTCTGTGCTCAGGGGACAATAGTGCAGTGCCGAGATTGCAAGGCGAGTGCCTTCACCCCTGTACTATCTCTCGGTCCTATTCACTAAGTTAATTCTCTACCTAAGCCTTCAAGATAGGGAGGACCTGTATCTCCACATCACAGGAGGAATCGGAAATATCAAATCACTTGCTCAACGTCACAAAATGGGTGGGAAGCAGCGCCTGGCTTGGCAATCTTACTCTTCTGACCTGTTTGTGTGGCCCACTAATGTTGAAAGCATACAAGTTGCATGTTTGTGTAAGTGTATGTATATAGACATGCACACAGAAAATGAATCTAAGATGAACGTCCACACTGGGAACAAAGGCTTCCTCTGAAGTCCAGTAACACTTACGGTGTTTTTATCTAACATCTTTTTCTTTTCATTTCTTTTTGTTGGTTTGCTTCTGTTATGCAGTATAGGATAACACTGATTTGTTCTTTCTCCCTCGCTGCCGCCGGGAGCTTCGGTTTATTGGATTACACCCATCACAGTGCTCCCGAGGCATTCCCGTTCCTCTGTGTTTATCTTTAACTTCTTCTCTGTGCTCTCTCCCCAACTGGTTAATCACCTATTTCTCCTAAGCAGTACCTGTAACTCGCAAAGTCAACTTCCTCAGAAATCTCCCTTATGTGACCTCTGCCAGAAGTCAAATGCATAGGGACACGTAGAACTGTGACTTCTTGAGCTGGGGGTGTGGGGAGGGACAGGAAGTTATTGCTTAGTGGTTATCTAATTTCAGTTTGAAATGAAAAAGTTCTGGAAATGGTAATGGTGAGAATTGCACAATTGGGGCAGAGAGATGGCACAGTGGGTCAGGTCCTTGCCCTGCGTCTGGCTACAAATGGTCCCCCAGCACCGCCAGGAGTTAAACCCTGAGCACCACTTGATGTGGAGTCCCAGAACAAAATAGAATTCACAACCATGGAATGTACTTACTGCAATGAATTGTTCACTCAGAGTTAAAAGGATAAATCTGGTATTATACAAGTTTGAGTGTTATATAAAAGAGATTACAAGGGTAAATGTTCTGCGTGTTTTATTACAATGTTAAAATACGGGGGTTGCCCCTCATCTTTTTGGTTCTTGACACAACAATAAATGCCATTTGTTTGCTTAAGTGGATCATTTGTCTTGTGATTCAATAGTAACTGTCAAACACTGAAGAACGTTCAGTGCTAGCTAAACATGCATTAAATGAGATGACCCAGGCTCAGGAAAGTCAATTAATTGGCTCAAGGGCACACAACGAGTAAGGGGGCAAGTCTAAGGGAGACTAGAACTGGAACTCACATCTTTTGCACCCCCCCCCCCCCAACATTTGCTCTGCCACCAGTCCCCAAACTGCTGGATTATTTGGCTCCTCTTTTGGAAGTCAACACTCTTCTTATAAACCTACTCCCTGGCTCTGCCATGCAAATCGGGGTTTGGTGTTTTCAAGTTCCAGAAAGAAGCTGGAGGCATAGCAGAAAGAAGAATTTTCGCGGCGGCGTGTTTACTCTAGAGCTAAATCTGACGTCGCAGAAGGACTTTGATCCTCTGCCAGAGAGCCCTAAAGAGCACTCAACACGAGTCTAGTAGCGGGACACCCACTCTGCGCAAACGCTCGCCCTGCCACTGGGGGGGGGGGAGGGAGGGAGAGCGAGTGTGTGAGGGCTCGGCGTTTGGCTTGCGCCCGTCGTCCGGAGAATACGGCCGTGCCGCCCCCCACCTCATCTCCCCGGCCGCGGGGCTACCCCGGGCTCCCAGGTAGCCGCCGCGGAGGGACCCGGCGGCGGGCGGCGCGCAGGCGCGCGAGCGGGGCCGCATCACTCAGCGCCGGTGCTTCGCCGCGGTGCTTCGCCGCGGGTCTCCGCCGCGCCCCCCTGTCCTCCTCCCCGGCCGCGCGGCCCGCGCCCCGCCACGCGTCGCCCCCCGGCGCCCGGGGCGCCCCGCCGCCGCCCCTCCTCCCCCTGACGCGCGTCCCCGCCCCGGCCCGCCCCGGCCCGGCCCGGCGCGGCCCCTCGCTCCCCTCTGACCCCGCGTTGCACAATGCCCGGGCAAAGTCTCGGAGGGCGTGAGCCGCGGCGCCCCTGCCCCTGGGCGGGGACGCGGGGCGGCCGCGCGGGCACCCCGGCGCGGGCGCTGTCGTCGGGCGCGGGAGCCGCGAGTCCCCCGGGAGCCGCCGCCGCCGCCGCCGCAGCCCCCGCGCCGCTCGCAGGCCGCCGCCGCCGCCGCAGCCATGGCGGAAGTTCATAGACGTCAGCATGCCGGGGTTAAAGGAGAAGCCCCCGCGACAGCCGCCGCGCACAGCCATGAGCAGGCGCTGGCGATGGCGCCGGCCGAAACGCTGACCGTCTTCCTCAAGCTGCTGGCCGCCGGCTTCTACGGCGTGAGCTCCTTCCTCATCGTGGTGGTCAACAAGAGCGTCCTCACCAACTACAGGTAGCGCCGGCGCCGCCGCAGGCCGCGCGCGCCCCGGGGAGCGGCCGGGGGCGCCCCGCGCGCGGGCGGCGAAGTTGCGGCCAACAAAGTTGCGCGCGGGGGGCGGCGGCGGCGGCGGCGGCGGGGCCTGAGGCGGGCACCGCGCGGCCCGGGCGCGCCGCGACCCGCCCCCCCACCCCACCCCGTCTCCTCCGTGGCTGCAGGATTGGGGACCCCCCCAAGCCCCCCAAAACCCCGTGCCTGCGAGGGTGCCACCTCCCCACCCCCTTCTCGGCGGCCCGGGCATCCCTGGCCGCGGGGGGCCCGGCGATCGCTGACAGCGCCCCCACCCCTCGACCCCGCCCGCCCCGCGGAGAGGGGGGGGGTGCAGACGCGGTGGGGTGGGGAGGGGGCCCAGAGCTCTCGGGCTGCCCCGCTCGGGAACACCCGCGCCCGGCAACGGGTGGGAAACGGGCGAGTCGGACAAGACGGGACAAGTGGCCGCCCGCGGCTACACAATCCGCGCGGCCGCCGCCAGCAGCGGCAGCAACGGCAGCAGCAACAGCAGCAGCGGCGAAGATTATTTTTTTTTAATTCCTTTGGCGGGGACGCGGGCGGGAGACGGTGGGTTTTGGGGACCACACTGCGTTTTCAGGGGCCCGGAGCGATCGGACAGCGGGAAGGGCACTTGCCTTGCACGCGGCCGACCCGCGTCCGATCCCGGGCATCCCCCTGCCCACCGGGAGTGATTCGTGAGTCGGGGAGCCAGGAATGAGGCCGGAGCACTGGCGGGTGTGGCCCCCCACCCCAAAGCAATAAGTAAATACATAAGTAAGAAAAGAAAGAAGAAAAGCAATTTTTTATTTTTCGGGTTGCGTGTCTGTGTTTTGGATGCACAGAGCTGCCTTTGGCTTTTGCTGATTCTCTTTCTCGCTCACACTTTTTTTTCTCTTTCCCCCCTTGGTAGGTTTCCTTCCTCACTATGTGTTGGACTTGGCCAGGTTAGTTGGAATCTTCGGCCCGGCGCGGTTGATGCCGTTAGAACTTGTGTGTGTGTGTCTTTATAAGGAGAACAGTGAACCTGTGTTTTCTGCCTGCAGATGGTGGCCACTGTGGCAGTTCTCTGGGTGGGAAAGGCGCTCAGAGTGGTCACGTTTCCTGACCTTGACAGAAATGTACCTCGAAAGGTAAAAACAAACAAACAAACAAAAATAACAAAATGCACCATTTTCTAAAAAGGCATCACAGTTTTGGTTTTTTTAAATATAGTGCCTGCTTATTTAAATGTTGCAGCCTGGATATCACCCCAGTCAGAGGGGGAATGATAAATGTAGTAATTTGGAAAAGAAAAATGTATCCTTCCTTTAAAAAAAAAAACCCAAAAAACCCTTATTTTAGAAGTCTGGGGTTCTGGTTTAGTTAATGGACACTTGTTGGGAGTACAGGGTTTACACTTTCACCATTTATCTAATCTGGCCAGTGTATTCTGTATTCATTATTCTCATTATTCGTTGCATTTATTTTCTGTTTGCCTCAGCTTGACTCCACCGGAGGATGAATTGCCTTTTCTTTTGCAACTGACCTTAGAGCCTTGGGCTGAAGCATTATCATGTGCAAAGCAAATAGTTTTTTTCTAATATCATTTGATCAGATGCCTGTTTCTCCTCGCCCCCCACCCTCTCTCTGTGACAGTATTTATCCAGGAGAAGACTGTCACTTAATGCTTCTTGGGGCCAACTTTGTGTATAAAACTAATCTTGTGTTTTAAGTGGAAAGAATTTGCTCATATAAACAGTTGTTTCTGTTTGAAAGGACGTTGTTGCAGCTATCTTTATTATTGAGCTTTGTTATCCCTTTTTAAATTTTCTAGACGTTTCCACTACCTCTACTATATTTTGGGAACCAAATCACAGGACTGTTCAGCACAAAGAAACTGAAGTATGGATAACTTTATTTTTCTAGTGCGGTTTATATAATGTGTTCTTAAAATTGTATGTGAATGTCAAATGCTTAATACATTGATTTTTTTTTTAAATCTGTTAAAAAGAGAAAGGATCAGAAAGTCTGCTAAAATTTATGTCAAAGTTTAGTTAAGCTCGTTGTTTTAAGAGGACTTTTTGCTTGTTGTCCCACTTGCTGGGAAAATACTTTGATGATGGGAGTCTGAAAATGTCACAGTGTTATGATAAGGGATTTTCGTTGTTTTTCTAGACCCCATAGTAGTGAAGGATAGATGCCAAGCTTCTCAGATTTCAGTTCCTTAGCTAGTTCATAAATGTTATATTTCAGGAGAATTCTCTACATAGAATCAGAGGATGGTTGTGAGAACTTTAGTTATTTTCTTTCAGCATGAGGTAGTTAATTCTATCCAGTGCCTCCTGATGCAAATATGAATACTTTTTCATCCTGGGCAGTATAGCTGTGGAGGCAGCAGACACACTTAGGAAGAATAGAGCTCTCTTCTCCGTGACGACACAGCCTGACCATCCTCCGAGCTCTCAGTTCTAAGCTTGTGGTCAAGCGTGTAGGGTGTATGTGTTGAAACCACACACACAGGGAAACCATTGAGTAGGAACCCATGCTTCATCTCTTCCAGGCGAGCTAACCCTCTTGATCCAGGGGAGATCACTGGAGAGAGACAGTGTTATTTCTTCTTTCATCAGACCCAGGATCTGACAGTCACCTAGGGGCTGTCTCAGGGAAGGGGCCCGGGAGTTCAGATTTATCCTGGTGTATGGTGGTGGTGGTACCTATCCCATCTCAGCTCTCCTTTGGAAAGAAATACAGGCCTGCTGCAAATGCCCCTTAGAATTTCTTCTTTTTTTATTCATTGTCACCCATCCATTCATGCACGCCCCATCTTTGGTTGCCATTTAAGGTGAAGGCACTGTGGAGTAGGGTGAAATATGTTTAGAAACAGCTATATTGTAAGAA
The DNA here is from genome assembly GCF_027595985.1 of Sorex araneus. NCBI lineage: Eukaryota > Metazoa > Chordata > Mammalia > Eulipotyphla > Soricidae > Sorex > Sorex araneus. The sequence goes on from NC_073306.1 coordinate 9,324,373, forward strand.
GTTGTGTGTTTGATTAGAGCAGGCAAAATGCCTTGAGAATTTAGAGAAAGGCAAAATTGCCTCCACAAAAGGAAAGCTACGGAATGTTTCACATATGGCTCAGAATGTTTAATGTGTGGTTACTGGCTAAAGGATGGAAAGAAAAGTCGATGGAGGGAAGAAAGGAGAAAGGTATTTTTCTCTGTAAGACTTAACACAGTCACCGTCCAGGCTGTTTACCTAGTAATTGGATAAAATGAAAAGATGCATGTTTTAGTTTCTGATAATAGATGTGTGATCTCTACATTTTATACTTAGTGGTTTTTAATATTAAGTAGTTTTGTAAAAGCAAATCCTTTGAGACTTTCATTTTTAGAGAAATACGGATTTAATTTAATAACAAATTAACCAGCATGGAAATTCCATAACAGGAAAGGATTTGCATTATTTTGTTATTAATACAAAGAATCTTATTTTAAATAATTTTTATCTTTTACCTAATTATTGCTTTTTTTCTTCTTTTTTATAGCTTGCCAATGTTTACAGTTCTGAGAAGGTTCTCTATCCTGTTTACAATGTTTGCTGAAGGAGTTTTACTCAAGTGAGCTAAATTTCCAATATATTTTAGATTTTAACAAAACCCAGTCACCCTGGAAGGTGGTCAGTATATGTGAGATATTAAAATTATTTGTCTTGTTTCTATTTTATCTTTCAAAAGAGTTAACTAACATTAGCTAGGAATTGGTAGTTCATGGGGGGAATAGTTAGCAGATTGTTCATTGGAATTGGAAAGCTAGTAAATGGTCCTGAAAGTATTGTTTTTCAAAATTGAATTTTCTGGAGGGGTTAGTTTGGGTTGGGGGGATTGTTCAGGGGCTACCCCTGCTCTAGACTTAGGATTGACTCTGGGGTACACTGATAAACAAATACGGTACCAGGGATTCAAACTGGGGTTGGCTGTTGTTTTAAGGCAAGAAGCACCTTAATTGCTGTGTTTTCTCTCTGGCCCAGTGGCTTAGGTTTAAATAGTACCCATGTTTTGATTACTTTTATCATAAATATGTTTGATTTTTTTTTTCCTTTTTCTTTTTTTGCTCACACCCAGTTATTCTTAGGGCTTATTTCTTTCTGGATCACTCTTGGTGTGCTCAGGAGACCATATTTGATGCCAGGTATTGAACCGTGGTTAGCAGCGTGCGAGGCAAGCACCCTGCCCACTGTTCTGTCTCTCAGCCTCGTGTTGGATATTTTTGTAGATAAATTTCGAATCGTAAAAATTAATTAAAGCTAATGATAATTATAAGAAAGTTAAGTATGATTATATAAAATAGAAAATTTTGCTTCATCACGAAGACTCTTAAACCTCTAACTCCTTGGGAACATTGAATATATAATTATAGCTTTAAATATTTTAAAAATTCTTTTTTTGTTTTTGGACCACACCTGGCAGTGCTCAGAGCTTACTCCTGGCTCTGTACTCAGGGCTTACACCTGGCAAGGCTCAGAGGACCATCTGGGATGCAGGGGATTGAACCTGGGTCACCCATGTTCAGGACAAGAACCTTATCCACTGTACTATCACTCCTGCCTGTATTTGTAGCTTTTTAAAAGAAAATATGTAATTGGGGGTGAGGGAGGAGCTGTCTTATAATGTAAGCTTTAGTGAGTAATTAAAGACAAACATAATTTTAAAAACTTTTTTTGCAGAAAGACTTTTTCTTGGGGTATTAAGATGACTGTATTTTCAATGATTATTGGAGCCTTTGTAGCTGCCAGGTAAGATGTGGGCTGTTGTAAAGTTTATGAAGTTAAATTGGAAATTATCTATAATTATTGATAACAAATGATCAGTTATATAGTTATTGGCTAAATAAGTCATATCATTGGAAAGCATATATTAAACTTTTAAAAAGTTAAATCATTTTGGCTCTGTTTAGATCAAACCCGACAATAGTAGACTCAAAATTCTTAACAGGTAAATTTATATAATTGTGATATATGTGTTGTCTTCTATTTACTGAACACATGCCATGTGCCACACAGTATATTTGACATTTTATACATATCATTTGTCTTTTTTCCAATAACCGAGAGATATAGGTATAGTTTCCTACATCACAGTTGAGGAAACTAAAGTCTGAACTTAATCGTCTGCTCAAGGTCACATAACTAATACATGGTGGAGTTGGAATTTGAATCCATGCCTGGCTCTGAAGCCTGGTGCTCTCATTGATGGATGGTGTTCTTTAAGTCTGGGTGCTGCGAAAAACAGTGATGTCTCAGAGGAGTCAGTTGATGCAGAAGAGCACAGAGGAGGCTTTACACCTCATTGTGGTGTATCCAAGGGCTTGTAGTCTCTCCAATTATTAAAGCTGTACTTGATTACGTTTCAGTCTTAAAAATACATACTGACAATGTATACCTTAAAAAAAAAAGAGAGAAGAAAATTTCAGTGATGGCTAAAAACCTCTATAACGTTTCACCAGTCCAAGGCATGCATATATAGATTTGCTAGTGCCACAAATGCTGATTGACATGCTTTCCATGTGGGAGTGCTAGTGTACTTCTTGTATTGGCTCATTTACCTTTACCTCTGGGAACGGTGTGTGTGGTGATAAGCTGGGGTTGGGGTGATGGGATATTTGTAAGTCCAGTTCTGTTCTACCGTACATCTTCCAATAAAGTTTCTTGCTGAAGGAATAGTAGAGGATGGAATAATTATTTACTCAAATTTGTTGTATTGGTGAGATGGCATTGCATCCCTGGGAAACATTCTTTACCATCCTCCTGCCTTTCTTTCTGAGATGGCCTTTTTGTCTTTAAGGCATTTCAATTAAGGCTGCTGGAATCCAAAATAGAGCTACCCAACAGGACTTAATGAGGGCTTACTCAGAGTTTCTCAGGAGGATTGCTGTTTGCACTGGCCTTATCTAGTTCAGCCTTTCTCATGGGAAACAGATAGGGAAGAATGGAGTCTTACGGCTGCGCAGTAAACTCGTTCTGTCAAGAGTTGCGATGGTCCAGAGCGCCTTTGACATTCATCCCTTATAGCAGTTCAGCTACAGATACATTTCAGTGTCCTAAACCTAAGATACTAACATCTGCCTCCAGCTACAGATACATTTCAGTATCCTAGACCTAAGATACTAACATCTGGGGGCCGGAGCAATAGCACAGCGGGTAGGGCGTATGCCTTGCACGCGGCCGACCCGGGTTCGATCCCCGGCTTTTCATATGGTCCCCCAAGCACCGGCAGGAGTAATTCCTGAATGCAAAGCCAGGAGTAACCCCTGAGCATCGCTGGGTGTGACCCAAAAAGCAAAAAAAAAAAAAATGATACTAACATCTGCCTCCAGCTACAGATACATTTCAGTGTCCTAAACCTAAGGTACTAACGTCTGCCTCCAACATTTTTTGTTTGTTTTGTTTTGGGGCCATACCCCGCTGTGCTCAGGGCTTACTCCTGGCTCTCTGCTCAGGGATCACTCCTGGCAGGCTCTGGGGAGCGAGGGATCGAGTCAGCCGCGTGGAAGGCAAGTCCCCTACTCACTATACGATCACTCCAGCCCAATTTACTAAATTCTTAGGTTATGCTTGGTGCTCTGCTAAATATTAGAAGACCAGTTTTTCTTTTCCTGCTGACTACATTTCCTAGACTCACTGAGCATTTTTTTAACATTTGAATTCCTACCAAATGTTGTAGCTTGATATCAGTTTGAATTAACCACCATCCTTATGCCAGAAATTTCACCCAGCCACCAGCCACCTTTGCAGCCTGGTCTGACTTTAGTGTGAACCGGTGGGGATAAAATTTAACTTCTTTTTTTTTTTAATCTAAGACTGAGCTGCTACCTTCTGCCTACTTCACATGTATGTACTGGTTGCTGCTTTTTTGACTTTGAATCTAGGCTCACTACTGTTTGTGTTAAAGTATTAGTGCTTCTCATTTCTGACCATGAAGTTGCAAACCAGAAGCAGAAATCAAGACATTGTTGTGACTTATGTGTTCTTGCAACTGTTATAATTCAGACATACTTAAAATGAAATGAAATCCTCTTTAAAGAATGTGCACTGTCACTAAAGTGTTGCTTGTATTTTGCAGCTCTGATTTGGCATTTGATCTGGAAGGATATGTTTTTATTCTGATAAATGATGTCTTGACAGCAGCAAATGGTGCATATGTAAAACAAAAGTTAGATTCAAAAGTAAGTAGCAACCTAAAACTTCCTTAACAATGTTTGCTAATGCTGTTAATGTCAGTTCATCAGGTTCGGCAGGAAGTAAAGAAATACTTAGGAGCATGGGAAAGACATAGATGATATCTGAGGATAAAATGCTCTCACAAGAAGATTTATTTTGAGAGGGAAATTGGGAGCATTGGTGTGGTGGGAAACGTGCACTGGTGGAGGGATGGGTGTTGGAACATTGTATGATTGAAACTCGACATGAACAGCTTTATGACTGTGTGTCTCAGGGTGATTCAATTTAAAAAAAATAAAAGAAGCAGCTTTATTTTTCAGTTAGGATAGGGGAACATTGACTTTGAGAAGGACCAGATAAGTGAGATAAGTGAGAGGTACTGTAGAAAGGGGTCAGAAAAGTACATGAGCAGGGCTACTTAAACTTTTTCTACTCCATTACCTCCTTTTGCCCAATAAATTTTTACGTGACCCTGGGTATATAAAATCAGACATTTACTAATAATTAAAAATACATTAAATAAATGTTGTGGCCCCTTTCCTGTCACTCTTCTTTCCCCCCTCCCCCCACCACACACACAGTTTTAAAAATTAAGTTTGTGGGGCTGGAGCGATGGCACAGCGGGTGGGGCATTTGCCTTGCATGTGGTTGATCCAGGTTCAATTCCCAGCATCCCATATGGTCCTTTGGGCACCACCAGGAGTAATTCCTGAGTGCAGAGCCAGGAGTAACCCCAGTGCATCGCCGGGTATGACCCAAAAAGCAAAAAAAAAAAATAAGTTTGTGCTGTACAGATAGTATAGTGGGTAGAGCTCTTGCCTTTCAAGTGGTCAATGCCTGGTATCTTGAGCACTGCTGTGAGTCCTGAGTGCAAAGTCTGGAGTAAATTGTGAGCATTTCTGGGTGTGCCCCCCCAAACTGAAAACAAAGAAATATAAATACTAGGTTCTAGAGAACTTGCATCATGGCAGCACTGCGTAAGGACACAATCCAGTACTGTATGTTTACAGTCATACCCTAAATTAAGTTTTAGTGTACTCTGTTTTCAATGGCAGGGGAAAGATGTTCAACACAGTTTAAATGTGGAAAGAAAAACAACAGTTTGGCATTTAAGATTCTGGCATTTGTTAGTTGTCTGGATGGTGTGACAGTATGAGATTTTGGCATTTGTCAGTTGTCTGGACAGCTTATGCGTGTGTGTGACGAGAGAAAGAGATTTTGTCATTTGTCACGGATGTTTATGTGTCGTCTATCTCCCCTCCTTCCTGGATAACACTGTTTATCACTGACTGACTACATAACCCGTTAAAGGTGTTTTGTCCTAGTGCCGTTTTTTCTTGCTTCTGTAGAGAGGTACACCTTTTCATTAATACATAGGGTTTCTCTGAGTGTGGTTTGGTTCATGGTTATACTGAGGTGCTTCTAGTAGGATGAAAAATTTTTTTTTTTTTTTTGCTTTTTGGGTCACACCCGGCAATGCACAGGGGTTACTGCTGGCTCTGCACTCAGGAATTACTCCTGGCATTGCTCAGGGGACCATGTGGGACGCTGGGAATCGAACCCAGGTCGGCTGCGTGCAAGGCATATGCCCTATCCGCTGTGCTATCACTCCAGCCCCAATTATCAACTAAAATTTTAATCTTAGTTAGTCCTTTGAGCATGTCTTGTGGTATAAACACTTAAGGTTCTCTTTTAGATATGAATGCTGTTTATTTTAAAGTTTTTTTTTGGGGGGGAGGGTGGTGGCGGGTGGTGGTGATGGTGGGACTTAAAGCATTTTTAACCTTAAGTTACATAAATGCATGTTTATGATTGAAGTTGTAGAAATGGAGATAAATCAAAAGAGGTGAGGCTTAAACTTCCCTTAACACCACTAGTATGTATGTGAGCACTACTTTGTATATATCTTTTTAAATATGTACTTGTGTGCTTGTATATGTTTAACTCTGTAAACTTGTAAGCAGGAGGTGTGTTATATAAAGTTTTCTAATCTGTGTTTCATTAAATACTATTTTCATGAGGGCTGGACCAATAGTACAGTGAATAGGGCCTTGCACATGGCTGACCGAGGTCTAAATTCTCAGCACCATGTATGGTCCCCTGAGCCCCTCCAGGAGTAAGCCTTGAGCACTTTGGGTATCATTCCCTCGCGCCTCCCCCCTCCCCCATCCAAACCTGTTCACAAAGATCCTTATTAGGATTATTTAGCATTTGGGGGCGGCGTGGGGGGGTGGGGGTGGGTGGTTCTCCCAAGTGCTCAGAAAGCCTTGAGGCCACTCATGGCAGTACACGACCTGGCTACTTGGGTTGGGCAGTTCAGTCCTGGCGACCCAGTGCTTCTCCAGCCTCACGGTGCTTGGGCTGCCAGGCGTGTGGGGAGGGGGCATATGGTACTGGGCATCAAAGTCAGGGCTTTGTGCAGTGTGGCTGTGCACTCCAGCCCTTTGAACTGCCTCCCCACCTCAGAACTTTCAAACCTTCAAACCTCAGTGACCGCATAATACTATAGTATATATAGTGTATGTATGTATATACACAAATGTATACATACACATACATACACTATATATAGTATACATAGTGTATATAGTACATGTATATATAGTATATATAGTGTGACTGCATCATAATATAGCCAGTCATAGTCTAGTCACTCAATTTTCTGTTGTTCAGTATTTTCAGTCTTTCAGAGCTACTTTTAAGAAGGTAGTTGTACTTTTCACACCCTCTGCGATCTTTCACTCACAGAAGCCAGGCAGATACCACACTGTCCTCAGCCCCGCTTGGCCCCACTCCCACGCACTGACCTTCTTTTGTTGAGTGTCCGGGAAATGTGTGAATCAGAGTAGCTGAAGGAACATCTGTTCAGACCATTTGGGGAGTAGTGGAAATCTTAATTTTACTTTATCTTCTTTCTCTATTTTTGTTTTTGGACCACACCTAACAGGCCTACGGCCTACTCCTGGCTCAGGATGTGTTTCCAGTGCTGCTGGGAAATGAACCGTGGCTTGAGCGTACCAGGCGTGTGCTCCAGCCCTTGGAGCCATCTCTCCAGCCACACATACACAGAAATATTTAACTGGAAATTTGTGTCTGAGTAGGTCTAGATATGTGTCTGGATCTAACCGTTTATTTGGCAAATGGTGTTCTTTTGTGGTTCTGAGAAACTCAAGACGATTTGCTTCTTTCATTTTTGGAAAGGGAAAAGAAGTATTTCTGTACATAGAAGTATTTCTGTACATATGCTCAAACTAAGGTTTTCCGAACTTAGTGCTCCTGTAATCTATTTCAGATAAATTTTATTTTGGTTTTGGGACCACACCTAGTGGTGTTTAGGGTTTGCTCCTGGCACTGCCCTCAAGGGTCTCTTCTGGTGGGTCTCGGGGTGACCAGACAGGTACCGTAGATTGAACCTTGGTTGGCCATCCTGTCGCTCCAGCTCTATTTATTTTAGACAAACGGCAAATCTTAGCACTTTCTTTCTTGTTTTTTTGGTATATCTTTCTAGGATATTTCTTAACATTTGCCAAACTTCTAATGACTAGTTTGCTCCATGGATGTGGGGGAGTTCTATTTAAAGGGAGGTGGTTCTCTGTACCAGTTTGTCTCTGTCTGCTAGAAGCAAATAAAGCATCTAATTATTTTCTCTTCTAGGAGCTGGGAAAATACGGTCTGCTCTATTATAATGCACTGTTCATGATCCTGCCCACCCTGGCCATTGCGTATTTTACAGGAGATGCGCAAAAGGTAGGCTTTCCCATGGTGGTTTAGTGGCTCGTATTTTTGAATTGTATTGTTATTTATACAAAAGATAGACTTGAGGTTTTTTAAAAAAAGAAACGTGCTTGTTAAGTGAGCAAAAACGGAGACTTTGCTTTTTAGCTTGCCAATGTCATACTAACCTTTTTCTTGGCCAAAGAACTAGTTAGGATTAAAATGGCTTAAAATAGACTTACTGTCACATAAAAATAGTGCATGCTAACTAATGTCCTTCTCTTACACGATAGAGGAAAGAAATTTTGATGTTTCTTCTAAATGACAAAATATGAGTAGGAGCATGGTCTTCCCTGAGAAACAAAATTCTGAAGTAGTCTTCGAAATGGAACAAAAGACTTCCCATTTCCATTTCTGAAATGAGGTCAGAGTTCATCAAAATATTTATACACGGTCAAGAGTATCTGTGCTGGTTTTTAAATTCAAGAGTTCTTGACAATAAAAACAAGTTTTACAAGCAGTCTTGACCTACAGTCAGAAACATTTTGCAACTGCCTTCAAAACCCTTATTTCATTTATGCAATTTGCTGCCACACTGCTGGCACTGGAAGATGCCATGTTGAGTGCAGTAACCCGGAAGAAAGACACACACACAGTGATCTCATTTATCTGTGGTGTACAGAGTACTGGATGAGGAAACGTATTGCAGGAAGGAGGGATGCTTGGAACACCCGTGAGCCCAGTATTTAGAGAGGAGGAAGACAGGGAAGGAAAGCAATCAAGGGGGGAAGAAGAGAACGGGAAGTAATGGGCGAACAGGCATCAGGGTTTTGGCTCTGCTGGTGATGTGGGTGAGTGGAATAACCATATATCCCAGACACAGACTCGGCAACTGAAAACATGAGATCTAAGCCGCAACCACTGGAACTTTGTCATGTGCCTGTCAAGCTGACAGGCAGGGATGGGGAAGGGCAGCTGGGGTGGGAATGTGGCAGCACTGGTGAGGGAAGCTGACAACCAGCACCGGTGGTGGATCGGTGCTGAAATACTATTTGCCTAAATCCCAACTAGCAATGACTTTGTAAATACAGTTCTTTGATTACAAAATAAAAAAAAAAAAAACCTTTTATTTCAGCTCCCACTGATTGTGGAAAACATTGCTCTAATTGGAATAAGGATATTTATTTAAAAAGAAACTACCTTCCAGAGAATCATGCATTTCATGGTTGTAAAAAATTGTCTAGAAAAACATTATTGCATCCCTATAATATGCCAGTCTACGTATGCAATATAGACCCTGTGAAGATAGGAATTATTCCTATTTTAATTCTGTTGAAGTAGAATTTTGAGAGACTGAGTAGCTTGTTCAGGGTCGGTGTATTTAGAGTCTTGACTCAAAGACCATGATCTTTCCCCGGTGTTCTGCTTCCCTTCAGCAGATCTCGGCAGAAGTTCCCCTCTCTCTAGCTGAGAGGCAAGGATATAATGCAGAATGATCAGGTCTCTCCAGGCACAGCAGTGATGTTCCAGCTTTTCCTCCCCCCCCAAAAGAAATTAACGTATAAGATTGAGGTATATATATTGATGTGATTCATTTGTGTTTGAATATGATTGCCACTTGTAGCATTACCTAGCACCTATGTCATGCCATACAGTTGTTTCTAAAATGCCAAGCAGAGGGGCTGGAGCAATAGCACAGCAGGGAGGGCGTTTGCCTTGCACGCGGCCGACCCGGGTTCTATTCCCAGCATCTCATATGGTCCCCCGAGCACCACTAGGAGTAATTCCTGAGTGCAGAGCCAGGAGTAACCCCTGTGCATTGCTGGGTGTGACCCAAAAAATGCCAAGCAAAGAGCAAGAAAGATTTATTTTGGGCGAATTGTGTATTTAGATCAACAGAGCTAACCAGATTGCCTGAGAACAGACAAATGGATAAAGAAACTATGGCACATCTCTATACAATGGAATACTACGCAGCTGTTAGGAAAATGAAGTCATGAAATTTGCCTATAAATGGATGGACTTGGAGAGTACCATGCTAGTGAAATGAGTCAGAAAGAGAGGGACATATAGAATGACTGCATTCATTTGTGGTTTATTAAAAAAATACATAAATACATAAACTGCATATAGTTTTCCATGGTCAGGGAAAACGGGCTAGGAGGACTGGTTGTGGTTGGAATGAGTCACAAGTGTGTGTGGATAGAGGGTAGGTAAGATAGAGAAGGAGCCAGGATGACAATAATAACTGGAAATGATCATGCTGGCCAAGAACTGAATGTTTGAAGTAGGTAAAGGGATATACCATATACCAGATAACCTTTCAGTATCTGCATTGCAAACCACAGTGCCCAAAAGGAGAGAGAGGGAGCGGAGCAGAAAGGGAGGGAAGTGAAGGAGGGAGGGAGGGAGGGAGGGGAGAGAAGGAGAGTGAAGAAAAGTTCTGCCATAGAGACAGGGGGCAGTGATGGGAGGGAAACTGGGACACTGGTGCTGGGAAATGTCCACTGGTGGAGGGATGGGTGGTGGAACACTGCCTGAAACCTAATCATGAACAGCTTTGTAAGGGTCTACCTCACAGTGATTCAATTTAAAAAAAAAAAAAGAAGAAAGTTAGTCTTAAGTATTTTCACTTAAAGTACTTTGAAGTTGGGTGAAAATTGTGGAAGCTGAATTCATTGCTTTTATTTTGGGTTTCACATACATTTGTTCATCCTAACTACTTGTTCATTAGTGCTGGTTTTTATAAAACTTTATTAGGATATAGCTGGACCCACTGGCTGGCTGTCACATGTTCTTTCTCTAAACACTCTCCTCAGTGTGGTTTTCTTCTTAACTTCCTCCGCTAGGTATTAAGTGCTCTTTTTGTGTTTTCCAGAATTAGGCTCAGGTGATTGTAAACCGAGGATCAGCGAGGTGGTGGTCTTTCCTTTGAGAGCTTTATAATCAAGTTAGGGAGCAGATCTGTCAGTAAAAGTGTAGGTTCTGTGAGAGATTGGCTGTTTGGCCGTGGCTGCGGGGGAGCGGGCAGACTTGGCAGTGCTCAGGGGCTACTCTTAGCTGTGCGCTCACGAATCACTCCTGGTGGGCTCCTTGGACCATGCTGGGGATCAAACCCAGGTTGGCAGCTTGCAAGGCAAGCACCCTGCCCACTGTACTACCTCAGCCCAGGAGGTAACATTTTTGAGATGGAAATGGAAGTGATTAATTTCTGCCTCCTTGAGATGAACTGCTTCGTGTAACTAACAAAATATAATGTGAGTGATCAGTGATGTCTTAGTCGAGTGCTGAGTTGGGTCAAGTTGGAAAATTAGGGAGAGTTATTTGAAAAAAGTTTTGCTTTGTTCCTAAGTTCTTTGTATGCTTATGAGTCGGTTCACTTCACTTTCCTTTGAGCTTTAGTTGAGATCAATAGCTCTGAGCATCGTCCTCGTGCTCAGAAAGCCCAGTGCTAAGTTCTCTCGAGAATATGTGAGAACTATGGTGTAGTCTTTGAAAAATTCTAGAGATGGTTGGAGATTTAGCATCAAAGGGCACATCTGTCAGCTGGACTCTTAAGTGTTCAGATGAGGACGAGCTGGGTATGGTTTCAATGTCAGGATTCTCTCTCTCAGTCTCTGTCTCTTTTTCTTGATCAGAATTCCCTTTTTAATTTTTTTTTTCCGGGGGGTTGGGGGGACTGACTTTGGGAAATACCTGCCTCTGTACCCCGGGGTCACTCCTGGCAGAGCTCTGGAGAGGGATTTTCTTTGTAAGAGAGCTAGAGCTTGGGTTTGTGTTTTATTCTCTTCCTCCTCCCCCCCTTCCCTCCCCCTGTCACACACTTGGTTGCGGTGCCTGTGTTCTGGTTGAGGCCGAGAGTGGGGTGTTGTCGGGGATCTGGGTTGGAACTTCCCGGCCTGTAAGGCAGGGCAGGCTCTCCACCACCGAGCCGCATCACTGGGCAGAGCTTGGTTTTCTCACTCACCTACTGCAGTAAGAAGTGCTGGCCTGTTTCGGAGGTTGTTGCTGAGAGAGAGCTGAGGGAGGCAGGGGCTGGGGACGAAGCGGTTGCTTTTATCAGCTCCCGCAGAACCCATGAGTGGGAGCCGTAGAGGACCCACGTGTTCAGGAGACTCATAGTACAAGAGATTGCAGATGGTTCTTTCCCTGTCGAGCCATTTTCCTGGCCACTGGCAAGCAGGGCTGTGTGGCAGGGTTTCAGGTAAGAGTTTGCCATTAACCCAAGTTCATTTGCACTGTGGACCTTGAAACATGTGCTCAAGATATTAAAGATATTGATAAAGGTTATACATAGATCTGCACGGACAAATGTGTGTCTACATACATATATTTCTTAAAGAATGAACTTTTTGTGTGGCCATTGACAGTGTATCTTGTTTCGCTGTGTGCATATGGTGCCACGGGTTGAACTCAGGGCCTCAGACTGCTTCGTGTGTGCGGTGCCCCTGCCCCACATCCTGAGCCCCGACTCTCAGTGAAGCTGTTCCTCGAGCAAGAATTTAAGCCTATGATGTCTTATTCCTGAGAAGTGCACCTATGATAATCATTCCCCCTGGTGCTCTCTGGACACCGTCGGGTGCACTGTGGCCTGACTGCAGGGATAAAGAGCATGCGTTAGGCTGCACGTGGTGGAGGGAGATCCCAGTAAGTCTTTCTCACTCCAGAGGCCTGGGTTTGCCTCACTACAGCCGTCCCCACTGTCCTTTGCTGCCTCCCTGACTTATTTTTCCTTCCTGTTTGGGACTTCCATGAATTCACAGTTAGCTATTGAGTGAAATCTTTGCAACTTGGCATATTGTTACTTATTTATCAGTCTGTCATATCTTTATACATATGTATCTTTAATTTGGTGAATATTTGTCATGTGAATTGTCATTACATATTAAGAAATTTTTTTTCTAGTTGTTATCCTTTGATTTTTTTTTCTTTTATTGAATCACCATGTGGAAAGTTATAAAGGTTTCAGTTTAAGTCTCAGTTATACAATGCTTGAACACCCATCTCTGCACCACTGCACATATTCCACCACCAAGAATCACAGTATAGCTCCACCCCGCCTCCCCCCCACATCCCCAGCCCCCTACCCCGCCTGTGTAACTGATAAATTTCACTTTACTTTCTCTTTACTTTGATTACATTCAATATTTCAACACAAAACTCACTATTATTGTTTGAAGTTTCTCCTCCCGCTTAAAGTCGGACCTGCTGAAAAGGAAGCATTTGATAATTTGTTTTCCATTGCTGAGAATGAAGCGCATATTAAGACATTTTTTAAAAGACATGCCTCATATTTCAGGGCACTTGGGTTTCAGTGAGGTGAGATAAACCAAATAGAAGTTGTATAAGAAGAAAAGAAGAGAGTGATTGGGAAGCGCTTTTGTGGGTAAGAGGGTCAGGGAAACGTAAGTGTGAGCAGACACAGGGCTATGTATGTTAACAGACCAGTTGGGTCTGGCCCTTTGGGAGGAGTCGTTCAGGTCCAGGAAAGAACTGGCTCTAAAGATGACATGGAAGTGCCAGCCTTGTTCCCAAGGAGCATTTTCTGTTTAGAAAAATTTTAATTAGGAACTCTAGAGATAGTACAGTGGGTAGGATTCTTGCCTTGTCCTGTGTTCAGTGTAACTTGATTTTTTGGTTTTCTAGATGGGGGTCCTTTCCTGGCCCGAGGCTCGCTCTCAGGGCTCGGGGCTTGGGGTAATCGCAGTTCGCTTGGGCTCCCTGTTTCTGATCTCATGATGCTAACACACGGAAGTCCTCTGCTGCACCTTTGGCTCTCCTAACCCAGAGCGGTTTTGCAAGCATTTCTATAGGAATTGAATGAAGAGATCCCAAGATAAGTTTTCTAACGAAATAAACATGATGTTAGCTTGTTCTTAGATAATGAGTAAAATGAAAAAAAGAGAAAAATGCAGTTGACCCTGAACAACCTACCTTTGAACTGATTAAATCCAGTTACATATGGATTTTTTTCTAGACCTGGGTTCCACAGTTGAGGACTTTTGCAGATGTTGGTGGGATCTGAGAACTCGGGAGCCCAAGAGTCTGGAGGGCAGCCCCCCACTCTCGGTTGCCTGTCAGCAGGTGGCAAGAGTCAGTGTCCCTTTCCTCTGTTGTTCAAGGGCCACCTGTGCATGTCAGTTACTGACATGGGAAAGGTGTGTCGTGAGAGTGAATAAAGAGGAAAATATGACTTAATTCATTTATTGTCTAAGAAACCGTGGAACTCTATAGATGGAACTAATAAAGTAACCACCAGTTTCTTTGCGAGAAAGAGAGTGAATGGGCGTAGGAGTAGAGGGAGACTTTTCCACTGTTAATTTTTAAAATATTTTGTGATTCTATTTTAGGTGATACTCTGTAAGAAAAACAATAAAGATGAAGCTTTTCTACTAGTAATGGCTTTCCTGTGATGAATCTAAAATTTCAAAGTAACTGGGAGAGGGCTTGGACATAGTGGTGGAGCATATACCTCGCATTTGTGAGATCCTGGGTTCAGTCTCTAGTGCCAGACCCGAAAAAATAGAAGCAGCTGGGGGGATAGGACAGATTGATTTGCTCTTGTGATTCAGATTTACAGACATTTAGGGTATAAACTGAAGCAAAATTGGAGCCGAGTTCTTTATTTTTATTACTATTTTTTAATATTCTTCAAATTCTAGTGCTAACCTAACTAAGCAGAGAAATGAGAATTTTCTGTTAGGCTAGACCTTAAATAGGAGCACTCTGAAAGATCAGCTTCCTGGAGAGGCAGGAGCAGCGAAGGGACTGGCATGGCCTTGCAGCCAGAATTGAGGGCCAGGAAGAAAGCACTCTTCTGTCGTGCAGAGGGAGTTGACTGGGAATCGAAAATAGCTCCTTAATCCAGGAAAAGATGAAACAGGCATCACTTGATTGATGACTTTTCAGAGTCTCGGGATACTGTGTTTAGACTTGTTGCTGCCTTCAAACAGGGAATGTTGGCAGCACAGGCTGGTGATCGATCGTCTCAGGAGTTGCAGTCAGGCTCTCTGATGGGTGTGCTCACGGGGAGGGAAGAGCAAACCCGGGCTGTGATGCTGGGACATTGTGTAACGTCTTCGGCGTATCATGGGGTCGGTTGCATGGCTCAGAGGGAGTTTACGGGAAAAGTTGCTGTGCAGACCGTCTACCTGGAGGTTACTCTCCCTGTGCACGGCTGACTAAATAATGAAGATACAGAAGAATAAGAATATTTATTCTTTACGCTGTTTAGACTTTCCAAAATTGCTTATCTTTTTCTGGGTTACTTTGTGGACCAGACACATTCTCAGACCCTTGATTACTCTCTCGACACAGAGACACATTCCTTCTGCTTTCTGGCCTTTGTGTCCTCATCTGTTAAACCTGTGGGCTGGATCGATTATGCTTATAGTTGAATGTCTAGATCCTTCTCTGTGCCTGTATGTTTGACAAGAGAATCTTTTTAACTCCCCCCCACTCCCTTTTTTTTGATGCTATGCCTTTTTAGAACAAGAGCAAATGACTTGTTGATCTGCCGGAGTTCAAAACTTTAAAATACAGATTTTACACGGGTGGCAGAGTCTCATGAAAGATAATCTGGTTTTTAACTCCTTGTCTGGGCTGGGAGTAGTGTGGGCAGCCCAGTTGTGGCAGATGGTGGCAGGGGGAGCAGAGGGGAGGGGGAGTAGCCTTTGACCCTGGTCCTTGACTGTTTAACTTCCCCGAGGGGAGGAGAGGGGAGGAGAAGGGAGGGAAGTGGAGTGAAGAGAAGGAAAGGGAGGAGAAATCCTCCCGAGGAAACCTCTGCTGAATACGCTTTATTGGGAAAGCCGTCTGGGAGAACGGGCTGCATATACCTTGTGCCTTTAAGCAGTCAGTAGTTTCTTTGTACCAACACAGGTAAGTTCAGTCTCTGTCACAGTACATTTGTTTGCTTTTTGTGGTGCTAGGAGTTTGAGCCCAGGGCCTCACACATGCAGGGCAAGTGCTCTGTGGGGCACTTCATCCCCAGCCCTCACATTACAGTTTGAAAAAAAGTAAACTGCAGGAACTGCTTATTGGTTTATTTGAGTGAACAGAAGTAGATGTGTGTATTTTTTGGTTTGTTTTGGGGCCACACCCAACGGTGCCTAGAGCTTTCTCCTAGCTCTGCACTCAGGGATCACTCCTGGTGGGTTTGGGGGATCATAAGGGGTGCCAGAGATTTAACATGGGTCAGCCACGTGCAAGGCAATAATTGCCCTATCCACTGTACTACCGCTCCGGCCCGGATGTGTATATTTGTGTGTGTGATAGAAGCAGGTATATACATGGATTTTGTTTGATGCATGGGGCAGCTGGTTTTGAGGGTGCACTGTAAAAATGGATGTTTTCTTGTGTGTTTCAGGCCATGGATTTTGAAGGCTGGGCCGATACCCTCTTTCTTCTGCAGTTCACCCTCTCCTGTGTGATGGGGTAAGCCTTTGCTACCTTGTGAGCACATAGTTTTCCTAGAGAAAGTCTGTCTTTAAACTGTATCAGCTTAAGATTGTCCAACCTCTAGATTCAGTGATTCACAGCCTTGGGGAGTGGGCCCCAGGACCACCAACTTCCTTCAGAGGTCTCCCTAGAAGGACGGGGAGAGAAAATGTGCAGGGACTTGGTGACGATCTGCTGCTATGCACTCAGCACATCTCACTGAAGGTGCCCCTTCCTGGTGAGAAACCGGACTCAGAACTCAAGTAAAGGGTCCGAGTTAGCGCAGTTGGTGAGGCAGCGGCAGCCTGTGGATGCGGCATGGTTTGGAAGGTCGTAGATGGGAGTCAAGCACGTGGTGTCGTAGTGCCGAGTCCGGCTCAGAAGCCTCAGTGGAATCTGCAGGCTCCACCCCTGCCTCAGCATTGTTGGGGGCCTGTTCTCCCTCTTCAAGTCATTCTGCTTCAGTTTTTCCCTCCTGAGGGATCTTCCTTCCTCTTGGTTCTGAGGTCATTGTCCTCGAGGAAGGTGCATCCTTGAACTAAGGTCTGTGGCCTCTGGGCTGTGTCTGGGTTTGGCGAACTAGTTGGGATTACGGCACCTAGAGAGCGTTCTTGGCCGTCACACGTGCTGGGGAAAGCTCCTGACGCGTGTGCGTGTTCACCTCTTCAAGCACCTGGAGCTGGGCTGTCCTTGGCGATCACACAGTGCAGGACGGGAGCCCGCTCGGCACGCTGGGGTGTGCTGCATGGCCAGCACTGCTGGTTTCTCTTGACTAGAGATTGTTCTGAGTAGGTGACTAGATTTCACCTACACCTTCGCCAGTTGATGGTGTCGGTGTGCTTTGGGGTGGGGGGCCAGGGGGTGGCAGAGAAGTGGCACGCCTCTTCGGGACCATGGGTAATACATAAGAAAAATAACACTCCTCTTCTTCATTTGAGGTTTATCTTGATGTACGCCACAGTACTCTGCACTCAGTATAATTCTGCTCTTACAACTACAATAGTTGGCTGTATTAAGGTGAGTTGAAAAATGTCATTTTCTGCACACACACACACACACACACACACACACACGCTTCTGTGTGTGTTTATTTGGTCACCATTTATTTTCAAATCACTCCTCCAATGGGAATCTACCTATGGCCTTAAGCCCACTCGTCCTTTTTTCCCGACACTGACTTGGTAGGTGGGCAAATTGAGGCAGTGGTTTCTGAAACAGTCTTCTTTTTTTCGTGTCTGTTTTTGGTTTGGGGCCACACCCAGCAGTGCTCAGGGCTTACTCCTGGCTCTGCACTACGGGCTAACTCAAGGCTGCCTTAAGGAACTATAATTGGGTGCTGGGGATTGAACCCCGGCCTGCCGTGTGCAAAGCAAATGCCTAACCCACTATACTATCGATAGCTCGGCCCCCTGAAACAGTCTTTAAGAACTCAAGGAAGGCGGTTTCTCCTTCCAGATAACTTATTTCTGAGGGCATAGGGAAGAGGGACCGTGTTTCCTTGCAGAGAGAAGGAAGAGTTAGACCTGTTTCTGACAGGGCGGGAGACCAGCTGCGCAGCGACAGGCCTGCACCTGTAGCCGCTAGCGAGTGTCGTTCTGTTCTCGGCCTCCCTGAGTCCTGGCAGTTGTGGAGGGAGAGGAGGCCTGCCAGGAGCAAATCAAGGGAAGGTTTCCTATGCCTGAGCCAAACCTTAACGAATCCACTTTTCAAAGCCGCATCTGACATACCCAGTGATGTCACTTCTTCCCCATGCAACTCCTGGTTTGTCTTCAGTCCAGAGAGCCAAGTGGCCTGACCATTGAGCTAAATTTAGTCATTTCAAGCCTGAGGCCGCTCATCTGATTTTGTGGTTCCAGTCTTTCAGATCGGAGAGGTGCCAGCAGCTGGGATTCCTGCAGAGTTAGGTTTGCTTGCTGTGGCAGGTTAGGCTGAGAGTCTGCGGGGCCTGGCGCCCGGGGAAGGGCACGGAGTCTGTGACTTCCTCTTTGCTGCCCTGTTTGCCGGCGGGCAGGGGAGGGCTGCAGAGTGTTTTCCTCTGCCCACAAAGAAGTGGCGCCCACCGGACCTCATTTTAGAAATAGAAATTAAAAGACAGCAGCAGGCCTGTGGCATCAAACCATAGAACTGCAGTGTTTCTGTGTGAATGCAATTCTAAGTTCAGCTGCAGTGAGTCAGTCCTGCGAATTCTGAAGGCCGGCAACAGTCAAGCTGCATTCAGAGGCCTGGGCAGACGGGGACAAGTTTTAACGGCCCAAAATAACTCACGATCACATTTTGGTCTTATGTTTTCATTTTTTTTTTTTATTTGAACGCAGTGCTGGGCATCAAACCCAAGATCTCATCTATGTGAAACATGTGCACTACTGCCGTGTTTTGTTCTTTTTTAAAGTGAACGGTTCAGGATCAAAGTGGAGTATTGCGTTTTCACAGTTAAATCAGCTTGAACATTAGAGAAAGGGCAGTTGGTACCGTGTTTTATGTCATGGAGAAACCTGGTCGAGGAAAACTGATTAATTTTATGATCGGACATTTATTTATGTACCTTCTTTATCGTTATTAGAATAAAGTGCAAGTATAGTCTTAAGCACTAGTTCACATTAAGTCCAGTACTTTTGATATTTCCTTTTTACAAGTCCAAGAATCTTATCATTCTAATCATTTCAAAGGGATTGCTCAGTTTTCCTGCCATCTTTAAAAGAAACAGGAAGCATCTGTCCTGTCTTCCCCAGCTGACCCGCCACCATCCCAGCACCCGGAGAAGGGCCGGGACAGTATTGCCCACTCTGGGAAATACTGATCTAAATGAGAACAGCTGCGGTTAGCCTAATCCTGTCCCTCCACCTCTTCTGTGGAGTCTCAGCATAGTGACCAGAGAGATCTGTTCAAATCAGTCAAGTCGCAACATTCCTCCATTCTGAGTTCTCCAGGGCTTCCTGCATCTTAATGACCCATCACCTGTCTGACCCTCCTCTCGTCCTCCAGGCCATCTGGTGTGTTTCGGCCTTTTTTTTTTTTATTTACTTTTTTTTTTTTTAAGAATTTTATTTTATTGAATCACCATGTGGAAAATTACAATGCTTTCAGGCTTAAGTCTCAGTTCTACAATGCTGAAACAACGATCTCTTCACCAGTGTGTTTCGGCCTTTTGAAAACACTTTGGGAGGCCAGAGCAATAGTATAGTGCGGAGGGCATTTGCCTTAATGTGGCGACCCAGGTTCAATCCCCTGAGTACCAACAGGAGTAATTCCTGAGTAGAGAGCCAGGAGGAACCCCTGAGCATCCCCATGTGTGACTCAAAAGCAAAAAAACAAACAAAAACTTTGGCAGGGCTGGAAGTACTGCAGTGGGTGGGGCGCTTGTCTGGCACGTGGCCCACCAGGGTAATCCCTGAGCACAGAGCTGAGAGTCAGCCCTGTGTGGCCCCAAAGCCAGACGGCCAGAGAAAAAACAAAACACTGGTGTTTTACGTCCTACACCTTAGCGCTAATTTAGGAAAACCCAGATACTAAAAATACTATGGCCAGGCACTAAAAATATGTATGACATTTACCGTTTCTGGCTGTGGATAGCTGAGAGGGAGGCAGTGCCTCTGGGATGTGAAAAATGGGCACTTTGGGGGGAAATGGAGTACTTTCAACTTCCTAACATTTCCCGGCACCTCTGTGGTTGGAGGAAGCTGCGTCTCCGGGGCCCGAGAAGCAGGCGCGCCCGCCGGACTCTCAGGGGCCCCGGGGATCTCTACCTGGAGATGACTTCCTGTGTTTCTGCCCTCCTTCTCTTCCCTGTTGCCTTGCCGTGACCGTGGGAGACGCACACACATACAACGGTCATGTGCACCGGGGAGTCGCTCTCCTTTGGTTGTGGTACTCACGTATATTCGGGTCATTGTGCCACTCGGGTCCCTAGGGTGCTCACGAGTGTTGGGCAGGCGTGCACGCTGTGGCGGGCTCTCTTCCCATCACACGCTGCTTTCTTGTTCACACACACCTGACTGGGTGTGGCTGGAAATCACCGAGCTGCCGGGCACAGAGACACGTTGGTGTAGTGCTCAGGGTATGCAGAGGCCCCGTGGGGCGAATTCTCAGCCTTGAACTTGTAGGGCGGGCACCGTCACCTCTGAGCTAGTGCCCTTTCCCTCACCACCGTGTATTTTTAAGATCCCAGGGATGATGCCTCTGAATACAGTCTTGATGTCAGTAAACTTTGGTCTTGGTGTCAGTAAACTTCCCACCACCCCATTTTTCTATTCCAAATAAAAGAAAAGGATGCTTGCATCTAAGCGTATTTTCCTCCTTATCCCTCCTCTCACAAGCCAGCCAGTGATCTCAGTGAGAGGGAAAGCATCCTTTTCTAAGATCGCCAAGTGTGCTTTCAGGCTTTCTGCCCCGCAGTCATGCCAGCGTGTCTCTGTTTAGATGTATGATTTCAGCTCGTACCTTGGGACTGGGAATATTTGTTTAATGTTCTCATTTTGTGTTCTTTAGTGTTGGTTAAAGCATAGATTTCGGGGCTGGAGAAATAGCACAGCGGGTAGGGCGTTTGCCTTGCATGCAGCCGACCCGGGTTTGATTCCCAGCGTCCCATATGGTCCCCTGAACACCGTCAGGGGGTAATTCCTGAGTGCAGAGCCAGGAGTAACCCCTGTGCATCACCGGGTGTGACCCAAAAAGCCAAAAAAAAAAAAAAAAGCATAGATTTCATGAAAGCTGAATAGATTTGGAAAAAAAATAACAAAAAAGTTCCTTGTTGTTTTCTTATTATTCAGATTTTACTAATTTAGGATTGGGGGATTTGTCATTGCCTCTTGGTTTTTACAGATGTTTGGTTCACAGTGTAAATGGTTCTAATGCTCAGTTAGACCTATGTAACTATATCTCCTTTTTCTTTAGAATATATTAATAACTTATATTGGAATGGTCTTTGGTGGAGATTATATTTTCACATGGACAAACTTCATTGGCTTAAATATCAGGTAAGTAAAACTTCGAAAAAGCAACAGCCTTAACACGTACTTGTTAATATTACAGTGAGGTTGGGAGATTAATCTAATGGCACATTTACTAAATGACACAGTTTTGAGTACCTCGAATGTACGGGATATCCGGTATCTTTAGATAATGCTTTGTAAGAAGGGGACAGTGACCTTCTGGTCAAGCCTTATTTGCAGGCAGTGTGCTGGCGGGAGTTCACGGTTGCTGAGGGCAGCCATCTTCACCACGGCAGCTCATTTAGTCGGTGGGACTCCGAGGGAAAATAACTTGCCTGAGGTCACACAGCTATCTTAGTGACAAGTAGAACTGAGGCGCTCACCCAGAGGCATTCGGGGTGAGATGGCAATGGCCCTCTCTGTCTCAACATTTCCCGAGTCTTCTGCTGCCCTCCTGTCCTCCCATTGATTCGTCTTTATTCTCCCCTTTCCACTGGCAGAGAGGTCGAGGGCCAGCGCTGGCGCGCCCATTTCATACAGATAAACTGACTGCGCAGAGCCTGCAGAGCCAGGCTCCCCGTCCTCTCGGACCATTTTCCTGGCTGCAGCAGTTGTGCATCCATAAGCCAGTATTTGGGGAGCCACCAGGGGCCCCAAAACTGACCACAGCCATCCCTGTCCTCAGGGGGTCTTCCTCCTAGCAGAGGCGACCAGATGAAGAACAACACCCACTGGCACTGTTCTCTGGGGACAGTGTCGGGTCAGAGCAGGGAAGGGCCATGCACTGAGGACGGTCAGCGAGGCGACTGGCCACACTGGTTTCTGGAGGGAAGCGTGAACGAGACCACGTGTGTGCTTGGTATGGCTGGAGTGGCCTGGAGGACGTGGGAGGCGGGTCAGGGACCACTGAGATGCAGCACAGCCTTGGAGAACTTGGGCTGGACGAGTGATCTGACTGGTTGGGCAGGAAGCCAGGCCAGCTTTCCTGTCTGTCAGCATTTCCGAGTGGGTGACAAGGGGTGGGTGGATAGACTCCTTGGGTGCAGTTGGGAGGCACTTTCCGTTTGTTCCCTGGAGGGCACATTTCCAGAGGGCATTCAATGCCTTTTTTCTTCTCCCTTTTTTCCTGGAGAGGGTCAGTAGGCCAAATATTTTGGGAACCTCTGATTTATATACTAAACACTTGTGAGAACGTTGGGCATTTATATGATGGTCACAGGAGCAATGACTGGGCTCTTTGTGTCTTGTCAAAAGCGCTTTAGCAGCTGTCATCACACAGTGTCACAGAGTGTCACCAGCGTAATTGGTTCAGGAACTAAGCTCACTGGGAATGGCTTGGCAGAGTAAGGACATAGGTCAGCGTTGGCTCATAGGTAGGACTTGGGAGAAGTGGAGAGAGAAGGGTCTCGTGGCGGCCACGGCTCGTAGTGGGGTGTCCTGGTGTTGGAGGGGAGCAGGGAATGGCAGCGGTAGGGTCTGTGGCGTGACTGGCAAGAGCGTTGTAGGGGGTGCCCGTGCGTGCAGGCCTTTACCAGCGGAAGACGGGCAGCCCCCATGGAGCACGTTGACAGCCACAGTGCAGTGAGACGGGCCGGGGTCTCACTGACCCTGGTGATTCCGGGGGGCACAAGCGGTCTTGAGGAGGAGAGGCCACTGCCAGCTGCCCTTTGGCCCTTTTCCTTTCTTAACTCCTGGTGTCTTTTTTGTTTGTTTGTTCTCACTTTTACCCCGCATGGATGACTGCTGTGTGCTAAATAAATAATCTTTTGAAGCGATCTTTTGTCTCATTTAGTAGTACAAATGTATTTTATATATTTCAGTTTATAAGTTAGATTTATAATTATGTGGTTCAGCATATAGTTATATGTAGTAGCACAGTATTATATAATCAAATTACAGTTTCATTCTCACCTCATCCTGTCTCCTTTGGTGTCATACTTGCCTTCTCACAGGTGAGGGAGGGATTGAAGGCATCGAGGGCTGAAGTAACTTTTCCTGTCACAGAGCCTTGTAAGGGCTGATATTTTTGACGTGTTCTATCCCGACTGTTTTTTGTCCTAATGCATAGCAGACATCTATTCATTCCCTTCAGATAAAGTGAAGTTAGACAGGACTTAGTATTTTGTGGTAATACTTTTTTTGTTTGCAGTACCGTTGCCTTTTCCTCCTTAGGCCACTGTAATGGATGCACTGTATTCTGTTGAGTGAATTTACATAATTCTCTACTATGGGACATTTACCTTTAATTTTTTGCTCTGATAAATTTTATGGAAGATACTTTGCAGTAATCCATAAAGATATACTTGGTTCAGCCACGAAGTCGACTCTAGGTCAGAGGTCAGCCTTGATTTCTAAAGTGTCTGATTCCAACAAATTGTCTTCCAGAAAGATTTTGTCAAACCGGGCGTGCTGCTGGCCAGCGCCTGCAGTCACTCACTTCCCGGGGCACCAGCTGCCTTGGGGGATCCTGCGGCCGCCGAGTGTCTCTGGTGGATGGAAGCAGTGACTGGGATTTAATTTCATGTGCTGGTGGTGTTGCGCAGCTCAGCCTCGCCCCAGCCCTGCTGACTAGTGGCCCCCCACCTCCTTCCCTCCCGTCTTCCTTCTTGATGGTGATATTTCTGTTTTGCAGCATTGCTGGCAGCTTGGTGTACTCCTACATCACTTTCTCCGAAGAGCAGCTGAGCAAACAGTCAGAGGCCAGTAACAAGCTGGACATTAAAGGGAAAGGAGCGGTCTGACCAGCCGGGACAGTGCTCTTGATCACGAAGACAAGCCCATTTCCTTTGCACTTGTACAATCTGAGGATTGACTGCTGCCTTTTAAACGTTTATGATGAGAGAAAGTTCTAATTGACTCTGTGATAGATGTGCCATTTGAATGAATTATTTATCAGACTGGAAAATGTACTGGCATTTTAATTTATTTTTCTTCTATGCTGACAGTGAGACATCAGTGTTTTGACAATACTTTCTCCCAGCACCGGAGACGCAGGTATCCCCGGGAGCCGCGTGGTGAACAGCCCTCCAGCGGGAGGCGCGCTGGCCTGCCTTCAGCTCCAGGTGCAGCCGCGTACCTGACACTTCTTTCATTTTTCTTTCTTTGCCTTTTGGACCATACCCAGCAGCGCCGAGAGGCGACTCCCAGTGGTGCTCAGGAACCGAGTCGTGCTGGCCGTCGCACTCGGGCCTCCTGCACGCCAAGCCTGCACTCCAGCCCGCTGGCCTGTCTCTCCAGTGCTCAGTCGTATTTTGTCAAGGTCGCTTTTGCTTCCTAAGGAGAGCGTCAGTGCGTTTGTAAAGGTCGCTAGCTTTTCACTGGGGACTGGGGGCTTGCCCGAGGGCTGTGGGTCAGCAGCATGGTGTGCGCCGCAAACGCGTCCGCTCTGGATTGGATCGCTGGCACTGAAGTGCATTGATTTTCCTTTGGTTTCCCAGAACTGGAGATGAGCAGAGCGCATTTCTGGAAACTGTTATTCCCTCTCTCAGGACGGTGCTAAGTGCGGGGCGGGCGAAGTCAGGCTTTTAGACTTTGTTCGAGCTGATCCGTTCGCTCACCTCGGTGTCTTCAGTAGGGCAAACGCGCCCGGTGTTGTGCTAAGTGCTGAGGGTACTGAGCTGCCTTGGCGGTAGTTACACAAGCTCAGGCTGCCGTGGTGCCTGGAGATAAGATAGAGAAGTAGCTCTGTTGGTGAATTCGGAAGATGTGAGTGTGACTCGGTGATGGCCTTTCTTCAGCTCTCAGGACCTTCGGGTCTGAGTGGGTTAGACGCGCGGGCCCCGCCGACCTTCCCTTCCGAGTCCGAGTGCCTCAGACGCGGCGCGGGTGAAGAGCTGCAGCCTGCAGCCTGCGGCCCGCCCCTCTCTGTGGTTTGTCTGAGGAAATTGCATCTGGTGATCCATGATGTCAGCCTGACCTCTGCCGAGTTTGCCCGGTGACCAGCGGCTATAGAGCCACTTAGGGACCCCGCCCTGCCCGTGTCTGGTTACAGGTTTGGACGCAGACTGGACAGGCCAGCTAGACTTGGAGTGTGTGTTGCTCACAGGCAGGCCTGACAGCGCACTCGAGATTTGCTTGGTGCCGGGCATCGCCTGTATGTGGGGACTCTGCCCCGGTGTGATAAGCCGACACGGCAAACATTCTTGGAGCGCTGGGCTGCCTCCTGGAGGGGGTGGGGCTGCAGGCACTCAGTCCTTCACTCCCTCCTGCAGACCAGCTGGGGAGACCTCCGAGAGCAGAATTCGGTGATGGAGGGGCCCCTGACCCTGAGTTGGCCGCAGTGACTAACCGGAGTTGCCGTGTGTAGGACCCAGCTTCCACGTAGATGCAGTTTAAACGTGCCCCTCACGCTGCACAGGCTTGGCGTGTTGGGGGATCTGTGAAAGGTCTCAGTCGGGGTGTTCTGGAAGCATGCCGGGATTGGGGGGTCGGCCTGGCCTTGCCTGACGATCCCCACCCCCTGAGTGAGCAGCGAGATGCCAAGTATCTTGTCATGCGCCAGCACGTGCCACGCCCGGGGGTAACAGTTCTGACACTCCAGAAGCACGCAGTGCAGTTCTTGAGCCAGCCGCTCCAGCAGAGAGGAGCGAGACGTGTCAGAACTGCCCGCAGAGTTGGTGCTTGCTTCCCTTTAAGGAGTGGGGAACCTCCTTTGGAACCTCAGAGCACTTCCCTGACCCCTGCGGTGCCCAGCCACTGGGGGTCACATCCCCATCCCCGTCTCCTGCTTCCCTCCAGCTGTGCGCCGGCAGTTTCTCTTCAGGAGCCTCCTGAGTGGGAGGGAACGGTGCAGGACTGCCCGGCACACAGGAGCCCAGCGGCACGGCCTGCTCCTGGGGAGCCAGGGCTGAGGCGGGGGTCCCAGCGCTGGTTAGAGGCTTGATCCAAGTCGGTTTCCTCAACTCTTCAGACCCTTCCGTTCTGGTCTCAAAACTGTTGAAATAGCAGTTTCTGTTCAGTTTTTTTTGTCTGTCTTTTTTGGGGGTGCCTACTTGATCTGGGGTTGGCCATTTGTGATACAGGTAGGTTGCACCGGTTTTGTAGAACAAACAAAATCATTCTCATATTTTGATGGCAAATTTCAAAGAAAAAATTATTCTCTGCCTTAGAGGAAGTTAAGTTAAAAATGCCTCACGCTGGGCCAGACAGGACAGGGTTTAAAGTACTTGCCTTGCATGCCATCAACCTGAGTTTGATCTTTGTTTCTGGTACAATTTTTGGGATTTTTTTTTTTTGGGTGGGGGGGAGGCTTTTTGCATCACACCCTGCAATGCTCAGGGGTTACTCCTGGCTCAGCACTGAGGAATTGCTCCTGGTGGTATTCAGGGAACTATATGGGATGCCAGGGATCAAACCCATGTCGGCTGTGTGCACGACCAACGCATACCTGCTGCACTACCTGGCTCCTGGGTTTGATCTCTGGCACTGCATGTGTCCCCCCGAGCACTGCCAGGAATGATCCCAAGGCACAGAGCCAGGAGTAAGCCCTGAGCATTACTGGGTGTGGCCCCCAAGCAAAATAAAATGTCCCATGTTGATCACTTGGGGAAGCTTCTTTTGGCTGGCCCTGCTCCTCCGGTGAAGCCTGACCCCGCGCCAAGTCCTCACGGGCCTCTAGCACCATCGCTGTCCTCTGACCCCATCTCCACACTGTTACGATCGTCACTTTCTTGTGGTGGCAGAAGTTCTCAGATGTTGGGCTTTTTTAGTCTTTGTGTTTGGAAAATACTTTTTTTCCTTTTTAAAGAATCTACTGGTTAGATTTATTGTCTCACAAAAAATGTTTTTAGAGATAATTTGGTTTATAAATGTTTCTTTCTCGTGCTAATGACCACAAATGGTGACCTATCACAATATTTTTTCAATAGATTCTATTTGCCTTTAGTGTTTTTAAAAGGTACTAAAGATTGAAATAATGTAAATCAGGTGACATAAACAGAATGATTATGTGCCTAAATATTTTTGTAAAGGTGTCAAAATAAATACATTTTCCTGAACACATTCATTGAGTTCTTCCGGGGTGTACGTGTGAACCAAAGCCAGTGGTCCTCCGTATGTATGAGGACAGCAGCTGTAGTCCACTGAAACTTGGTAATAGCGAAAATACGATTAGCTGCGACAATGTTGGGACTTTCAATAAATGTTTGTCTTTGTCCTTGTTCCTGGCACAAGCTCCTAGAACCCTTGTAATTTCCTCGATGGGAATTCTGAAAGCATTTTTTACCATTTCAGTTTTCTCTTTCATGCGTGGTAAAGCTATGATTTACCTAATGAGCCTCTTTTTTTAATTGAGATTTTATGAACAATACTGTTAGTACACTGCGCCGATCACCAGTATGCCCACAACAGACGCTTATAAAAATGGCCTTGAGGGGCTAGAGAGTAGAGGGTGAGGTACTTTTACACGTGGCTGACCCAGTACATTCCCTCCCACTGCCTGTGGTCCCCGAACGCAGCTAGGAGGGCCCTGTAAACAGAGCCAAGAGCAAGCCCTGAGCACGCTTTCCTTTCGCCCGCCCTCCTCCAGTCAGTTCTGTGGGTCAGTTCTGTCGGGTTGCCTTTGGCCCTTTGTTGCAACCTTAGATCATTTCTGTATTTACCTCTTTCCCTCTGAATAGACTTCATTCACCATGATATGCTCTAGTTCCACCCATTTTATGCGAACTGAGTGATTTCTAACAAGCCTTTCAAGCACAGTACAGTGCCTTGATACTTTGATGGGCTGGAAATTTGAAATTTTTTTTTTAATTGAATCACCATGTGGGAAGTTACAGAGCTTTTAGTCTTAAGTCTCTGTTATACAATGCTCAATACCCATCCCATCACCAGTGCACACTTTCCACCACCAGGAACCCCAGTATACCGCCCCCCCGCCCCCACCCCCCTCCTGTGTAGCTGATAGATTTCACTTTACTTTGATTACCTTCAATATTTCAACAAAAAACTCACAATTATTGCTTGGAGTTTCCCCCCAAAGTCAGACCTGCTGAAAAGGAACCAGTTGATAATGTTTTACATTGCTGACAATTAAGAGATATGAGGTTTTGGATTTCTGTATTTTAGTTATAAAGTCCAGGGAAATTTCTGCCAGAAATTGCATCACTGCAAGTTTTTACTTTCCTTTTGTGGTGCTAATAAGATGGAAAAACCGAGAGAGGAACCCTTCCCCCGTGGTGCCACATGGGGCAGTGGCTCAGTTCGCAGTCTAGAGACATTTCTGCGAGCTGCTGGTGTCCAAAGTAGTTTAGTTGGCCTCTGAGATCGTGCTTGTGCAGCGTCGGAAAGGCCACACATGTGCAGCTGCTGCGCTTCGGAAATTTGAATATTTTGAATGTAAGAGCCCAGGAGTTAATCAGGTTAGTACAATGAAGCTTGAAGAACATTCGTCAACTATGAGGATGGGAAAGTTCTCGACTATTGACTATATCCCCATTGGTGTCCAATTTTCAGAAATTTTTCATCTTGTAAAAAGTGAGCTCCAAATCCATCGAACAACTCATTTTCCCCTCCCCGCAGCACCTGATGAGCATCACCTAACTTAAGTCTCTGAGTTTTGGTGATCTAGCTCTGCCTGGCAGATGACATCATTCCTGAGTTGTCTTTTTGTTTCCCTGCATATCCCGAGGCTTGTGCATGTAGGGCTGTCGAAATCTGTTGAAGGCAGAATGGTACTCCTTGGAGGCACTTTTGCGTGTCTGTTGATAAACCCTCAGAGTACTTTCTGCCTTTTGCGTTTGTAACTGCTGAGCATGGGTGCCTGGGCCCGTTCGTAACAGCGAACCACATGGCTGGAGAGCTTAAGTAGCACACATTTATTGCAGTTCCAGAGTCCATCACCAAGGTGCTGGCAGAGCCGGGTGTGGTGAGGCCTTTCGGACTTGCCAGTGCCTTGCTGGGCGTGTGGCGGCAAAGCTGACCCGCTTTTCCAGCTGTGCTCAGGGCGCCCCCTGGTGGCAGTAGCTGCCGTTGGGGGAATAAAGGAGGGAAACCAGAGTAGGTAAAAGGCTGCTTTCTGGAGCCCCTTCTATGAGCTTTCGCTGAATTAGGTTTTTACTGTTCCTTTTTGTACTATTAACATTTGGTTTTTGTGCAAGTAGTGGCTTGGCACATGGGTGCCTTGCTGTCATGTATTAAGCCACATTCAGGTGTGAGTCATGGATAATCAGCGTGTCAATGTATTAATTAAGCAAAGCTTAATTAGCCGATCTCAGACTTGGGGGGAAAAGGCCAGCCTGCCACAATCCACTGCAAAATCCATGTGATCACTACACAGAGTTTTTCCCAATGATATCAGAACTTTTCATTTTGGTCACATACCACTTTTCTTGTGAAGAGAGAGAAAATGAAATTTTGCATAGCCATGACCATTATTTGCAGGCAATACCTCCTTTCAACCCTGAATGCAAAATCTCCCCTGAATGCAAAACTCTGATTTGGAATGAAAGGTGGACACAGTATAGGGATCAAGCGTGGGGGACCATATGCAGGGCTGGAGTTTGAACCCGGGTGAGCTGCGTGCAAGGCAAACACTTTGACCCCATGCTCTCTCTCCCGCTCTGGCAAGGGTAAACTTCATTGACTTGTCAAAGTGGCCCCACTCTCCCTCAGGTGGGGCATAACTGAGGGGGGTTCCTGAGTGTCCTGCAGTGCGTGACTCAGTCTCCCCTTGAAAGTGGTGCAGGCTGTTATTTGCAATCAGCTTCTTTGAGCTGCCTAAATGACCCTGCTGTGAGCAGCGGACACGCCTTTCGCGGACATACTGTTTCCCAAAGGCTCTAGGGAATAAATCCCAAAGGAGCAGAGGGCCCTTTCTAGCCCGGGGTGGGCTCCCTGCCCTCCATGAATGCCTACACTCCCCAGGCCCCCGAGGGAGAGGCTGGTGCGCTCCATTCTTGTCCAAGGTGGTGGAGTTTGGGGCATCATTTCTCCATTTGGGCCTTTTAGTTTTTCTGCAGGGAAACAGGACAGCACGGGCTCCACAGCCCTGGGTCAGCCAGGCCCCCTCGCCCGCTTGCTTCACTTGCAGGCTCCTGGACTCTGCAGAACAAGGATGCGGGGGACTGGGGGGTGCCTTGGGATTTCAAAGCAGACCCTGCTGGCTCCGTGGCCTTTGCCAGTTCCATAATAAAGGCGACTGGAACCCACTGCCGAGGGGGTGAGAACTGCCTGCAGCTCTGAAAACACTTCAGCCTTGGGTTTATTGCCCAGCTCCTGTGGCAGCAGTATCTGCTCTGAAACTTGTGTGAAACGTGTAAGTATATGTGGGCATCGTTTCTAGGTCCTTCAGAGGATTAAAACCAAAAGCAAAACCACTATTGGCGCCGGGAACGGAGCTCAAAGGGCTAGTGCATAGGCTTTGCATGTGGGAGGTCCAGGTTCAACCCTGTGGCACTGTGTGGACCCGAGTACCACTAGGAGTGGCCCCCGGATAACAAGCCTGGAGTTGCTCCTGAGTGTTGGTTGTGGCCCAGCAACCCCCAGGACCCAAAGCACCCCAAATCATTGCCTTACTTAAATAGGAAACGCTGAGGCGCAGGGGGGTTGAACCCCATACCGGGTCTTTATCAGTGCTGTCTCTGGAACAAAGATCTCCCGAGTGTGACTCCAGGATGCCAACAGCCCCTTGAGATTGGCACAGAGGCAACGTTCCCATCCTGTGGATATGACAGCGTCCACACATGACAAAGCTGTGGCCAGATCAAGAGGAGCAGCTGTGAACCGTGAAGCCGAAGCTGAAGCCACGGGACACGGCAACGGCAGGGTATGGATGGTGCCTGCTTTGTATGCATGTCGATCCCCAGTGCCCCCACATGCTCCGGATGTTCCAGGAGTCCGGGAAAAGGGCATATTCGAAACAGGTAAAAATGAGGCACCAAGGTAACCACGGAGAGGCCGTTAGACGGGGAAATGCAAGGCCGGGCGCTGCGGGGCTGGGATCTGTGTGCTCTGAAGAGCGGTAACTCGCTTAACCATCAGCTGACATGGGGGCTAGGTGCAGGGGGTGGGAGGTGTCCCTGGATGACTTGTGTGAAGCCCCTACACAGCACAGACCTCAAGTCCTACTGCCCACAAGGCAGCCGACAAGCCACACCTGATGTCCACTTGTTCTGCACGGTGTAGGAGTTAATCCCACCACTTGGTTTCTCTGGACTCGGGCTGGAGCGAGGAATCGCCCTCACAGGAAAGCCAGTCCTAGACCTTACCCAGGCCTTTCTTGGGCCCTTCGCCTTTGTCACAGAAAAAAAATTTCAGAGGAGCAGGTAAAAACATTGTATTTGGACAAAATTATTTAGAGAAAATATTTGGAGGGAGCGGGGAAGATACAGAACACAGGCTTATCCGAAGAGCTCTAAATGGCCTTTAAGAACAGCTTTTCTACGGATATTCTTTTATCCATACAAGGCTGCCCTGTGTATGAGATGCCCTAGCCCAGGATTTGTTGTGTTCTAATCAACCCTTCAGAGAATGCTGACAATAAATGGCCTTGGAGAATGGGGAGATGGCCCAGAGGCTAAGGTGCCTGCTTTGTATGCATGAAGCCTCGAGTTTGATCCCCAGTGTCACCACTTGCTCGGTCCGCAGTTCCCTGGCAGTGAGTGACTTCTGGCTGTCATTCTCACTGTGAGCACTGCGGCTTGTATCAGCATGTCACTCAGAAGCATCACCCCCAGCAAGCATGTTTGACCATCAGTGTATGACCCCACTGACAGGTATATGTCAGCGTACACTGAGGTGATGTGAGCGCCACTGTGGTGGGAGCACCGCATGGACGGAGTAGTCCCAGTGTGTGTGTGACAGAGGGGAAAAGGGGAATGCATCCCATTCATTTACAGGAAGGCATTTAAATGAGTAACACTGCTTCATGTTGCCAGACTTCTGAGTTTGAGGAAAATCTGAATTTTGCTGGAATTACAAGGCAGTGAGTACATTTTCCTGAGCTGGCGACCCGCTCGTTTCCTTGGGCCTCCGTCCTGAATACCTATCACAGCACTTACCTGCTCTTGCTGTCCTGAGATCAGACACAATTCTTGAGGCCACCCAGTAGCTGGTGTAACTGCAGGCCCAAGTACTTGCTGGACAAGGTGTATGGAACCTGCTAAACAACTGTCACCCCTGACATCTGAATGTGAGAAAGCATCAAGCTGGACAAAGACAATCAGAATTCAGCTTCAGACTACGTGGCGGTTCCTCAATGTCCGTGGAGCCCGTGGCCTTGAACAGCATGATCCATCTGGGTTAGGTCCCCAGTACCACAGTCTCCCAGCACTGCTGGGTGTAGCCACTACAAATTTTCGATGTTAAAAAGTGCTCAAATTTACTTTGCAAGTAGATGTTTTAAGTACATAATACACCCTGTATTTTTAAAAAAATTTATTTCCCCCTTACACTTTATATAAACACTGTGGTTTCCAAAGTTGTTCATCATGTTGCAGGCATTCGATATTGCAACACCAGTCAGTCCCAGCACCATTACACCTTCCCTCAACCATTGTCTCCAATTTTCCCAGCTACCCTTTGAACTTGCCCTCACAGCAGAACCTCAATATTTTATTTTATATGCTGCTTCCTTAGAAGTTAGTGAGGATTGTTTTATCTCGCCCATGGAGTCATTACGTTCTTGTATAAGAGATAACTGGCTCTGCAATCAGGGATCACACCTGACAGAAATGGAGGGACCCTATGTTGTGCCAGGGGTCAAACCTACGTAGCTGTGTGGAAGGGAGGTGTCTTATCCACAATTCTACTGCTCTGGGTGGCCCCAAATTAGTAAAGGTCTTTTTTCTTTTTTTTTGCTTTTCTTGAGTGACACCCAGTGATGCTCAGGGGTTACTCCTGGCTCTGCACTCAGGAATTATTCCTGGTGGTGCTTGGGGGATCTTATGGGATGCTGAGGATTGAACCCAGGTCGGCGGTGTGCAAGGAAAATGCCCTACCCGCTGTGCTAGCGCTCCGGCCCCATAAAGTTCTTATGATTTGATTGGATTTTCCACACACTGGTATTTTTCATGAAAATGAATTATTAGGAAACACAGCATTTCTGATTTTGTGTTTAGTAGTGTACAGAAATAGTTACACAGCCCTAGATCATCAACACACAATTTCCTGGTGCACATTCACCAGCCCCATCCCACCCCAACTAATTCAAAACGTCCAATCTTTTTGTTGTGTTGTTTCTGGGCCATACCGGACAGTTGCATGCAAGGCAAGCACCTTACCTGCTGGATGATCTAGCCCTAGAAGTACCCACGCTTAATTTGCCATTGAGCAAAAAGAATGTTTTAACTTTTTTTTTTTTATTTTTGCAAAGCACTGTGATATACTGAAAAGGAATAAAATGTAATTCTACTGGTCAGAGGAAGAAACACAGTGCAGAGACCGAAGCATCTGTTTGGAGGAGGAAGGGACAAAACTACATCTCCCACCAAGGCGAAAGGAACCAGGGCCACTGAGACACAACTTCCTGCAGCATGGTCAGGGGTAGAAGAAACAGACCAGATGTACTTGCATTGTGAGCATCGACAGTCTGAATCAAAACTACAGGAAAAGCATCCTTTGATTTAGAACATTATCTCTGGAAAATATTCACACAGCATTACATAGGAAAATCTGTTTAAAAAAATACTTTAATAAGCATATTCAGAATGGCAGACAGGAAAGGGGAGAAGAGGAATTATTTTACAGTGCAAAATTACTATGCATCAATTTTAAAACATTAATTCATAATTTTAAATGCCTACTTAAATATTACTTCAGATACATTTTAAAGCTCAACAGATTATGCTGAACTTGAGTTGCAGATTCCAGACTCAATTTGAAAACACACCATAAAACAGAACATTATTCCAAATGAAAATGACAGTGCTTTGTGGGTTTGAGGTGGGGAGACTATTAACAAACGCTTTTCCCAATGTAATTTGTCAAGAGATTAAAAGTTATGAAATGTGCTAAAACTTACTAAGCAAATTTAATTCATGATATTACTAAAAAAAATTGAAGTAGTGCAATGCCTTATATCATGTTATAGTGGCTGCATCATAGAGAACAAAGTACTGTGTGAATACCTGTATAAACACAAAATACATTTAAATATTTACGAAAAGCTGAGCATTATGTATTATAATAGTGGAATGTCTTTCATGAGGCAGACTTTAGAGAAGATAAAATAAACTTTCCTAACACGTATACATGTGCCGTATCTGCAAACATGCCTGAGTGGGTACTCAAAATGTTCCTGTATAATAATAGTTTGCAAGAACTTCATAGACCTGCAAACAAAATGCATCACTTAAAAAA
This sequence comes from Sorex araneus, assembly GCF_027595985.1. Classification (NCBI taxonomy): domain Eukaryota; kingdom Metazoa; phylum Chordata; class Mammalia; order Eulipotyphla; family Soricidae; genus Sorex; species Sorex araneus. The sequence continues at coordinate 9,358,926 of NC_073306.1, forward strand.
GGTGAAAATGGCACCCTAATATTGCAACATCTTTAAAAGTATAGCATCTCTATTCATTTCTAACATCTCTGTAGACCATCTCCGACAAATAGCTAGGATACTTTGGATTTGTTTAAGTGTTTGGATTTGTTAAAATCTGGTTCAGAAAATGGACTGTGACCACCTGCTAGAACTGCCATTCTGGATAAATGAATGTTCTACATAAAACAAAACTGCAGAAACACACTTCTCAACAACTCCACCCAAAGTTTTTGATTTACTTGGATATATATGTGAAACAGCGAAGATACATTATATGAAGTCAAGTGATGTAATAAAGTGGCTTTTAACACTGTTTGGGGAAAGGAAGCTGCTGACATTGGTGAAGGAAAGCAACATGTGCAATAGTAATACTTCCATGGCGCCGACACCGTCATTTCTCAGTGCACACCCCTAACGGCACCAGCTGAGCCACTAAAAACAAGATCATAGATGATTTATTTTTAAAAAGGAACTTGCTCTAGAACCAAGGATGAACGAACCAGCAAGTCAACCAGTAAAGCATCTGTGGTATGCCTGTCTGACAAAATCAAGAACTAGTTAATAACCTTTTATAAAAGTTCGGATATAAGTTGGTCTATCAGCTGTATAAAACTACACTTTTTTAACAAGAAATTTGCACTAAAAATAAAACGGCACTCTAGCAAGGCTATGCAAGCAAACGATCCTATTTGTAATCACACAGAGCAATGGTTAATGCATCTTATTTTCATTTTGGGAAGACTGAATGGCATCTGGAAAAGTCTAAAAACTTTTCTGACTTCACTTTCTCACAAAATCAGTATTGTTGCGCGACAACACTTTGTGTGCACCAGTATCTAATATCATTTAACTTTTTTCCCTGTATAATGCAAAAATGGGAACTTTTATAATGCATATAAAAATAACTGAACAGAATTCTGGTCAGCATGATACAGTTAAGCACTTAAGCAAACAGTAAACTCTTGCTTCAAAAAATAATTTTGAAAATTATAGCAAATGCAGAACAAACTATGCAATCTAGACAACATGCTTAATTTCAGAAGTCTCAAACTATTTGTCCTTAAGTAGAAATTTGAAAAAGCAAATTTTCACAATCCTTTATGAACGCTTTTACCAGCTGGATAAGAAACATGACTTTGTTACTACACAAACACTTAAAAATTCATTAGAAAAACCTTAGCAAAATAAAATGAAAGCTGACAGACTCGGGATATCAATTCCTCTCATAAAAGTTTACCAACTGTACAAGTTAAGAAAATTATACAAGCTTTTGTATTAAGAAAGGACAGCTCAGTCAAGACATATGTACTGTAAAAATCTTTCAAAGGCTACAAAGAATCTGGAAAAATACAGAATGTATTTCTTAAGCCCAGATAAGAATATGGAAAGACATCATTGATGTCAACAATTTTACATATACAAACCTGACTTGGTTTATTTTTAAACTTCTATATATAAAAAAATCATGCTAGCATAACTTTCAGGATTCATAAGGGTTTCCTTAATAATGATACTCAATTTGCATGGAGAGAAAACTGCCTTAGAAAAGACATTTCAAGAAACTCAGAAAACCTGATGTAAAACAGAAATTTGAACTTGGTTTTTCTCTGCCATTAAACTAAGCAAAAAGTACTTTGCTGTGAAATTTTAGGACTAATACGTGAAATGAGAAGGTACAGTTTATGCTGACATTCATTCAAATTTGCTATTTGTTAAATCTTTAAAAGGGTCTTTATAGTGTTGAGGATAAAAAGTCTGCAAAAGGCAGAATTTTAAAATATTTCCTAAGTTAGGACTCAATTCAGATTTTCAAATTTTAACCAACTGTTTCAAGGAAATCGACTTTTTAAGGTAACCCATTAACCCTGAAAATTTTAGTCACACCAGAATTTACGCCAAAGAAAGTTAAGTCTAAAAATTTAGTCATCTGTGTTTTCAAGTTCTTCAAATTTTCCATGTGACATTGCCTCTTGGAAAAACTCAGAAGACCCTGGACTTTCTTTCCCATTGCTGTTCACCCTTCGCCTTTTGGTAGGTCTCTCACTTTTTTCATCAAAATCATTGTCGGTTCTTGCATTCACGTGGGCAAGTTTTGGGTCAGTGGCCAGATTATCTGTTTCATACCCATTAGTATCCATGTCTGCATGAAGAGGCTTCTTACTTGCACCCGTCGGTCCATTGATGTGGAATCCTTCAACTTTGACTTCTTCTTTGCTTAACATTTCACTTGGTCCATTAGATGACACCCCTAAGTTGGAAGAAACAAAGGAAATGACCAGCGTTGAAAAATTAGATCTATAAACTATAATAAAACAGCTACTGTAAAATAACTTTTTAGGAAGTGATACTAAAACTGAATTATCATTGCCATCCCATTGCTCATCGATCTGCTCGAGCATCTTGAGATTTGTTACTGTTTTTGGCATATTGAATTCGCCACGGGTAGTATCAAGGAAACAGTACTGTGGGGAGGGCGCTTGGCTTGCATGAGGCTGACCCCAAAATCAATCTTTAGCCCACCAGAAGTGATCCCTGAATATAAAGCCAGGAGTAAGCCCTCAGTACTGCCAGGTGTAGCCCCAAATCAAACAACAAAACCAAACAGGGCTGGAGCGATAGCACAGCAGGTAGGGTGTTTGCTTTGTACGCAGCTGACCCAGGTTCAATTCCTGGCATCCCGTATGATCCCCTGAGCATTGTCAGGAGTAATTCCTGTGTATAGCCGGGCGTGACCCCCCCCCCCCAAAAAAAGAAACCCCAAACTGGAAATATAGTTTGAATCGTGGCACTACTTACTAGCTGTGTGAATTCAGGCAAGCATTTCTTTGTACCTCAGTTTCATCACATACAACCAGGGTAACAACAGACCAACCTTACAGAGTTTCTGTACAGCTTAAGTTCATATATAAAATTCATGGGGCTGGAAAGTACTGTAGGCAGGGTGCATGGGGCCAATCTAGGTTTGATTCCTGGCCCCCACCCCATGTGGTTCCAGAGCATCGCCAGGAGTGAACCCTGAGCACTGCCAGGCATGGCCCAAACCCCCCAAAATAAAAATTTAAAAATATACACAATTCATAATAGAAACTGACATATTAAAGAGGTTGGTTTTGTGACAACAAATTAGCTAGCTCCAGTATGTTACTACTCTGAATATAGAAAAATACATTTTTTAAATTTAGCAAAAGCTCAATCTTTGTAAATAAGCTTTGTAAAACCAAGTCATAAATGTTGTCTTTAAAAGTTTGAGGATACCACATGCCATGTAAAATAGATATCTACAGACCTTGTGCTACCTGTTTGTGGTAGGCAGGCCTGAGTGATGGTAGAAAAATTCGAAATAATGGTGGTAGGAAGGTGTAATGATGGTGGGATTGGTGTTGAAATATTGAATGTAATCAATTATCGTGAACAACTTTATGAAAATTTAAAAATTAATTTTTTAAATTTAAAAAAGAACTCGCCCGAACTGAGTAATAATAAACTTAAGTACCCCTTCCTTAAGAGTTTAACTTCATGTTCTCACTAATTGGCTGGAAAAGGAGAAATACAAACAATCCCTGCCCACTGCCACAAAACACCAAAACCAAAAGGCAGATGTGCTTGCAGCTGTAGCTCCTGAAGTCAGCCCCTGTGGCAGGGTGCGGGGGTCCAGCTCCCAGCTCTGCTGGGGACGGATGTGGCCGGCATTGACATGTCATCTACAAACCCAATTCTCATTTGCTTGGCTCATTCTTCTTTTCCCTTTTTTGGCTCTTGGGTCACACCAGGGGAAGCGCGGGGGTCACTTCCGACTCTGCAGTCAGGAATCACCCTGGCGGGGCTCAGGGCACCAGTATGTGGTGCCACGATCCAATTCGGGTTGGCTTCGTGCAAGGCAAGTGCCCTACCTGCTGAGCTACTTCTCTGGCTCCAGTATGGCTCATTCCTAAGAGGGGACAGAGCCAAGACGAGGGAATGGGGGCCCCCAAATCAAGTGCTTTGCCCTGCCGTAGAGCTAGCACGGGTCCCCGTCAGAATGCAGACGGATCTCCCACAGCGCCGCACTAGAGGCCACAGGGGCAGGAGAGCTTCGAGGGCTGACCTGTCACGTGCACGTGGGCAGGACCTCTAAGTCACCAGCTCCCTGCTGCAGGGCGGGAAAGGGCTGACTCTGGCTGTGGCATCTAACCGGCGAAGACCGTGTTGATTCAAGTGAGAGTCAGAGTGGTTCTCTGAGGAGGCCCCGGACGGGCATTCTTTCAACTCACTGCTATTCATTCATTCAGCCACTGGTTAAGCTGACTGAACCGGGCATGGACTCCACATTGGTGTGTTTTTTGCCTCTCTCTCAGAGATAAAGAGAGAACTGCTTCTGTAGAATCTTAATGCACAGACTAGCACCTGCTTCATCTCTTTATCCCTCAAGGTTATTTACTATCAGAGACAGAAATATTTAGAACAGTGCTCTCGTGATCTACTTTTACTTACATACTTAAAGCACTTTCCTGACAAAGTTCCCCAGTTCTCGGATATGAGGGCAATGTGGCTGTGACCTCTGTCACCCCACTACTGTCATATTGTCAAGGTTGATTTGGCTGGCTAGGCGGGTGTCCCCTTCCTCCCTCGCCACCCCCTGTGCATCCCTCCTGAAGCTGCGCGCTCAGTCAAAGGGAAGGTCTCCCCGAAGAGAGACCGTTCTCCGGCTGAGGAGACGAGACGCCGCGCTCCCCTGCTAGACCTCCAAACAAGCTGAGAACAGAACAAACAACTCTGTATTTCTGATGTAAAATCCGTTTCAGTCTAAACCTACACAAGAATACTGATATCCAGGTATCCCAATTAATAAAATATTCAGGGACAAACGTGTTAGGAGAGATGGGCATTTGTAGTGGGTCACAAACTTACTGCGAGGTGTCGCCGACAGGAACTCTTCCCATTGAAGTGACACTGCATGTGCCTACACTGTGGGTGCCTGGTGTTCTGACACGTGCTATACCACGTACGGCCAATTATTAGTCTCCCTTGTCCTCTGGACACTGAACAGAAACCCAGGCCAGCCCGTGACGGCGGGGAGGAACAGGCCTTCCCACCACCCGCTCACCGTTCTGGTTCCTGTTGCTTGCGGCGCCGTCTTCCTTCTCCGACTGGCTGTTGCTGCTGTTGGAGGCTGTGGGCGGCGGGGATGGCGCCCGGCTGGAGGCAGCACTTTCACTTTCATCGAGAAGGCGGTCCATGTAATCCCTTAAAGTTAAGTGAAACAATACAATTACTTTTTAAAAAATGATACAGCTGAAAAGTAAAAAGCTGTTGATTCAGAAAGCTTTAGCCGAATATGCATATCCCGAATTTTCACTTACACTCATTCCAGTGTCTCATCTACTATGCCAGGATCTGAACACTTAAACAGAAAGCTCCTTTGGTTTCACATTTGTAGGAAAACTGAGTTAAAGCTTTAAACTGTGACACTTTAGAGACCTCTGGGGAGTTAAAAACATTTTTTTTTATGCTCAAAGTAGCCTAAGCTGAGAGGATCTGTAAATGAAAAGTAGGGAGGGATGACCCAGTCAGTGCGGTAGAGTCGCTACAATCGCAGACTGAACCTGGTGGCTGCGGCAATACAGATCAACAGGCCTCTCAGTGATCCTGGCCCTGAACATGCCCAAATCCCTTGGAGAGCCTGGCTCTTAAACTGCTTTGGGACTGCACATGGGGTGGTGAAACTTTTTCAAAGTTTGTTTAAAAATTAACTTAAGATCATCAATAAATAATTTATAAACCTATTATATATCCTCCCTATATATTATGTGTATATGTATCTCACCCCCCCCCACCCCCACCCACACCCCCACCCACATACACACACATCCCCCTCCCCCCAGCGTGCTCAAGGGTTACTCCTGGGGATGCTTTTAGAGACCATATGGGATGCCAGCAATCGCTCCTGGCTCAGCCGCATGGAAAGCCAATGTCCCACCTGCTGTCCTACTGCTCTGGCCCCAAGGGTATATCTGGGGGGTCCAGCGGGGAAGGGGATGACACGGTTTGGGCTGCATCTGGGAATGCTCAGGGGTCACATTTTGTTTTGGTTTCTGGGGTCACACCTGACGATGTTCAGGGTTACTCCTAGCTCTGCGCTGAGAAATTACTCCTGGTGCTACTAAGGGAACCATATGGGATGCCGGGGATCAAATCCAGGTCAACCCCGTGCTAGGGAAACGCCCTACCTGCTGTGCTATCTGTCCGGCTCGCTCAGGGGTTACTTCTGACGCTGTGCTCAGACATGACTCCTGCTGCGCTCAAGGGACCACATGGAATGCGGGAGATCAAACTTGGGTCAACTGGGTGCAAGGCAAGAGTTCCACCTGCTAAACCGCTTCGCATGGGCCAGACAGAAGTCCAACTGTACAGGACCTTTCTCCCTAGACAAGCGCTAAGAAGCTAAGTGCCTGGGCTTGTCCCCGGCTTTACCCTGCCAGCACAGGAGACTTGAGAGTTCCTTTCCCCGCCAGGAACAGTCCTGAACCAGGCAAGACTGCTGTGGAAGTGATGTGGGGGTAGGGTTGGACCTAAATCTGTATCTCCAAAGTTTAATGCATATCATAGCTTATTTATCAACTCACAAGGCAGCAGTGTAGGAAATGTTTTGTGAACTATAAAGTGCAATAGCACTAAAATTAAGTTGCAAATGGTTCTTGAAAGCCACTTGCTTTTATGACTGACCATAGTCCCCCACCCACCTTTTCGGTGTCTACAGCTGCTCCTGAACACTGGGAGCGAGAGGGAGCGCGTGCTGGGGGTGGAAAGCCAGACATACCCAGAATGTCTGTCACCTGTCAACATGGTTTCTGATCTCACGAAACCTCCCAGTAACTGGAGGGACCAAGTCAAACCAAGCAATTTAAGAGCCAGTGTTTTCCTCATCCATAAAGGGAATGAAATCTGATGGTTTTTCAGACATCTTCAGCTTTATGCTCTGCATAAATTTCTCACAATTAAAGAACAATTATATAATAAACTGGAAGCACACACAGACAGGAATGAGCAAGATAAATGCGAAGAGACTTTAGAAACTAAGGCCAGTAACTGAAGCATGAAGAAGTGAAGAGGGACTGATAGAAATGTAATACAATAAAATGGATAGAGGTAGGGTGTTAAAATGCAGGCAAATAAGCTTCAGCTGATGATATAAAATTAATTTAAATTTCTGAATGTAGCAATACTATGGAAGAATTTTTCTTAAGTATAAATGACATCCAGAATGCTTAGGGAAGATTCAGGAAGCTAGTTATGTCAGTTTTTACTTAAAAAAATTATTTGTGGACGGGAGAAATGGTGTCAGGGTCAAGGCGCTTGCTTTGTACCCAGCTGACCTCGGTGTGACCCCTAGCACTGCCTGTGGTCGCCCCACCACTGCCAGCAGCGACCACTGAGTACAGCCAGGAGGAAGTCCTGAGCACCGCCAGGGATGGCCCAGCAGTCCGGCTCCTGTCAACTATTTGCAGAACTGCTTATAGCAAAATTCTCACTACGTATATGGCTACCAAGCCTTTCGGGAATACGGAAGCTGCCGTAAGATCTATAGAATACTGCTTACTGGCAGCAAAGTAGCAAACGGGCTTCCTTCTGGAAAACAAGTGAAAGGTGGCAGTGTAATAGAGAAGCAAACAGCTTTGGGATAATACTCTACAATTTTGACTCCCAGGGCTGATGAGGGTGAGAGACAGAGTACAGAGGGTAAGGCGCTTGCCTTACATAAAGGTAGCCCTGGTCTGATCCTGGCACTACATGGTCCCGTAGGCACTGCCAGGAGCAACATCCAAGCGCAGGAAGGAGCTGCCTTCAAGCGCTGCTGGGTATGATCCAACCCCTCTCCCCTGACAACAGCAGAAGATGAATAATCTATTCAAAATTGTATCTAAAGGAATCAATCCCTGTGTGCAATTGTAGAAGTTACCTCCATGCCTACAGAAAACCCTTCATATTGGTCATGATTTCTTAGAAAAGACACAACATAGCCAAAAGGAATGAGTACATGTTAAAAATGATGTCTTTAGATAAAGCCTTTATGAGCTATCCAAAGGGGAAGTGCCTTCAAACCCCATGATAATTGTGCCCGGAGAGAAAACACCTTTATTTACTTCATACCATTACAATTTTAACTCTTGGAATGAAAGAAAACTGACGACAGGGGACTGCTTTTACCTGTGGCTACTTCAGCTCTAGAAAACTTAACCATCTTTATTCCCGGGGTGGGGCCGGGTGGGGGGATGGGGGGGCTCCATCACACTCAGCGATGCTCGGGGGTAACTCCTGGCTCTACACTCAGGAATTACTCCTGGTGGTGCTAGGACCACATGGGACGTCAGGGATCGAACCTGGGTCATCCATGTGCAAGGCTTTTAAAAAGCACCCTCCCCACTGTCGTTTCGCTCTGGGCCCTGGAATACTTAACGTTTAAATGAGAAAAAGGTTAATGCTATTAAGTATCTTCAAAAGTTTCCGAAACTATGGAGAGATTACTAGAGAAACTAAAGTGCTTGGTGGCACTCCCCTACCTAACCTGACGAGCTTGACACCAGAGGACCAACTAAGTCAGCCAACACTTTCCTTGGTGGTGCTTTCTGAAAGACAAAACTGGGTGAACCAGGGTCAGACCCAGCAAGGCAATTCTTATGTTCTTACTGCTGATGACGACACACTGCCTGTAGTTCATATGTTAATTATGTCTGAAATGGGTGAAAAAAAATGAAAGATGTTACTATTGCTTTTCCTTATAAAAAAGATTGACTTTTTAAGATACTAAATTTTTTTTAAGATAGAATTTTTAAGATATACTCTGGAGAACGGATAGTTATAGTCTAGGTTTTAAGTCACTGAGCATTAATACCACCAGTTAAAATTTCTAAAGTAACTAACTATAAGTTGTAACATTACTAATTAGGGTCTGAAATACTCTTACATGTAAGATCTCACTCAGCCATCATGAACTCTTGATGTTCACGTGTCCTGTTCACATGTCTTGTGATTTCCAGAGGCCATCACCCCTATCTGAATCCCCTTTAGGGAATTCTGCTTTATATATTTGGAGGAGTATGATCCTCTGGGAATGTGACCAACAAGAGACACTGATAAACATGAAAGGCAAAAGCCCAGTCTAAGAATCTGAAAAGCACAAACACTTACATAAACCTCTTTAATGGCAGCAATGCGGCCAACCTCATGAATCTCTACTGGTACAGGGTGACCAAATCAAGTCATAATTTTGTTATTTTTTTATTCATAAACATTAGGGAATAGTCAATTAATTCCACCACACAACTTATCAGTATTCAACAGCAACTCATGTGAGACATAGTTTAATATTCTACATATTGAAGTAACAAATTACTAGTGAGGGTGGAGACAGCATTTTATTCCAAGCTAGAATGAGGCTAAGAGAAAACTGGTAGAAGGAAGCAGGATTAGTCATATAAGGCATTTTCTTCCCCTTTCAGCCTTCAGAATGAAGTTACACTCCATCCTCCCTCTACCACTGAGAGTTAAACTAAAATTATATTCATAGTTATTCAATGTTGAATGTTGGAAGGGTTTCAGGAAATCGAAAGAGAAGTCACCACCTACAAGATCCTTCCTTTTCAAAACTATGTTCGCAGAGGGAGGGATGTGGGTAAGTGATAGAGAGCATCTCCCAGGAAGGCCTTGGATTCTGTTCTCAGGACCAGGCAGGTTAAGACTGTAACAAAAATGCTAATGTCATTTGACTTCATTATATCCTTTGTTCTTTGTATGTTGTTTATATTCAAATCTTATCTTGGTTAGCAGGATCAAAAGCAGATTGCACAAGAGAAAAATACTATTTTCCTTTCCTGTTTAGAGGGAAGATGGCACTATTGTTTTAAACATAATTCTTATTTCACTGTTTTCAGTATTATCAATCTGCATCTGCTTACCCTGAAAAAATATCTGCTAATACTTTGACATTTGTGTCTCAATGAACTGTAGCTTACATTTTCTAAGATACTAAGAAGTTTAATTGCTCTATGAAGATATGTCAAGAAATAACTTAGTGTAAGCTCATGCTATAAAAAAAATTGGGGTAATTATAACTTTCTCTAGTTAGGAAAGCTTAGCAAAACCATAACTAGAAAGAAAAAACAACTCACGTTACACCAGGATGGAGATTATATTTCTTTTTTCCAAATCGTGTTTGCTGAGCAAAGAAATCGTAACGTTCAGATTTTTTCCACATATAATAGAATGCTACACATTCACCAACTGACCTTGTTCGAACCTGTAAAATGCAAAAACTTGTTTTTAACAATTATCATCTCCTTTTATTATTTTTCTGGCCTTTGGGCCACAATAGACAGTGCTCAGAGCTCACTTCTGATCCCGCATGCCAGATCAGGCCTGGAGTGACTGAGGGACCATCCGGGGATCAACCTGGGGTGCGCCGCGCACAAGACAAGTGCCTTACCCACCTATAATGTCATCTATCATCTCTTTTTAAAGGATTATTAGATTAAAAAAAATCTTACGTTGGACAGCCAATTTAGTTATTCCTATTATCACTGTCACTGTCATCCCGTTGCTCATCGATTTGTTCGAGTGGGCACCAGTAACGTCTCTCCCTGAGAGACTTATTGTTACTATTTTTGGCATATCCAATACGCACGAGTAGTAGCTTGCCAGGCTCTGCTGCTCAGGCTTGATACTCTCGGTAGCTTGCCGGGCTCTCCGAGAGGGGCGGAGGAATAGAACTCGGGTTGGCCGCATGAAAGGCGAATGCCCAACCGCTGTGCTATCGCTCCAGCCCCTATTATACTATCCATAAAATACAGCAGTGCAACAGCTGTGTTACTATTCTGAGAAAAAAACACATTCATAATATTCTTCAATATTAAATAGCACTGTGTGCGGTTTAAGAGACTATCATCTTAATTTACTATAAATACTTCTCTATTGAAAATGTGGCATTTAGACTAAAATTACATTATACACAGTTTCCAAATATTTTTACTCAGCACCTAGGGAGCTTATCCCTTAAATTACTATTTTAAAGCCTCCTTTACTAGTCCCTGAGGTGATCCAGATTTAAGACAATTTGCTTTCTAGAGAAGCTGAGACTATTCCTCAGTGAGCTGTAAGTGAGTGTAATAATGCTAACGTGCTGCTTGCCAGGTACTCCAGTGGCACATGGCGCTGTACCAGTGTCACCGACTGGCTCCTCTTACGGTCTGAGGACCAATGGGATTGATTAAAAAAAATAAAAACCTTTGCTAGGTAGCTTGGAGGGCTGGTATGGTTGATAGAAAATACTGTACATTTATTTAAAAGGACAGTTATCTGCATGGGATTTTAGGGACACAAAATGTTATTTTTACCCATGTTTCTCATCTTGAGAGCAGTGTCATTTGGGACAGATAGCACCTAAGGTCAGTTTGCTGATCCCCTTATTTCTTACCTAGTATCATCTATTCTTCACTCTACTTGCACATTATTTTATGGGGACCTGGGATCATACCTGGCAGTGTTTGGGAGACCACGTATAAGGTACTGAGCCTCTTATCAGAGCATAATCTCAGCTGGCTGAGTTAAACTCTGGATTCTCTACTCACACTCTAAAAACTATGACTCATGTTTTAAGACGAAAAGGTATCAGGTTAAAAAAACACCTACAAAAAACAACCAACCACCTTCTCAAGTTCTCTTTCACCTCCTTCTGAATCTTATTTCTAGAGAAATTTTAAGTCAGCTGTACTTTCTTAGCTGAAAGCAACAATTTACTGAAAGAAAATTATGGATATGTATAGAATATTATGAAAAATTGTCAACAGATTAAATCAGCATATTTATAAATTTATAAACTGAAGTCTGCTTATTATTTTTGTTTGTTTGGGGGTGACATTGGCGGTGGCCAGGGCTTACTTCTGACTCTGCGCTCAGGACTGACTCCTGGCAGGGCTCGGGAGACCATATGGGGTGCCAGAGAAAGAACCCATGTTGGCTGTGTGCAAGCAAGCACCCTACTGCGTGCAGTGCAAGCGCCTTGCCGGCTCACCTATCCCTCTGGCCCAGAGTCTGATCTTTTTCATTCTTCTTAAAAAAATTACTGTTCTTGGGGGTCAAGGAGAAAACTAAATGGGTTGAACACATAACCTGCATGTGGGAGGTCCGGGTCTGATCCCCAGTTGTCCAGAGCACCCTGGGAGGCGAACCTCACACACAGATGTGGGAGAAGCACGCCCAAGCACTGCCACATCTGGACCCTCTCTCAAACAAAAAAGAATTACTTTTCTCTCTGTTCATTAGGACAATTAAATGTAATATACATGTGTCAGCAGGCACTCAAATATCTCACTCCCAAATATTTTTTTAAAAAACAGGTCTTGAGGGGCTGGAGCGAAAGCACAGCGGGTAGGGCGTTTGCCTTGCAGGCAGCCGACCCGGGTTCGATTCCCAGCATCCCATATGCTGGGCCGAGGTACAAAAGAGGACCCACACGTGCTTCTTACCAACTGCCTAAGGCCCATCTGTACTGTATGGCCTGTAAATGAGATTGCAAGTATCTAACTTGCCCTTGGCAAGAAAAAGGCCCCCCAGACCAACCTTAAAGGATTTAGGGAGTAGGTGGGTTTTTGCTGCTACTAGTTCCATCACCCTATCATCCTCAGGGTCTCCTTCATAGATAATCTAGTGAACAACAGTGTTTGGATTCAAGGAAATGTTCATCCAAAATAATGTCCCTTTCAACCACGGAAGGATGTATCTGGAGTTAATCAGACACATGGCCAAGGGCTTGTGGTTTAACACTGCATAAAGTCAACCTCGACAAGTCATCAAACAAAACTTTAAGCATCTTGTCGTAATTTACATTTGCTAAAATGTGATACTTTCTTTTTTAAAAAAAGCCTAGACACAGTGGGTAAGGCGTTTGCCTTGCAGGCGGCCGACCCGGGTTCGATCCGCGGCATCCTATATGGTCCCCCAAGCACTGCCAGGAGTAATTTCTGAGTGCAAAGCCAGGAGTAACCCCTGAGCATTGCTGGGTGTGACCCAAAAAGAAAAAGAAAAAGCCTAGAAACATACATAACTACCAACAGTCAAAGAGATTTAAATATTCCCTGTCCTAATCTCCTATACGTACATTTTCCTATACTGTCTAGCAATAGTTTACTATGATTTCGGTTTTAAGAAAATTAAAATATCTGTAAGTGCTCATGAAGCTGTTGGGAATACACTAGTTGATAAATATAAATATGGAAGGAAAATTATTAAAAATTCTCAAATAAGAAAATTATAATGTATAAAACTGACCAACTGAGATATTCTTCAGAAAAACTTAAATCTCAATTCAAATAAAATGATCTTGAATCTAATTTTATTCTTTTAATCTCCTTTTTGGTTTCTGGGCCATACCCGGTGGTAGTCAAGGTTTACTCCTGGCTCTGCACTCAGGGGTCTCTCCTGGTGGTGCTCAGGCAGCAATATGGGATGCCAGGAATCAAATCTAGGTAAACCATGTCCAAGGCAAATACCCTGTCCACTGAACAAGCTCTCTGGTTCTGAACTATATAATTTTAGAACAATTTGGACTTATTTTAGCAAATGTAAAAGATATTTTACTTATAAATGAAACAGAAACAATTAGTTTCAAAAATCACTTCAAAATAATTTCCTTAAATATCTTCCACATGGCTGTGGAAAAGAACTATGAACATACCCCCCCCCACACACACCCCCCCCATACAAAAGCAGATGAACACAGTTGACAGTGGTTAAAAACAAACAAACAAAAAAAAACCAGATCTTAGAGCTTCTGACATGTACTGAAACCAGCCACTAGGACAAAGTCTAGGCATGCTGGTAACAATTCCCTAAGTATCAATATGTTAATTCAAAAACTTCTGATGCTAGGAAATAGTTAAGATACTATATGATATGGGTTATAAGACTACGGCTGTCAAATTTCTTTCTGTAACAGAGAACACATTTGATTACTTACTTTATTAGCCTGAATCAAATGAAATTCCTTCCCATACGCCTTCAGTCCTTGTTCAAAACTTCTACACTCTTCCTCTGTCCAAACAGATAACTCCTCTGACAAAATGGGGGAAGGGGGTTGTGAAACAAGCATTATTCTCCAAAATGTAGCATACAGACAAAATTACAAATAAAAATGCAATTTTTTGGTAACAATAAGAGAAATTACTTTATTTCTGAGGTAATTGTTGATAACTGCAAAGATAGTGACAAAAATGTCTTACTTAAAAAGATTTTGGATGACTTGGTTCTTAACTCTCCTACCTCAACTGGATTCATTTTCTCCAGTATTCTTTTTCATTTGAGGGCCATGCCCAGTGAGGCTCAGGGCGTACTCCTGATTCTGCACTTAGGAAGTGCTCCCGGCAGTGCTTGGGGGACCATACAGAGTGCCAGGACTGAACCCGCCCTACCTGCTTTCCTATCTGGCCAGCCCTAGTTATGTCTACAGACCTTACTAAGCCTAAGCCCTCCGATTTTTGTTGAGCAAATTCTTTCATTTGTTACATACTGACACATGAACAGTCCTATTTCAAATAGTACTTGTGTTATATGTGTACTGGACTGGAGCAATAGCACAGTGGGTAGGGCATCTGCCTTGCACAAGGCCGACTCGGGTTCGATTCCTCCGTCCCTCTCAGAGAGCACGGCAAGCTACCCATGGCATATTTGATATGCCAAAAACAGTAACAACAAGTCTCACAATGGAGAAGTTACTGGTGCTGCTCAAGCAAATTGACGAACAACAGTGACAATGATATGTGTCCTGAACAAGCTATAACAATCTGCTTTTCAGCAAATACTAAATTGAGAAGAGCAGTATTATATCTTCATAAACTAAAGAGCTAAAGTAAAAACTCAACCCGCTGTGCTATCACTCCAGTCCGAGGCAGGTATAGTCTCCTTTACTTACTTCTACTGCTTCTGAGACACTGAGAATATTTTTAAAATCTATATTGTCTGAAAAAGAATTTACATGGAAAATTACCTTTTAATGTTTTATAAGGGAGGGATCTAGCTTTACGTTTCCTTAAAATGGTCAAGTCTCCCAGTATGAATTGATTGGACCCTTCCTCACTGATACAAAAAGCAGCTTTTATTTATTTTCTTTTTGGGTCACACCCTGCGATGCACAGGGGTTACTCCTGGCTCATGCACTCAGGAATTACTCCTGGCAGTGCTCAGGAGTGGGAATCAAACCCGAGTCGGCGCATGCGGGGCATACGCCCTACACCCTATGCTATCACTCCAGCCTCTGAAAAGCAGTTTTAATTTTGGAATTATTCCAAATATTATATTTTATTTAAAATGTTATTATATATCTAAGATATGCCCATTTTCAATTCCATTATTATTCTTAACTTCTATAATTAAAAAAAATCAAGTATGCAATGTTCAAATTTCCTTAACTGAACCAGACATGAGTATACATATATTTATCTATATATATGATCTATTATGAAAGGTATTTCAAATCAATCTCCTAATTTTTCCTGCATAGACTTCATGAGGAAAGATATAGCTTGTCCTTTGGTTCCCACAATCTACTTTGTACTGGTTACATATCCTTATAGCTACTCAACAAGTTTTTCAATTTCTCGTTCAGGATAGGCGATGCGTGCCAAAAGTAAATAAAGGACCAAACGTGATAACCTCTCAGTAACTGCATTGCAAGCCATAATGCCCAAAAGTAGAGAGAGATTATGGGGGAATATTGTCTGCCATGGAGGCAGGGGGAGGGTGGGAAAGGTGGGGCTATACTGGGGATATACTGGTGGTGGGGAATGTGCACAATTCAATAAAATAAAAAATAAATAAACAACAACAAAGTAAAAATTCAGCTACATCATGAAAACAAATTAAAGTTTAACATTTATGCTTACCTCTCGCTGCTTTGACATTAAATCTCAATCTTCTCAACGCTTCCTCTGTATCAAAGTTGCATTTAACCAGTTCATACAATGCCTAGAAAAATAAAAGGCTTCAATATATAATCTTGGTTATGAACAGTTCAAGATTACAATTTTCTTGCTGTTGACTTCAGGAACACACCCAGAGGTGTTCAGGAATTACTCCCAGCTGTGCCTGGGGGAACAAACAGGGTGCAGTGCCAGGGACCGAGACCAGATCTCCCACATGCAAAGCATTCACTCAGCCCATTGAACTATCGAGGCCATATAATTTCTTTCCTTTTGTTTTTTGCACTTTGGTTTTGGGGTCACACCCAGTGGTACATGACTTACTCCTGGCTCTACACTCAGGGACCACTCCTGGTGAGCTCGGGGGACCATAGGGATGGCAGCGCTAAAACCCAAGTTAGTTGTGTTAGAGGCAAGTGCTCTACCCACTGTACTATCTGGCATATAGGGAACACAATATGAGAGTAAAATCTGTTCAAGAATCTAGTGTCATGTTTTCATCTTTTCTGAACGATACTGAATACAACATACTGAGGACAAATTCAATCCTACTAATTACTTATGCATTAATTCCCTATTAAATTAAAATTTTGTTCCTTATACAGAAAGAATAGGATAAATAAAACATTAATTTGCAGCACTGAATCCTAGTAATTTAGAAATAATAGCAATAATTTTATTTAAAAAAAATCACAGTTCATTTATAGTTTTGGATTTGGGAGTTCTTAAATAATTTTAAACAAGTGAAAAACAAACAACTTTTAAAACGGCAAAAAATGAACATGCTGCTACTGGGTTCACAGTCCTGTCTATGCAGAAGGAGCTACACTGCCTTAGATGTGGATTCCCAACTATGCCTATGTGTACCTACAGACTAGCTGATAACCAAAGGCAACTTAAAAAGCCAAATTGAAAAAAAATGCAGACTCAATGGAAACTTTTTATTTGAGCTGAAATCATAGTAAATAAAAAAAGTGTGTTAACACTTGGTACTTTATGCTATTAACCAATTCCATAATACTACAGAAAATGTAACGGCTAGAACAAGTACACTGATTGTGACAGCAGATACATATATAAATGTAAATGATCCGGGGGGGCGGGGCAATGTCGTATCCACGTACCTGTTCATTGTCCTTAATATGAGATCCTTCAGGAATGGCTTCAACACCTTTCTCATCACCTGTTCTTCGAGATGCATCCTTAAGAAATACAATCACTTTATCTTCCGCTAAATATTCAGGGTCCCACAGGAGTTGATCATCATTTTCATATACTAAAGTAGTGAAAGAAACAACATCAGAAAAGTCAAAAGCATCATCGATGAACAAGCAATTCACACTTAAGGCTAAATGCTGAGGACGTACACCAGCACCTTCTGCCTAGAGGACCTAGAGCGAAAGTTCCTTTCCATATTACTGCCTCATCCCTGATATGGGAATAATAACCCTATCATGAAGGTGTAAGGCCTCTACCGTACCATAAAAAAAGTCCGACGCGTATTATGGTTTAACAGAAGTTCGCTATAATGATATTTCTGGAAATGAATGGTTAAGAGAATGATCACCAAACGTTACTGCTTAGTAGGGAGTTATTTCTTTGTATTCTTCAGTAATACTTGAAAATGTGTTATTATCAGGGCACACAATAAAACTTCCATGATAATTTCAACCTTGGCGTTGCTCAGGGGTCACTCCTGGAAGTGCTTGGGGGATCATATGGGATACTAGGGGACATGAAAGGTAAATGTCCACCTACAGTACTATTGCTCTGGTCCCTAGATGT
Organism: Sorex araneus; assembly: GCF_027595985.1. Taxonomy (NCBI): domain Eukaryota; kingdom Metazoa; phylum Chordata; class Mammalia; order Eulipotyphla; family Soricidae; genus Sorex; species Sorex araneus. The sequence continues at coordinate 9,376,676 of NC_073306.1, forward strand.
TTATTCTTAACCTCCAAGTTTGGGGAATATTTTGCTACATTTTAAATGCCAAAGTCTAATTGATATGATAATAATGGTTACTAGACAATATTATGATGTAATAAGGAGGCTTAGAGAAGAAATATCCCCATTCTTAAAAGGTCACTGTGACTGACATGAGTTCTAAGCTAGTTGAGTTTTTCCCATATCCAGGTTTTAAGAGACTGGTCTATTTCAACAGTATTAACAAATATGGGTAATGATACATGTGTTCATCTTTTATAAGTAACTTAAAAAAAACAACAATCCGTCGAATGTTCACCATGAATATTTTATAAATTTATTTTCCTATTCACATCATAATCCTTAGCCAGCATCTCTCTGCTTTAAAATTATGTCACGTAAGCAAACAAACTTGATTTGGAACACTGAATTCAAGTTCTTTCTCTTAACTTATTTCTCCGAATTAACCGTCTGCTTCTCAATAAAGCTAGACCAGGGTTCTCATTCTCACTAGCACGGGCACTTATAGCCAGGTAATCTTAGCGGTGCTGGTGGCTAACAGGTGCCGGCTGGAGGGCTCCCGTGGACTGTGGGAAGTACATCACAGTCCCAATGATATCATTTTATCACTGAGCTCCAGACACGCACGGTTTAGTACATGGAGAAAAAAAAGACTCGAATAACTCTAAAAAGATCATGCACCCAGCATTTCTTTAGAGTTAAACCTTTCCAACCTTTCCCACACAGTGTGAGCCGACACGACCCTGGGCCCCAGGAATAGCTAGTGGGCAGGTTGGGGCAAGTCAGAGTTCAACACATTTCAATGGTCTGAGAAATGACTTCGGCAGGACCTGACTCAAGTGGAGTCCATAGGTCTCAGAGAGCTTTGCTGGAGCAGAGGACCGGGAACTCCAAGTTCTCCTGGTTTCCTATCCAGAGTGTACAGTGTAAGACGGCCTGCCACTTTAGCTTTCGAATAATAAAGAAAAAAAGGAGAGGGTAGAGAATCCTGAGGACTTGATTTTTTTTTTTTTTGCTTTTTTGCTTTTTGGGTCATACCCGGCAATGCACAGGAGTTACTCCTGGCTCTCCACTCAGGAATTACTCCTGGCGATGCTCAGGGGACCATATGGGATGCTGGGAATCGAACTCAGGTCAGCCGCGTGCAAGGCAAACACCCTACCCGCTGTGCTATCACTCTAGTCCCTGATCTTGATATCTTAAGAGCCCCTGAATCCAAATGATTTGAAGTCAGACCACACAGACCTCTCTATTAAGATAAACGGATTAAAAAAAAAAAAAAAACAACTGGGAAGGGGAGGGGAGGTGGAGGAAGTAGCAGCGAGATAGTACGCAGGGAGGGAGCGTACTTGCATGTGGCTGACCTGGGTTGGATTTCTGGCACCACATAAGGTCCTGACTCAGTACTGTTGGGTATGCCTCCACCCCCCACCCCTGTCCCCACATATCCTAAAATCAAAATAAGTTCAAAGGAACAGATCTTAACAAATCTTATTATTGCAACTGTTTGAATTAGTTTAGAAATATAAAAGGAAAAAAAAAAGTGATCTCTCCAGGATACACAATAGGCTTACTTGTGTCAACGAAAAAGTTTTGGACCCAACTACTAATTCTTACAGTAAAGGTATCAAAATATACCTTTACCTTTAAAAATAGCTTTGTGACATTTTTATTAAAGTCACCTAAGTTTTGAGTGCTTATATGCCAAACTGGAAGAAAAAAAAAAGAAGGCCTGCAAAAAAACTTTTAATAGGAGAACAAGCAATAACCCTTCAGAAGCACTTTTCTTCTCTTCTGCAGTGGGGTGAGGATGCACTCCTAGTGGTACTTGAAATTACGCAATGCTAAGACTCAACTAAAGAACTCCCACATGCAAACCATGCGCTCCAGCCCTTCTGAGTCAGCTCCCCAGCTAACCGGGGTTTACGTAAATAACTCCACGTAAGTCTGGTTGCGTGTATGATGTACTCTTACTAAGATGGCTTCTAGGTTATCGTGACAAGTTTAAACTTCGGTAGCTACGATGTTGGGGAAAGGCTGTTTTCACACTGGAACCACAGTGATTCTTCTGAAGCTAAATCTACTCGAAATCTCACACAATCCAATGTACTTAAATTCTCAGAGTGAGAAAGCTTCATAAATCACATCTTTTCCTGAAAAAATTGTGTGATTTTTCTAAAATCATTACATTTGAAAACGCTAGAACAAAATTTACATCAAAATCATAATTACTGTGGTATTTGACAGCAAAATGCTTGACAAGAGAAATGTTAAAAGTAACTTGCTACAATAAGATGTTCTCCTACAACCTACTAAATATAAAAATTTCAGAGATGTTACTATCTTGTGTATTCAGAATTTTAAAAATGAAAAAATGTCAAGTTTAAGTTCTTTATTTGGCGAGAGAACTCAATGTGAACATGTGCCGACCATTACATAACATTAAGTGAAACAAGACATTTAAAATTTAGCTATAAGGGCCAAAAGGATAGCGCGTGTTTTACATGTGGGAGGCCTGGGTTCAATATATAAATAAGCACATCGGGGTCCCCCAAACATTAACACCGGGAGCCCTAGCGCACAGAACTGGGAGTCACACGCCCAACCATCTAGCACTGTCAAATGTGACCCCCCCAAACCAAATATTTTTCAAGTTAAGCAAAATTTAATCACAAAAACAATTTTTACATACAATTACAATGTCTCCACAATCCATGTGCATAAAATGTTAATGTTACATTTGATATTGACACCTATATTATAACTTAGGTAAAACTGGGTGTCAAAGTGTAAGCAGTTCATTCTGCTGGGGGCTAGAGACTGAGTACAGTGGCTAAGGCACTTGGCTTGTCAGCAGCCAACCCAGGCTAGATTCTTGGTACCACTTTTGGTTCCCTGAACACTGCTACGACTGACTCCTAGAGAAGACAGGACTAAGCCCTGAGAAAAGCAGGATGTCCCCTACACCCCCCACCAAAGATATCCCTGCCGCCAGCAGAATTTACTGGACTATATTCTCCTTAACTCTCTCTGACCTGCTGCTTACCCTGAAAGCAGGTGCATACTTATGATGATAAAGTTCATTACTCTATTTGGGGGTTCGGGGTAGTGTCTGGGCCATAGTCAGCAGAGCTCAGGGACCATATGAAGTGCCAAAGACTGAACCAGGGTTGCCCGGCCACCTGTAACTCCTATACCGTCTCTCTAGTCCTATAAAGTAAGTTTAGATAGGTGTTCCCCAAGTTCACAATACCCCGCTCCCCCTTCAGGGGTAGGGAGAGCAGAGGGGAAACACTGGAAAGGTGGGGAACCTGAAGTGCAACAGGGGTAGGTGAGCGAACTATTTTTGGCAAGAGATAGGGAAAATAAATTTGAAAACTGTTGATTTAGATTATAAAGGAAGTTCCTGAAAAGAATACTAAAAAGCAAACAACTAAAAGTTCCTACATCTCCCAAAAGGCTCTGTACATGGAAACTAAGAAAAAGACAATGAACAGAGTGCTCAGTCTGCCACAATGCACATGAGCTCATCACATATACATTCTCTCTGGAATTCATCCAAAATGACTGAAAACAGTTTTTGAAAAAATTCTCAGTTAATATCTTAAAATTTTTAAGTATGACTTCCCTGAGGACTTTTAGATAAAATAATGAAAAGGTCACATAAAACTTATATACACAAATTGCTCCGCCAAACTAAAGACACAACTATCAAAGTAGTAAATTTTAGAAACATTAAGTTTTGTAAGTAAGAAACAATGTTCATGAAAACTTTTAAACCCGTCTAATAGCTGTCAAAGTCTTTTTTTCTTGGCCCCTCCCCTTCCCCCCATCCCAGGCCCCCTCCGTTTTCTTGGCCACATCCAGCTGTGCTAAAAGCTGTGTTTGGGATCACTCCTGGCAGCGCTCAAAGGACAGTACGGGGTGGCAGGGATGGAAACAGGGTGGGCTGCATACAAGGCAAGAGCCCTAATCAAACTTCCCCAACCCCCAAAGCCATCATTTAAAAACCTCAATTTTAGAGGTTATGAAAAGGTCAGAGTATTCAAAATAAAAATAAATTTAAAGTTTGATGTATCTTTAGAGACTTGGTACCCAAAAAAGCATTCATTCTTTTCTGTCTTCTTTTTCACTATACTTCTACAAAACTGGAAAAATAAAACATATTCCTTTCTAGAGAAATATGAAGGAGACTCTCTCATAAGACAATTCCACCATAAAATAACACTTTCTCCCTTCAATTACATGAAATCACTATGTAACTTTACTAATAACTCACCTTTTTCATTTTCTTTGTATCTACAAATGCCAACTGGAATCTCCGCTTGAAACATGGAGCCAACCATAATCTCCTATTAAAAATTTCCAAAGCATTAGTAAGATCTTAAAACACAAGTTTTATATACAGTTCCCAACCTTACCATCTTCTTGGGAAAACTGCCTGATTTTTCTGCATACAACATATTTAACCAAGTAACAATCTAACAGGAGCTATTATGAGGATGAATGAGTTAATAATAGAGCTTAGTTGTGATTGGCTGCAGACATTAGTAAAGAACAATGAACCAAAAGCAAAACAGACAATGAGTACCAACTATCAACAGACGTAAATGAATGCTCGGAAAATTCAGTAAACAGTTCCTTGAAATAAAAATCAATCTCAAATATTTTTATAGTATCTATATTTTGACAATGGTCTTAAAATATGCAGGCAACACTGGGGAAGGGTTAGAAACACATGTGCCACCCACATACAGAGAAACTCTGGTGTGGACGACACCAGTGTTTCAGCCTTATTCGAACAGTCTGAGAAGCAGAGCTTTGCAGGCAAGGACAGAGAAGAATTTGGAGACAACTCCAAGCAAACGGATAAAACTCCGCAAGGACAAGGTTAATGTTAGCACTTCTTTCTCTTCTTTTTTAATGTTCGCATTTCATTAGAAAACTAGAAAATGAAAATGTAACCTCTCCAAGCACAATTTAATCTTATTTTAAGGAATCTGGAATCAACTCAACAGAAGAAATTAGAAGAAACTCATAGCTTAGAAAGGCAACTGGTTACAAGAAAGACTGTAAGACACGGGGCTCAAAATTATGTGGACCTTTGTCTGTGGCTGAATGTTAAGAATAAATTTACTACATTTTCAAATATAGATTTAGGAGGAAAAGGTGCACGGTTAAGTAAGTCTCAGAATTTTAATATGTTCTTTTCTCCTGTCATAGCTTCCCCTGATTACAGCATCTCGTTTTCCCTAATAGAATTTCTAAGTAATAATCTTCATCAGTATTGTTTGACCTTTCAGCCTGCACATCAGGACCAGTTCCAGTATTGGCCACAGACCAGGAGAGCAAACCACTGATCTACATAAAAACATTATTTCTATGTCTAAAGAAAAACTTGTTTTCTAAAAACAGTCTCATATCCAAGTTTTTTTTATTCTTACATAAGAATTTTTTGTCTTTCACTATCAACACCCAGGCTCCCATTCTTGTTATTTCTTGTGCCCGTTTACTTTAATTACCCCTGTGCCAATAAGCACCAATATTCTGTTCCCATAAAAATTCCATTTTTTCTTAAAAGCCTTAGAAGACAAATCTCCAAAATTTCATGTTACCACACACACACAGTAATAGAAAAAAAATATAGAAAATAAAAAATGAAAATTATCAAGGTTTACTGGGTGATCATATATACTTCTCCAGATGAGGCGTCTCATGCCCCTAAGCAACGAAAGCTTCACCTTACCCAAGTTCTTCCTCCTGAGCTTTGTTCCTTCTATAAAAACTAAATCCCCCAAATAACTATATCACTGTCATCCCATTGCTCATCGATTTGCTCGAGCAGGCACCAGCAACGTCTCCATTGTGAGACTTGTTACTGTTTTTGGCATATCGAATACACTACGAGTAGCTTGCCAGGCTCTACTCTGCAGGCGTGATACTCTCGGTAGCTTGCCAGGCTCTCCGAGAGGGGCGGAGGAATCGAACACAGGTCGGCTACATGCAAGGCAAATCCCAACCCACTGTGCTATAGGTTCAAAGATCCCTGTTTTCTATAGTATCTTTCATCCATCAGGGAGTCAATTTTTTTTCTTCTTCTTCTTTTTTTTTTTTTTGGTTGCTTTTTGGGTCACAACCAGCAATGTACAGGGGTTATTCCTGGCTCTGCACTCAGAAATTACTCCTGGCGGTGCTTGGGGAAACATATGGAATGCTGGGAATCGAACCTGGGTCGGCAGCGTGTAATGCAAATGCCCTACCCGCAGTGCTATCATTCCAGCCCCAGTCAAATTTCTTAACCCAGAAACACGAAGCTAACTTCCTCTTAGTATCCTAACCCACATCTACCTAATCGTAAAAAAATCTCTTCTTGCTGACACAAAATCATGGGATAGTCCAATTCAAATTTTACAAATGATTTAATCATCCAGAGAAACTGTAAAAGAAAAATCTTCCTTTAAACGGGAAGAGGGAATCAACTTTTAGAAGTTTGCCCCAAGCATTTCAAGACCAATTAAAATCAAAATACCCACATCAGGTACTGTTTTTTTATTTTTTACAAAAGAAATTTTATTGAAAGAAATTTAGAGAGAGATGTGAGGGGAGAAAGATAAGAATATATGATTAAGAGAGAACATGTGCATCCAGAGTGAAAAAAGTGACCAAATCAGATTTTAAAGTATTACTGTATCACTGTCATCCTGTTGCTCATGGACTTGCTCACGGGCACCAGTAACATCTCCATTGTGAGACTTGTTGTTACTGTTTTTGGCATATTGAACACGCCACGGGGAGCTTGCCAGGCTTTGCCGTGTGGGTGGGATGCTCTCGGTAGCTTGCAGGGCTCTCTGAGAGGGACAGAGGAATCGAACCCAGTTCGGCTGCATCCAAGGCAAACGTCCTACGCGCTGTGCTATACATTTTAAGTATAAGCAGCATATTTTACAAGCTATCTTCAGTATATTTATGTTGAGTCATTCTTCAGCTAAGCAGGTATAATTGTTGTATGTACTCAATAAATGATCAAATCTAAGGAAAAAACCTCTGTGGGTTTATTTTTCCTTGGGGCCCAGGGGGAGCCTCCCCAGTAGTGCTCAGGGGCCCGGGGCCCTGCCCTGACAATCCCAAGTCCTGTGGCGTAGCCCTGAGAGTTCAGCAGCCACTGCTGCTTGGGCCTGGGGCGCTGGAGAGAGACAGGGGCATCCCCAGCGGTACTGGAGAGCGGCAAGGGGAAGCAAGCGTGGGCACGCAGCGCTGGGCATTCGACTCAGGGCTTGGCACACCCTGCAGCCCTCCGTGTTACCTGCCATGTCCCACAAAATCATCTTTATTTTAGGAAACAGTCAGCAATGCCCAGGGGTCACTCACGTGGCACTGAGGGCCGAATCTTAGGGCTACGGCGCATACAGCAAGTGCCTTAGCTACACCATCTCTCCAACACCTGCACGAGCTATACTTGCTGGAGGGCAACAAAATTCTAATTCGGCGCTGACTCAGAAATTTAATTTCTGTACTTGCGTTGAGTGGCAACATGCTCAAAAATGGCGCATTTTCAGATATATTATTAGGAGAAACATTTTCTCACCCTGGATGTATCAAAGGAAAATCTAAACACATACCAAATTTCTAAATGTCACAAAAGGACTTACCAACAACTTTATCTATAGTTAGTTTTACAAAATTAGCTTGCTTTCAAAAGGATAAGTTTTGAGAAAACAGGGTTCTAACTACCTTTTTCCAGTCTTCTGATGGGATATAATCTTCATCTTCTTCAGATTCTTCCTCTATTTCACTATCTAAAATAAATAAAATAAATCTATGAATTTTTATATTGCCCATACTTATTTATACGTACATCATTAAAAAATTTATCACAGATGATTTAAACATACCCAAATCAAACCAAAACATTTCTAATCGAATAACCAGCACCCAGTTGGCTTTAAAAAACAAACACCTCATAAAGTTTTCAAGACAATCCTAATCTTAAATCTCATACAAAAGCTTTAGGAAAAAACATTCAGTCAAGCTAATATTTTCTAATTCTAATTCTGCTAACAATCTGGTGATAATAAATTGTATGATCTCAATTTCTTCCCTTGTTTTAAGATTAATGTTTGGAGAGCTCGTGTAGCACTGTTTCGGGGAAAGCATGTGGAGCACAGACAAGTAAGGAAAACTCTCATTCTTTTCTAAACCCTCTTTATCTTTCTATTCAGAGAAGGCAAGCTGTTTACATTTTAGAGAAAGAATATATTTACATAAATACTGGGAACTTAAGATTGTTCGCATCTTCTCAACTCTAAAACTGCACAAAGAGATAAAAAGGCTAACATTGTATTCAAAATTCTTTCTGAAGCACTATATGCACACAAATATATCCATGCGCCCATCACAATCAAAATACAAAATATCAGGCTAGAAGTATGAGTAACTATTTCAAGAGGTTGATCTATTCATTTTAAAATTAAGAGAAAAAGCATTTAACACAAACCCAAAGCAAGCCTTATCTTCAGGGGGAAAAATTAAAAGCCTTTCCTCTTGAATCAAGCACAGGCCAAGGCTGCTCACTCTCACTCAGCACTCCTATTCAATATAGTACCAGAAGTACTTGCCATAGCAGTTAGGCAAGAAAAAGACATCCAGAGAGGAAAGGAAGAAGCCAAGCTTTCACTATTTGCAGGTGACATGATACTACACTCAAAAAATCCTAAAGACCACAAAATCAGCTTAACTAAAGAGGTGAAGAGCCTGTACAAAGGTAACTACAAAACAATACTTCAAGAGGTAAACGAGGTCACGAGGAAATGGCGACACAGCCCCTGCTCAGGGATTGGGAGGATGAACACTGTCAAAATGGCAAATACTCCCTATAGCATGATACAGAGTCAATGCAGTCCTGTAAGGATACCCATGACACTTTCCAAAGAAATAATTATAACAGTCCTTAAATTCATATGAAACAATAAACCCCGTGAGTAGTTAATACAATCTTGGGAAAAGGATGATGGGAGGCATCACCTTCCCCCACTTCAAACCGTACTACAAAGTGCTAGGAATTAGAACAGCATGGAATTAGAATAAAGACAGACCCACAGATCAATGGAATAAAGCTGACTATCCTGGCACAGACCCTTAAATACATGATCATTTAATCCTTGATAAAGAAGCAAGTAATATGAAGTGGAGCAAAGAAAACCTCTTCAACAAGCAGTGCTGGGAAAACTGAGCAGCTACATGCAAGAAAATAAACTCAGACCTCTTTCTAAAACCACACAATAGATCAAGATGGGTTAAAGATCTCAGTATCAGACCTGTATCCCTAAAGGTTCATGGAGAAATACATAGGCAGAACTCTCCATGACATTGAAGCTAAAAGAATCTGCAAAGATAAAATACAACTGACCAAAGCTAAATAAATGGGACTACATTAAAGCTTCTGCACCTAAAAAGAAATGGTGACTAAGATGCAAAGACAGACCATGAAATGGGAAAAATACTTACCTAATGTCCATCTGTAAGGGGCTAATATCAAAGATATAAAGTGGGGAGAAGAAATGAACAGAAGCTTCTTCAAATAAATACAAATGGCCAAAAGGCACATGACAAAATGCTCTATATCACTAACCATCAAAAAGATGCGAATCAAAACAATGAGATACATTTCAACCAGAAAAACGGGCACAAAGCAAAAAAAATAACAAGAATAACTAGTGCTAGAATAGATGCGGGGCGAAAGGGACTCTCATTCATTGTTGCTGGAAATGCCAACTGGTCCAGTCTTTTTGGAAAAAAATATGACCATTTCTCAAAAAACTAGAAATTGAGCTTCAATATGACCCAGGATACTCCTTCTGGGAATATACTCTAAGGGCCCAGCAGACAACACATAGAAGTCATCTGTACTTCTTTTATTCATTGCAGCACTATTTACAATAGCCAGAGTCTGGAAACAACCCCAGTGCCTGAGAATAGATGACTGGATAAAGAAACTATGGTACGTCTACACAGTGGAATACTACACAGCTACCAGGAGAAATAAAGTCATGAAATTTGCTTATAAATGGATGGACCCAGAGAGTATCACGCTGAGTGAAACGAGTCAGAAAGAGAGGGATAGAATGATAGCATTAATTTGTGGGTTATAAAAAAAACATAGAATGAGACTATTAGCCAAGGACTATTACCTTTTTTCTATTACAGTAGATACCAAAGCCAAAGAGGCCTGGCCCATGGTTGGAACTTGCCACAAGTAGGAAGGAGAAGGCAGTTAGGATAGAGAAAGGGGCACTATGACTACTATATAGTTGGAAATAATCATTCTGGACAAGAATTTAATATGAAGGGATATATATGATAACCTTTCAGTGCCTGTACTGCTGGCTATAATCCCAAAAGAAAAGAGAGTGAGAGAGTGAGCAAGAGAGGAGAGTTAGGGGCTGGAGTGATAGCACAGTGGGGAGGGTGTTTGTCTTGCAAGCGGCTGACCCGGGTTCGATTCCCAGCATCTCATATGGTCCCCTGAGCACCGCCAGGAGTAATTCCTGAGTGCACGAGCCAAGAACAACACCTGTGCATTGCCAGGTGTGACCCAAAAAGCAAAAAAAAAAAAAAAAGAGGAGGGTAAGTGAGAAAGAGTGTGAGAGAGTAAGAGAGAGAGGAAGGGAGGAAGGAAGAGAAGAAAAAGAACAGTGCTTGCTGTAGAGGTCTGTGTGTGAGAAGGGGGGGTGGAAGGAGGGAAACTGAGGATACTGGTGGTGAGAAATGTACACACTTGGTGAAGGGACCAGTGTTAGAACACTGTATGACTGAAACCAAATCATAAACATCTTTGTAACTATGCATCTGTTTAATTGTGATTTAATTAAAAAACAAGAAAAGAAACATGAGAAAGATAACATTTACTCCAAACAAAATTAACTTAGTTACCACCTCACCAACTGATTTATCCTTGCATTGATACATTTTCAACTGGCCCATCTCTTTCATCAAAAGTCACAATTATTAGAAGTACAACACTTACATCTAAACTTAATGTGCAGCAAAAAAGCATAGTCATGCTTAATTATTATTGCATTTCAGGAATAGTTATTTTTTCTCATGCTCTTACTCTTTTCAAAGACCAGAAATTAAGGCTACAAATTTAATGATTTGCTCTTATTAAAGACTTGTCCTTTAGAGCAGTATCCTTCAAACTTTATTACAACTGTAGACTAGCACCTCTCCTGCACACCTGCCTCAAGACCAGCAACTATAACCAAGGAGACAGACCAATAGTTTTCCACTTTTTTCTCCCGGAGGACTGCAGTTGAAGGCTACTGTTCTAGACTAGTTATTGTAACAGTAGAAAAATTAAGTTCTTTCTAATGCACAATATATTCCCACAGCTGAATGGCAAAATAGCCAGCTTTGCAAGCTGTGAGGCTGCAACACAAGCCTGGCAAGTGGTCCACATAGGCCAAGTATGGTCCCCTTGACTCTGAAACCTGAGACACCCAGTGAGCATAAGCAGAAGGCATGTGACTAAGAATGTGAACCCTGGGCCAGAGAGCGTAGCAGTGAAGGGGCCGGTCCTGCACGCAGCCAACTCAGATTTGACCACTAGCACCAATATGGTCCCAAGCCCCACCAGGGGTGATGCCTGAGCACCACCACATGTGGACCCAAAACCAGAAAGAATGTAACCCAAGCAAGCACTACAACTAATAAGTGTGCCAGCTCTGAGTGGCAACACGACAATGTATAAAGCACTACAACCACGCAAGTGTGCAGCCCCCGGGTACTGTAAAACTAAAACAAACAAATGTTTACAAGGCCAAAAAGTCAGTAGAGCGGGTAGGGTGCTTGCAAGGAACACGGTCAATAAGGTTCCATCCTCAGCACCTCAAGCATTCCCAGGAATGAGCCCTGAGCACAAAGCCTGCTAGCAGTAAGCCCTCAGCACTGCTGGGGATGGTCCCAAGACAAAAAATGAAATAAATATTTCTATCATGTCTTTAGATCGGGGAGTCACTGATTTAATGCTTATACATCATACAAACAATGACTATAGTGTATATTTTTTAAAGGCTGAGACAAAGAGAAGAAAAAGACTAAGATTTGAAAACGATGATGAAACAAACTAAGAATAGGGATAGGAGAAACACATTCAAACAACTTTAAATACTAAGAAGCAACACACTCAAATTCAAGTAATGCAGTGAGTGATATATGACTGTACTATAATCACAAACTCTGAGGCCCCAGCACTACAAGAAAATTCCATATTATAGTTGAGTGAGATTTAGAATAAATTCAAACAGCAGTAAACAAAGATTGAGAACTTTGGTTCATATATTTAGCAGCAAAAAAACCCTTTTTCCTGATTATAGCAACTAGTAAATACTTACTTGTATCAAAATATTTACATCGCCGCGGGCGCATTATTTCTTGGGCATCTTGAGAAGCAGCAGACTGCGGTGGATCTTCGTTGGAAGACTGAGTCTCATCCTCTTGACCTGATGAATCCTTTGCATTTTCTTCCTGTGATTAGTAAATTAAGTAGGTATAGAATATTATAAGTGAAATTTTTGTGTGTTCAAAATAGAAGACGAAAATGAATGTAGTAATTAGGTATGGTGGCCTGGATGGATCCTAGAACGAACACAAACACACACACACAGACAACACACAGACACACACAGACACAGACACACACGCACGCACGCACGCACGAGCACCAGAGATGGCTACAAGGACAGGAACAGCTGCTTTGCACACAGGTGCCGTAGGTGAGATTTCTGGCACTGCATGGTCCCTACCGCATACTCATGCACCACCAGAGAAACCATGAGCAACAATGGGGATGGCTCCAGAATAAAACAGGAAAAAAAAAAGAATGGAAAAACTGGTAAAATCAAAAATAACTTTTAGGGGGAAAGTCGTGGCAAGTCTTGGAGTACGATGTGCTGCTGGTGATTAAACCTATGTATTCCACAAGCAAAGCATGTACTCCAACCCTCTGAACTATCTCCCCACCCCTGAGAATTGACTTATTATTCTGATAAATAACCCTGGCTGAATACAATACTAACACTTGGAAGTGTTGGATAGAGCACGTGTATGTCTGTCTGTACATATCCATGCATATACACATGTATATAAACTCTGAATTATGTATTATTCTTAGAACCTCTTCTGTGTATCTAAAATTATTTCAAAATAAAACTACACAACTGTCAAGGAGCCTTTATTATTAAAAAAAACAACCACACACATGCATTTCTTAAGTCAGCACAATTACCACAAAAAATCGTGGTACAAGAAATGTTGATAAGACTGAGAATAGGCAATGAAAGAAATCTTAAATTATATAGGGCTAAACTGTATTTCTAAGGAGTAGATTTTGAATTTCAAGTATGGTTTATTTTTGGAGTGTCACTATCTGTGACACTGAGGCACCCCCAATGACGCTTAGGGCTCTGCAACTCAGGAATTACACCTACTGGTGCTCAGGGGACCATATGCGATGCCAGTGATAGAATCTGGTCAGCCACATGCAAATCAAAAACTCTATCTGCTGTATCTTCACTCCAGACCCATCAATTTCTTAATTTTTAATATGTAAATACTTCATAATTGGGAAGATTATTAAAATAATTGCTCAATGTATTAATGAATTATAACTTCTAAAAAGAATAAAAACAATTCTAAAAATATATATCCCCTTACTTTATTTTCCCCACTACAGCCACTGTTATCATCATTATCAGCATCTTCATCTTCATCGCCTTCTTCTTCCTCTTCTTCCTCCTCCTCATCTTCTTCAGGGAGTCGAATTGTACTGTCATAACCATAAAGGCTGAGAAGTTCGTGGATTGGCATGTCGCCTTCCTAAAGAAACCAAATGTTCATTTCTGAATGAATTTCTCATTTCTATAATTTACAAATCTACAATCATTTCATACAACAGAAGACGCAGATTTTTATCAAGAATTCTCAAATTCTTGCAGTGTGTCCAAAAATAATTCTGAAACCTAGGAAAATCTCAGTATTTTAAGAATTCCAGGAAGACTGCCAATTGTAACAAACAAATTCTTAAAGCAATGAAATTGGTTTATGACTTCTTTGGGGGGGGGTTTATGGTTCTGTTTTTTAAAATGTTTTGTTATTATGTCACACCCAGAGGTGCTCAGGGCATAGTCCTAGCTCTGCACTCAGAGATCACCCCTGGCATGGCTCAGGTCAGGACCCATATGGGTTGTCAGGAATTGAACTGGGTTGGCTGCATGCAAGGCAAGCACCCTGCCCACTGTGCTCTCTCTCTAGCTCATATGACTTACTCTTTAGGGTAATCAATTCAGTAAACATAACACTATCTGTGACACTCACATTTAATACCATATAAAATCAACCGCCAGTCAATTGCAAACCTAGAAAGGAGATGGAAGTCACAGCCCAACCCAAAGATTTTAAAAGAAGATTGTTATACTATCACCACTTCACAGGTAAGACCGCGAGGATGACCAAGTAAGCAATTTCACCCACAAACGCCAACCTGTTTATTAAGTAGCAGAGCCATATTTAAGTTCCTATTTAAGTGTATACCCTCATGTGTCTGCCATACAGTCTCTGCCAAGGATTTCTCCCATTCCTACAAAGGAGATCCGGAGGCCAGGGAAGTAGTTTTAAATGTTAACACATATGCTTTAGAGTAGGCTCAAGACCTGACACCACTGGGAGTCTCCAAGCATCACTGTGTATGGCCCCAAAACTAAAACCAAAAGAACATCCCAAGGGGGGAATTAAATACTTATATACAGAGATATGAAATCAACTTTCTACTGAAGGTACTCTAATGACCAGTATGTCGAGAAGCTGAGACTTTTTACTAAAAGAAAATTCAACCTAAATTATATGACCATATGAGAGACTCGGAAGGAAAATTTAACCGAGTCAGTTCAGAACCTACAAAACAAAAATATTGGGAAAACATATTTAATATTTCCCAAGTGGCCTTATTTATGGGCAGAAATAAGTTTAGCCATATGCCAAATACACTGGTATAGTAATAAAATAACCTGATGACACACATAAATCATACAATTCCCATAACCTAATTTGAGAGCAAGAAGCAATTAATAAAATGTAATTTGAAATTATAAAGCACTAACACTTCTATTTCACTTTGTAAATGGATATTGTAGTTATAAACCCACATACACATCTGTTTCTGTACACGAGATGAATTCAGAGCTGTGACCTAAATTTAATAATGACTTGTAGTAGCCACAACCTGAAAAGTGCCAAGTCTATCAGGTAAGGCAATACACCCCCTTGGTTAAATGAATAGTTGGTATACTGAAAATAGGGATCTCGAGATAATCTCATCAATGGCCACGATCCAGAGATTCATTATAAATCTCTCTGAAGAGAGCGTAAAATAACTCGCTTGCCACCGGACCCGTGCTAAGCTGTTTCATTCAAGCACCCAGAGTGGGGCGGGTGAGTTCCCCTCCCCGCCCCAAGGGACCCAGCCCCGGCAGCTGAAAACCTCCAGAATTCAACCACCGTCATGCTCAAAGCCGCTCTCCACACACTCGGTCCCACCTTCACACATAAGAGAACCTATTCCTGGACATCTCACACCTCATACCACTCATTTTCCAGGAGTACCACACCACATTTGATGGGCCCAAAGTAGAAGGCCACCAATCTTTGCGGGAAATATACTTTTACAGATATATACAAGCACACAAGGCTCAACCTTTAACATGTTAGTGATCTCTTATAGAAGGGCTTAATGGCCCCTGGGTGAAATACAACAATCTTCACACACTTTCCTCTAAGGAAACTCTTTGGGAGCAATTTCAGCACGTAATTCACAATGAACACTGTATCACTTTATCACTGTCATCCCGTTGCTCATCGATTTGTTCGAGCGGGCACCAGTAACGTCTCTCATTGAGAGACTTATTGTTACTGTTTTTGGCATATCCAATATCCGTATTGGATATGCCAAATTCATAATGAACAATACAAAATAAATTATTTCGGTTCTGCTTTGGGGCAGGGGTTGGGGTTTGGAATGGGAACATCTGAAATGTGGTGGGAAGGTATAACGGTGGTGGGATTGGTGTTCGAATGTTAAATGTAATCAAATATTATGAACTACTTTATAAAAAAAATTAGCACTGCCCTGCACTGTTGTCCCACTGTTCATCTATTTGCTCGAGAGGGCACCAGTAACGTCTCCATCGTGAGACTTGTTGTTACTGTTTTTGGCATATTGAATAGGCCATAGGTATCTTGCCAGGCTCTGCCATGCGGATGGGATACTCTTGGTAGCTTGCAGGGCTCTCCGAGAGGGATGGAGCAATCAAACCTGGGTCGGCCACGTTCAAGGCAAACGCCCTACACACTGTGCTATCGTTCCAGCCCCCGCCAAAAAATTAAATTAAAAAAATAGGTGTATCTATCATTAAGTCTCAAAATACCGTAACACTGCTTAAAGGGTTCATGGATCTAGTCATGCAGATGCATGATCTGGTGTAGAAGACAAAAAGTTGATAAGTAGAAGTCGGTATTTATTCTTTATTTTTTTACTTGGGTATGTGGGAGGGGGAGAGGTGCTCAGGGCCTACTCCTGGCTCTGCTCTGAGATCACTCCTGGCGTGCTCAAGGGGACCACTGGCAGTGCTCAGGTTAGAACCTGGATCCACCGTGTGTCAGGCCAGGCCTTACCCACTGTACTACTTCTCCAGCCCTAGGACTCACTATTAAAAATCTCAAAAAGAACTTTAAAATTGAAATGTAAGATAAAACCAGAAGGTTAGATGTACACAAAATACCGAAAGCTTCCATAGTGTTTTTTAGTATGTGTCAGGCATATGATAAATGCTTTATTCCAGAATCTTATTCATACAATGTAAGTCGAGTATATTTATTACATAATCTCACCAGATCTTTAAAAGTAGCAAAACAGTGTATTTGTTGTCCTTATTAGCACCGTATCACTGTCATCCCATTGCTCATTGATTTGCTCCAGTGGGTACCAGTAACATCTCCACTGTGAGACTTGTTACTGTTTTTGGCATATCGAATATGCTACAGGTAGCTTGCCGGGCTCTCTGAGAGGGACGGAGGAATCAAACCAGGCTAGGCTGTGTGCAAGGCAAACACCCTACCCGCTGTGCTATCGCAATCTGAAGGTTGTCTTATTAGCAAAGAAAACCAAGTAGAAATAAATTCCAGGAACAAATACTCTACTATGAATGAGTCATCTAGCATGAATGAGTCACTAGTATAACTAGTATAAGGGGTAAACTAGGAAAAATGCTTCAGTTTGCAACTAACATTTACAAAGACTTTCAAGACTTCATGAGGGGCTGGGGTTGAAGTTCAGTGACAGACTATGGGCCTGTGAGGTCCTAGAGTTGACCCCCAACACCACAAAAATAAGTAACAATTCACGAGGAGCTTGTTCATATTGACTTCAACTTTAAAAGTATACTTTTTTTTAACTGCTGAACTGATACTGTAACTTATTTTTTTTTTACTATTGAACAAAATGGTACTTGGCCTGATAACACAAAAGCAGCAGATTATCACCCACGAGAGCATCTTCAGTCCCCCAACCTTTGATCTGTTTTATTTAAACGCAGCAGAATTGCCTCGAGAGTGTTCCCAAATGGACTGCTAGCTCCCACCCCAAAGTTTCTAACTGAGCAGTGCTGAAGTGGGGCCTGAGTATCTTCATTTTTTTAGGTGTCAAATGACACTGACACGGCCAAAATAGGACCGAGCCCCTTGAGAAACACCCCAAGAACCACTTACCTTAAAGGTCTAAGACATCTAACACGCTTCTCAGTGGGAGGTAAATACAGTAACACAGCCTGAGCTAAGTCATCTTTAATAAAGCTTACCTCTAACAAATGACACTTAATTATGTGTCTAAAAGATGACATTAAAAACTGCATTAAAAAATATTTAACTGCTGTGAAGGCCACACCAAGAAAGTTCTCAGGAGGCCATTTGGTGCAGGGAATAGAACTCTGGGTTTCACATGTCATCTACCACTTGACCTACATCAAGACCCTTGAAAGAATCTCTGAACTCTTATCAAGAATGTGGAATGTTTGACAATCATAATCATATTTTTAAAAACCAAGACTTCTCCCTCTTACAGGCATTTTGTGTAATTCACATTACAAAAATCATTTTCTCAAAGAAAAATCTAGTAATGTCTCCAGTAAGCAGAGAATAGAGGAGTATTAAACGCAGTGATCACAGTGCATTTGAAGGAGAACTCTTTGGCTTTGAAGAAAATTGTAAGAACACCAGCACAGGTAAAGAAAAGCCACTTACGTCAAGGAAATGAGAACTGTACAAGTACAAACACAAAAAGTGAATAATCGTAATTAGAGCAAAGGTTATCCAAAGTAACTGGGGGAAAAAAAAAATCAAGGGTTGACCTTTTTACTTGCTTTCTCAAATTATTTACTTGATTTCTAAGGAGATCTATTGTATCCTATGCTTGATTCAATTTGTGAGTAGCTAGTGAATAGTGACTGAACCTATAAGATAGTTTAGAAAAAAATTACACACACACACACACCATAAAATGTGCAAGATAGACAGTGAAAGACTTAGTTTGCCAGGGAGACTGAGTTAAGTTGGAATCCTCTGTTATCATTCACATGGGATATAATCAAAATTTAAACTAAAGACTGTTGTGAAGAAAAATCTCTAGACCTTGGGTCAGGGGAGGGGAAAGGGGGGAAAACAACATAAGATACATAAGATTTAACCATGGTTTAATGTACACAAGAGGTTCTCATGACACAGAATCTTACTTCCAGGCATTCCTGGGCTCTATAGGGTGTATTTGGGTGTACACGTGTGTGTGTGCGTGTGCGTGTGTGTGTGTGTGTGTGTGTGTGTGTGTGTTTGTGTGTGTGAGATATGTATTTTTATGACTTCTGAAAAAGTTCATGGGGCTGGAGAGATAGTCAAGCAGACAGGGCGCTTGCCTTGCATGTATCCAATCCAGGTTCCATTCTCCGGCACACCACATGGTCAGTCCCCTGTGCCCCACCAACAGTGATTCCTGAGCACAGCACGGAGAGCACAGATCCAGGAGTCAGCCCTAAGCACTGCCAGGTGTGGCTCAAAACAAACAGTAAGTACTTAAAAAAAACTGTTGTCCCGTTGCTCATCGATTTGCTCAAGCAGGCACCAGTAACGTCTCCATTGTGAGACTTGTTGTTACTGTTTTTGGCATATCGAATATGCCACGAGGAGCTTGCCAGGCAAATGTCTGAGGAGGAGGAGGAGGTGCTGAAAGGTGGTATTATGTACAAAACACTATTAGCAATAGTAGTATAAATCACATTGCAAAAATACATACATATATATTAATAAATATAATAAACAAAACAAAATCAAAAGTGACTCTTGGAGAAGACTGATGGGTGGGAGGCAAATGGAGGTGGGGTGGAGGGAAAGTGAACAACTTGGAAATTAGGAAACACTGCATGCCCGAAACCCAATCACGAATAACATTGTAATTTCAATATGAGAAAGTTTAAAAATAATAAAAAATGCTTACTATTAGATCAAAGTATATATGTATATACAAATATATACATATTCTATCATGTCTCTGCTTAGTTATTTTTATTTTTGGGCCATACCCAGCTGTGCTCAGCGGACCACATGTGTTGCTGAAGACAAAACCTGAGCTGGCAGTGTTCAAGGAAAGCACCCCAGCCCGCTCCCTTAATTGAAACTATGTGAGAATTACACTACATTTCTCATTCGCCCATATCTAGAGATGACTTTCTGCCATTTGTTCCTGACAATTTAGATATGATCAAGAAATGGTATTTTATAAAATAATTATTTCCATATCGGGGAAAAAAACTAAAGGCAGACTAAAACACGGCTGACAGAACACTAGGACTTGTCAGTTACCCATTTAAGACAATCCTTCAATGCTTGTTTTTGTAAAAAATTTTTATCAGGTATGAAAGGTATTTCCCAAATTTCAATCATAATTTCGCTGCTTTCTCTTCCTTTCTATATCCTTTAAAAATACTTCTATTTTAAAAAATTTTTTCCTAAGGAAGGTTCGTCTGAAAGGAAATTATGAGATGTAAGATACTGGTAGAAAGAAGAGAAACAGAAAGACAATGGCATTTCCAAAACTTTAGCAGGGTTCATTATTAATTGCATGCTAATTAAATCTAATAACCATTTTCTGAAATAGAAAACAATAAGCATACTATCTCATATGCTATTATAACCTGAACTTTATCATCTACTTATACTGAAAATCACTTAACTAATGTAGAATACGGTAAGATGGAAAATTTAAGATTTTTCTCCTTTAAAATTTCACAGATGAGTTATTCAGAAGAAAATGTACTTAAATAATAGAAGTTTCTGAGACATACATGCATATAATTGAGAACAGTGGCCTTTCCATTTCATAAATATATAAAGTGACTATGATTGATAGTTAAATTGTTTCTTTGAATGTTCATCTATTACCTGAATCATCCAAGGAAATTATCCCTATTGAACGGTTTTCTAGCAACTTCTGAAGTATAGTTTGGATTCCAGCTTCTTCATATGTTTTTCTTTAGTCACTCTTAAAAAGCTTCAAGTAACAACTGTATACATCACTGCCACTAAGATCAATTCTGGTGTAAAAGAATTTCTTCTTATTTAACAAAGTCACTGAAGGATTTTAAAGAGAAAATCAAAAAAACTACATTTTGGAAAAACCATTGTGACTGTTAAGCAAACATACTGGAGGGAAAAGTGGTAAAAGAACTAGAGAACAATTAGGAAGCTACACAATGGCCTGTGCTGGAAATGATGGTGGCCTGGACGAAAAGGTGGCAGAGAGCATGTGTCCCACTCCTCTGCAGAGATATTTTGTGGGTAGAAATAAAACTGGATATTCGGAATGAAGAAAGATGACAACATGGCTTCTCACGGAGGCAACAGGGTAAATACTACTGCCATACATTTAACAACAAAGACAAAAAAAAAAAAAAGGAAGGGCATGGTAAGAAGGGGAAGAAAAAACATGTATCAATAGCTCAGCTCTGGACATTTTAAAACCTAGTGCTATCTTGCTTCAGGTATCTGAAGTAGCAATGTCCAAAAGGTGGCTAAACAAAACTGGAGAAGGACACAGGTTAATACTAGAAAAATGAACTAAAGCGTACTCAGCATACACATGGCAAGGAAACAGATCAGATCAAACTGTCTAGTTTAGCAATACTCAAATAGAGATTTAAGTCCCCTTAACTAGCGATTCTGATTCAGTATGCCCGAGGAAAAGTTTTTCTGTGACTAGACTCTGAAGCAGCTGATCCTGAGAAGAACCTACAGAGCTTCAGATGTAGAGACAAAAGAAAAGGAAGCCTAATACTAGGAGTCAGGAAGTCCCAACATCTTAAATCTTGGGTGAGAAATATCTGAATAGAAGAGGAAGAGAAAGACAGTGTGTATACTCTAGAATCCAAGTAAAAGAGAGCAAACTGCTGAAGACTGCTGACAGTGAAGAGAAGACTGACCGAGGGACTTAACAATGGAAGTCACTGGCCATCTTGGTAAGAGGGGGAAGAACCAATCTGGACTTTATGAAGTAAATAAGTGTTCGTGAGGGAGGATAATCTAAGAAATTTTGCTTTCAGTGACAGAGTGCAAATCTCACATGTATGAGATTCTGGGTTCAATCCCTGGCACCAGAAAGAGAAGAAAATGAGACCAAGAGTTTGAAAAAGAACACTGTTGGCGTTGGAGAGAAGAAAATAAGAGCTGGAGCAACTGGTGGTTGTGTGGAAGGTACAAAGGTATGCAGAAAGGAACAGGTTTCTTCGGTATTTACAGTGCACCTTTCCCCATGTAGGTGTTGGAATAGAAAGATACTACCTGAACTTTATTTCACATAACATAGCTATCATCTTTGTTTGTTTTGGCCATATCAGGTTATGCTTAGGGATCATTTTTGTCTTCTCAGGGTTATGTGGTGCTGGGATTTAACTTTGGTTTGTCACATGTGAAGCAAGGCCTGTATCCGCTATGCTGTACAATTTCTCGGGTCTCCTTCTCTCTTTTTTTAAATGCCCTTGAGAGCCAGAGAAATAGCTTAACAGGCTACAGTACATGCTCTGCACGCAGGAGGCCTGGTTCCAACCTTAATGCCACAAGGGCCCCCCATCCCTAACATGCAGCTGGGAGCAGATCCTGGGCACTGCCACAAATAAAAAACTACATAAAATGTCTTTGTTTCAATCTTTAAGTATCCTATCTATGACTACAAAGAATTTTTCAGTATGAATGATTGTATGAAACCAATTTAAAAACAACCCCCCCAGAGGTAAACAACAATAAAAAACCCATACGTAGAGAACCAGTTTCAAGTGTTTCCTCTCTCCACAAAAAGTTTAACTACTTCATCCTCTAACTTATTGTTATTTACCCTTGCAAGATCCTCTATTTCAGAACTGAAGTTTGTTTCTCCTTCCATCATTTCTTCCTCTTCTAATGTTCGTTCATCATCAAAATCATGAACCAGCATGTCAGCTGATGGATCAAATTCATGGTCATCTGATGTTGCTGAACCTCCTGGTAAAGAATATTTTAAAAAGTTTGGTAAACCAAATGAAGTGTATCTGATAAAAAATGATTTAATGTATATGCTTTCTAAAGCTAAATATAAATCAAAGTACCAGGGAAATCTATGCACGATAAGTATGATTTTCTAAAATTCTTGTACTTACTCATAATTCCCCCAAGTAAAGGATTATTTTCCCTGTCTCACCTCTATATATTGTTACAAGCACAAAAAGACTAATGGTGGGGCTGGAGCGATAGCACAGCGGGTAGGGCGTTTGCCTTGCTTGTGGCCGACCTGGGTTCCATTCCCAGCATCCCATACGGTCCCCCTAGCACTGCCAGGAGTAATTCCCGAGTGCAAGAACCAGGCATACCCCCCCCCCCCCCCCGTATTGCTGGCTGTGACCCAAAAAAGCAAAAGCAAAAGCAAAAAAAGACTAATGGTAAATAAAAGGCATGTACAAGTTTTTTTTTTTTTTTCAAGTAGTATGTACTACTACTCATTTTAAAAGGACTGTAGCTGCACAGCTGGGGATGTACTCAGTGGCAGAGTACTCGCCATATATAGTGAATGTGACATTCTAGATTCAATCCCCAGCACCACAAAATAGTAAGATAGAACTTGCAATCTTCTAAACAAAATTCTGAATATACAATCTAATAAAAATATAGCTATTCAATTATTCTTCAATTAGCAGAAAATATACTCTTCATATTTAGGTAGCATTCCTTAACTCAG
Organism: Sorex araneus; assembly: GCF_027595985.1. Taxonomy (NCBI): domain Eukaryota; kingdom Metazoa; phylum Chordata; class Mammalia; order Eulipotyphla; family Soricidae; genus Sorex; species Sorex araneus. Next base: position 9,400,032 of record NC_073306.1, read on the forward strand.
TAGATCCTGATCAGAAATAAAACACAAGGGAAACACTTACTAAAACTGCAAATAAATCTCTATGAAAGGCACCGATAATAATTTAGTAGATACTCATATTTAAATCCAATACATTTTAGACAGGTGGATGGAGAACCCAGGGTAATAATAGACTGCAAGTATGGGACATAAATTTCTGTAAAATATTCCCACATTTGCCAACTGCCAAATCCAAACTTAATTTTGCAAAAGTACTGTTTAATGAGCAAATGAGTTAATTAACATAAAAACCAATTAGCATTTTTTCCTTCATCGGTTTAAACAGTTAAGAAAAGTAGCCCAAAATATCTACTCTTCCATTTCAGTCCAGCAATTCTTCTCTTAATTCTAAGTAAAACAAAGAACTCTGAGTTCTTTTCCTCTTGAAAAACCATTCTATTAAAGAGAAAAAAAGCAGTCAAAACTCAGGTCTTTGTCACATCCTACAATTTCAATATTAAAAATGATTTTGTGCTTACTATGTACTGGCTACAGGATCAAGCACTTCATTTATCTCCATCTCATTTAACCTCCGCTTACTCTCCAAACAGTACTATGAAGAAAACAAAAGCCTGAGGCTCAGAACTTACTCAGTACGTTTAAACTCAGGGCAAGTAGGGACATAAAAGAATGGGATCTGAATCCTAGACCTATTTCCAGATCCTGTCTTAAGTAACACTTAAAGAGGGCCTATGCTTGAAAAATGAGTGAACTGCAAATCAACTCAGACGGCAAAGTACTTAGCAAGAGTATACGCTTTGAGAAACATGACGTTATACAAAGTATTATATATAACTGCTAACAGGAATCACCCATGAAGGATTACATCAGGGTCATAGTATCAAAGTTTTTAATTAGGCTTACTCCTGGTTTTCACTCAGGGATCATTCCTGGTGGGCTGGGGGACCCAGGATGCTAAAGATTGACCCCAGGGCAGCAGCATTCAAGGCAAACACTCTTCCCACTTTACTATCTCTGGTCCCATATTATCAAAGTTTTAACAACTTATGAGATAAAAATATTTAGAATAGTCTGTTAATTGAATTCCCTTAAAAGTTATGAAAAGGATGGTATAAACTTCCAAGAACACCTTATTCTGTTTGATTAGTCATAAGGGCTTCATTAAGAACATAAGCCTAAGAACCACGAATCCAACTGCAGCTTTGGGGTTCTGATTATTAGCATTTCCTTCTGTGTTTTAAATGAAAAATTCCAAGAACTTTTCAGTTCACCCACCCAGAAATCTTCTAGGATGGAGCTTCTTACACTTTTTCCACTCAAAATTCCTTTTCACCCAAGAAATTTTTACATGATCCTGGATATATAGGAATATAAAAGAGGTATACAAATCAAACATTTCTGATAAGGAAATCTGTTAAATATTTTTAATTGATCTTTTTCTTTTACAAATTGCACATTCAGTTATATGATCTCATATATTACTGCAACCCACAGTTGAAGAAACTTGGTTCTTGGACTCTTAGTAATCAATAATTATGTATTCCTACAGTTGCCACTATACTTTTTTCCTTCCTTGTAGACAAGAACTTAAAAGAGCCTAAGGCTACCATTCTGCATACTGTTATCCCAATGATAATATAATTCCTACTGGATACAAATGCTGTCAAAAATAGCTGTTTTCCAAATATACTCTTGCCAACTAAAAAATTAAACTCATACCAGTATATAGAACATCAACTGTTGCACGACTTACCTGAGATACCCTACTTTTGTCATTATCTGCAAAGTCAATTATACGTAAAGTTTTGCCACATTACCCTCCTGCTATCAGAAAAATAGGACATGTGAACCTTTTCTACCCTCTTGCTAGATATCTTTTCTCCACTTTAGATGGTGTACTTTTATCTATATTTCAATTTTCTTCTTGCACTAATTTGATTTTTTATTAGGGTGAGGGGATAAAACATCCCCCAAATAAGTCATTAGGAATAGAGATTCTAAATCATTGTATACACAAGTATTATTTCAGCGTGAAGGTAATTGCACTGCTTTAACATATAATTCCATCCATTAAAAAATTACTAAAATGGTAGAAAAGGCTTAAAAAATAAATTTCATTTTATCTTGTGCACTCATTTAATCCTTTTACTGTCTTTCCTGAAATCCTCACTTTTACTGGTTACTATTATTAAAGATACTGCATAATCACTATGACTGCTTAATTTTCATGCCCTGTATTTTCAGCTTAAAACTGGTTTTAACCTTAAAAAAAAAAACCAGCATAAAATCTACAATAACTGAGTGGTGAGATATAGTGCCTTCACAATGGTTTTCATTGGCAGAGATAAATCACTAAACCTAGTCACATGACTAGGCATCAAGTACAAGGGCCTTTCATCAGTTAAATCAAAAGCTTTTTTCACATGAAGCTCTTCTAATTTTTCCCATAAACTTTTATCATGGCCTCCAATTAGCATTAGTTAATAAGAAAAAACACTGCTTTAGGCCTAAGACTGACAGTAAATGCTATCTGCTTTCAAAGGTCTTTCGTAGGGACCAGAAAGATAGTACAGCAAGTAGGGCATTTGCCCTGCACGGGGAAGATGGGAAAAGGGGGAGCAGGTCCACCCAGGTTCAATCCCCAGCATCCCATAGGGTCCCCTGAGCACCACCAGGAATAATTCCTGAGTGGAGAGCCAGAAGTAATCCCTGAGCATCGTCAGGTGTGATCCCAAATTAAAAACAAAAACAAAATAACCCAAGAGATGTATTTCTTAGTCTAGAAATAACCTTTAAAAGGTTCATCCTGGGGCCAGAGGGATAGTACAAGGGTTAAGGTATTTCCCTTGCACACAAACAATACTGGTTCAAGTCCCTGGCACACATATTGTGCCAGAGTATCACCAAACACGAACTCTGAGGAAAGAACCAAGAACAAGCCCTGAGCACCCACCATATGTAGCCCAATTCTCCCCACCACATAAAAGGAGTGGGGGGAAAAGTTTGTATATTCTTAAGTATTTCAACAAGCTTTATGTCTAATGTTTAAATCATAGAAAGGGGATCACTTACATAACCTACAAGTCTCATTAATATATCATACTTGTGAGAAGTTTTCAAATAAAACATCCCATGCCACAGAGCTAGCTCCTTTCTACTCTTGAGTTATCCTGGACAGTTCTGAAACTGTTCCCTGCACTGCATGTAGAGGAAGTCCTAGGCCTGTCTCCAAAAGTCCTGAACGACTAGCACCTCTTTCCCGATTCCAAATCATTTCCTGCCACACAGGAATGCTGCAGCCAATGGTGTGATTCCTCTGACCATGTGACCTGAGAAGCACAAATCCACATTTTATACAAAATATTTGAAATGGGGGGAGGGGAGCCAGGAGCCACTCCCAGTGATATCCGGCCCAGTGGGCTTAGGGTTCAATGCCCAGGCCAGGCAATGCAGAACCGCTCAGCTCAGTGATGGTGTGGGACGCCAGGGCACCCTGAGCATTATAGGTGATCAATCAGGTCTTTGTACACCCAAGGGGCACGCCCTTTGTCTCCCTGGCTCCCAGATACTTTGTCATTGAGATCACTACAATTAGTCAAACAATCTTTTTACTAGACAATAATTAGTCCAAAGAACACAGACTTGCAACTTCTAAGTCAGAGGTGGAGGAAAAAGACTCTGAGGGCCAGAGCGATAGTACAGTGAGTAGGACACTTTCGTTGCATGTGCCTGACCTGGCATCCCATCTGGTCTGCCAAGCACGGCTAACAGTAATTCCTAAGAGCAGAGACAGGAGGAACCCCTGAGCATCACAGGTGTGGCCCTACTCCCCCAAAACAAAACTCTGCTCTTCTATTCATTTCAATTCAGGTACGTCTAGGCAGTAAATGATCTCTGTTTACAAAATTTACTTCATATATACAGAGCTCAAACAGAAACAACAAACAATGAAGTCAAGAAACAGATATGGCAAATCATTAAAAAAACAAGAGAACACACAAACAATGATGAGGCTGAAATAATAGCAGCCTCACCTGGACCTTCAAAGGCGGTCAAACATTTCTTTTTCCCCCAAAAGAAAGCATTCAGAAGAAAAGCACATCAGATGATAGTCTAACACCCTTAACCTCTATTTATGCAACTAAGAGAATATATGCTTATCAAATAGATATTATTAAAAACATGGGAACTACTTACCTGGACTTGAAGATTCAACAGATGGCTGAAGGATTAGGGGGAGAGGGAGAAAAGAAGAAAATTAGCATCTGATAATAAATCCTTACAAAAATTACCACTAAGTTTAAATGTATGCATTATCTAAGACAAATTTCCAATTCAAAAAAAAATTCCTAAATTTTCAAACAAACAAAAAAAGTAACGTGTAATTCAGGTCTTAAGGGAATTCCTAATATAGGTGGTTAAGACCTTACATAACAATTTTCTGAAGTATTGTTTATCAACATAGGAAAAATTCTGCAACTGGATGCTCTAAAATGGTCTCTGGCTTACAATGTGTGAGGGAAGGTGGAAACAAGATTAAGTAAAACCCATGTTGCAAGAAAGCAGAAGGGGGAAATTAAAAATTTAAGCAGCAAACAATATATCAGGTAAACTTTAACATACTCCCACCCTATTTTTTGATGCTAGGGACTGGAACCCTCACACACAAAAAACAACCACTGAGCTGACCCCCACCCATACTTTTAAAGTCATAGAGTTAGCAACCTAGCAAAGTCATCTAGAAAAGAAACTGTATGGATGGTCACACACACACACAAATTCCTAATTATAACGCTCCTACGGGATCATTCTATCTCTCAGAAATTTAACCACAAGCACTTAGAAAATTTGAGGTAAAATTGTTAACAACTAATTTTAGTAAGTATTACCACTTGACCATTTGTGGCTGGCTGTATTTCTTCTTCTTCTTTTTTTTTTTTTTTGGCTTTTTGGGTCACACCCAGCGATGCTCAGGGCTGACTCCTGGCTCTGCACTCAGGAATTACCCCTGGCAGTGCTCGGGGGACCATATGGGATGCTGGGAATCGAACCCAGGTCGGCCGAGTGCAAGGCAAACCCCCTACCCGCTGTACTATTGTTCCAGCCCCTGTATTTCATCTTAATCCAGATCATTCACAATTATAAATAAGTCATCTACAAACACAATCCTATGCAACAAATTCAGTCAAGACTTCAAAAGATGCTTCAATGACAAACTTCCTAACGAAACCATGCCAGTTCACTAGGAGCTGTCTCTGTCGTGTTCATCTGAAGTCAGACACGCTAGAAGCCAAGAGGAGAGAGTTCAAGCAGCTCCTCCTTTCAAGGAGGCCAACAGGTAAGAATGAGGAAAATACTCATTTATTTTTTTTTTCAAAGCCACACATCTGAAGCAAGTCCTTCTAAGGTGCTAACAGCCATTTTGCAAAAAGGGGCTGGGGCAGAGGGATCGAGGGGCACGTTCTGCACGTGGGAGCTCCAGGTTCAATCACAAGCACCCCCAGGAGCGCCCTAAGTACTAGTGGCATGTCCCCAAACGTAAACAAGCAAACTATCAGCCTCTTCACGTGTCGATCCTAGTCTAGGTCAGTCACAGACTAGTGTCAGTCAGAGCAGGCAGGAACAAAGTTGGAAACCACCGGTGTAGAGTCCAGGGACACTAAGTTCTCCGAGGAATACTTTCTTCCAGGGTCCCGTTTTACTCCCTTCTGATTCCTCTAGAAGACTGTCTTACTCCAACACAGGGCTGAGGTGTTCCGGGAGATTTCCAAATCTCATCGCTGTGGTTAAGAGTCACTCTGCCAGAACAGGGTCAATACCAGGCTGCTTCCAAGTCCCGCTCCTGAACGGCAAGCCGGAGAGCAGGGTTCCATGGAGAGAGCAACGGAACCATGAGAACTGTTTCCAGGGCCAGAGCCAGGGGTTGGAGTGCTGGTCCTGCCGGCTGCTGAGCTTCCCTGGGGACTCCCCAGCCCTTGCAGGCCCCCAACATCACGGGAGCAGCACTGCTTCCCGCCCCCAACTGCTCCTAGCTTGCTTAACAACTTTTGGGCAAAGAAACCCAATTCTGGCTCAAAATGGACTTAACCACTACACAAATTACACAGCAAATCAATGCTTTGAAATATTAATCTCCTTTTATTTCACGAAGCTATACCTCACTTCCTAAGTTTAAGCAGTCTACAGCAACGTGAATGAGCCTTTTCATTTGATCCCACTCCAAGCAGCCGCACAATGCTGTCTTTCCTTCTCACACTATGAAAGAGATAGGCAAGGCCTCAACAAGAAAAACAGCATTTCTTTCAAATTAGAGACTTAACAAAAATTGTTCTTTGAGCATTTAAAGCTTTTAAATATTATGGTGATTATTTCTGTTTAGTCTTCAAATAAAAAGGGCTTCTGATTAAAAATAAGTTACTCTAAGCAAGAATAAAATATATATATTTTCTGATAAATCCTAGCACTAATAATAATAGATACTGAACTGTGCATGGAGTTTGTATATTTTATAGTAAAAGAGCTCAGAAAGCACTAAACACTACTAAATAACATACTGATTGCTGTTTTATTAGTAAATAGTTACTGCTTTATAGAGTGCTAAGAAAGACCCAAATGTTCCCTATTCATTAAGATAGTCAATGTTTAGAGAACTGAAATCATTTATAAGTATAGCTGACATAGAGTAGAATCCCAGGGTTTCAAAACAGCATTTATGGTGCTATTACGTCAGATATGCTGGAATGTTTCAAGAACTCTTTCAAAATGATTTGGCTGATGATATGTTTAGATTAAAAGAGGGGGAGGGGGAACTAGGGATGGTCTAGCTACAATCACACATCTTCAGTATTTTGTCCAAATAAATTTCCATTGTACGGGTTTGGAGAGGGTGGGAGTGAGACAGATTCTTGAAAGTTAACTACAACCAATTAAAAGTTCCTGGAAAATTCACATTTGAAAATAATTTATACTGTAAACATTACTCTGCCCAAATGACAATACAACTACTTCAAAATAAGTTACTAACATAATACAGGAGATTTCAGCGTAGACAAGAACACTTTAAATTTAGAAACTTAAGGGAAGAACATTACCTGCTTATCTTCATATAGTCTTACATATTTTCAAATGCCAAAAGCTCCTTGATCGTGATCATGAATTTGGCAATAAAACCTGCCCCATCTACCTCATTTTATTTTATTTTTTATTATTTTTTCCCCCATCTACCTCATTTTAGAGCCTGACATCTTGAGCTCGGTGCACATGCAACGGAAGCCAAGCCCTGATTTCTTCTCTAGCTCCCAGCAAAATAAACTACCCTGTGGGAATAATTTTCCCTCTTTTCTCCCCATCCCTTTTCTTTTAAAATGGTTTTTCGAGGGCCAGAAAGACCGTCCAGAGGGAAGGCACTTGCTTTGCATGCAGCAGAGCCAGTTTGATCCTGGCACCACCACCTCCGGTCCCCCAAGCAACAGGGGTGATTCCCGAGCGCAGAGCTGGGAGAAGACCCTGGCTGGGCACCTCCAGGTGTGACCCCAAATCCAAATCAGTAAAACAAACAAACAAAAAAACCACACAAAGACAAAAATGTAGCATTCATTAACTGAGCTGTTCATTGCAAAAAGGGGAAAAAAAATTTCAAGTCCATTAATCATTTAACATCATTCTTCCAAGCAATGAACACTATTTATGTTGAGTTGACTGAGAAAAAAATGCTTAATGCATATACATCTCTTAAAACAAAACGAATAAAGGAGGGACTAAATAGGCTTGAATACATAATACATGAATACATAAAAAAATAAAGAATTGTTCCTCAAGAGGCCTCTATATGAACTGTTAACTGTTTTCTCTAAAAAATAAAATGGATTGGGGAGAGAAGATATTGCATGTGTTCTATTAAGTCATCTCCTCAACTCAAATGTTTTTAAAAAAGAAAATCTAAAGATTATATGTAAGATTGTGAGCAATTTTCATTTTCTGCCTTTACTTAAAAATACCTAAAATCTTGTGCTATAATTTGTTTGGTTTTGGGTTTTTTCACTTTTGGCCTGGCTACTCCGGGTAGCGCTGAGGGCTCACTCCAGGCTCTGCACTCACTGGCCAATCCTGGTGGGGCTTGGGAGACCACGTGCAATGCCAGGGATTGAACCAGTGCCGTCCCAGCTGTTCTATCTCTGGTTGCAACTACGTACTATAATTTTTTTGAACTGAAAATTTTGAAAAGTTATTAAGTATTCTCTCAGATACACAAAATCATTTTACCTAAGATGGAAAATAGCACTAAGCAAACAAGACAGCATTATAAGTAGGCTGTCACATTAAAAAATGAACTCTATTAACTTTTATAGCAACTTCTACATGTAACTTAACCCACTAATAAGATTTAGTTCATCAAGCTGCAAACAGCAGTAACATATGCGTCAAATTTGTCCAAATTGTTTTTTCTAGTCCACAAACCAGAACACTATCAGCTGAGAGGGTAAACAATCCACTTAGCTATCTAAAATATTACTATTTATAAAAATAGGATCATAAAAACACAATGTAACCATTACTCTTATCCAGACAATCAATGGCCTATTTCCAATGAGGGTAACTCTTTGGACTAATTTTTCCCTTCAAAGTTACACCGTTTATTTATTATCTATTTTGCAGACAAGAAATCAGAGACTAGATGAGTAAGATGGAGGAGAGAGAGAGAGAGAGAGAGAGAGAGAGAGAGAGAGAGAGAGAGAGAGAGAGAGAGAGAGAGAGAGAGGCCAGGAAGGAATGAGAGGCCCAGCTCCAGAGCGGTGAGGGAAGGGACTGTGCCAAGAGCTTACCAACACTCTTTTTCCATACTAAATTAAATCACTTCATTTTACCCTTATCCTGAGGGAATGTAGGGCATAAAAAAGGTTAAGAACATCCAAGGTTAAAATTAGCAAGTTTACTACGGTAGTAAAAATTTGCAGGATGGACCGCTGCTATTAGGGGAATTCAGAAGCCTAGGATCCAGTCTTAATTGTGCCACCAACTACAAGTCCTAGAACAAACTGCAAAAACCCTGCGCTCATGTTTCATTTTCTCTACGATACACAGATCTAGATTTCTTCAAGTTTCAAGTTCCTTTGAGGTATGTCCTTTAATTATGATCACTCGAAAAATAACACACTAAAGAATACTGCGTCAGAGAGAGCGCACGGGGATTAAGGTGCTTCCCTTGCACTCGGTCAACCTGGGTTTGATCCCGACACGGCATATGGTCCTCCAGCACCCCCAGGAACGATCCCTGAGCACAGAGCAGTGAGTGAGTCCTGGGTGTGGCCCAAAAGAAAAAATTTCTCTTGGCTAACAGATTTGGACATGTTAAATAGATTCTTCTGAATTTATTTCTCAAATCTCGGACAATGGGGGAAATGGCCTAAAAGTGCAACGATTTGGAGGGCACTAAATGATAAACTTCCTATCGATATAAGGGTAATGGAAGTCATTTCTCACTAAGTCAAAAAGAATAGGTCCTAAGGAAGGAGTGAGCGATGAACAGTTTAACCACTGCAGTGAATTTTGAAACCATTTGCAAATCTTTTAAAATATACTGGGACTTCATGCAAAAAAAAAATTCTATATATAGCTGATTACTTTTTATAAAAGATATGCTTAAGTTTCAATGGCAGGTTTTATTTTCTAACTAACTGAAACACTGGGTCGGCTCACTATAATTAATGAAAAGTAATTCACATCTCTACTTCACCCACCAATCTTTCCTGCCTTATCAAGCACTCTTGACACTTAGTTCCTCTGAATTAAGCTTTTTTAGAACGCATGCGCTGGCATTCCCAACTACTTTGGATAAAATCTTAGTTACTGAGCTATCTCCTGAATATGAAGAAAAAAAATTACCAGTATAAGATTTATTTTCGACACAATTTCGTTGCAGTGGAACAAGTTTTGCTAAAGCATAATACCGTAAGTTAATACTATCAAAAGTAATAGTTTGGATCTCTGATTTCCTTGGGGGAAAAAAAAATCCCACAAAATCTAAATACACTAAAAAATGGCTGTGCAAGGAATTTGTTTCTAAGAGAAATGAATGGCTAGATTAGAAAATGAATAGTTTTGCATCAACTCTGGAAATATTAAAGCACTTAAAACACGGAAAAACAAGCCCATTAAAATTTCTTCTACTTGTATGACAGCAAAATGGCCTCGGTCAAATACAGGTATTGTGCTATGTTGCAGATTTTTGGGTTTTCTCCCCTTGAAAAGGAAGTCTTTTATGTATTTACAAACATCGATATCAAAGACAAATTGTTCCTTCCCAAAGGTCCTTATATACCACATTCCATATAAAACCCAAAGGATCAACTATTTCTTCATCTTTTCCTCTGCCTTCATACAACTGTGACTACCATGTAATTTCCCTTCCGCTAAGTATGACAAGGAAAATCTCCTTTAGAAAGCTGATAACTAATTTTAAGGGGTAATAAGCAAAGAAAAATATTACTGAAGAGTATTAAAAAGGGAGCAAATTCTACTCCTAAGCACACAATGTTTTTAATGTTTATCACTATTTGAAGAACCACTAAATGTATCCTTTCTATAATGGATTAAGAATAAAAAGTATGAAAAATTACTATACTCTGTTCATATCTAAAGAAATTTGCATTTAGAATTATTTCCCTGGAAAAACAAGGTCAGGGGCAGTCTCCTGTGTAGGAAACAACAAAACCCCCAGAAGCCTAATACCTACATTTTCTCTGGAGACAAGCTTCTTCAATAACCCGTTTTCCCCTCAGATTTATCAAACGAATGCATATTATTGCTGTGTGCTAAATGTTATTTTGCTGGTTAGTTACAATCCTCAGGCCTACTTAGCCAAAATTCCAAGAGCGCAGAATCAGAATTATTTCAGCACATGCTTTATAGAGAGAATAAATCTACTGAGAGCTCACACAAAAGCAAGTAAAAGCACATTATTAAACAAGCATTTCCCCATTTAAATTTTAAAAATGTCTATAATCATCCTAACTACTAACAAAATATTGAAATCTAGATATCCTAAATTTTACTTTTTACGTCTCTACATGTTCTAGAGGGCACAGAGGAAGATTTCCCCACTCTTCCTCCAGATTTACTATAAATAAAATCATCTACAAGTCATTAAAGAACAGAAAAGGTGCGTTTTTTAGTGTACCAGGTCACTAAAAGGACTGGAAACACAATTCATGTTTTTTCTTTCCAAAATCGACTTTCTACAGGCCTTTCCCCAGAACCTGAGCTGTTGTCCAAGGGAGAGGGGAAGATCTGTTAGGAAAAAAATAAAATGCCCACTCACAAGTGCTAGAAAATGACGAATGACACAAACACTGCTTTTGTGCCCTGTCAATAATGCAGCCACAGGGAATATCAATGTCTTTTCCTTTCCTATCCAGTTTTCAGTAACCTGAAATTGTCTGGAACGGAACAATTTCGGCTCGATTTCCAACGGGCCGCTCCTGCAGTCAGTCAACTCTTCCCCCACAGTGGCTGAGCCTTGAAATATGCCCCAGAACCTCGCGGCCGACCCACCGTGAGCACCAGCGGGGAAGGAATGACATCACCCGCGGGAGGCACACAGCGAGCTGTCTACTGGGCAGTCACTGGGAGGAGGAGCCACCCGGACCCGGCGAGGGACGAGCCCCTCCGCTCTGCACGCAGGAAGGGCCGCTCAGGAACCTCCCGAGCCGCTCTGCGACCCCCTGGGACGGCCCATAAGCCCGACCCCCGACCCCCGACGAACAGAAAGAAAGCGGGACACGAAAGAAATCTCTCTCGAACTCCTGGGCCCTGGGCTACAATTCTTTAAACCAAGATGCAAAGAAAAAAAAAAAACACCCAAAAAGGACTTCAATCTAGAATCTAAATTTCGTTTTAAACCAGAAATATGAAGGGGAGGGGGGAACACTATGGTAGGCAACAGTCCAACGACGCCTGTGACATCTCGTCTCCCTTTCTAACAGCAAAGACTCTGGGGCGTACAGGAAGCAGTTTCCGCAAGAAGAGGAGCACGGGGGCACCCACCCGAGAAAGTTTCGCTCCCTCCACTCCCGAGGTGCAGGAAAAGGGGCCGCCAGGGAGCATCTCCTCACCTAGCCGTCCTTCTCCATCCCACGGCGACCGTGGGCCAGACGAAAGCCCTCAGCACCGACTTCAACAAGTAACAAAGACCAAAAAAAGAAAAAAGAAAAAAAAAAAAACGGGGGTGGGGGACGGGAGGGCAAATAAAACGTTCTGCACTTCCGGAATCTGTTTCTTGGGTGCCTCGGGAGACCATAAAAACGGTCCTTCACACGGAGGAGAAACGCTTCAGCACTACTTAGGAGCTGCTTACTCCCGAGGACATGCAAAACTCTGAAAATATTTCCAGGGCTGGGGGGGAGGGGGGCCGAGAGGGTGCGACGGGGGGGGGGGGGGAGGGGGGGTCGGGAATAGAAAATTCTCCCGAAGGTAATACAAGGTTGTGAACTGAAAAACAAAACAACCCCCAACCCTCCCCCCCCCCCTCTAAAGTCTCCAGGCTTCCAAGTCAGAAGCAAAACTCCCAACCTCCAGTTGCAGGCACTGAGAACGAACCCGTCCTCACAGTTTAACAGCCCACCGATGGGGGGGGGGCCGCGGGGGGGTCCAGGCCTCGGATACACAGTTACCACCCGAGAAAGGGGGTGGGGGTAGAGGCGTTTTTCTGGGCAGGGGCCGGAGGTGGGCAGGGAAGGACCCCGACCCGGAGTGCGCGTACTGGGGTGTGTTAGATCCCAACAGGTAGCCCAAAACTGGAAAGGGGGGGGGACGCAGCCAAGAGGGGGGAGGATAGAACTCCACGGGGGGGGGGCGAGACTCCCCCAGGTCCTGAGGGCTGGCTGGCCGGAGGGTCCCTTCGCCACGCAGCTTTCAAGGGGGGGGCCGAGGTGGGGAGGGGATGCCGCGGAGCCCCCCCCAGACCCCCCAAGCCCCCAGCGTCCCCCGTCCCCGCCCGCGCCCGGGCCGTCCCGCCGGGTGTCAGCGGCGCGGGCGGGGACGGGGACGCGGAAGGGCGCAACAGCATCTCGGCGAGGCGGCCGCGGCGGCGGCGAAGAAACTTCGCCAGAAGAGGAAGCGCCCGCGCCCCGCGCGCCCGCTCCCGGGGGGCGCCCCGCGCCGGCCGCCCCAACTTGCAGCCCCGGGTCCCGGGCCCCGCTGGCGCGCACCGGCCCGCAGCCCCCCCCGGCCCCCCCCCAGCCTGGCGCCGGCCCCCCCCCCCCGAAGTGGCCCCCGCGCGCGCCGCCACCGCCACCACCGCCTCAGGGCCCCCCGCGCCCGGCCCGACTTGAAGTTCCAGCCCGCCCCGAGCGGCGCGGCCCGCGGCCGACAACAGGTGGGCAGCGGCGCCGACGGGGCTGGGCCTCCCGGGCCCGGCCCGCTCCGCCCCGGCCAGGGCCCCGGGACGGGGAGGGGGAGCTCGCTCCCTTACCTCCGCCATGTTTGCCGTACTGACGGGTCACATCTCCGCGGCGGCCGCGGCTGGGTCACGGCCAGAACCCGGATGTGGGAATCGGCAACGGGACTCCCGCCGGCGCCGGCGCCGCCGCCGCCGCCGCCGCCGCCGCCGCTGCCGCCTCGGCGGGAACGCGCAGGAGCCGCCCGCGCGCGCCCACCCACCACACCCCACTCCGCCCCCTCGCGGCGCCCGGCCGAGCGCGACTGGAGGGAAAGGCCGGCGCGCGCGCGCAGCCCCGCGGCCGCCCTCCCCGGGAGGAGCCGAGGGGGCGGAGTCGGGGCGGCGGCGATGGGGGGGGGGGGCTGCGGGGCGCCCCGGCGGCGCCTCTCCGCACTCCCGGCCTGCACGGCCCCCCGCGGAGGTTCGGGCTCGTTGCAGGCCGAGGAACGTGCCACCCACCCCGGAGGGGCCGAGTCCCCCAGACAGGAGCAGACAGGAGCGAGCGCCGGGAAGGAAGAAATGACAAATGACGTTGGACCGTGCAGCCCCCCCCCTTCCGAAGGGCTCTATGGGGATGCACTTGCAAAGCAGTCTCCCCGCCCCCCCCCTAGAATTCGTCCTCCCCGTCTATAGTCACGCCCGACCAGGAAAGCCCACGGTCCCTGCAGAAGTGTAAGAAGAGGACTGTTAGGCTGCACGCCCCAGCTCTCATTTGCTCGTCCTGGCACACTTTCTGGGATGCCAACAGAGTTGGGCACTCGAGAAAACGCTAGGATGTCAACTAGCGGAAGGCTGGCTCTTTGACGGGTTGTAATGATCTCTGACTTGACAGCAAGGGAGAACCTGCTTATTTGCAATGCCTGAAAATGCCTGCAAGTTGAGAGATCTTAATGTATTGGCCTCGAACTGCCAACTGGCCTTGATGCCAATTTTGATGACTGCCAGAGCCAATGATTGCAAAATAACAAACATGTTTCACGTCCATTACTAAGGCAGATACTCAATAATGCCAAGGTGGTATTAAAGCGTTTACTAACAGATTTTACTAAACCAGGGCTTGCGTCTTATTTCAAAAAGGACCTGTTTTCTTGTTCTTGACTGTTCAAGCCTTCCTCTCAATGCAATTTCAAAAATGACTATCAAAATCAACCATTTAAATGAGAATTATTCATTTCCTCCAGCAAGGTGTTTGCACGACAATGTATCACACATATGTGCATGTACACAATTTTAAACTCAATACTCAATTTACAATGCAATATGGAGGAGGCAGTATTTTTCAGTTACTTGTAGTTCCTTAACATTCTAAACTCATCAACCAGTTTCCTAATTCCAAAAATTCAACAATAACTTGAAATTCTTATGTCCCAATAATAATTTGTGCATGAATAAACTGCATTTACAGGTATATGAAGTAGCTGCTAAGTGAAAGGACATTACCTGGTAATTTGACAGGAAAAGAGTCCACAGACAGTCTGTAAACCAATTAAACATAAACATCTGATGCACATTTTCTACTGAAAGAAAAGCAAGGGAAAGAAGAGAAAGGAAAACTTTAAGGTTCCCAAGTCTACAAACAATTTTTACCATTAACTGTACGGTATAGTATTTTCATTTTATTTTTCAGAATACTTCATATAAAGGTGCTTCTCAGGACGCCTTGAGGGGCATAAATATTTTAGCATAGTCATACAGTTCTGTTGGGATTACCTTAGTCCTTTGGACTTGTGATTAAACTGACTTTTTAAAAAGTCAGTTTGTATTTAAATAGTTTTCATTTTGGAATGAAATGAGAATGATGAAACTAGCTGAAGGCAAAGAATCATGAATGTGCAAAGATCTGAGGTGGGTTAAAAAATTATTTTTTTCCATGGGTCTAAAGGTGAAAACTCAGATTTTATAATACTCTGAAGATAGGGAGGCCTTTTCCACAATAAAAACCTAACACTAAAGTTAGGTGGTCCTTAAAAGAAACATTTTTTAAGTTGCCAAAATGCAAACTACAGAAATAACTTGCTTGCTTAAACGCATTTAGTCCTTGATTATTTAATTCAAAAATCCCAGTTGTGATAAAAATTTATGGAATAACAATCCCTTAACCTACTGAAAGAATGATGAAAACGTCAGGAAAATTGGGTTATGAGATCAATATGAATGGCTCCATCTTACAACTCAAGTTTATTAATATGGTACAATTTTGCTAATTGTAAGTAGCATAGCCTTTGGGAGAAAAACTTCCCTGTACAATTTTTATAAATGTTGGCTTCTTATAAATGTTGGCTCAGAGTTTTTATTTGTTTTTGTTTAGTTCAGCAATACGTGCTTTTAAATCTTTTTAGGTTCAGCAATAAGCATTTAAAAACATTTCAGGAGCAACAAATTTTAGGAAATTTAAGGAAAGCAAACTCCCCCAAACTCTTGCTTACTCTTTTCAGTAACAAATATGCCAAATTTAACTATTCGTTAGCCCTGAAATCTTAAATGTCGGACATGACCTTAGACGTCAATCTGTATGCAGGGAGGTAGAATTCCTGTGTTTCTCCTCCTCTGGCTTTCTCTGCCTATGCCAAGCCTTCAATGAGTCAGTCTCATGAAGAAGCTGGGTTTTTTTCCCAAGAAAAAGCTCTAGTACTTGGAACATTCTTTTTATTGTTAAACCAGAATCTACCTCCTGTCACTTTCATCCATCACCCCGAGTTCGGTGCTATGTATTAATTCAATAGTTCTCTTCTTTGTCATAAAATGCAGGCAATATAGATCCTGGGTCTAAACAAAAATTAAAACCTTAGAGCCTATTGATACTAGAAGAGCTGAAAACAGGACATGATAGGGTTCGAGGCATGAGAAAATGCAAAATTATCACCTGTTTTAAAATTAGTATCATGTACAATATGTATTAATTATGTATTAATGTGATATCCAAAATGGTAGCTGTTAGAATTGTATAGTAAAATGTTAAAAGTTAAACCAAAAAATGTGTTAATTCCACTTTTATGTGCTGCTGTGGCTAATGTCTCCAAGCAAAAAGTTCACTCTACAAAGCCAGAATAAAATGCTTTTTAGCTCCCATCCTTCACCTGAAAGCTTCCTGATTTAAAGCAAACTAACATTAACTTTTACCACAATTACTCAGAAATGCTATTATATTGGGGAATTATTGCAGTTTACTGAATAATTCCATTAAAAACTTATTAATTTTCAGAGGCTACAATACACACACAACAAACCCCCTTTAGTTATAATTTTGCTATTAACAAAGGCACTTTAACGTCACAATTTTACTTCAACTAGTACCTTAAAGTAACCAATAAACAAATTTTGGCAATTTACATAGCTCTAAGCAATATAACCTGACTGGCTGGTATTTAGTTCCAACACCTGATTCAAATATAAAGTAATATTTACCTATACTACACATGTTATGCAATTCAAAAGCAACCTCTCAAAATGCACCAAGAAACATTTTCATTGAACAAC
This sequence comes from Sorex araneus, assembly GCF_027595985.1. NCBI lineage: Eukaryota > Metazoa > Chordata > Mammalia > Eulipotyphla > Soricidae > Sorex > Sorex araneus. The sequence continues at coordinate 9,416,923 of NC_073306.1, forward strand.
TTAAGAGTCTGGGCTGCTTGAGTGAAAACTGATTCATACAACACATTCCAAACCATAAAAACAAATTCTTGACTTAACAATTTTTAGGGTCCATCAGTCCTTTTAAACATTTCATAAACTATTTGTAAAATTTGCATTTGAAAGCGACAACCTACGGTGTAGGTTCGTTGTGTGTAGGTAAAATTTACAAGAAAGGCTCAGAATACCAAAATACCTAAATCTAAATACAAAACAAAAAAAAACCCTTTTTTTTTTTAGTGACATTTTGGATAAACTACGAATTTACTTTAGCAGGCAGAATGCAAGTTGCAAAGGAGGAAAGCATTACTGTTTGTAAATCCCACCTGGAGGTCACCATCAACATCATTCTTTTCATTACTATGACTTGTATTACTGATACCATTCCAAAATACTTCAATAACCTTTTGCTTCTTCGGCCACTTTAGATTTTCCTTTTCATCATTTTAACATCAACAGTTTTAACCAGTGGCGACAATTTTATCAGACCATGAGCTGATCTAACAGTTCTTACATTCACTGACGTTGCATTTAAAACAAACAGAAAAAGATCTCACCCAAAACTCTGTAAATAAATTGGCACATCAAGCAGTTCGCAGATACTGGAGCATATATAAAAGGAGTAATATAATATAAATCCGCTATTATATTATATGACTTGAGGGAGTTCGGATGTTCCCTCCCTTAATTTCCAAGTGTGCCCCTGCCTACCAGCATCACATCCGTCTTGTCTGCATTGAACCTCAACCAGTTGGTTCTTAACCACGTCCGAAACTCAGCCAGGCACTGGGAGAATCGAGCCACCACACCATCTGGATCAAAGGGAAAAAAGCCTCAGTAGCAAGAAGCCCAGAGCCCCTGAGACCGCACGCCCCCCAGTCACCCCCGTCTTTTTTTTTTCTTTTTACCAGATGGCCGGGAATTAGGACAAGAACCTCCAAATGCTAGGAGGCGGTGGGGAGGATGAGCCTGGAGTCATGCAGTTAGCAACCAATGATAAAAGGAATCCAAGCGACTCGATAAATAGGTCGCCTGCGAGTCACCGCTGGACTAAGCGGTCTCGGTTAGAGCCTCCGGGTCTGGCCAGCAGCTGCAGAAGCTTTGCCGCCCCAGTGTCGGCCCTGGAGGGATAACTGCGACCCAGAGATGGGGAGTGACTCGCCCAAGGTCATACAGCAAAAGCGATGACACCCCCACCCCACCCAAAAAAATTGGGGCTTCCAGGTCGGAGATGCTCCCACCGGCGGCGGAACAGAACAAGGCCGTGCAGTGTGGGGGGAGGCGGAGGGATGCGAGGAGGGGGGTGGGTAGCATCAGTCCCCGGGGATCCGCACAGGCTTGCGGGGCGGAGGGGTCCCCCAGCCTGACCGTCTTCAACGACACTCGCGCCCCTCCCTACGCTCCCTTTAGCCCAGGGCCGGGTCGCCTCGGCCCCCGGCTCACCCCAGGGGCTCAGAGCGAGCAGAACCCCGAGAGATCGGGGGTCGTGGGGAGAGGCGGGGCGGCGGGGCCAGCTTAGCCCCACCCCGGCCGGTGTCGAGGGCCGAGAGGAGGAAGGGGCGGCAGCCCCCAGCCAGCGGCGAACTCGCTCCGCCGCCGCCGCCGCCGGTTCCCGGGGCGCCACGGACGCCGGGGGAGCTCGCCGGCGCCGCCAAAGCCAAAGCCAAAGGCGGGGGACAGGCGGGGGGGGGAGGGAGAGCGCATGCGCCGCGGGCGGCCGGCGCCGCGCCGGGCGGGGACGCGCGCAAGCCCCGCCCCGGAAGTGGAGGGTCTTCCGGGCGGCGGGCGGCCGTGGGGGAGGGGAAGGGGCGAAAGGAGACCGAGGACGCCTCTGGAGCCCCTCGCCGCGAACGGGACGGGGAGGGGCCCGGTGGGGGAACGGAGGCTGCACTTACAGCCGCTGCCGCCGCTGCCGCCGCCACCTTCGCTGCTGCCACCACCGCCCGAGGACGCCCCATCCATCCGCCTGCAGCCGGGGAGACTCCGAGCCTGGGAGGGGCCTGGGGCCCGGGCCGCCCGCCTCCTCCTTCTAGTCGTCGCTCGGAGCTTCCTCTTGCTCCACCAACCCTCTGCCCTCCCCTCCGCCTCCGCCCTCCTCCCCGGCCCGCCGCCGCCAGCCAACCGCGCGGCCGCTTGTTGAGCCCGAGCGCCGCGGTCTCCATGGCGCCCGGCAAACACTCCCGTGCCCCTGCCCGCGCCGCTAACGCCAGGAACGCCGGGGGGTTGGGGGGGGGGACCCGGGCGCCCCGAGCGGCGCGGAAAGCGGGGGGTGGACGGCTCCCGCGGCGCCCCGGCCGGTGGTCACCAACCATGCCCTCTCCGGGAAGCAGCAACAAGCAGCCGAGCCCCGGGGCGTAAGTTGGGAGGCGGAAAGTGCCGGGTGCCCCAGAGAGCCCTTCTTTGAGATCCTCCCCTCCACCACCACCCCCCGTCTCACTGCATCTGGCTTCCATCAGCCCCCCTCAAAGCAGAGCAGCCGGGCGGCCCTGCCTCGCTCGCTCGCTCTGTCCTCGGCCTCCTGCATCCTTTCACAGAGCCTCGCTGCGGCGCTTGCCGCGGGAGGATGGTGCAGAACCTCCGCGCCTGCGGGCACTGCGCGCTGGGCTGGGTGGGTCGGGTGGATCCTGGGCGCCGCTGGAGCGAGTTTCCTCCGCCCCGCGTCTGCGAACCGTTGGACTCCAGCGAGCAACCGTGCACGGGGCGCGAGGCTTCTGCTGGCCTCTCTCCCCTCCCCGCCCCCCCCATGCCTCCTTGGAACTCCTGCGAGCCTGCCACTGTCCCCGCAATCGCAGTCGAACCCGACGCTCTTCGGGCTTTGGGGGGTAGCCCAGGAACTTGAAAGGGGCCCTTAGGGGCCGAGCAGTTAGCCCAGTGCGGTTTCCTCAGTGCATTCGCTCTCCCACACTCAAGCCTTAAACATCTCTCCAGTAGGCTTCGGTTCTTTCAATATTTCCGCAGCAGAAGGTGTCGGAAATGCAGGCTGGGCTGGGTCCTTGGGCGTTTCTGCCCTTCTTAACGCCACCAAAACAGCTTTGGTAAAGGACAGCTGTAAACCAACAGGGCAAATCCAATTGCCATACGCTTGCCTTTAGCCCACCGGCAGCTTTTGGATGGAGTGTGTCACTTTTAAAACATGGGTTACTGCGACCTCACTCGCCCTTGTCAGTTCTCGCCTTAGTTCATGGTTATCCCTTTTAAAAAAGGAAAAGAAAAAAAAAAAGCTTTTCTTTAACCTCTCCATGACTCCCATATGTAAATATTGTACCGGTGAGGTTACGCTTTAAAAGCCTGGTGTATACTGAAATTTCACACGTTTCTGTTTCTACTCAAGCCCTCTCCCATGAAAACAGACTAAAAAAATGAGTGATCCCCGCCCACGGAGGCAGGAAGCAGTAAGTCCTGCCTCCTAACGTGTGGCCCCCAGACAAAAAAGCTTCACATCCCAAACTGAACTTGTTTTCTCTTTATTCTGCAATCGAGCTCATTTTGGTAAATGTCAGTTTCCACTCCTCCAGTTACTTGGATGAAAAAACCTTGACACTTATTGTGACTTCTGTAATACCCCACTTCATCAGCAAATTCTGTTTGTTTCTACAGGCTAAGTAAATTGAAATCACCACTCTTAAGTCACTGTCACATTTCAGTAGTCACCAAAGTGTTCTTGCCGAGATCCTCATGGTAGTAATGACCTATAGTGAGTAGTCAAGTGACTTCCCAAAACCCTGCTGTGTTTCCACTTCGCTGAGACATAAAAGCTCACATCTTACCCACAGAACCTCCCCCTGGACACTTCCCCTTGGCTAATACTCTCTGGACTAGCGCAGGCACAATATATTTATTCCCTGAGTTAATGGCTTGTGCATTTGCTATTCTTAGGAATATTGACTCTCCCAGTCTTGTGACCCACTTATTTCTGTCTGTTGTCACCAAAGAATATTTTCTAATAAACCTACATGAAATACTTCTCCACTCAGCTCTACCCATTCTTCAACCTGTTTTGTTTTTATTCTTCCATATCTACTCTTTCTTACATATTTTTACATGCTCCCCCATCACCCTCCAGGAGGGCAAAGATTTTGTTTGCTTAATTTCCTTGAAAAATGAAGACACCCAGTAAAAATTTCTGAATAAGTGACCATCATTCAGTCATTTTGGTTATGCTTCTATTTTTTAGTTATTGTTTGTTTCTTTTCGCTCTTGGGTATGTAAATCTCCTAAGTTTGAATTCATGTAAAAAGAATTTTAAATCACACAACTCATAATAGCTTCACTGTATCTCTGTCATCCCATTGCTCATAGATTTGCTTGAGCGGGCACTAGTAACATCTCCATTATAAGACTTCTTGTTACTGTTTTTCGCATATTGAATACGCCATGGGTAGCTTGCCAGGCTCTGCCATGTGGGCGAGATACTCTGTAGCTTGCTGGGCTCTCCGGAGAGGGCCGGAGATGCTTAGTGTTAGCAAAATTCCCTGGGGAATTTATTAAATAATAGCAAATTTACAGAGGATTACTTTCAAATTGAGTAGGAGATGGAAGTTATATAACTTAAATTTTTGAGGTAGCCATGTCTAAAACTTTCAGACACTAGAATTTACACCTTACTGGTTTGATCTAATATGCTACTTCTTTTCTTTTGAAGACTTAATCCCGATCTTATAAAGAATCTCATGAATGTTTATTTTCCACTTTGTCTAAATAGTTCTGTATCTGATCCTTCCCATAAGCTTAACAAATTACATTAGTCTTCCATTATGATGTTTTAAGCCCATTTCTCTACCTAGTATCCAGCTTTCATGCTTGTTTTCTTCTTAATCTTTGTATTTCTATCTGTTCCTAAATGTTTTCACCTGAATCCTTCGTACTGAATTCTAAAAAATTTTCAGTCTGACAGACTTTTTTTTTGCCATATAATCAAACATCTCTGACTGGTTCTCATACTTCACTTCTTTTTGCCCTTTGGTATGCCTTGTAATGATTTGATGAAAGCTAAACATGTTCCACCAAATGATATGAAATGAGTTTAATGAGTTTTTCACGACATATCTGACTGGGAATTAAGCGTTGTTGACTATTTGTTGTAGCTATTGGTTTTGGAGATTGTAATTTCCTCTACTGTCCTTGTTTTCCTCCTGTGCTGTTTTCTTAGGTTTCCCTAGAGACTCTTTCTTAAAGAGAATCTGAGCTTTGCATGTCTTTCTATTATAATCTATTTATAACATGTAATAATGATAGCATAGCGAGTAGGGTGTTTGCCTTGCACGCAGCCAACCTGGGTTCAATTCCTCCATTCCTCTCGGAAAGCCCAGCAAACTACCGAGAGTATCTCGCCCGCATGGCAGAGCCTGGCAAGCTATCCGTAGCATATTCGATATGCCAAAAACAGTAACAACAAGTCTCACTTAGAGATGTTACTGGTGGCTGCTCGAGCAAATCCATGCACAACGCACAACAGGATGACAGTGATATAGTGAATACATATTGTTAGCTGTGATACTGTTAATGCAAAGGTAGGATGTGAGGAGAGAGTAAGTGCTCTCTGCTTAGGTATTAGTCTTTTATTAGACCTTTGTTCTGGGACTGACCTTCACCAGTCTTTCCAGATTTCCTTTTTATCCATAGGCGGAAAAGTTTCTAGAAGGACTTGGAATTGAGTATTTCTTGTCCTCCACATTGATTAGGATCTAGTATAGTAGTATTCCTTGAGAGAAGGTCTTCATTTAGGAAAACAGAATAGATATATTTCAAAATGACTACTTCCGGCCCCCTTCTGGAAAAATCTGGGAGTTTTACTTCCATCTTTATCCTAGGGACCTCAAAGGGTTCGTGGAAGTAGAACTTACAGAAATGTGTAGAGTCCCCGAAGACAGGGGACCCAGGAGTTTCTGTCTTCAAAGGAGTGCTCAGTCTCCTGAGTCAGTCAATTACACATTAAGTTTTCCTGTCACTGGCTGGCTGTAGTGGTAGTTTCTTCTAGGCAGAAACAGAGGTGGTTCTTTTCTTTGAAACAGGTGTCTGCAACTTTGGTGATATTCTTTTGCCCTATAACCTTAGCTATACCTGGTGGAGCTAGGGAACCCTACTGGTTTCCAGTTGACGCAACCTTTTGCTTTGGAGAACTGGATGATGTCTTTTGAGGTCTTCATGTATCACACCCAACCTAGAAGTAATTGTGTTTACTCTTGCATCCCTTACAACCTGATCTCTCATTATAGTACATTACTTACTTACTGGTCAGCGAGTGACCCAAAGGTTTTAAAAGTTATCAAATCTGGGAGTGAGGAATATTATCTCTAAGAACTTGAATTTATTCTTGCCTGCAGAGGTTCTAGTTTGAGTCAGACACTACATAGACCTCTGAGCACTGCCAGAATGATCCTGGTGGTTCCAGGCCCCCTGAGCACTACTTGGGAGCCTCCCCCATCAAAGTCACCAAATTCACACTCAGGGATCATTACTGGAATTACTCCTAGCAGCTCTTGGAGTGATCCGGAGGACCATATGTGGTGCTAGGGAGCGATCCTGGGTCAGCTGCGTGCAAGGCAAGCGCCCGACCCACTGTACTATCATTCTGGCCCTATATCTTAACTTTTCTTTTAGGACTTAGTTCGTTATTTGCCATTTCCATGCACAGATTCTCAAATCTGAATCGTTAGCTTTTATTTCTCCCCTGAAATTCACTTTATTTTTGCATTTTCAATTGTTAAAAGACAGCTGCACCAGGATATCACTCCAACACCTACAATTGGACACGTTTACAATTTAGCTTCCTGTGCTTTCGAGATATAGATTAATAATTATCATGACTATGACAGGTAGCTACTGTTTCTAAATTTAATTTACAGCCAAGGAAAGAAAGAGATTAACAAACTTGTTCAAGAGCATGTAGGCTCTGCATTATTGGATGGATTTGAACATTTTAAGTAGACCTCTTTGAGATTAAGTTTCTCACTTGTAAAAAATGGCTATTAAATATTCACAAGTTTTTATAAGAATTGAGTTACAGAATATAAGTGGGAATTGAAATGTTAAGTGACACCATTGTTCTCAAATACCAATTCCTGTTCCTTGCACTGTAAAGGTACCAAGGTTTGTTTTAATCAAATATGGCAAGATATCTAGACATAGAAATGACTATGATGAAGAATGAATTTTTTTAAATTTGATTATTATTGAGATAACATGATTTACAGCTGTGTTAATATTTATGCTTTAGACTTACTACATCATACCTACCACAAAAGTGCCATTGTTCCTCCACCCCTGCTCCTACATCAGTTTCTTTTCTCCTTTCTATTTTTATTTCTATTATTTGGGGCTGGAGCGATAGCACAGCAGGTAGGGCATTTGCCTTGCACGCAGCCGACCCGGGTTCAATTTTTCCGTCCCTCTCAGAGAGTCCAACAAGCTACCGAGAGTATCTCCTCACACGGCAGAGCCTGGCAAGCTACCCGTGGTGTATTCGATATGCCAAACACAGTCACAAGTCTCACCATGGAGACGTAACTGGTGCCCGCTCGAGCAAATCGATGAGCAATGGGATGACACTGATAAGTGATACATTATCCCCATCTCTTCCCTTCTCACCTGGAACTTGACTTGCTAACCTCAATTCTCATGTCAGAATTTAGGGGTTTGTTTTCATTGGACATTGCCAGTTCCTTGCTCTGATTCTTGATACACCACATTTGAGTGAGATCAGCTGGTATTTGTCTTTGGTAAAAGACCTCAGAGATTCTGAGTAAAAGGAGACAAGGGTCAGCACAGGACAGAGGGGTCCACTTGCAGAAGCCCTGGGAACAGTCAGGAGGCAGAACAAATCAGAGGACAGTAAGGACAAGGTCGTTTATTGGGGTTCCATGGGAAGGAGAAGCAAAGTAGCTAGCAGGCTTAGAATCGGCTCCTTGGCTAACTTCAACAGGCTCTGGGCATTTGGACTGCCTTCAGAGGTCTGCCTTCCTGTCCTTGCAATAATCCAGGCAGTTGAACGGGCCCTGAGAGTGAGCTCTGTGAGAACTTGATAAAGGGGGTGATCTGAGGTCAGTAATCTAGCCTGATGAGTTTGCTTATGAAAGGAGTAATTGTGAACGCCTCCCTTACTCTCTGTAGGGACTGATACCTCCTAAGGGCAGTCCCCTAGGCAAGCAAGTCCTTAGCTGTGGAGGCAACAGTTTCAGAAAGCAAAAGACAGGCTTAAAATAGACTTGGTCTTGCATTTTTCTTTTTCCTGCACCTGTCATCTCAGGTTTTGCTCTTTCTCCCCTGATTATTCCCACCAATGATCTTCTTGCTTCTGGTGTATTTCATTAGAGTTAAATTTTTCTGAAACTTAATTTTAGTCACTTTTCTTTCTTTTGTTGGAAGAGGCACATTTGATGGTGCTCAGAGTTTACTCCCGGCTCTGTGATCATGGATACTTTTGAGGGGCTCAAGGTATATTATATGGGGTGATGGAAATTGAACCTAAATGCACCTCTTGCAAAGCAAGTGTCTTACCTGCTGTCCTATTTTTTCAGCCCCTCTAATTTCGATCACTTTTTAACTAAAAAGATGCTATAGCACATTCTTGCTTATTTAAAGATATATATCTTGGTCGTTCTACTTATTTCAATGCATAACTTTGGTTTTCTTCATATAATTGAGTCATTTTTGATTCTTTATGTCCCACTCATTATTCACCATGATCTTTGCTCAGGATATATTCCTTGACCTGCTTCTTCCTGTTTCCCTTCACACACACACACACACACACACACACACACACACACACACACACACACTTTTTAAAATTGGACGCACCTTCAAGATCTAACTCAGATTTGTGATTTCTCTGCTCATCTCTCTCCCTGAAATCAGTCTTCACAACTCACATTTTATCTTACCTGTAAGAAAGAAGATAGCACTACTGACTAATATTTTTCAGAAATCAGATTGTGAAAGGAGAGCAATAATAATAGAAAAAAGATGGCTAATGGAAGAATTTTTAAGTTGCAGTAACAAGGCATATTTACATGCCCAAAGAAAGAGGATAGGAAAAAAAATGCAGGATAGGGCGTCCTGAGCAATAATGGGTGTGGCCTCCAAACAAAATAAAAAGAATAATGTAGGAGATGAGATGGAATTCCTGATAAAGGAAGATCCTCCAGAGATGAGACAGATTTCAAAACACAGAAAGGTTAGCTTTATTCTTGGAGAAGAAGTAAGAAGAAATAAGGATGACCTGACTGAGCTTAAAGGCTATGGGAGGACAAAATTAATGCGAGTAGAGAAATAAGGAGTTTTTACTTGATTTATCTATTAAATTTTAATAGAAACATTGGCAGTAAAGTCACATAAAGACTCAAAGGATACTTTTATTTTTAAAAATTTTTTAATTTATTATTATTTTTTTTTTGCTTTTTGGGTCATACCCAGTGATGCACAGGGGTTATTCCTGGCCCATGCCCTCAAGAATTACTCCTGGCAGTGCTCAGGGGACCATATAGGATGCTGGGAATCAAACCTGGGTCAGCCGCGTGCAAGGCAAACGCTCTACCTGCTGTGCTATCGCTCCAGCCCGGATACTTTTATTTTTATTTTTAAATTTTTTAAAATTTTAATTGAATCACCATGAGACAGACAGTTACAAAGCTGTTCACAATCAGGTTTCAGTCATACAATGTTCCAACACCCAGCCCTCCACCAGTGTCCATTTCTCACCACCAATGTTCTTAAAGGTACTTTTATTGGGCTGGATCGATAGCAAGTAGGGCATTTGCCTTGCACACAGCCAACCTGGGTTCGATTCCCAGCATCCCATATGGTCCCCCAAGCACTGCCAGGAGTGATTCCTGAGTGCAGAGCCAGGAGTAACCCCTGAGCATTGCCGGGTGTGACCTCCCCCCACCCCAAGAAAGGTACTTTTATTATCCCCATCTTTCTAGGAAAAAAAATTAGGTCCAGGGAAATAGTAAAAGCAATCTCTTAGAGTTGTTAGAAAAGAGTGGAAATGCAGATGTACTTTTTTAAAACTATATTTACATATAATGAACTCTGGGGCTGGGGCAATAGCACAGTGTTAGGCATTCGCCTTTCACGTGGTCGACCAGAGTTCCATTCCTCCGCCCCTCTCGGAGAGCCCGGCAAGCTACCGAGAGTATCGAGCCCGCGCGGCAGAGCCTGACAAGCTACCCGTGCGTATTGGATATGCCAAAAACAGTAACAATAAGTCTCTCAGGGAGAGACGTTACTGGTGCCCGCTCGAACAAATCGATGAGCAACGGGATGACAGTGACAGTGAATGAACTCTGAAAAGTTTATTATTTCTTACAGGCTTAGATCGTTTCTGTGTTTCTAAGTGAACGGCTGCTTATGTTGGTGGTGGTGGTTTATTAATTGTACTTCAGTCCTGGAGCCTCTGCATTGTTTTCTTTTCCTGATATAGGAACACTGGCCCACAGCCAAAAAAGTCCCCCAGCAATGCTAGTCCAGGAAAAGGAACTTCAGTCAAAGGATATGCCGGTGCAAACATGAGCAAATTCGTCATGTCAAAGATCTCCTTTGTACCCGACATCAAAACAGAAAAAATGAACATTTCCATCCCTAAAGCAGGCCCCCAGGTAATATCCTTATAACTTTAACTTTATTGAAAATAGAAACTTGAAGAACTTGATTGGAATTCAGACAACCCAAATGTCCAAAGATGGGTGAAAAAAAAAACAAAGAAGTTGTGGTGTAGCCGGGGAGAGATAGTATAGGAGGCAAGGCTCTTTCCTTGCTGGTGGTGGATTCCAGTTTGGAACCCCAGGACCATATATGATCCCCTGAGCACCACCAGGGCTCACTCCTGAGCACAGAACCTGGAATAGTCCCTGAGTATGGCCAGCCAGGTGTGGCCCAAAATTCTCCCCCCCCCCCCCGCCTCCTCGCAACCCAAGACAGAAGTTGTGTTATATATGCACAATGGCATACTACTCAGCTATATGAAATGATCAAATCTTGCAGTTTGCTGCAACTCGGCAGGATGAAATCAGAGGGCACTGGGTTAAATTAAAAGCTAGAGGGAGAAGGATACAAACACAAATAACACATGTATTTGACCACATATATATATAACACATATGATTTATACACCACATATTTCTGTATATGTAACACACACACATACCACAGACAACTACACTCATCTGTAGAGTATTGGGAAACAAGGGAATAGATAGTATAGAGCAGTGACATACTCTCAAGTTAGATTCCCAGGCAGCAGGGGAAGGAAAGGATCAAGGATAATGTGGAAGGCCTTGGACACTTTGGTGGTAGGGAGGTGCCTTTACATCAAAAGCAAAAATGTTAACATTTTGTCAGTTACCTGAAGTACAATGAAACTTTTTAAATTCAAAAAATATAAAAAGGAAATTTTGATACATCGCCTACCTGGATGAATACAAAGTGACTATGCAGGGTGAAATGATCAGTCAGTCACACAAGAAACAAAGATGCAGTTTGGGTTATATGAGATATCACGCCCCACCCACGGGATTTCAGGATGAGCATCTCTTTTGTGGATTGTTTTGGGAGAGAGAAAGTGACATGGAGGTAGATCGTGGTGCTCATCACTCAGCCACGTGAATGCACTTGATAGCCCTGAACACTTTTTTAAAAGGTCAGATTAATACCTTTTACCTCTTGTGTATTTGACCCCAATTTAAAATCAGACGACACATGGGAAGGAAAGATGCTCACTGGACTAAGCATTTGCAAAGCAGGAAGCCTGGGTTGGATTCCTGGAACCACATGGTTACCCGCCCCCCCGGCCCTACTGGGAGGGAGCACCCTTGGGTATGGCCTCATAAAACCGTAAATAAGTAAGCATTATTAGAACATCTTCTGCAGTATAATGACATAAAGAACTCCAATGACACGCTCTCTGGTGAAACTAGTAAAAGACCATTAAGGGGGGGAAAAATTACTTTGTACCTGAGAACAGAAAATGAAGAACCATTTCTGTTAGAACTGTGTGGGTATTTGGGCCACGCCCACTCCCTCCTCCCAGCAAGGATGCTCAGCTGTAGGCTGCAGCCAGGGACACAGGAGTCTGGACAGAGATGGCTCAATGGGCGGAGCGCACGCCCTGTCTGCAGGAGGCCCACCTCCCCCGCCCCCCATGGTCGCCACCAGGAGGACCCCCATCACAAAACTGGAAGTAGCAGCTGGACGTCATTGGGAGTAGTCACAAAATTTAAAACAAGACAAAACAAAAGCCCCAGCTTTCTCTCCCTTCGCTCCCACTGGGGAGAGCTTTCTTTGGTGTGTTTCGTTTGGGGGCCACACCCTGCAGTGCTCAGGGATTACCCCTGGCTCCGTGCTCGGGGATCACTCCTGGCGGTGCTTGGGGAACCGTAGAGGATGCCAGGGATCGAACCCGGGTCAGCCACGTGCAAGGCAAGCGCCCTCCCCGCCGTCCTGTGGCTCTGGCCCCGGGAGAGCTCTCTCGCCTAGACTCAGAAGCTTGGCGTCCGCAGGCTTCAGGTTTCCCCTCTGGCCCCTCGGGTGAGCCCTGTCGGGGCATGCCAAGAATAAGGAAAAGCAGTCTGAGGAGATTGCCGCCAGCGGCCACGCCTCATCGGGGGGCACCCGGGACTTTGAAGCCATCCCCCCCTCCCTCCTCCAAGAGATCTGCTGTGGTCTGCCCTCCCTGCTCCAGACCTCGAGCAGAGTCTGTCCCCAGCAGGGGATAGATAGGGCGAGAGTTAGGGGAGAGGCCACCTGGAAACAGCCTTCCTCGTACTTGGTGAAAGCAGCCAAGCTCATTTGCAAACGCTCATGGACAAGCTTAAACCTAAGAGCTGGAGTGCGTAGGTGGAGGAGCAAGAAGCAGGGAGAGTCGTGGATATAATGAAGATGCCGCTGCGATACCCTCCTGCCGTTAGCAAAGGCTCAAACCTTGACGGCAGAGACGATTCCCTCGTTTTGATGGGGTTGGGTGAAAACAAGACAGCAACCAGATAGCAACGGGTGAGGTTTCATAGCCGAGCGTGGTCAGGGTAAGCATAATCAATAGACGGGTGCCACCCCCATCCAGGATGGCTGTGGACACTCCCAAAGCCGCATGTCCGCGAGGAACGGTATCTGAGGAGTAGGGACCGGGCCATAGGAGTTTCCTAGGGCTGATCGTGAACGTTACGACAAACTCCAGACTTAACCCTGACTCTAAACCATAGGAAGGTTTTCTCTGATCACAGAGAAGTCCGAGCACGGAGATCAGAAGTCTCAAATCAAGGTGTTAGCCAGAGATAGACATCCTCTGAATTTGCGGAAAGAAGGATCTGTTTATTCTGTTCTCAGTTCTCTCCTACCTTCCAATCTCTCTCTCTCTCTCTCTCTATATATATATATATGCATATATATATAGATCCATCCTTCCAATCCTCTACTTTAACATTATAGTGTTCCCATGTCGCTGTATTTTATCTTCCCCGTGTGTGTATCTGTGTCCAAATTTCCCCTTTCTATTAACACTAAAGTTTTATTGGGTTGAGACTCACCCTAAAGATCTCAACTTGCTGAAATTTGCAAATATCCTACAATCCAGGATAAGCAGGGGTTAGGACTTCAACATTTCTTTGGAGGTAGAACACAATTCAGCATTTACTAGGGAAATAGTCCTCCTTACAATACACTAGGTTAATCACTAATCAAATAAGTCACTTACTGGCATCGATGAGAGGAGAAGAAGTAACCCTACCCAGAATCGCTGTAATGTATTACCTAAAATCCTCAGTTTCCAATGGATTAAGTTTGGGGCCTGCAAAGAAATAGGAAAACATTACAGGTCCCTCAAATAATGTTACTTCATCCCATGTATTTTCATAAGGTCCATTCAGGAAAGAAAGTGGTTCCAGGCTGGGGAGAGCCACATTCTCTGTGGAGTCCACATGTTTCCTCCACAATGCACAAATTTTCTCTGGTGCTCTGACTTTTTTCCACTCCAAGGGCGTGCACATTCGGTTCATGGATGTGTCTTACTGTCCTAGTGTGAGTGAGTGTAGGTGAGTATGTGATGCTGTGAAGTAAAAGCCAGTTGTTCAGGATTAGCCCTACCGTGTAACCTGTGTGCCTGGATAGACGCCAGCCACCTGCATCCCCGAACTGAAATAGGTGGTTTGGGATGTGAATATCTGAACAAATACATATTATCATTTAATATTAGATATGTTTCTGTTGATAAAATATGATTATTATTATCATTTATTATATTATCATATAATAGTGGATATGTTTCTGGGTTTCTGTTGAGTAGTTTGTTTAAGTTGTATGACCAGAAATATTCAGAGAGAGCATAATGCATGCTTATAGCAACTATGTTAAAGTTGGTTCATTATACCTCATTTTGCATAAAGTTAGTTTCCAAGAACCTGTGGCAATGTGAAGTGAGTAGCACTGTAGCACTGTCACCCTGTTGTTCATTGATTAGCTCGAGTGAGCACCAGTAATGTCTCCAATGACAGACTTGTTACTGTTTTTGGCATATCGAATATGCCATGAGGAGCTTGTTAGGCTCTGCCATGTGGGCGGAATACTCTCGGCAGCTTTCCAGGCTCTCCGAGAGGGATAGAGGAATCCAACCCGGGTCAGCCATGTGCAAGGCAAATGCCCTACCCACTGTGCTTTCACTCCAGTCCGAAGTGGGCATTAGACATTGTCAAATTTCAAGGAGTCATTATAATTTTCTTCATGGAATGAAAGAAACCATAATCATAGGTGTAAAAGAAGTTATGACAATGTCACATCAAATAGGGACTACTAACAAAGATATATAAATTATTAAAATGAATTACATGGAAATTCTGGGATTAAAAAATACAACAGGGGCTGGAGCAATAGCACAGCGGGTAGGGTGTTTGCCTTGCACTCGGCCAACCCGGGTTCAATTCCCAGCATCCCATATGGTCCCCTGAGCACCACCAGGGGTAACTCCTGAGTGCAGAGCCAGGAGTAACCTCTGTGCATCGCCAGATGTGACCCAAAAACCCAAAAAAAGAAGTACAACAAACAAAAATTAAGCAGAGGAGATGAATAATTTAACTGAAAGAAGACAAATCAGCACATATGAAATCATAGCAATAGAGAATGTACAATTTGAATCACTGTCACTGTCATCCTGTTGCTCATTGATTTGTTCGAGCGGGCACCAGTAACGTCTCTCATTGAGAGACTTATTGTTACTGTCTTTGGCATATCCAATATGCACGGGTAGCTTGCCAGGCTCTGCTGTGCAGGCTTGATACTCTCGGTAGCTTGCCGGGCTCTCCGAGAGGGGCGGAGGAATCAGACTCAAGTCGGCTGCGTGAAAGGCGAATGCCCAACGGCTGTGCTATCGCTCCAGCCCATTGAAAAAAATAGAGAAGGAAGAAAAAATGAGAAAATTCTCAGAGAAATATGAGACCTAATCAAACATCTGAACTTAAGCATATTGGGAATGCCAAAAGGACAAAAGAGACAGAAAGAAGTAAGGCTTGGAAGTAAGGCTTCCATGTTTGCAGTACATGGTTTGCATGTGGGAAGCCTAGATGTGATGCCTCTCACAAAATGGTCCCCCCAATGTCACCACCAGGAATGACACCCAAGCATTGAACCAAAAGTTGCTCCTGAGTTTCACCAGGAGTGGCTCCAAAACAAAAACAACCATAAAGAAAAGGAGAGCCAATATTATTCAAAGAAATAACAGCTGGAGAAACCATGTCATATTTCTTGAAAAATCACCTTGCATATTCAGGAACAAACTGCAAATAAGATGAATGCACGGGGATCCACAAACAGACTCTCATAGTATATTAAAGACAAAGAAAAAAATCTTGAAAATTGCAGGAGAAAAATTGTGTATCAATTGCATGCAAACCCCAGTCATATATATATATATATATATATATATATATATACACACACACACACATATATATATATTTTTGGTCACACCCAGTGACTCTCAGGGGTTACTCATGGCTCTGCACTCAGTTGTCAATCCTGGTGGTGCTGGGAGACCATATGGGATGCCGGGAATTGACCATAGGATAGCCATGTACAAGGCATTTGCCCTACCCACTCTACTATCGCTCCTGCCCCACTCCAGTCAGATTAAGATAACTTTTTGAAGAAAACACTGGAGGTCAGAAGGCAGAGAATAACATACTTGGAGTTCTCAAAAAACAAAAGAAAGAAAGAAAAACACATAAAACACACAACGACTTGGCTTCTTCCGCATTGGTTTCTTCTGTTAAAGGGAGTGTTCCTAAAACTTGGGTAGGTAGTAGGTAGTGGTCCTGGCTGGATGCAACTGAGTGGCAAAGAGTCACCAAGAAAAACATTGATTTGCAAACTCAGACCACTTCTACAACCAAGCTCTGCTGGTTGATATTGGTCACAATCCCCACATGGCGACAACTGTTATGGTCTAGAAGTAGATCACTTTATGGCCAAAGATCAAGTCATCTATGCAAGTTTATACTTGCATATCAGATACTATGATAATCTCATGCCCACAGGGTACTCTGGATAAGTCGTTGGACAAAACTGTTATCAAAATGCATGTTTTAGAAACACTGGTCTTAAAGCAAGATTCCCCCACCTCCCAACGCCCAAGGACAAGTTTAAGGAGAGAAACAAGACCTGAAAGAACAAATGAGTTTTCTAGAAGCTGTAATTTTGATGTTTGTTTCAGTCATTTAAAAATATAAACAATACACAAAATAGGGAAGAAAAAAACATCAATAAAGAATACTGTAGGAAACCTATCATTTAAATCTAAAGACAAATTCTGTTCCAGATAAACAGAAATTTAGAAAATGTATTGCTTGCAGGACCATCTTACATAAAATTCTAAAGAATATTATTTAGCTGGAAAACAAGTTAACTCCAGGTGGTAATTTATGCCCACACAAACAAAAACCATCATTACATGTAATTATGTAATTCAAGATGATTAATGCATTTGCTCCTTTCCCCTCTTTTTTGAAAAATAATTATAGAAAATACATAATGAATTATTGGAACTATGACATATAGAAATTAATATGTGTACAATACATTTGTCAGTATTTACACCAGATGGGTGGATTAGATCAAAGCTCTATTGGGCTAAGGAAATGACTTAAATGACTTATGGAAAAAAATTTCATGATGGCATAAACTAGAAATAAAGCTAGAAAACTATATTAAAACTTCAAAACTAAATAAAATATCCACTACTAATTATAATCATATATAGATTAATGAGCAGTTTTATATAGGTAACAACATGGAAAAAATAATATCTATTTGAACAAAAGATCACACATGCCAGTCATGATATATTAGTATTTACATAACATTTAAAAACACTGAAGTCAAGTGGCAGGGTGGGGTGGGGGGAGATGGGATTGGGGAGGGTGGGAGGGATGCTGGATTTACTGGTGGTGGAGAATGGGCACTGGTGAAGGGATGGGTTCCCGAACTTTGTATGAGGGAAGCATAAACACAAAAGTGTATAAATCTGTAAATGTGCCCTCACGGTGATTCACTAATTAAAAATAAATAAATTAATTTAAAAAAATTAAAAATAAAAAATAAAAATAAAATAAAATAAAATAAAATAAAAATAAAAACACTGAAGTCGGGTTGGGTATATAACTCTAAGGGCTGAAGGTGGCTCCATCTCTGCTCTCCTCCACCCCAAATAGGCAAAACAGTTACAGTGATAACTGAGGGAAATACTGAGTTATGGCAAACAGTTGTTGGGAATCACTCGAGAAAATGCTTGAATAGTATCTATTACAGGTGAAAATACACATAGTCAACTACCCAGAAATCGTATAGTTAGGTATGAAGCCAGTGTAAATTCATACAATGCATTCAACAAAATATTTGTACAACAATATTCATAGCAACACTACCTACAATAGCAAAAAAAAAATGGAAACTATGAAAATCCTTGAATAACAGACTAAAGATGCGTAACACAATGGAGAAAAGACATTTTGCATTCCTTGTGTTCCTTGAAGCACTATCCACAATAGCCAAAATCTGGAAACAACCCAAGTGTCCAAGAACAGATGACTGTATAAGGAAACTATTGTGTATATATACAATGGAATATTACTTGGCCATAAGGAAAGATAGAATTATGCAATTTGCTGCAACATGGGTAGATTTGGAAAGTATCACACTGAATGTAGTTAGGGGGAGAGACACAAATACAGAATGATCTCCTCCATAGGTGAGTCATAAATAAATATAACAGTGAAATAAAAGATGCCCAAAGGTGATTAAAACAAATAACATGAAAACTGGTCTTCAGTAGAAAGCTTGCCACATGGGTGTGGGATGGGGAGATAAGACAGGGAGGGGAACACTACAGCAATGGTGGAAATGTGCATGAAACCCTCTTGGCAGTAGTACTGTAAATTGCAGTGCCAAAAACTTTTCCAAAGTGTTTCTCATTGAGGCAGGTTGGTGGATGGGAAGGAAACGGGGGCATGGGGAGGGTACTGGTGGACGGAGGTGGACAGGGTGAAGGGATTGGTCTTGCAACATTGTAGACCTGAAACTCAATTATAAATAACTTTGAAATTCATGGTGACTAAATTAAAAAGAAGTTTTTTAAGAATAAAGTATGACACTCGTACAATGGAATAATATATGAAAATGAAGATAAACTGCCTACAGATGTAGCCAATAATATAAATGAATCTCACAGATAAAATATTGAACAAAATAAGGTTTCAAGGAATATATGTTGTGTATATATGCATACATGTATATGAAGATATATATGCATATATATATATATATTTCAAAGAATATATCTCAACTAAACTTCAAAACTGAACTCAGGCCAGGAAGATAACTCAAAGTGTTGGGTGCATATTCTACATGCAGGAGCCCTGAGCTTGATTCCCAGCATCAAATGACCCTCAAGTGATGCCGGGAGAGACTCTCCAATCTCCTCATTAGGAGTAGCTCGAGGTCCTGCATGGTGGCATCTCCCAACGTGAACCAAGCCAAGGATTTTACAGTGAAATATTGTACTGTGCAATTATTACCTTTAACAGGATACAGTGACTCTTGAAAGAAACTCCGGACATGCGCATCATTTTCTTTGGATCTAAATGCTTTTGAGTATTGAGTTTGTGAAGATTCAGTAAGCTGCAGTTTTCTGGATGTGTGTCTTACTTCAGTGCAAATTATAAAAAGTAAATGTTATTGCACGGGGTGCAATTCGTAAAATTTTACACAGAGGAAAGGAAATAATTGTTGAGGTCAGGATAATGATTACTGTTAGAGGAAGAGACGATTATGGGACAGAAGGGCAAAGGGATACTATCTGCCGTGGGAAGAGTTGTCTGGGGTTGCTGTCGGTGTCCTAAATTTTTTACAACAAATGTCATTAGAGGAATATTTGCTGTGGGGTCTGAGAGATAGTACAGTGGGCAGGACACTTGCCTGGCTTGATGCTAGCGTGGGCTCAACCTCTTTCACCCCATATGATCCTTGGATCCAGGAGTGATCTCTGAGCTCAGAGCCAGAGATAAGCCCTGAGCACTGCTAGGTGTGCCCCCACGCCCCCCAGAAGGGAATGTTTGCTCGATATTAAGTAACTGCAGTTTTGCACTAATTACACTTCTGTTTGTGTTCAATCTCATAATTCAGAAGATTAAAAATTAGCCAAAATTATAAACAAGAAATAGGTGATGGGTTGAAAGTATTTATTAATAAATTGCTTAATGGAAAAATAGTAGTTTCTTTTAAAAGTCAGTCATAAAATATTAAATACACCAAAATATATCTCTGAATTTTTCTTAATATTATTATGCATTACTTGTATAAACCATTTTGTAATTTTTCATGTTTATCCTGGGTTGGAGTGATAGCACAGCAGGTAGGGCATTTGCCTTGCAGGCGGCCAACCCGGGTTCGATTCCTCCGCCCCTCTCGGAGAGCCTGGCAAGCTACCGAGAGTATCTCACCCACATGGCAGAGCCTGGCAAGCTACCTGTGACATATTCGATATGCCAAAAGCAGTAGCAACAAGTCTCACATGGAAATGTTACTAGTGCCTGCTCGAGCAAATCGATGAGCAACGGGATGACAGTGACAGTGACATGTTTATCTTGTCTCAACCCAGGTTCGATTCCTCCATCCCTCTCAGAGAGCCTGGCAAGCTACATAGAGTATCGGGCCCGCACACCAGAGCCTGGCAAGCTACCCGTGGTGTATTCGATATGCCAAAAACAGTAACAACAAGTCTCACAATGGAGATGTTCCTGGTGCCCGCTTGAGCAAATTAATGAACAACGGCATGACAGTGACAGTGATACAGTAATCCTGTCTCAAAACATACTTACCTTTATCTACGACTTTTGTTTTTACTTTTTAGGATCTATTATTCAGGAACTCCATCATTTTTTACTTATTTCATTTTAAATAATTATTTTTCTCCAGGTGTTTGATATGGAAGGAGTTGATGTCACTCCCAGACCTCTATTCTATTCAGATCCAAGTGTTGCAGCAAAGCCAAACAAGCTTCTGACTTCACAGGAAGGATCAACTTCATCTGAATTTATATCCTCCTATAGTCTTTATCAGAACACAATGTATCCCAGTGTGTTAGGACAGTTTACAAGGTAGGGTTGACTGTTCCACAGTTCCTTTTTATTAATCTCTGATGCCTTTTCTCAGGCACAGCAGGTCTGTGACTTGTATGTTCACTTCTCCTTCCTATTGAGTTGTCTGCTCTCTCATCCTAATGTACCATCTCTGTGTGCATCTCATGCTTTAATCATGTATATCATTTTTGGTTTTATTTTGGTTTTGTTTTGGGTCACACCTGGCAATACTCAAGGGTTACTCCTGGCTCGGCACTCAAGAATTACTCCTGGTGCTGGTCAGGGAACCCTGTGGGATGCCAGGGATGGAACCCAGGTACGCACCCTATTCCCTTGGGCCTCTCTCTGCATCTCTTCAGAGTTCCCCTACACTCAAACCAAAGTGTTTATGAAACAATATTTAGATTTTCCTAAGGATGTCTTGAGGAACCAAAGGTAGGGGCTAACATCATATTACCACCAACATGTTTATTGCTTTATCAATGCCTCCTTATATGGGAAGAATTGTCTTTCCTTACTGACATCTATGTTCTCCCATGTGAATTCCTGTTCTTCTGGTTTCTTTCCTCTCTTTCTCTCTCTCTCTCACTATGTATGTATATATATATATACATATATATGTGTGTATGTGCATGTATATTTGAATAAGTGAAATCCTATGCTTTTAAAAATTATGTATGTACTTATATAACTGATGTTATTATAATGCTTACAGTAGAAGTTTATAGTCTTTGTAATTATAAAACAGGGTAGCCTAAAACAGGTTAAAGCTTATAGGTAGGGTTATAATTTAATGCATGAATTTCAGTCCCACAAGTGGAAAGTTCCAGATGTTAACTAAGCAGAAGACTTTAGGAGAAAATATGCTGTGCTGGAGTCTGTCTCCAAATTTGCATGTGGAAGACAAAGGGGCTGTCTGCCAAGGCTATTCTAATGAACTGCATGGATCCTTTGGGAAGATGTTGAGACTGTAAATAAAAAGGAAAAAATGATATATGATATTGTGGAGAAATGTTAAGTTGATATGCTTAAGAAAAAAATCATAATCTTCAATGTCCACCACTCAAATCAATTTTCTTTCAACTAAACATTGGGAACATTTTTCTGAAGTTGAGGGACCGAAGCAATAGAACAGTAGGCAGGGCACTTGTTTTTCATGTGGCCAACCTGGGTTCAATCCCCAGTACGCCATGTGGTCTTCCCAGACCTGCCAGGAGTGATCTCCGAGCACAAAGCCAGGAGTAAGCCCTGAGCATCTCCAGGTGTGGTCACTCCCAAAACGAAATCAATGTTTAACTTATTTTGTTTATCACCATTACTTATGTAAGTGTAGTATTTGATTGATTAATCTGATAATATATTTCTATATTTAATTGCTCAAAAATATATGAATAAATGAATCATGTTGTTATTTGTTATTATTAAAGATCAATTTTAGGAAGTTCATTTTCTAAGTCAACTGCATCAACTATTGAATCAGATGACCTAGAAGAACCGTCTTTCAAGCGGGATGGATTGCCTAGTTTTACAGGTAATAAAAATATGATAACTTCAATAGCAGACACAAATGTTTGTTTTCTTTTATTTGAAATAAAAACACAACTTAGGAAGGGGAAGGAGGGAGTGAAAGTGAGAGAGAGAAACGTGCTCAGGAAAGAAGCTGGGGAGAGCCCTACATACATCCCAGCATTAGATATGAAAACATGAAAGTACACATCTCAAGAGGGGCAATGCAGGTGCCACATGTACTCAGTCACATGGGCACAAGCAGCTCTGTGCCCACAAATGTTTTCTAGCTCTACTTGTTGAGGCATAGAAACAAAGATATCTCAGTAGCAACAGGCATACCTGATAACCAGATAATAGTTTTAAGGACATTTCTTGAAATACATGAGATGTACAAAGCAGAAATAGACAAGATGAATCAAAATCAATAAGCACAAAAAATAAGCAAAAATGATGGGGATTGAGTGAATGAGACACAGTGGCCAATCAACAGAAAGAGTTCTCTGGTGGCCAAAAGTAAAACATTGCCAGCAACAAAATGAATCATGGAATATAATATTCTAACCCAAGGTAGAAGTCCATTTTTATATAAACGAGTGAATAAAATTGAATAGAAGTGTCTGCGGGAGAAACAGACAAGTCTCTAAAAAGTTTCCAATAATCTATGTAGATATTCCTCATGAAGATGGAGTCTGTAACAGAGAGTCCCGAGTAGAGAGGTACAGAAGAGAAACCTGACAAATATGAACTCAGATCAAGTTAACATCATTAGTGGCAATTCATAATGCAAGCACACGCGTTTGATGTGCTAGGAAGAGACTCTTTCTCTCCATGACTATCTCCTAGATATCCATAATTCCTGTCTAACTCCAAACCCAACTTGAAGGCCATTCTACAAAATACAATCCCATTAAAAACTCTAGGAAAGTCTGAGAGACAATCTGGAGATGTTTAGAGACAGGATGACTATGTGTGTCTTAGATTATTAGGTCCTGGAACTGGAAAAAGACAATACAAAATCAAAGAAATTGGGATCACTAAGGTTTTTTTCCTTATATTTGATAATTTATTTAGTACATAAGCCAATTATATATGCTTAGTTGAAGAATAACTCAAAACATAAATATACTGAAGATAGCTTTCAAAACATGCTGGCTATGCTTACAATGTATAGCACAGCGGGTAGGGTGTTTGCCATGGACGTGGCTGACCCGGGTTCAGTTCTTTCATCCCTC
The DNA here is from genome assembly GCF_027595985.1 of Sorex araneus. Classification (NCBI taxonomy): domain Eukaryota; kingdom Metazoa; phylum Chordata; class Mammalia; order Eulipotyphla; family Soricidae; genus Sorex; species Sorex araneus. Next base: position 9,440,297 of record NC_073306.1, read on the forward strand.
TCGGAGAGCCCTGAAAGCTACCGAGAGTGTCCTGCCCACACTGCAGAGCCTGGCAAGCTACTTGTGGCGTATTCGATATGCCAAAAACAGTAACAACAAGTCTCACAATGGAGATGTTACTGGTGCCTGCTCGAGCAAATCGATGAGAAACGGGATTACAGTGATACTGTTAGTTCTCAATAAACTCAGAAAAATGAAAATATCATTAGTCGAAAAAAATCATTAGTCAATGCCCCTGACATACCAAATATCATAGTTTAGATGAGATTAGTGTACCATAAATATACTAGGCATTTATATTAGTCCACAACTGGGCAAATCATCTAACAAAAAGATTATTTTACAATAAAGTGTTGAAAATATCAGGCATACATGGGTGTTCTGTAGACATGATGGGAAGCAAAAGCACAAAACATGATATCCAAAATATATTGACTCCACATAATCGAATATTTCTTGTCTCTTTATTAACTACTCAACCAAATCCAGAATCTCTCAGCCAGGAACCTCTGTCCTTAGAGAAATTTTTTAAGGACTTTGAACTTTTGACCAAACTAAAAGCTTTATGTGAACCATTTGCATTACATTATTTGCATGGATATTTTATGCTTTCTTCATTTGTATACATATATATGTATAGCACTGTAGCACTATCATCCCGTTGTTCATTGATTTGCTCAAGTGGACACCAGTAATGTCTCCACTGTGAGACTTGTTACTGTTTTTGGCATATCAAATACGACACAGGGAGCTTGTCAGGATCTGCCATGTGGGCGTGATACTCTCGGTAGCTAGGGATGGAGGGGAGGGACGGAGGAATGGAACCTGGGTCAGCTGCGTGCAAGGCAAATGCCCTACCCGCTGTGTTATCACTCCAGCCCATATATATATATTTTATATATATATATTTTATATATATATATATTTATTTTTGTTTATTTTATATTTGTTTATTTTTGTTTATTTATTTTATTTTTGTTTTGGACCTATACCCCACCAGTGTTCAGGGCCTCCACTAGCCTGGCTGTATCCTGTATCTGTATTCAGGTGTTACGCCCGCTGCTGCTCAGGAATCCTTAAGTGGTTCCTGAATTCAAATGAAGATCATGGCCACAGCTGCATGCTGGGCAAAGTCCCTTAACTTTTGTACTATCTCTCCAGTCTTTATTTGTATATTTAAATAGAATTGCCATGAGAGACTCATTTTAGTTCCCAGGAAATATAATTGGAGATGGGCTGTAATCCAAATTAAGTGACAACTAAGGACAAAGAACAAAAGGTGGTAGTTAACAGAGACTAGACTCAAAGAAGGGTGTATACCATGTTTTAAGACTCACAGAAGGGTGTATAACATGGACTCCCGAAACACTTTCCTACCAATTGTCACTCATTCTCTATTCCCAATCAATATTATAAAATAGAGGTACTAGAAGACCTTTGGTTTGGTCTCCAGAGAACTGATAGGACTACTATCTCACATGTCCTGCTCTTGATCATGCAAAGTCACCTGCACTATATGATTTACAGTAATTGTGTAAAGTGAAAATAGCAATTAAAATGATTTTTAATTATGTTGTGTATTTTAGATTTACGAGTTATAAGATCAGCAGCACCTGGAAAAATAACAAAACAAGAATTGGAGGAGACTATAGATATACTTCTCACAGAGACAGAAACAGTTATATTTCTTAACTTACCAACAGTCATGTTTTCTACAGAATCTGAAGAAACAGAAAAAATTATGTATGTTTGAAGTTTCATTGTATACATTGGTTCTCTGATTTAAATTCTGCCAAAAATTCTTATCCTTAGACATTCTTGGTGGACATTAGTTGTGTATGTCCTTGATCAAATGATACATAAAGAAGTGACCTATAATACATGTAAAGTGTTCATGTTTTATGTATTTTATTATTTTTTTATATTGGGGGGGTCATACCCAGTGGTGCTCAGGGCTTATTATTTTTTTTTTTTTTTGCTTTTTGGGTCACACCCGGCAATGCACAGGGGTTACTCCTGGCTCTTCACTCAGGAATTACTATTGGTGGTGCTTAGGGGACCATATGGGATGCTGGGAGTCGAACCCGGGTCGGCCGCATGCAAGGCAAACACCCTACTCGCTGTGCTATCGCTCCAGCCCCTCAGGGCTTACTTTTAACTCTGCACTCAGAAACCACTTCTGGAAGGGCTTGGGGTGCCAGGGATCGAACTTAGGTCAGCTGTGTGCAAGGCAAGTGATCTACCTGCTCTGGCCCCTTATGCATTTTCTTTTACAGGAAGAGCCTATATCATTTAAAAAGGTAAACTGCTAAGTTAAATAATAATTAGAGAAATCTTATAAAGTCTCAGTATTAAGTGATTTAATTTTGCTTTTATGCATATATTCATTCTGTTATTTTTTTAAATTTTTATTCTATGTTTATAAAGTTGTTCACAATAATTTATTACATTCAATGTTCTGACACCAATCCCACCACCATTCCACCTTCCCACATCAATATTTTGAATTTTCCCCACCACCATCCAAGCCTACCCCAATATAAGCCCCAAATAATTTATTTTGTATTGTTTGTTATGAGTAATCTGATAAAAATGATTGAAGTTTTCTTAGAAGAAAGTATGTGAAGATTGTTTATCTCAGCCTGGAGCCATTAAGCTCTTGTGTAAGAGATTTACTAACATGTTGTTACAGGTTGAGCCTTGTGTGCTAATATAATATATATATATATACATACATGTACACATATATATTTTTTAATCGAGATCAGTTGCTTTCTACTTTATACCCCATCCAGTGCAGTGTGATACTCATGGTATATCAGTGATGTAGAGTATGAGATGTCGCTCCAGAAATTCTAAAATTTTAAATAGGTTGATACAGCTGGAGTTAATTTTTTAACTGGATGGTGACTTTGGGGTCCAGGGGTATGTCTGCAGCTTCTTTCTCTCTTCCAATATTTATTTATGAATCTCTGGATGATGGCCATTAATGAGCTTATATGGTACTAGAGGCAGTTTGTGGGTGTGACTGCCAGGCTACTGGAATAACAGGGAGATGGGGGGAGGTCGCCCATCCCCACTCTATGCAAGTCTGGAGATTTCAGTCACAAAACCTGCATACATGAGTTTTTCAGCAGATTCACTCATGGATACGGCTTGTCTGATAAGTGTAGACTGACCATGAGCATGGTGGTGATTGAGTTCTGGAGGTTTTCAACTGCCGGGGCTCTATTGGGGCAGATGAATCCCCCTACCTGCCCTTCTTCGAGTGCTCAGGATATGAAGTTCAGCCTGGGTAGGGTTTGGAGGCATGTCTGCTCTCTCTTTTATTTTTAATGGGAGAACTGACTTCAAATCCAGATCCTCACATATGCAGGACATGTGTTATACTGCCAAGTCACATCCCTGACAAGTTTTTTTTTAATTAATTTATTTTTTAAATTTTTTATTTTTGACAAGTTTTTTCCTAGAGGGCAGGGGGTCACACCTGGCTTTACGAAGGGATTACTCCTAGTTCTGCACTCAGAAATGATTCTTGACTGTGCTCAAAGGACCATGTGAGGTGCCAGGGATTGAACCCAGGTTGGTTGCATGCAATGCAGGACCTTTGGTCCTGATCATAACTCTTATATTTAAAACTTTAAAAGGGAAAGTGTGGGGGAATAATTGGATTTATTATACTAGAGCATATTTTCTATTCTTTTTTACTAATGAATATGGATTATTCATTTTGCTTCACATTTCTTGTTTCTTTATTTTCTTTTGGACCTGGCAGTGCTTATGGCTTACTCCTGTCTCTGCTCCTAGGGATCACTCTTGGCAGTGCTCAAGGGACCATCTGAGGTGCTAGGGATCGAACCCAACGTGGCCTCATGTAAGGCAAATGCACTGGCCTCTGTAATATTTCAGCACTGCTTCATGTATTTTGATGTTCTGCTGTTAGATGCATCCACATTAAGAATTTATGCGGCTTAACGAATAGACTCTTTAGCATTAAGAAATTTTTTTATCTTTAATAATATGTAAGAAATATTTACATAAAAGGTAAAGTTAAAACATTATTAATGTTTAGAAACTATCTAAATGATGACTCATTTGGAAAAGTACCTAAAATATTTATGCAATTATAGTGTTTATACAATTGATGAAATTAAGATAACTTCTATTTAAATAATACTATTGAACAAAGCATTAATAAGTTGGAATATAGATATGAATAAGTTGTGAAAAATGAATCTTGAAGAAAATTAGAATATAAGGCCTGAAAATGAAGTTTGAGAAAGATGTTGATAAGAGAATAAACATATCTAGCATATACCCAAACAGTTAAGGGGGAATAGAAAAAATGAGAAAAAAGTTTCTATTCAAAGAAAGTAGGTAAGGACTTTCCCAAACTATTGAAAAACAATATTCTTCAGTAATAAGAATAAGTTAAAAGAAATTCACAAAAAGAGGAATGGACTTAGTACACTGTACTAAAATGTGTACTAAGCAAGCACCCTGCCCACTGCACCCTGTGTCAGTCCCTCAAGGTTATTTTCTGGATTCTCACATGACTTTTTGGTGCACTGCGCATTTAAGAAGGTAAGCCTCAGAAAAATCCTGCTATGGGACCAGAGAGTTAGTACAGGTGTTAACGAAGTGTTTGCCTGACATGTGACCCACACTGGTTCACTCCCTGAGCACCTTTGAGTACCCTTGAAGCATTAAACGAAGAAGATATGTGTGATGGGGCTGGAGCGATAGCACAGCGGGTAGGGCATTTGCCTTGCACAAGGCCGACCTGGGTTCGATTCTTCTGCTCCTCTCTGAGAGCCCAGCAAGCTACAGAGAGTATCTTGCCCACATGGCAGAGCCTGGCAAGCTACCCGTGGTGTATTCGATATGCCAAAAACAGTAATGACAAGTCTCACAATGGAGACGTTACTGGTGCCCACTCGAGCAAATTGATGAGCAATGGGATGACAGTGATACAGTGACAGTGATATGTGTGATGATAATTTTTGGTTAATGAGTTGAACATGCTTTGTTTTTTGTAGTGAGAAAAACAAGAACTATGAAAGCCTTTGTAAGAATAGATTAGGCAATGACTTATATGTTGAGAGAATGATGCAGACTATTAATGAATCATTAAAGAACAAAGATGTTCAGTGTGACAAAATTCTAAAGGAAGATAAAGGTAAGTTACGTTTTACCCTGCTTGATTAACCCTTATATTTAGAAGATGTTCTTTATTAACAAATACATATCAAGATAGATAAATTAATAATAGAAATAATTTGGTCAAATCACATGGGTACCATGACCTATATATGAGATTTTTAAAAATTGATTATCATTTTTATTTCTATGCTGTTTCCTAGAACATTTTGATTTGTTTGGGAGTGGCAGGGGGCTGCACCTGGTGATGCCCTGGGCTTATTCAGCTTATTCCTGGCTCTGTACTCAAGGATCACTCCCTCCTGGCAGAACTTAAGGGACCACATGTAGTGCTAAGGGTTCGCTACATGCATGCCTTACCCCGAGACTCTCTCTCTGGCCCCCTATTCTAGAATTTTGTGCTTTTTGAATCTTTGTGAACCATTCTAGAAACTGGTTTTCTATTATGATGCAAGAATATTATTCATAGCTAAAAACTCTTTTTTGCTCATACCTGGCATTGCTCAGGGACCACACCTGACTCTGTGTTCATGGGACCATATGCAATACTGGAATTCGAACAGAGATGGCCTCATACGAGGCAAGCGCTCTAACCATTACTCTTTCTCTCCCACCTCCATTTAATAACATGTAAAATCCGTCAAGCATAATTCTCCTACTCTCACATAAACTAACCAGTTGAATAAATGCAGTTTTCCATGCTGTAGGTGCTATTATTATTTCCCATTTCATGGAGGAGGAAATAGGTAGAGGTAGGCTGACTTGCCCATGGTCACACACCAGGTGTGGCGAGCAGTGACTGACACCCTCCACCCACACTTGGAAGGGCTCCAGAGTCTGTACTCTGGACTACTACACTGACTAGTTCATTTTTTAATCTTTTTGCTTACATTTTAAAAAATTTGTTATTTTTTTATTACAGAATCACCATGAGGATACAGTTATAGATTTACATATTTTCGTGCTTGTGTTTCAGTCATACAATGCTCGAGTACCCATCCCTCCACCAGTGCCCATTCTCCACCACCGATGATCCCAGTATCCCTCCCACCCTCCATCCCATCCCCCCACCCCACCCCGCCTCTGTGGCAGGGTATTCCCTTTTGTTCTCTCTCTCCTTTTGGGTGTTGTGGTTTGCAATAGAGGTATTGGGTGGCCATCGTGTTCAATCTATAGTCTACTTTCAGCATGTATCTACCATCCTGAGTGGGTCCTCCAACCACACTTTACTTGGTGTTCCCTTCTCTATCTGAGCTGCCTTTCCCCCCAGTATGTGAGGCCAGCTTCCAAGCCGTAGAGCAAACCTCCTGGTACTTATTTCTACTATTCTTGGATGTTAGTCTCCCATTCTGTTATTTTATATTCTACAGATGAGTGCAATCTTTCTATGTCTGTCTCTTTCTGACTCATTTCACTTAGCATGATACTTTCCATGTTGATCCACTGATATGCAAAGTTCATGACTTCATCTTTTCTAACAGCTGCATAGTATTCCATTGTGTAAATGTACCAAAGTTTCTTTAACTACTCATCTGTTCTCAGGCACACGGGTTTTTTCCCAGATTCTGGCTATTGTAAACAGTGCTGTGATGAACATACGAGTGCAGATGTCATTATACTATAATGACTATACTTTTTTGCCTCTCCAGGATATATTCCCAGAAGTGGTATTGCTGGGTCAAATGGGAGCTCAATTTCTAATTTTTTGAGAAACGTCCATATTGTTTTCCAAAAGGGCTTCCCAGTCGGCATTCTCACCAGCAGTATAGGAAGGTCCCTTTCTCCCCCCATCCACACCAACACTGGTAGCTTTTATTCTTTTGGATGTGTGCCAGTCTCTGTGATGTGAGGTGGTATCTCACAGTTGTTTTGATATGCATCTCCCTGATGATTAGTGATGAAGAGCATTTTTTCATGTGCCTTTTGGCCATTCGAATTTCTTGAGAAAGTTTCTGTTCATTTCTTCATCCCATTTTCTGATGGGGTTGGATGTTTTCTTCTTGTAGAGTTCAACTAGTGCTTTATATACCTTTGATATCAACCCCTTACCAGTTGTGTATTGGATGAATATCCTTTCCCATTCTGTAGATTGTCTTTGTATTCTGGTCACTGTATCTTTTGCGGTACAGAAGCTTCTGAGTTTAAGGTAGTTCCATTTGTTTATCTCTGTTTCCACTTGGTTGATCAGTTGCATGCACTGACTAGCTTATTAACTACAAATTCATAAACTTTCTGAGTTTAAATATAAATAACTCCAAGAATATTGCAAAGCTAAAATCCTATAATATAAAGTCCAAGTGATAAAAGAAAGGTTATAACCTTTATGGCTTTTTTCAACTCAGCAAAACTGTAAATCAATGCTTTGAAGAGACTAAAATAGACATCTAAACAAGGGCTAAGTTAAGAGAAGTGTAAACAATAGGAAAGTTTCATGACATCTCTTGCTCTTGCCTCACTCTTCTCCTTCATCATAGGGTAACACTGCACTGTAGCACTGTCGTCCTGCTGTTCATCAATTTCCTCGAGTGGGCACCAGTAACGTCTCCATTGTGAGACTTGTTGTTACTGTTGTTGGCATATCGAGTATGCCACGAGTAACTTGCCAGGCTCTGCCGTGCGGGTGGGATACTCTTGGTAGCTTGCCAGGCTCTCCGAGAGTGATGGAGGAATTGAACCCGGGTCAGCCTTGTGCAAGGCAAATGCCATACCCGCTGTGCTATCTCTCCATCATAGGGGTGGTCTTTTTATTTGTTCTATTTTAGAGGAAATAAAAAATTGTGATAGTACTAACATTTATGGTTTTGGTGTTGTACATCATTACTGCGCCTCACCATCAAGTGTCAAGACCCTCCATCATGTCCTTATGTTACTTCCAGTTCATCTCCTCATTCCCACCCTGGCCTAGAGCCTTCCTGTTTCTGGACTGCTTGGGAATTGGAACTTCATAGCCAAAAATCCAGGGTTAGTCATCGTTCAACACTGTTGATTCCATCATTTTATGTCTCTGTATTCCACAGATAAATGAGATTATCCGGCATTAGTTCTTCTCCCTCTGACTTAGCATGCTATCTGATATTGGTCTTAAAAACAACAGCGTACCTTCCAGTATGAACCCAAGTTCTCTGGTTCTAAAAAGAGCAGAGTAGATCTTATTCTCAAAGAATTTAGTTTGTTTTAGCCTAAAGGACTGACACAAAACACTTTTTTTTTAATGAGGGGACGAAGGTATTGTGTCACACCCAGGGTTCCTCAGGCCTTACTCTTATCTCTGTGCTCAGGTATCACCCTTGGCTATGCTCAGGGGACTGTTGCTGAAGACTGGACTGGGGTTCGAGGTATGCAGGGCAAACACCTTAACCCTTGTACTCTCTCTTCAATCAGGGCACCTGCCTTTTTGTCCCTAACTTAGAACTTTCTCTCATCTTCTCTCTCTCTCTCTCTCTCTCTCTCTCTCTCTCTCTCTCTCTCTCTCTCTCTTAACAAAAATTAAACTTTTCAAAAAATAGTTTAGAAAGATTACTAAGGAAATTAATACTCATAGCACACTCCAAAACCTCTGAAGCCCAGAAGAGTTTGAGATTAAACAAAATTGTACTCAAAATATTTGGTTTCAACAATAATAATAAAAATTTACATATTTATAGAAAACCAATATAGTATGACCCATTCAAAGAAGAAATTTGCGGAAAATGTCATTGAGAAAGTACTGATATTCATTTACCTGTGAAAAGAGCTGAAATAAAATATATTATGCATACTCACAAAGCAAAAGAAAGCTATCTTGGTGAATGGTCAATAGAAACTAAGGATAATGTGCATTCTGCTATTGGTAGATGAAAGAGTCTATATATATCAGTTGTATCCAGTGATTGACGGTGTTGTCAAGTTAACCTATCTCCTTACTGACATTTTGCCTGCTGGATCTGACCACTTCTGATAAAGGGATGTTGGCGTCTTCAACTGTGATAGTGCACTCATCAATTTCTCCTTGCGGTTAGATCTGTCCTTGTCTCATATAATCGGACACTTTATTGTTAGGCATATACATATTAAGGATCATTAGGTCATCTTGGAGACTTGACCCCTTGTTATTAAAACAACCCTCTTTATTCCTATATATGTATTGAATATAAGTGTGTTATATAATCTTCTGCGAATAGCATATAATTCACAACAGACTTTATTAAAATGAGAAACTGCTTATGCTAGGGGCTGGAGTAGAATGGGTGGAGCTTTTGCCTTACTTGTGGTTGACCTGGGTTTGATCCCCAGCATCCCATATGATCCCCTGAATCCACCAGGAGTAATTCCTGAGAGCAGAGCCAGGAGTAATCCAGGTGTGGTCCAAAGAGAAAAAAGAGCGAGAGAGAGAAAGAATGAAACTGTTATGCTAAAATGTTTAAAATATCTAAATAACACAAAACACAAGTTCAAAGAAACCTCTGCACCTTCATGCTCACTGCAACATTACTTACAATAACAAAACATGTAAGTAATCTATAGGTGACTAGATAAAGATGTGACATGGGACCAGAGATATAGCTTAAGTGGTAGAGCAATTAATTGAGTATGTGAGACTCTGAATTTAATCCTGGCACAGCAAAACAACAACAACCATAATGCAAGAAGATGTGATGTGGGGCTGGAGCAATAGCACAGTGGGTAGGGCGTTTGCCTTGCACGCAGCCAACCTGGGTTTGATTCCCAGCATCCCATATAGTCCCCTGAGCACGGCCAGGAGTAATTCCTGAGTGTATGAGTCAAAAGTAACCCCTGTGCATTGCCAGGTGTGACCCAAAAACCAAAAAAAAAAAAAGTGATGTACATATACAATGGCATTCTGTATGCTGAGAAAAAGATTAATGTTGCCATCTCCAACAGCGTGGATGGAACCGGAGAGTTTTCACATTAAGTGAAATAAATCAGAAAGAAAAACGTCATTTAATTCCACATATATGTACATATATATTACATGTTATATATATGTATATATGTGCATATATACATATATTTGGGGCTGGAGCGATAGCACAGCAGGTAGGTCATTTGCCTTGCACATGGCCGTCCCGGGTTCGATTCCCAGCATCCCATATGGTCCCCTAAGCACTACCAGGTATAATTCCTGAGTGCAGAGCCAGGAGTAACCCTTGTGCATTGCCGGGTGAGACCCAAAATGTTTGTTTGCACAGCAGAGCCTGCAAGCTGCCCGAGGCATATTTGATATGCCAAAAACAGTAACAAGTCTCACAATGGACTGGTTACTGGTGGCCGCTCAAGCAAATCGATGAACAACGGGATGACAGTGCTATAGTATATACATATATTTATATATATGTGTATATACATATATTATGCATATACATATATACATATATGTGTACACGATACCTGTCTGAATGCAACATTCCATCTCAGTGGAAAACCAGTAGGACCGTTCTGTTGTATAAGAAGGGAGACATCCACCACATCGGCAACTATCGCCCAATCTACCTGCTGTCTGTCGTCTACAAGTTGTTCACTCATGTCATCCTGAATAGAATAGGCAGAGCACTAGACGAAGGACAACCATGCGAGCAAGCCGGGTTCCAAAGGGGATTCAGCACGATTGACCATATCCATCCACACAGTGACCAAACTCACTGAAGTTTCGCAAGAGTTCAAGATGCCTCTCTGTCTAATGTTCATCGAAGGCCATCAAAGAAGGCCTTCGATTCTGTTGAAATTGAAGCGATCATCGAAGCCCTAGCCAAACAGGGTGTTCAAACTCAGTATATCAAAATCCTCCGCGAGCTGTATTGTGGATTCACCACCAGGATCTCACCATTCTACAAGAAAGTGATCATTGATGTAAAGAGAGGGGTGCGGCAGGGTGACACCATTTCACCAAAACTCTTCAGTGCCATCCTCAAGAACATCATGCAACGACTGGAATGGGAAGGAATGGGAGTGAAGATAGGCGGTCGGCAATTACAACACCTCAGCTTCGCTGATGACATTGTTCTTATAACGCCAAACAGCCAAGCAGCACAAATGCTGGCCGACTTTGACCATGAGTGTGGAAAGGTCAGATTACAGCTGAATCTCAACAAGACGATGCTTGTGAAAAACGAACTAGTTCCTGAAGCTCCATTTGCTTTCAATGGAACGAACATCTCCAAATGCAGCAGCTATGTGTACCTGGGTCGAGAAATCAACATGAGGAATGACTTGACACCAGAACTGCACAGGAGGAAGAGAGCAGCGTGGAATGCTTTCAAGAGCATCAAAGAGGATGAAGAACCTCCGACTCCGAACACATCTTTTCGATTCCACTGTTCTTCCTGCACTAAGATACGCCTTGGAGACCTGGGCCTTACACAAACAGGATGAGAACGCTATTCATGTATCCCAAAGAGGAATCGAAAGAGCTATGCTAGGAGTATCACATCTCACTCACGTGAGAGAAGGAATTTGGAGTTCTGACTTCCATCAACGGTCAAGAATCAGGGATACTGTCTTGTTTGCCAAGGCATCAAAAATCAGATGGGCCGGTCATGTAATTCGATTTGATTCCATGGGACGTCAGAAGAGCACGTGGCCGCCCACCAACTTGATGGTCAGATTTCTTCGTCAAATCCCTGAATGAATGATTTGAGGTTCTTCCTGTTCCTGGAGTGAGCAGATATCACTGGGCTGCACTAGCATGCGACAGGGACAAATGGCGACGTTACTGGCGCCCGCTTGAGCAAATCGAAGATCAACAGGACGGCAAGTGATATGAGTGATACATATTACATGCAGAGGTCCTGTATTCAATACCTGGCACTATATATAGTTCCCCCAGTGCTGCCAGGATCAGCCCCTCAGTCCTGTTGGGCAGTACCCACAAACTGCCCCTCCAAAACATGTGTTATGAGATTATTTTATCAAAGAATATACACATGTATCTCTGTGCAAACAAATCACCAAAATATAAGTAGTCATTATCTCTGGGTAATGAAAATAAATTCATATTTAACTCTCTTTTATTTGAAACAGTTAAAAATATAATTATTTTAAAGTATGACATAGTTAATGGATATTCTCTTAACAGTCTGAATTCAACTAGTAGGTAGAAAGTTTTAAAATTTGCAAAAATTTTGGAGATGTTTTTTACACAAACGCTCAAAATACTGATATAGTGGGAAATTCTTTTTTATATACCTATTTAAATAAACTAAACAAAAATGTTTAGGGGGGTGGCAAACCCGGTGATGCTCAGGGGTTACTCCTGGCTCTATACTCAGAAATTACTTCTGGCGGTGCTTGGGGGACCATATGGGATGCTCGGGATCGAACCCAGGTTGGCCCTGTGTAAAGCAAGCAGCCTACCTGCTTTTCTATCTCTCCGCCCCCAAATAAACTTTCTTTAATAGCATATGATAGTATAAAATTGGGAGGTGGCAGTCATTTATTATTTTTCCATAGTGCACATGATATTCTGTCATGTGGTTCTAGATTTTGTTTCTTGAATGAATAAAATTTAAATGAACAAATGTAAGAACCACAATTAGAAGTAATAATGTTACTTTCATATGAAAAAGGACTTACGCTACCCTAACATCTTCTATTGGTAGCTTATAGCATATTTATTTATGTATTAATTATTTTATTAGTGACGATAAGTAATAACTCGAGGACATATTCCTTTATGCTGCAGTCAATAAAAATTCAGTAGAGAAAGTAGAGCTTAGGCAATTCAATATCTAAAGGCCTAATTTCTTTGTATACTCTATGACAAGAAATTGTATCTACTTTGGCAAGACATTTGGGTATTCTGTGCATGAATTTCTTAGACACCATTAAGATGAATTCAATTAGAGAACTGTCATTACAAAATATGAGTGAGCATTCTTATTGAAAACATCAAATGCTATAGTTCTCTCTTTTTACATTACAAACATGAAAGTTCTAACTCAGAAGTAGGGTCATTAATTAGATATAGATTTTTTTTATTTTTAGGGAGAAAAATATTGTTATTAAATTACTGTGATTTAACTGAAAATTTAGTAAAATTTGTAGGAATATTTTGCTAAGTGAACACTGCAAAATATTTGTCATTGGAAGGGTTTTATGGTTCTATCAGTAATAAAAGTAGTCTGAAGCCTCTTTTTCATTTTAGTTTTAAATTTTTTTAGTTGATTTTTTGTTTGTAATTTTTTGTTTGCTTGTTTGTAGTCACACCCAGCGATGCTCAGGATTTAGTCCTGGCTCTGCACTCAGGAAATTACTCCTGGTGGTGCACAGGAGACCACATGGGATGCAGAGACTCGAACCCGGGTTGGTCACATGCAAGACCAATACCCTAGCCGCTGTACTTTTGCTCCAGCCCTGTCTCTCTTTTTTAATTTGAAGATAAATAACATTGACAATTTTTGTTTAAAGACTGTTGTTACAGGTTTTCCTTGAAGACACACAGATAACTTTAGACAAAATATTTAAAAAGAAAATAACTAAGCTACAACTTGGTTGCGGTAAAAGGGCCTATTATTTTCTAACAAGTGTAATCTGTCCACACAAGTATATAGGAAACTTTTGTGGTTAAAAATGGAGTTAGATGATTAAATTAAAAAATCCTATAATGTGTTATCTGCTGGCCATAAGTAAAGGAATATGTTCTAGCGTGGACGTCCAGAACCACGTCAAGGCAGCTCATCATCAAGTGCTCGGGAAATGACAAAACTGATGAGGACTTTGTGGAAACGGAAAAGGATGATGAGAATAATCTGGGACTATTCCTAAAACCCAAAGCTGTTTGTATCTAGTAAAACATGTGACAGTTAAGAAATTCTTAAGATATCCTCATGATTTGTATCTTTCATTTTTATTTACTTCCCACTCTTGTAAACAAAAAAAATGTATTTTTCTCTTAAGCTGAGCTTAGAATTATTTATAGTTTTTTGATTTAAAATAATTTTAACGTTTTTTCCCCTTTACTTAGGCGTAATGTCCACTGCTTGGGATTTATATGATTCTTTTAATGCTTTGGAGCTTTCATCTATAACAGCAAGACGACCTATTCTTGACTCAAGAAGCAAAGCAAGTTTAAATGCTAAAGATTGGGACCCACTAATGCAATCAACTGCTACAGAAAAAAGTAATATTTCATTTCATTTTTTTTGGAATGGTGCTTTCCCATGGTATTTTAATTTTTAGCAGCTGCCACTTTTTTTCTGTTAAAATATGCAAAGTGCAAGTTTTATTCAGAACATTGTTGTTCTTTTACATCATCTTGGGCTTTGAACTGAAAGATTAGTTGTTGTTTTTTTCTTGGAGACTTATCAAATGCTTTAAAATTTTCATCTTTCTCTAGAGCTTCTTTACTTGCCCTAAGGTTCTCTTTTATCCCAGAACCTCCAGCATTTTCTCTCTAGGAAGAGAGAAATCTACCATTTTATGGTTTAAATAACTCATAAGTGAATATATACTAGCTCTCTGATAACCTGAAAGAGAGAGACATTACTAATTGTGACTTTCAGTTGGGGAGATTTTGCTTTTCCAGTGTTTAGACAGCTGTTTCATTGTCATGACTAAAGGGACATCTTTTAGGTCAATGGGAAGGGTGCCCTGAAATTCCTTCAGGATGGAGGACAGGTGTCATATAAAAAGTATCCCACCAAGTGCCAATACTACCAAGCCTGAGAAATCCCACCTTACACTCTTAGTGTTTAAGATCATAAATTTTCAGATAAATGTCATAACTAGCATCAGCCCCAGATTGTAACTCCCCAAATAGATTAATGGACCTGGGAGAAATTTCGTCAAATATCAATTTGTCAAATTCTAGTTCTGATTGGTGATTCTCTGAGTTTACGGAGAGATAGCGCAGCGGGTAGGGCGTTCGCCTTGCAGGAAGCCGACCTGGGTTCGATCTCTCCGCCCCTCTCGGAGAGCCCGGCAAGCAACCGAGTGTATCTCACCCACACGACAGAGCCTGGCAAGCTACCCATGGCGTATTCGATATACCAAAAACAGTAACAAGTCTCACAATGGAGACATTACTGGTGCCCGCTCGAGCAAATCAATGAACAAAGGGAAGACAGTGATCCAGTGACAGCGATTCAGTGACTCTGAATTTTTAAGTCTTTTTCTTGTCAACATTACTACTACATTGATAGGCTAGTTCTTATTTTAGAATAAAAGTCGTATAGTTATAACATGTTATATGTTGGCCATAAATAAAGGAAAAGCTAGAGAACCTTTCCCATCCAGAGCTTTTTACAGAACATGTAAAGTTTTGATAAATTTTCATAAATTTAAACTGAAATCATTCTACTCTCATTGCCTTTGACCTGAAAACCTATGTAATATTTAAAAGTAGCAAATCAATATTTTTGAATACCAGGTTTAAGGAGCAGTGAAACCTTTCAGAAAACAGTCACCTTATTTATTATTAATATGCTTCCTTTAGATATTCGGAATCCACACGATTTACCTTAACATTTTTTTCTATCACTGTATTTCAATTGTAATATTTAAGGGATGTAAACTTTAGGTATGTTGCCTGTATTATTTTAACTTTGTAAATTATATTTACAATCATGTGAACTATAGCCAGATTTTATGGAAAGGAAAATCAGATAATTTCTCTCAGAGAACACTGAAGAAAAAAATTAATTATTTATTACCAAAAAAGCTATTTTTTGCTGTTATTACCTAAAATATTCATAAGATAAGTTTGTTTTTAGAAGCTACTAAGAAAACTACAGGAAAACTTTTTTGGCTAAAAATTACATTGGAATTTCAAACTTGGATATTTCCAGCCCATCCCCATATTGTCATTAATACACATACAACAGTCTAAGTAAAAGGTCTTAAAAGAACTAAAAGAAAAAGAAAGCACATTCCTGTATAACTCTGGGGTTTTATACTACCAAAAAAAAGTTAAATATGGGGCTTTTTGGTATCAAAAATACTTGTATTCTTTTAAACATTATATAGGTTGTATATTTAGTCTCCTCATATTATATCTAAGAAAAAAAGAGGCTCATATCTTTTAATGTTTTTAAGACTATACTTTAGGGACACCAGACCTAAAATCTATCTCCGGAGATAGTATATCTATCTCCAGAGATAGTATAGTGGGTAGGTCACTAGCCTTGCATGGGGCTGATCTGGGATTGATTCCTGGACCAAATCTGGTCCTCTGATCCATGCCAGGAGTGATCTTTGAGTGCAGAGCTAGGAGTAAACCCTGAGCATCAACAACAGATGTGACCCCCAAACACCCCAAACTTGGCAAAGGTGGAGGAGGAGCAAGTAGAGGGTCCAAGATGTGGAAGTGGGTCTTCTGGGATCTCGAATATTTTCTTGTTAATCTTCTGGTCATTCAGTCTTTTACAGTAAATGTTTTCTAGGGCCGGAGAGATAGCACAGCGGGTAGGCTGTTTGCCTTGCACGTGGCCGACTTGGGTTTGATTCCTTTGCCCCTCTCGAGAGCCCAGCAAACTACTGAGAATATCTCGCCCGCATGGCAGAGCCTGGCAAGCTCCCTGTGGCGTATTTGATATGCCAAAAACAGCAACAAGTCTCACTTGGAGATGTTACTGGTGCTCGCTCGAGCAAATTGAAGAGCAACGGGATGACAGTAATACAGTGATACAGTAAATGTTTTCTAAGTAGAATGATAGCCAAAATCATAGTTTCTCAATAAGTTCACATCCCACTTCCTGGATACAACAAAAGAAACTGTCCAGGGTGTGTGTTTTTTTTTTCTTTTTGGGTCACACCCAGCGATGCTCAGGGGTCACTCCTGGCTCTGCACTCAGGATTTACCCCTGGCCGTGCTCAGGAGACCATATGGGATGCTGGAAATCGAACCTGGGTCGGCCACGTGCAAGGCAAACGCCCTACCCGCTGTGCTATCACTCCAGCCCCAGATGTGATTATTTTAAAATCCTCAAATCAAGAGATTGTCATATTATCTGAGCGTGCCGAGTCTAATCATCAGATATTTATTATTTTATTTTACTTTGGGGGGCTTGGGGGTCACACCCAGCAGTGCTTAGGAGTGACCCCTGGTGGTGCATAGGTAATCATATGCAATGTGGCGGGAGTGGGGTGGCAGGGTGGGGGGGTTGGCGGGGGGGGGGCGGATGGTGGAAACTTCCTTGGCTGCATTGCAAGGCAAGTGCCTTACCTCCTCTACAATCTCTCTAGTCTTCACCTGGCTGATTCTATCCCCCAGCTTTTATTGAGCAAGAATCATGTGCCGTACTGGTAATGATAGTACCAGTGTCCCTGAACCAAAGTCTCCTTCCGCAACCATCCCTCATCTCCCAATTCCCCTTGGCAATCTGAGTTCTGTAGGCAAACGTGGAGGTTTTTATGGTCTTGGCCGTTTGGTATTCCCTTACTCTGTTTCTTCATATGGAAGAGTTCATTCTGTATTTGTCCTCCTTCTGACCGACTTCACTCAGCACGATACCCTCTGGTTCCATCCACAGTGGTGAAATGCGGGATTTCGTCTTTTCTCATAGATGAGTAATATGCCACTGACACCTGGGAATTTTTAAATAGACGGACTTCTGTGGACAGAGATGTAGTATTACTGCCTTTGAGGATAGGAGAGATATTTGAGGGCTTTTGGAATTTGAAAAATAAGGAAATTAATTTGGGGGCTGGGGTTTTGGGCCACACCTGGTGGTGCTCAGGGAATACTCCAGGGAATACTCCTGGCTCTGCACTCAGGAATCACTCCTAGCAGTGCTTGGCGACCACTGGGGTGCTGGGAATTGAATTTGGGTCAGCTGTGCACAAGGCAAATGCTTTACCTGCTATATTATTGCTCCGGGCCCAGGAGATGAATTCTTTGGAGTTTCCAGAAAGGGAAAATATTCATTCTGTTCCTAAGATCGCACATTTTCATGATTTTCATACATTGAATTACTGCTAATTAAAATATCAATGAAAACTAACTTAATAAGTTATAACTAGCATAATATGGTATTCTTATGATTAAATTATTTATAGCAAATAACCACATCACCTATCTGGAGACTGTTGATAATCTTTTTCTTTCTCTTCTTGTTGTTTTTGGGCCACACCTGGCAATGTTCAGGGGTCATTCCTGGTACTGCTCTCAAGAATCACCCAGGGCAGTGCTCAGAGAGCCATATGGGATGCCAGGGATAGAACCCAGGTCGGCTTCATGTAAGGCAAGCACCCTACCTGCTGTAATATCACTTTGGCTGACTGATGATAATCTTATTTTAGTTTGAACAAAAATATAGAAAGATGCAAATGAACTCATGAGGTTACTATTTATCTTCTGAAAGCTATTATATTTTTGAGTAGTTAAAAATTAAAAATTAAAAAAATAATGGACTTCTTATTTGTGTTTGGTCCATAAAGGATATTCATTCAGTAAATATCTTTTGCAGTTGTTAATTCTTAGTAAAAACCCACAGAGTGACATTATGCCATTTAAAAAACATTGAGAATGCTCAGAGCATGCAATATTATTTTAATCATTGCACCATATTTGTATTTTACAGGTGGTGGAAGTTCTCTGATGGATATAGAAACTGTAATTCTGGCTAAAATCCAAAATGAAGAAGTAAACCACATAGATGCAATCCTGAAATCTGACAAGTTTCAGCAGAACTTATTTTTCATGGAGCGAGTTCTAATGGAAAACATATTTCAACCCAAATTGGCAGCTTACCGTCAACTTCCTGTATTTAAAGGTATTTTAAAGAACTAATCACATTTTGATAATCTCAAATGGGTAAGAAAATTTAAATAGTGCTATTCATTACTTCTAAATATGATATCCAGACTATACTCGTCTGTGAGAAGATGTGCTCTCACAAGGATGTCGGCTCTGAATTTGAGTATAGACTAGGGTTCCCATATAAAGAGATTAATCCCTTAGATTTCAGAACTTCATGCGTCTATGTGACTCTTTTTCTTCTCTTACCTGTGTGGAATTATTCTCCTATTCAGACCCTGCTTCCATCTGCCGCTGACTTCCCAAGTCTGACTTTAACTGTTGCAGGGGAATTCTTCCTGTTTTTATCACTATAAATCCTGTCTCATATATCCACAAACCAGTTGAAGGATTTTAGAGTGTCTGTAACTTGAACATCCAATTTGCAAGTGAACAAAGTGAAAGTTGCAGATAGTTTCTAAGGTTACGTTGCATGTGACAAAGCTAGCTATTCAGACAAGCTGTTTGATCCAATTCCAATTCTCTTTCCAGTCTACCATCCTGACTTGCTGCTGCGTCACAGGCACACACGTTTGAGGAAAGCATTTAAGTGCTCACAAAACATCACCACCTTCCACTGCATTGCTTAGAATATATTATCACCCTTATAGTGTGTCATTCAAAGGTTCCTACAATCAGACACAGGACTTGATTTCATTATATTACTTAAGAGACATTCAAATTTAGCTTACCTGGTACTGGTCACCTACACTTTCTGCCTAGAAACTTTCATTGAGAAATGTTTAGCAGATTTTCCTTGTACTTTTCTTGTCTTTTCACACTGTATTGCTATTTTCAAGTAATATGGAGAAGGGCAAACACCTTTGTGGAATTGGTCCTACAATTTAGTATTTGTTTCTATATGGCTGCATAAAAATTAGATTGCAAAATAGAGTGTTTGACAAATGATTGTAAATATTTTGCCTACACACCCCTAGAAGAATATCGAAGAAATTTTCTCTTTCGTATTAATTTAATAAAAAATTTTGTCATATGTATAAACTTTCCCTTCTGCATTTCTAGATTTATATGCTTAGTATTTACAAAGCATAGTTTGACATTGGAAAAAAAACTGTTGGTCTATTATTACTTTAAATAACATCGAACAACATTGCACGCTTGGAGGTTGTAAATATCTTTGTTTTATTTATTGACTTTAGAATAGAGGCATTCATTATTTGATGTTAAGTGTACGTATTGTTGGTTTATTTCTTTCTTTGGTGTCTTTTGTTTGTGAAGAATTTCTTCTTTTAGTAGTATGCCAGGAAGTTTTTAAAGATGAATGAAAGTAGAATTTGTCCATTTTGGGGTTGATATGATAAAATTATCATATAATTGCTCCCACAAATTTTTATTTAGGCACTATGATTTACAAAACTGATTATGATAATCAGACATACAATGTTCTAACTCCACACTCACACCAGAATATTAGCACTCTTCCACTAACGTCTCAAGGTGCCTTCCAACCCTTGGAAAACTCAATTCTATAGAAAGTTCTTAAGTTTTCTTTCTTTCTTTCTTTCTTTCTTTCTTTCTTTCTTTCTTTCTTTCTTTCTTTCTTTCTTTCTTTCTTTCTTTCTTTCTTTCTTTCTTTCTTTCTTTCTTTCTTCCTTTCTTCCTTTCTTCCTTCCTTCCTTCCTTCCTTCCTTCCTTCCTTCCTTCCTTCCTTCCTTCCTTCCTTCCTTTCTTTCTTTCTTTCTTTCTTTCTTTCTTTCTTTCTTTCTTTCTTTCTTTCTTTCTTTCTTTCTTTCTTTCTTTCTTTCTTCCTTTCTTTCTTTCTTTTCTTTCTTTCTTTCTTTTTTTGCTTTTTGGGTCACACCTGGCAAAGCACAGGGGTAACTCCTGGCTCTGCACTCAGAAATCACCCCTGGCGGTGCTCAGGGGACCATATGGGATGCTGGGAATTGAACCCGGGTCGGCCGCGTGCAAGGCAAACGCCCTACCCGCTGTGCTATTGCTCCAGCTCCAAGTTCTTAAGTTTTCTTCCCATCAGTCAGCTGTTATTCCCTTCCCAAATTTCTTCAGACCCTACATATGAGAGGTCATTCTGTATTTGTCCTTCCTTCTAACTTCACTCAATGTGAATATAACTCAGTTCCCACACATGTGGCAGTGAACTATATAATTTCATCTTTTCTTATAGTGGAATAGTATTCCATTGTGTCTCTATACCCTGGTTTCTTTCATCCTCTCATCTGTTTGGGGGCACTTGGGTTGTCTTCAGATCTTGTCAATGTGACCAATTACATTGTTTGATTTTTCCAATGTTATACTAAATACTGGGTGTTAAGTTTCACTTTGCTAATATATATTATCCTTTTAAATATTGGTAAATAGGGTTTTCTGGCACTCTGTTAACATTTTTTTAATTACTGTGCCATGAAGCATATTTTCCCATAATTTTATTTTCTTATTAATTCCTTCGAAAGGTTTTTTGTGACAGTATTGTGATGGATTTATAAAATGAGTTTTGAATTCTTTCATCTATTTTCCAAAATCATTTTTTTGCATTTATTCCGCTTCTTTAATGTCAGATAACATATACCAGTAAAAGTGGGACTGAGGCTAATTTATCAAAAGTTTACAAATCACACATGAAATTTCCTATAATGGTACGGGTTATTCAGACATTCTGTTTGTATTGAGGTTATTTCAAATAAACTTAACAATGGTTCAGTCTCTGTAATATAGCTTGACAGTGCCTTAGAAAGCTAAAATACTGTTATCATATGATATGCATCATACTCTTTGTACTTTCTCAGTGGAGTAGAATATCTCATATCCACACAAACTAACTTGCACAGAGAAATAACAGTTCCTAAAGTAAAAATAAGAAATTTTTATTTTAGGAGATGTTAATTTGCTAATTCTCAAAACTTGAAAGCAACCAAGATGTCCTTTATCAGGTGAATGAATTAATTGTGGTGCAGTTAGACAATGAAATATTATTCAGCAACAAAAATGAGTTGAGCTGGAGTGACAGTGTAGTGGGTTAAGTATTTGCCTTGCATGTGGCCGACCCAGGTTTGGTCCCTGGCATCCCATATGGTCCCCTAAGCACTGCCAGGAGTAATTCCTGAGTGCATTACTCAGGAGTAACTCATGAGCATCGCTGGGGGTGACTCAAAAAGCAAAAAAATATATTAAAAAATGAGTTATCAAGTTATGAGCAGACATGGAGGAAACATAAATGCAAATTTTGGAGAAAAATACCTTATTTCATTATGGAAAAAATGCAGCTGACAACCCTGTCTCTCCTTGCCCACCGAACAACCCTCAAAGAGACACAATGCCTGGTGAACCTTTTTTTCATTTTGGAGGCAAGACATTCTTCACTTGTGCTGCTCTGCATACAAAAAACTTCCAACTTCCAGTGAGACCTAAAAGCAACAGAATTTTCTGCCAGTAGTCTAGACTATTGCTCTCAATGCTCTGTAATTTGGACCACATGATTCCACATATGCATAGTGGCACTTCACATGCCACTTAATAGACAGAAACGTTGGCAGGTCCTTGCGGGTTTGGGAGACTTTGGAGTCCGGGGGAGGGGGAATGGTCACACCCAGAGGGGCTCAGGGCTTGCTCCTGGCTCTGCACTCAGGGATCACTAGTCCTGGAGGAGCTTAGGGGACCCTATGGGATATCAGGGATCGAACCCGGGTCAGCTTTGTGCAAGGCAAGCTTCTTACTTGCTGTATTATCCTCCAACCCTATGGGCAACTTTTTATTTGCTCTTGTTCATCTTTTTATTTGACTAAATTTTAGAACGTGAACCTGAAGAGGCTGGCACATTTTTAGGAATTGAAAATGTCGAAGAGATACCGGAAGAGACAAAGAAAGAAGAGGATGAAGAAATAGAAATAGACACAGAGCAAACAACAATACCAGCCAATTTGGAACGGCTTTGGTCTTTTTCCTGTGAGTTAACCAAAGGCCTGAATGTGAGCAGCCTTGCCTGGAATAAGACAAACCCAGTAAGTTAGCAAGCATCTGAGCAATTCCATTTCTGGCAGTGGAAGGCAGCTGTCAAGCCCTAATGAAAATAGTACTTTTTTAGATAGTATGTGGACAATTTAAAGAGACATAACCCCCATTTTAAATACCTCTCATGTAAGCTTATGGTCTTTAAAAATGGGAAATGTAAATAGTTACAGAGGATGTTCCTCCCCTTTAATGTAAGAAAATATTTTTATTTTAGGAGATGTAATTGAGATATGACATTCTCCGATTCTAAGATACTGAGGAATGAACTGGAATATATGACTGATTCATTGTAGCATATGCCAAATTCATGTACCCAACTATTTTTCTTAGCAAAAGTGCTCGTGTTACAGATTCATATACTTACCACAGTGACCATGCAAAAATGCAGACAAATCTTTTGATTTCTTAAAATGCTTTAAATAATTGCTAATATTTAAATGGCACTTAGTGTGTGCCAGAAACAGTTGTACAATTTTGCTGGTCTCAACAAAACTACAAGTTCAGCATCATTTTCTTATTCTCTTGGTAAGGAAACTAAAGCACAGGAAGGAAAACTAACTTTCCCAGAGTCACACGGCTAACTTGTGAGACAACCCAGTGATAGTTAAAGCCCAGACATCGGGCCCTGGAGTGTAGTTCTTAATTACTGCAGTGCCCAAAATCACCGTGAGACAAATGAGATGTATACTGTCAAGCTGAGGAAAGTGTTTTTCCTTGTGAAAAAAAAAATCCTGGTTCTTTTATTTATTTTTTAATTTAATTTTTTTCTTTTACACCGGGTGATGCACAGGGGTTACTCCTGTCTCTGCACTCAGGAATTACTCCTGGTGGTGCTCAGGGGACCATATGGCATGCCAGGAATCAATCCCAGGTCAGCTGCGTGCCAGGCAAACATCCTACCCACTGTGCTATCATTCCATCCCCAATCCTGGTTCTTCTAAAGCACAAGACTGATCTGCTCTTGAAGTTTATGAACTAGTTCTGGGTGTGTGTGAGGGGGTGGGGTGGGGTATGCGCATTAAGTTTTGGAGCTCCCACTCTTGGCTGAGGTGCTCCCTGAGGGTAGCAACTGATGGCGTCTGCACAGGTGTAGTGCAGACCTGCACAAGTCTCATGTACTCTTCAGCTGTGGTGCTCACTCATATTCTAGCTACTGTTCCTGGTTGCATTCCCACACATCCATTCATGCCCGCACACCCACTCATCACACTCTCTAGTCACGATGCTTACACACACACCTGGCTGTGGAAGGTGGCGGGAATTACAGGAAGCAGGATGCCCAGAGTAGCAGTGGGTATGTGCAAGGGATTAAACTCACAGCCTTCCGCTTGCCAGACAGACATTCTATGTGCTTCTCCGGGGTCTTCGCTTCCTGTCTTTTCGATAGATGTTTTCCCGCTGTGCTCTCATGGGGAGAGAAGAGAGCTCCGCTGTGTCTGCTGCTTACAGGGTCACCAAGCCTATCAGATTAGGACCCTAACCCAATTTATTTAACACCAATTACTTTCTGAAAGTCCTATTAATAACTCTGTATATAATCTCATTGGGAGTGAGAGCTTCGTTCAGCATTCTCTGTATTGCATCATCATCCAAGCACTGCCAGGAGTGACCCACAAGCGCTGAGCTTGGAGTGGTTCCAAACCAAGCCCTTTCCTCCCAGAAATGACTTCAAAATAGGTACGTGGGCCTGGTGTCGGCTAAGGGAGAAATACAATTTGGTCTTTAGCTCAAAATGTCTGTGTTTTATGCTTCAAGTGGTTAGGTTATTCTTGAAGAGCGACAAAACATAATGCAATTTATAGTACAATCTGGGAAAATTACCACCATTTGTAAAGTAATTTGTTAGCTTTTTAAAAAGTTACTTATTACTCAGTCTGAAAGGTGAATATTGTTGTTATATTTTTCTTACGTAATTGGAAGTGAAGTAGAAATTGAGAGAAAATGTGTAACCACTGTTTAACATAATTTATAAATCTGTATGCTTATACATTTCCCGCTATTTCTACACGATCCTCTTATTTAAATTTTTCCCCTGTTTTTTAGGATCTTTTGGCTGTTGGCTATGGACACTTTGGATTTAAAGAGCAAAAGAAAGGATTGGCTTGTTGTTGGTCATTAAAGAATCCCATGGTAACCCAAACAGTTATTTTACTTAATTAAATGTTGACATAATTCCAATAAAGTAGATAATTATATGTGATTACACAAAAGCAAGACAATTTTAGCTCACAAGGTTTGTTTTCTTCTGTTTAAATCCATGTCAACTAAAATCTGTTCTTTTCTGCATACAATCAAGAAAATTCATTCATAACTAATTTGATAAATATTTGTTGAGCATTAGTAGGCCTGATGATGCAGTGTTGAACCATTGTTATTCCTGCTAATTATAAACACAAATATATTTGCAAATGAAAATCCTTTGTAAGTTAGATTTTAATACCGGGTTGTTTCTAAATAAAGGAATTGCTCTTCATCACCTTATAAAATAGATTTTTGTCTGGCTGAGAGACAGGACAGCGTACCTAAGCAGGGTTCGATTCCTGGCACCCTGGTTCCCCAAACCATAACTGGGTACAGCCCTGGATGCCCTCAGCACTGCCAGTGTGACCTGGGTACCCAAGCAATGTTGTGCCTTTGGGCCCTCATTCTGAGAATCTCTAGGGGTCCCCTGAAATTTCTGAGCACCACTGGGGAGCCCCCTTTCAATAGATGTTTTTGTCTCTTCTTTTGTGGTTCTCAAGGTATGCTAGTGGGGGTCCTTGGGGCCATCTTGGTGATAATCAAGCAGGTCAGTTAGTCCAGTGTGGGAGCTTCAGCACTGCTGGGGTCGAGTGGTGGAGTGGGCACACCCAGTGCCTGGGAAGTCTCTAGGGCTGTACCCAATCGTGCTTAAGGATTTTGTGCAGTGCTGTGGATCGAATTAAGAGTCCTGTGCATGCACCCCTTCAACTGAGCTATCTCCCTAGCCCTATTTATTTTTTAAAAAATTCTTTTGGGGCTGGAGCAATAGCACAGTGGTAGGGTGTTTGTCTTGCATATGGCCAACTCGGGTTTGATTCCCAGCATCCCATATGGTCCCCCGAGCACTTCCAGGAGTAATTCCTGAGTGCATGAGCCAGGAGTAACCCCTGGGCATCGCCAGATGTGGTGCAAAAAAAATCACTTTGACTTCTATTATCTTTGAAAGCAGCTTAATATTATCATCTTATTGCTCTTAAGTGTTTAAAGCAGATAAGTATGAATCATGATTCGGAATTTTTGCTAACTATCCCTTGTTAATCTGTTACTTTATCACTTTATGTTTATTTTCAATCCATCATTGAAATGTGGAATGGAAGATTTAAAAATATTAGAAAAACATATATAAAAATTAGAATTTTCATATGGCCCCAGGTATTTGGGATTGAGTTTATATGGCATATCAGAAAACAAATGAACAAAACCATTTAAAACCCAAGGAAGGACTGATACATGACTCTTCATCAGAAATTTGTTTTCTATGTAGTTTGTTAGAACCAAGACAGGATTTAGATGAGGCATTACAACAAATCTGACAATTTTATCTTAAAGAGTCCTGGAGCTTGTATTATGCATTGCCTAGAAATTATTAGACAGAGCACTTGAAACAAATACTGCACGATAGGAACAGATACAAATTAATTTGAAGCTGATTATTTGTTTAAGAATGTGGATCTCAAACAATAATAGTGAGGTTTCTTTTGAAATATTGAATATAATCAAAGTAAAGAGAAAGTAAAGTGAAATTTATCAGCTACACAGGTGGGGTAAGGGGTTGAGAGGTGGGGAGTGGGGGGGAGGTTTACTGTGGTTCTTGGTGGTGGAATATGTGCACTGGTGAAGGGATGGGTGTTCAAGCATTGTGTAACTGAGACTTAAACCTGAAAGCTTTGTAACTTTCCACATGGTAATTCAATTAAAAAAAAAAGAATGTGGATCTGTAATACCCAAAAGTAGAGAGAGAGAGAGAGAGAAGAGAGAGAGAGAGAGTATGGGGGGAAAATCCCCATAGAGACAGGAAGAGGGTTGGAAAGGAGGGCTATACTGGGGACATTGGTGATGGAGGATGTGCACTGGTGAAGGGATGGGTGTTGGAACACTGTGTGCCTGAGACCTAATCATGTTTGATCATTGTATGGCTAAAATTCAAACATGAAAGCTTTGTAATTGTATCTCAAGGTGATTCAATTAAAAAAAAGAGAATGTGGATCTGTGGTGAAAGATTAGCAAACTATGGGGATTATTGTAGGCACTTGTGCTACTTTTTTTTAGTTATTGAGTTTAATGAAAAATTTGATGCCTTTTTTCCCCACTTTGTTGGCAGTTAGGAAGAGGGGAGTAGGCTGACTCTCATTCTTTGCTGCTACCAGTCTAGCCTATGCACCCCCAACTCTCCCTAACTGTGTTCTATAAAGCCAAGTTTCAAATGTAATGTACTGATTTCTTTCTGCAGTGGCCAGAACGTATTTATCAGAGTCCACATGGTGTTACTGCTATAGATTTTTCCATTGGGTCACCTAACCTTTTAGCAGTGGGACATTACAATGGAAACATTTCAATTTATAACGTACAGAACAACAATAGCACCCCTGTCCTGGATAGTAGGTGAGACTTTAAGAATTAAATAGTATATAGTGCATCCTATTTAGGGAAGAAATTAGTATATAAGCTAGTAGATGTGTATCTGTGTGTTATATAATCTACCAATCTATAATATATGATCTAATGTGCTTAATTTTGAGTCAATGCTGTTGGTATGGGTGATAAGATTTTTTAAAATTTAATAATTCATAATTATCTAGAATATTCTTTTTAAATTTTTTAATTTTTTGGATTTTTAATTTTTTATTTTATTTTCATAACTTAATTGATTACAATCAATATTTCAACACCAATCCCACTACCATTATTTGCCATTATTTTGAATTTTCTCACCACCACTAATGTCTGCCCCACAGAGTAATTGGATTTTTAGTCAATACTAAAGACATAGAAATCAAAGTGACAAATGCATAAATTTTGAGATATAGTAAATAAATACTCATTATGACTTCACCATCTCACCTCAGGATAAGAAAATTCCCAACAGTTCTATTTTTAAAGTAGACCTCTTCCTTTCACACTGACCTGTAGAATACTCTTTTTTAATATTCCCTTTGCCTTCTCTGCACACCTCATAAGCAAACTTCCTTTGGCGTAATAGCTCAAATTTATTTGTTCTTAATTTATTTATTTTGTTCTTCATTTCAATTTTTCACTTCTTTGAAAAAATTGTATATGTTAGGTTGAATAAATATGATTTTTCCAAGGTATACAAAATGTTTTTGTTATTGGTGTTTTTTTTGAGGGCTCATCTGGTGGTGTTCAAGGAGGGATGCAGTGCCAGAGTTCCAACCTGGGTCTCACAATGCAAAGCCTATCCCCCAGTTCTTTGAGCTGTCTCCGAGGCCCTATAATGTTTTAATATATGTATGTATATATTATAAAGTGATCACCACACTCCAATTAACACATCATCACCTCGCCTAGTCACCGTTCTTTGAGGGAGAACATTCAAGATCTGTTTTCTTAACTGCTTTCAAGGCTACAATACAATGTAAATTATAATCACTATGCTATATATCGGTTTGTACAAATAACTTGTTTGTCTTATAACTAAAAGTTATAAAGCCTTATTGCTTCTAAGCTTTATTGTTTTACCTCTGGCAGGAAACTTGCTCATTCCTTTTTATTTGTCTGTGTATTCTACAAATACCTTTTCATAAAATTTATCATACTGTATATATACACATATATACATATATATATATATATATCTTAAGGAAACAATTCCCTTAAGAAGGCAAGGATTTAGTCTAACTTTACCTTTGTATCCTCAGTATGGCATACAATATCAGGCTGGTAATAAGAATACACTGTTTGAGTACAGTGAATGAATGATTCATAAGGAAATCCAAAGTTAAAGGTGAAAGATATTGAACATTTGAGTTTTTGTGAAATATCAGACACCAATGGAGTGAAAATGAGGTGAAATGTTTGTATCAAATGTTTGAATAAACTTAGCTAGAACTTGAAATAGGCATTAAAACACAGACTCTTAAGCTTTCCTTTGAGATTGTTTGCCCAAAATGGTAAACATGGACATTTTCTTGTTTTCAGGAATTAGGTCCAAAATTTTTACTAAATAGCAATACATACATGTACATGTATATACATATATATGCACAAATATGACATATACACTCGGATGATTATATTGATTCAGAAGTCTTATTTTGGAGATCTTATATTTAAAAAGTCAAGTGAGCGAGTACTAGATCTAGAAAAACTTATCATTCTGATTAGAAAGAGTAATCTGAAAAGTGATTTTAATTCTTCAGAAGAAATTTTAAATATTTCTTCTGAAAATCAAGGCCAAAGAATCATGTCAGTGGATATTCTTGTAATATAGGCAGAAGGGTGAGACAATTGCTTATTTGAATAAGATATAAGCTATAAAAATAAGCTATAAGAATAGCTATAAGAATAAGCTATAAAAATGCTTGAGAATATGAAGATACTTATGTTAAATGTGTCTAAAATAAAAATAAATTTATTCCTTGCAACTGGGAAAAAATGAACAAATGAATAAAAGAAGTTGAATCTGAAAAAAAAAGTTATGCATTTATATTCCTGGTATGCAGCTGATATAATTAAGGGCAGTAAATTTCCTTTAGTAAGGAACAAAAAATATCATCAATGAATATTAGGTGACTAAGTTTTTCTTCTTTCTCAAAATATCGAGTAAAAAGACTAATATTGGACAGTTAAAGCACCGATCTGCAAGGTTCAATTAAGGTGCACTTGGGAGCTACATTTATCACATAGTGATTTTATGCAGAATACTTTTGTCTGTTTCAGTGAATCACCACAAAAACACTGGGGACCTGTATGGCAACTCCAGTGGATAGAACAAGACCGAGGAACAACAGGCGATGACAAAAGAGAAATACTAGTTTCCATATCAGCAGACGGGAGAATCTCAAAATGGGTGATCCGAAAAGGACTGGATTCTCATGGTAAAGAACGTACTGTATGTGACATATAACCTAGTGTTTGCTATATATGCAGAGATTTACATACATTGACACATATAAATGTATATATATGTTTATGTATCAAATTATCTTGCTATGTCCTGAATTAGTTCCTAGGGAACCCTGTCTGAGAGGTGACAAGTTTTGGTTGGACTAAATTAAAGAAAAACAAAAACTGAGCCTGGGCATTTTTTTCCTAAACATCTGGTTCTGGTAGTTTCTAATTTTAACTGAATTACAAAAGATGGCAGAAATCACGCCACAATTTGCGGGAGGGGCACACATGATATCCACAGTAATTTTTTTCAGTGGCATACAACAAAGACGATTTTTTTTCTTTAAATAAAGATTTAATGCGTTTGAAAAGAACTTCGACTATCAGCAAGAAAGGAACAGAAAAGGAGAAGAAAGGGGAAGCTTTGATATCTCGACAGGCTCCTGGAATGTGTTTTGCTTTTCATCCCAAGGTAAATGATTATTTGAGGTAAATGATTTCAACTCATTATTTATTATTCTATAATAGCATCCACCAACTGAAGTGTATGAGGGAGAAAATAAAATGTTAATCAATATCATGACTTATAAGTGAAAGCCAAAAACAAGCAAGCATAGGCGTTGGTGCCAAGTCACGGTAGCCTCGCCCTTTCCAGTTGGCTGCTCTATGTCTTGGCTCTTTTTCCTCGGGGAAAGGTTTGTGTCTCTGAGAGTTCTGGAAGGATTCTCCTCCTAAATCTGTGCTTGAGTCGAGGACCTCTGCTCTGCCGCCCTCTCACAGAATCAAATACAGCCCTCTGTATTTTAGGATGAATCATGACTCACATCCGGAAGCCCACATCCACTCCTGATTATCAAGACCAGAACCAAACCAGAGCACAGTTCCTTGAAGTCAGGGAATTTAGTCACTGGACAGAGGATTACAGTGGGTAGGGCTCTTGTGTTGGATGCAGCCGGCTCGGTAAGATCCCTGGCATTCTGTATAGTTTCCTGAATCCTGCCAGGAGTGATCCCTGTGCACACAGCCAGGAGTAAGTCACTGGCACTGCCAGGTGTGGACTAAAATGTGAAACCAAGCCAAAACAAACAAAACATACTCTGGATGTTTTCAGTTACATGTTTGCTCATCTCTTAGAGATACTGTCATGCACCAATTGACGCAAACCCAAACTTGAGTCCCTTCTCTATTCTATTCGTCCATCTAAATGCTATTTAAACCTCATTGTGCCACTACTTCCAATCCCTGTCTACTCCAGTAATTGGCGTTCCAATTTTTATTGTACTGCATTTTTGCCAACAGTCATATATTAATCCTATACTAACAGGCTCCATTCTCAAAATCCCACAATATAAATCTCACCTTGACTTTAGAACAGTGGTTTTCAATGTGGGAAGGGTTGGGGTGTTGTTCCTCCAAGGACACAATTCACAGTGTCTTGGGATAATTTTGGTTGTTGAAGTTGAAGGTTGAGTAGGGCCGGATTTCTATTGACATCGAGTGGGCAGAAACCCTGCGTTTCATTACGATAAATCCAGAAACCCTGGATGGCGTTAAGTACCCTGTCATGCACAGTGCAACTACATCCAGTGACATTCCGGGGATTATGTGAGGCCAGAGGTCGAGCCAGGGACCACGGCATGCAGGGCATTCCTCTTAACTCCTACACACTCTCTCTGGCCCATGAAATACTTTTTAAAATCCCCACTTACTATCTATGTTTATAGATACTTAAGATTTCATCTCGCACGATAGAGCCTGGCAAGCTCCTCGTGGCGTATTCGATATGCCAAAAGCAGTAACAATAAGTCTCACAATGGTGATGTTACTGGTGCCCGCTCGTGAACAAACCGATGACCAACAGGATGACAGTGTAACAGTGCTACAGATACTTAAGATTCCATCTCATTCGATCTTTCTTTCCCAGCTAGAGTTCCAGCAGCAGCTATGCACTAGTGATTGCTAAGTCATCCACCTGCTCTTTGAGTCATTCGAATGAATGAACACGCACTCTTTCCCTTCCACTGTCTCTGAACATAAAATGTTAGAATATTTCTTATTTATTTAGGGTGGGGAGTATTCCCCAACGCAGGAGGCTCGAGGGCCACCCCCAGTGATGTTCTGCCAGGCTGTGTCGATCAGACAGCTCAGTGCTGTGCCTGCTTTTACAAGCACTGCTGGGGCTTGGTGGGTTCTATACAGTAAAACAAGGATTGAGGGGCTCCCCTTGAAGGCAGTAATTCTTTTTTTTGTTTGTTTGCTTCTTTGTTTTGCACAGTAGTTTTGCATGTGGTTTGATTATTGTAAAGAATGGTAAAGAAAAGGACAGCAGGCACTATTTTCAAACAGTGTTTACAGGTTTGGTTCTTCAGTGATTTTATAGTCATTAAGTTGGCGTTTCTACAAAGGTATCACAAACCAATGCCTTTTGACTTTTTGTGTTGTAGGACACAAATATCTACTTGGCTGGCACTGAGGAAGGTCATATTCACAAATGCTCGTGTTCATATAATGAACAATACCTAGATACCTATCGAGGACACAAGGTTAGTTTCATTGTAACAGGTGTGGACATTTATATTTATTTTGTAACATGCTTTTTTAAAAAGGCATCATTGTGCAAAAGAGTTTTACTTACATTTGCCACACAATAAATTCACAATTTTGGAGTTAAACATGCAACTTGAATTTAGTGCTGTGTTGTTTGGTAGCCATAAATAATGTGTGAGATATTTAATTTTGTGTCTAGATGTCTTAGATTAGTTTTTGCAAATTATGAAAATCCTATTTAAAAATTTAAAGCAAAGAATTGTATTTGCTTATGATAACAAGTGCTCCCAAAGTAAGATGGTTTCTTGAAAGAGCTTATTTTCTGGATCTTTTATATTTAAAAAATTTTTTTCTCACTTCTGTTTTTTCCTTAAGACATTTATTTTTATGTTGGAACATTGTATGACTGAAGCCCAAGCATGAATAACTTTGTAACTGTGTGTCTCATTGTGATTCAATTAAAAAAAAACAAAATAAAGTGAATCATCATAATTTATAGTTAGTGAGTATTGTAACAGATACAATATTGATATTTTGTGGCATAATTTACTGATGACTTAATTTATAACCTACTCCTAGCTAAAACAAGTGCCCAGCCATATGCAGCATAGTATATGGTACATAAATCTGCTAGAAATCTGAGCATCTTTAGTCTGTTGGTCATGTTTAAAGTTGAAAACGTAAAGCACTGTCTACCTATGAATTCTAATTATGTTCCTATTTCTAGGGTCCTGTGTATAAAATAACATGGAATCCATTTTGTAGTGATGTATTCCTGAGCTGTTCTGCAGACTGGGGTGTTATTCTCTGGCAACAGGAGAATCTCAAGCCATTTTTAAGTTTTTATCCTACTACTTACGTTGTTTACGATGTTGCTTGGTCTCCCAAATCATCCTATATATTTGCGGCTGCAAATGAGACTCGAGTGGAGGTTTGGGATCTTCGTGTGAGCACGTAAGTACTAACATATTTCTTTGGGATACTTCTGGTGGAAGCTATTCAAACTAAATCAAATTTGATAATTTTGACATACGTTAGAAGAAGCCAATGTCACTCTAAATAAGCACTAGTTTCTATGATAAAAGTCTGGGCTGGAGCGATAGCACAGTGGTAGGGCGTTTGCCTTTCACGAGGCCAACCCATGTTCGATTCCTCCGCCCCTCTCAGAGAGCCCGGCAAGCTACCGAGAGTATTGTGTCCACATGGCAGAGCCTGGCAAGCTACTCATGGTGTATTGGATATGCCAAAAACAGTAACAAGTCTCACAATGAGAGATGTTACTGATGCCCGCTTGACCAAATCGATGAGCAATGGGGTGACAGTGACAGTGATGATAAAAGTCTCTTAATAATAAAAACATATGCCAGGATGTCATAACGATGTTATTTACTTATGTCATACCTGGTTTAAAACATTCTGAATGAAAATAGATTGTCTTACACTTTTATAGGCAGACATAGAATATTGTCACTATGTTGAATTCTTTTTTATTGCCTGATTTATCTAAGAATGCAGTCAATTGAATTCTTTTTTTCTTCTGTTTTCTGGGTCACACCTGGTGATGCTCAGGGTATGTGCTATCAGTAATCACTAGTGGTGTGCTCCGGGGACTATGTGGGAGATAGGGGAAAATAATCTACGTATATATCTATCTTCATTTACATATTTACGTATCTCTAAATCCATATCTATCTAGAGAAAATTATTTTTTGCTTTTTGGGTCACACCCAGCGATGCACAGGGGTTACTCCTGGTTCTACACTCAGGAATTACTCCTGGCAGTGCTCAGGGGACCATATGGGATGCTGGGATTCGAACCTGGGTTGGCCGCGTGCAAGGCAAACGCCCTACCCGCTGTGCTATCGCTCCAGCCCCTATCTAGAGAAATTTTAAGCAATTGACTCTCATGGTTGTGGGTTGATCAAGTTCCAAGAAGTCTGGACAACAGACTGAGATGAAGGCAGTTTGGAGAATATTATTTCACTTTTGGAACTCGGTATTTTCTCTTAAGATCTTCTGCAGGTTAGATGAGACCTACTCACATAGAGAGCATATCTGCCTATAAAGTTCTACTCATTGAAATGCTAATCACACATTAAGAAAAATCACACTACCTTCACAGCAACATGTAACATATGGTTTGACCAAATACTTGGTTATTTTGGCCTCGCCAAGTTAATATGTCCAAGTTGCCATCAGGAGAAGTTAAAATTTAGGACTTCACATTTCAAATGGGAATGGCTTTGATTTACATGGCTGAAACTGGCTCACTGAAGAAATGAAAATGTTAAATGAATGAAGAGTGAGAATGAGAATCGGTTATGAATGAAGAGTGAGAATGAGAATGAGAATCAGCTTTGAAATAGATAAAGAAACTTAAAAAAAAAAAAAGAAATCTCAAGACCTATCCCAGGCTTATCTTAGTGTCTCCATAAAAAAGAGACAGCTCCGTTGGTTAAGCATACACTTGCACGCAAGAAGTCTTGAGCACTGCGTAGTTCCCTGAGCACATTCCAGGAACATCCCGAGTATATATGTATAGAGCCAAGAGTAGCCCCAGAGCACTATGGGGTGTGGTCCCCAAACCAAAAATAAAGGACATGAAAAACAATCAAATTTACAAGTTAAATATTTCATTGCAGTTTGGACCCTCTGATTGTATATCATGCTAACCCTGGCATCAAGTTCACGACCGTGCTGTTCGCCAAGCAAGCAAACTGTCTTCTCGTGGGAGACAGTGATGGGCAGGTGACTGTGTACGAGCTAAGAAATATGCCCGTTATTTCAGATACTGGCCGGGTAAGATGCTCAGGCAATTTTGCATTATTTTATTATTCCATAAGTTGGAATTTTGGAACCTGCAAAAAGCATTTACATCTCTTTAGTCTCTTGAGTCTAGCTGGATGGAAGAGTTCCCAAAGACACTACTTACTAGGCATGGTAAATGGTGAATTTTTCCTTTTGTTTTGTTCCAGATTATATTCCCATGACCTACTAGAGTATCTGGCCTATGAAAGTTTTCAACATATGTTTTGGGACAGACATTGAAAAAATAGAGGAAAGTTCAAACATATTAGAAGTAGAGTTTTTTTTTTAATTTTATTACTGAATCACCATGAGGTACAGTTACAGACTTATAAACTTTCATGCTTGCATTTCAGTCATACAGTGGTCGAGTGTTCATCCCTCCACCAGTGCCCGATTTCCACCACCAATGGTCCCAGCATCCCTCCCACCACCCCCACCCCATCCTCCCCCCATCCCCCACCTCTGTGGCAAGGCATTCCCTTTTGCTCTCTCTCTCTCTCCTTTTGGGTGTTGTGGTTTAAGTGGCCATCATGTTCCGTCTATAGTCTACTTTCAGCCCACATCTCCCATCCCTAACGGGTCCTTCTAGCACCCTTTACTTGGTGGTCCCTTCTCTATCTGAGCTGCCTTTTTCCCCAGCATTCAAGGCCGGCTTCCAAACTGTGGAGCAATCCTCCTGGTACTTATCTCCACTATTCTTGGGTGTTAGTCTCCCACTCTGTTATTTTATTGAATTTTTTTATTGAGTCACCATGTGGAAGGTTACAAAGTTTTCAGGTTTAAGTCTCAGTTATACAATGCTCGAACACCCATCCCTTCTCCAGTGCACATATTCCACCACCAAGAACAGTATAGCTCCCATCCCGTCCCCCCACACCCCTAGCCCCCCCACACCCCTAGTCCCTCCAGCCCCCCCCCCGCCTGTGTAACTAATAAATTTCACTTTACTTTCACTTTGATTGCATTCAATATTTCAACAAAACTCACTATTATTGTTTAAAAAGTCTCTCCCCTAAAGTCAGACCTGCTGAAAAGGAAGCATTAGATAATTTGTTTCCCATTGCTGAGAATGAAGAGGTATGAGGTCGAGTGACCGCATTTAGCGGTCTCACGGTTTTGGGTTTCTGTATTTTAGTATTTTAGTAACTAAGACCAGAGAAATATCTGCCAGAAGTTGCATCACTGCCAACTTGTACTTCTCAGTTACTGTTATTTTATATTCCACAAATGAGTGCAATCTTTTTATGTCTATCCCTCTCTTTCTGAGTCATTTCACTTAACATGATACTTTCCACGTTGATCCACTGATATGCGAATTTAATGATTTCATCTTTTCTAACAGCTGCATAGTATTCCATGTGTAGATCTACCAAAGTTTCTTTAGCCAGTCATCTGCTCTCGGGCACTCGGGTTTTTTCTGGTTATTGTAAACATTGCTGCAATGAACATATAAGTACAGATGTCATTTCGGCTATACTTTTTGCATCTCCGGGATATATTCCCAGAAGTGGTATTGCTGGATCAAATGGGAGCTCAATTTATAAATTTTTTGAAAAGCATCCATACTGTTTTCCAAAGGGGCTGAACCAGTCAGCATTCCCACCAGCAGTGAAGAAGAGTCCCTTTCTCCCCACATCCGTGCCAACACTGGTTGCTTTTGTTCTTCTGGATGTGAGCCAGTTTCTGTGGTGTGAGATGGTATCTCATTGTTGTTTTGATCTACAGCTCCCTGATGATTAGTGATGAGGAGCATTTTTTCATGTGTCTTTTGGCCATTTCTTCCTTGAGAAAGTTTCTGTTCATTTCATCGCCCCATTTTCTGATGGGGTTTTGTGGAGTTCAACCAGTGTCTTGTAAATCCTTGATATCAACCCCTTGTCAGATGGGTATGGGTGAATATCCTTTCCCATTCTGTAGACTGTCTTTGTATTCTGGTCACTGTATCTTTTGAGGTGCAGAAGCTTCTCAGTTTAAGGTAGTTCCATTTGTTTATCTCTGTTTCCACTTGCTTTTAAACTTGCCGTTAAAGATACATTTAGAGAAGCTGAGTTTTTTAAGGGTTGGGTCATGGGTTTTAGTTGATCTTTTTTTACATAATTGTTTTTCGAATCACACTGCATAAAAATTTTTTTTAAAATACCTTGGTCTCTATATACCAGATTTCATATACATTGAATGATACTGACCTAAGAATTTAAGTTTTTTATTATATAAGCTATGTTTTATTTAGTTCCTTGAACATTCATTGAGTAAAAAATATTTTAACAGGTTTAGGGGAACTTGTATCTTCTGTGACCCTGTTTCAGAGAGAGAGCCAAAAGAGCCAGAAAGAAAATTCTATTTTCTATTATTATCTCTCAAAAAGCATTAAAGCTGAATTAAGATATATAGTTCCTAATAATTCTATTTTTCTTCTGTCCATATCTCTCAGATCTTAAATGCAGTTCCAATGCATAAACCTATTGCATTTGTCTCACAAACTCTGAATTTGGAGTAGTAGAGAGGGGGACTTGGGTTGTTTCAAAAATTTTGTAACAAAATTTGTGTAAGTGTGTACTGGGAAGGTGGTAGAAGAGAAAACTATGAATGTGTGTGAGCATTTTTTTTATAACGTATATATTGTCACCATATTTACATAAATAACACATAATAGACATTTTATACCATGTCTATTATATAAATATAAGTTTATAGATATATATAAATATATAATATATATGTATATACATTTAGTTATCACTGTCACTGTACCGCTGTCATCCCGTTGCTCATCGATTTGCTCAAGCGGGTACCAGTAATGTCTTCATTGTGAGACTTGTTGTTACTGTTCTTGGCATATCTAGTTATATCTTATTTAAATATAATTTATTAAACACAAAATTTGAAGCTGAGCTCTTTATCCTTTAATGTGAGTTTTGAGGCCACACCTGGTAATTCCCAGCTTTATCCCTTGGGGTCTTCCAGCCATCCTTGGGGTTGGGGTGCCAGATAATGAACCTGGGTCACTAGGTACTGTACTATCTCTTTGGCGGACCCAGTATTTCTTAAAACTTACCTCGGTTTGTCTTCATTTAAAAAAAACATGAATATTTTACTGAGAAACAGGAAATTAATACAAATGGTTACCTATGGGGAAAATGCTGTGAGGACTGGTGGAAAAGGCTGAGATCAAATGTTTTAGTGTGTATCTTGTAGGATAGTTTTGATTTTGTGAACCATGAAACTATGCTACTTATTCAAATTACGGTAAAATTTATACAAAATTATCGATCAAACCTCATTAAAAGAGTCACTCTTAGGAAGAGTAGGGAAGTTTATATTTTATGCTAGAAAGTGATTGCCTTTACTTAAAATTACCGAATTTTGTTTCCTTTTTACAATTTAATTAATTGGATGCCCTTTATAAGAGCATCACTAACATAAATTTTAAAGGCATTTTAAATGTTACTTTTTCTCTTTGTATTTCATTGTAATTGTGTGACATTTTTCTTTCAGGGGGATGCAATAGATACTTTGCTTGGTTCCAATTCAGACCAGAAAGGATGATACATCATTACTGACATATTTAAAGAAAAAAGCAATGATGCTTAGTATGTAATAATCTGATTTGTATGCAGTAAGTTGGGATTTTGATTTTAGAAAACAATATCTTATTTTACTTTCTTTAAAATTTGATGTAAATTTTAAAAGCTTTTATTGCAGAGATATGAGGGCAGTTTTTTTTATCTAAGGTAATTATAGTTTTTTTGTGGTTTTCCTAATTAGATTTTCCTTTTCTATTTCTCAGTTGTGTTCCAAGTATACACGAATACATTTATATACTTAGAAAATATCCAAGAAGGTAAAAAATTAATCTTCTTTTAGAAAAAATGCCTTTAAATGATCAGAATTACCTAAATCCAAATCTGTATCAAAATTCCTTACAATTAAAATTATTTCTTTTTTCATGTCCAATGAATTATACAACTGTTAGTATTACAAAACTATTGAATTCTCATATGCAACTTTAAATCAGAATTTTACTTGCTTTTAGGTTTGAGAGATGAAACGCTAGAGCTTTGTTAGATTGTTTGACCAGCGAAAGATTTGGGAGCCGATGCTGAAATTTGCATTGTTTGACCAGCAAGCAGCAAGTCCCAATTCAAGGAGAAGCGTTAGTCTGGGTTGCATCGCGCGCCCTTCTCTGTCTGCCTAGAATCTGCTCTGGGCGCTAAGCCCAGACTTGAGTGGGCTCAGAGAGAAACTAGAAAGTCTCTGATTGACAGTTTGCCTCAAGACGTGATTTTATGAAAAGTTGTAGCTAGCTTGTAGAAATAGGAGTGGGAGGTAGAAGCTCTTCCAAATATAGGTTATAGCAGTCTAATTCATGTCTTTTGTTCTATAAATCCTGAATTTTGTAAACCAAGACATGGGAAGAGTCTAGGAAGCATCCTAAGAGAAGAGGAGAGAATAACTCACTAGAACTCTGAAAAAATATTAAAGCCAAGAATAGAATTTGCAGTAAGAACTACCTTTTATAAATTTACATTTCTTCATATTCTCCATTTCTGTAAGATTCATGTCACAGGCAAAAGTCAGGTAATTTTTGAAAATGAGAGCATAGGTCCAGCTAATAATAATTGTAGAATTTATTCCAGTATATCATTACAATTCTTTCTTTTTACTCTTCCAAAAAGTTGGATTTTCCATGAACTGTAATAAAATAACAAGTTAATTGTAAAAACAAGTCTCTGTGTTGATCTTTAAAACATTTTCACTTATACATTTTCATGTATTTTATTCTTAACTGAACACCTTTTTCATGTTTTTTTTAACCTTAACAAAATTCTTTGGCGGGGGCTGGAGCAATAGTACAGCGGGTAGGGCGTTTGCCTTGCACGAGGCCGACCTGGGTTGATTCCCAGCATCCCATGTGGTCCCCCAAGCACTGCCAGGAGTAATTCCTGAGTGCAGAGCCAGGAGTAACCTCTGAGCATCGCTGGGTGTGACCCAAAAATCCAAAAAACTAATTCTTTGGGGGCCAGCATGATAGTAGAACAGGTAGGGTATTTGCCATGCATATGGTGGACCGGGTTTGATCCCCAGCAGGAGTGATCTCTAAGTGTGTGTACATGTGTGTGTGTGTGTGTGAGAGAGAGAGAGAGAGAGAGAGAGAGAGAGAGAGAGAATGAGAGCATGAGAATATTCCAGCTGGATGGAATGAGGATTTGGAATCAGAAATTACAGAAAATAAATTTCTTGAATACCTGAGTGCTAAATATTGGTGTGTTTTCATTGACTTACTGTCTGTTCCTCTACACCAGATTTTCACAGTTGGGGGCCACAGCCACCCCCCACCTGTGGTATCCCAGGATATTCAATGCAGCCACAGATGAAAAAAGCATAAATGGAGGGACCTCATCACGGAAACTAGGGTGCTGACCCTTAAGACAGGGAGCTACACGTGGTAAGGTCTGAAAGGGGCATACTCTGAAGACACCGAGGAACTGCTTTAGACCATGAGCAGTGTGCATGCAGTTGCTCTGTGTTTTTCTCTCCACCGTGCCCCCAACACCTAGAGCAGTATCTCCAGAGTGGAATGATGGGAAAAACTCTTTGTAGAATGAGTAACATTAATGAAGTCATTGGTAGTTCCAGGTCTATCCCATGTTTTAACATGATATAATATTTTAAATATTACTTCTTCAATATCCTAATAAATTAGCATCATGGGGCTAAAACTTTGATAGTGGGAAACACAAGAACATATAAAATCCACCTTGGAAGATGTTAAACATTAGTCCATCACTTTCTTTGTTTTGCGACAATAGAAAATCAAGCTTTCTTCCTGAGAGCAAAAGCTTTTCTTCGGTGCCTTAGTGCCTTGTGGGACTGTGCTGACACTGTTTAAGGGGACAGCAGGCTTCTGATGTAAGGCCCTATAAATGCC
Source organism: Sorex araneus (assembly GCF_027595985.1). Classification (NCBI taxonomy): domain Eukaryota; kingdom Metazoa; phylum Chordata; class Mammalia; order Eulipotyphla; family Soricidae; genus Sorex; species Sorex araneus. The sequence goes on from NC_073306.1 coordinate 9,481,546, forward strand.
TAGTACAGAAAGTGTGCTCAAAAAAGATAGTGCAAGCCAGAGAGATAGTACAGAGGGTACACTTGGCCAAACCAGGCTCCCTTCCCAGAGCCACATGTGGCTTCTGGCCATTTTCTGGGCGCAGAGCCCTGAGTAAGTCCTGAGCATAGCTGGGTGTGGCCCGAAAGCCAAAACAAAAATGCATATTGTTCATTTAGGGTGACTCTAGACCCTACCTTTGGCTTGAGAAACTCTTTGCCCCTTGCTGATGGAAAGGTCTTTATTAAGGCTCTTCTCTTCTCTGGGAGAGACAGATTGTACTAATGACCTCACTTGCTGCTTTATACATCTGTGATCTTTGTGTCTTATTTGGGGCTTAGGATTACATTCTATCCCACCCTCAACTCTGTACAGTACTTGCAACGTTATTAGCCTTCCTTTGCTTAGGTTGGCACACTCGGTTGATAAAACTAAAAGGCGAACAGTTTACTTGAAATTAATTCCTGGCTTAAACAGAAAATAGAACATGTCCATTAAGTTGGAACACAGGAAACATAGCTAGGAATCTTAAAAAAAGGAGCATCGCTTTTCCTAAATTGGTTAGAGATTCATGTAGCTTCCAAATCAACTTGTGGAAAATGAGCTCTTGCCAGAATAGCATTTTCTCTGAATAAGTCAACTAGCAAAACACATGGTGCCATCAGCCCAGGAAGAACAAAGGATTCCAGATTCTTGAGGAATCATAATTCATTTAGAGTGATTTCACTCAGTTTTCTAAATGATTGCACGTATTTTGATTATTTATTTTATTTTATTTTGTTTTTTTTTTTGCTTTTTGGGTCACACCTGGCGATGCACAGGGGTTACTCCTGGCTCTGCACTCAGGAATTACCCCTGGCCGTGCTCAGGGGACCATATGGGATGCTGGGATTTGAACCCGGGTCGGCCGCGTGCAAGGCAAACGCCCTACCCGCTGTGCTATCTCTCCAGCCCCTTGATTATTTATTTTTTATTTTGCATTTTTGGGCCATTCCTGGCGGTGTTCAGATTTTACTCCTAGCTTTGTGCTCAAGGCTCACTCCTGGCCATGCTCATGGAAAGGTGAGAGGAGTGGGGAGGGAATTCAACAGCAGAAATGATGTGATCCAAATTTTAAGGTGGGATGGAACTGAAGGAATTTCAGGAATAGGCTCTGGATAGGTTATGGACGTCACTGCATTTCTTCATGTGTCAATTTATGAAACTTAGAAGATGAAAAAATTCTTAATGCTGTATTAAAGTACAAAGTGTCATTTGTTTAAGAGTTTTAAAAATCAATTGTTGGTTACATTTTACCATAGTAGAACAGTAGCACTGTTATCCAGTTGTTCAACAGTAGCACTGTTCATCAATTTGCTCAAGCAGGCACCAGTAACATCTCCATTGTGAGACTTGTTACTGTTTTTGGCATATCGAACATGCCACGGGGAGCTTGCCAGGCTCTGCTGTGTGGTCGGGATACTCTTGGTAGCTTGCCGGGCTCTCCGAGAGGGACAGAGGAATCAAACTTGGGTTAGCCGCGTGCAAGGCAAACGCCTTACCAGCTGTGGTATCGTTCCAGCCAGTGACTGCATGTTACTCTGAAAATGTAAATATCAAGTCATGGTCAAATGTAGGAACTGAAAAAAAGACTTTCTCCAAGGAGCTTTGAGGGCTGGATAAATATTTTTCAGCATCTTGCAGCCTTTCTCCTCTTACTTGAGAAGGGCTGGAAACATCCAGGAGGGTCCCCCAAATGCTGATACCCAGAAAATGTCTGAGTAAGAAAAAATATCTCAGCCTACTGATGACTGAGAGAAAAGACATTCTTATTCTGCAGGTTGAGAATCAAGGACCCAGATATCCAGTCGTAGAGAAGTGGCGAAGTCTTCACAGAAAAAAAGGCAATAAGGATGTCATCAAACTGTGCTTCCTGGGCTAAGCTCACAGTCTATTTATTCCCCAGAGGGTCGCAGTGACAGACTCTCCAGATTTGGCAGCTTATTAGTCCCCGACTCAGTGCTTCAGACTCAGCAGCTACCTAGCGGGCACTTGAGTGATGGGGCGGAACACCAACCTTCAGTCTGGCCAGGGCACCAACCGAGGCAGGACAGCCAAGCCGTAGCAAGTCAAAAATGTGCCCTTGTTGCAGACAACTTGCTCCCCCCACCCACACCTTCCTTTTTCACAGCAAGCTCCACTGTAGAACGCTCTTAATAAGCAGAAAAATGAATGCTAGAGTTCAACCCTGTCCTTTCAATACCCTGGTATTGAAATTAAAACATTCTGGGTGATTTTAGAAAGGAAAAAAATCCCTGTGTGGCTGTGGCTAAAAACTAGTACTTTTTCATAAGACATTTTTATTTACTTATTTATTTATTTTTGATGTTGGGGTCACAGCCATTGGTGTTCAGTGCTACTTATGGTGGAGCTTGGGGATTGTCTCCTACAGTGCTCAGGGAATCATGAGGGACTGGGAATTGAAGCTGGGGCTTCCACATGGAATGTCTTTCAGCACATATAACTCCTTAGCCCAAAGCCCCTATTGACTGACTTTTGTTTATTGAATGCTTTGGGGGCCACACCCACTAGTGCTCAGGGTTTACTCCTGGGATCACTCCTGGAAGTGCTCAGGGGACCATATGGGATGCTGGGGATTGAACCTGGGTTGGCTACCTGCAAGGCGAGTGCCCTCCCCACCGTACTCGCTCTACAGCACTTATTTTTTTTAACTAAAGAAAGACTTTAAAACTTTATTTTTTAGGTTTGGGCATTTGAAATGAAAAAATATTTGAAATTGCACAAAGCGAGACCATCACTTCAAGGAGATACTGCTCACACTGTTTGCTGTTTAGGGCAGAACAGATTCTTCTGATCAATTTTGAACACTTTTGCCCACTACTATTTTATTTAATTGAATCACCATGAAATACACAGTTACAAAGCTATTTATGATCAGGTTTCAGTCATACAGTGGTCTAACACCCTCCACAAGTGTACATTTTCCACCACAAAGTCCCCAGGTTCCCCCACAAGAGTTAGTTTCTATGGCAGGCACTTTCCTTTCTCTCGGTCTCTGTCTGTCTGTCTTTCTCTTCCTCTCCGTTTGGGCACTGTAGTTTGAAATACAGATACTGAGAAGTTATCATGTTCCTTTCTCTACTTCAGTTATTACCTAGAGTGATTATTTCCATCTATCTTTGTCATACCGGTCCCTTCTCTATCCCAGCTACCTTCTTCCCAGCACTCAAGGCAGGCTTCCAACCACGGACCAATCCTCCTGAGCCTTATTTCTCCTGACCTTGGGTATTAGTCTTATATTATGTTTTCTTATATCCCACAAATAAGTGTAATCATTCTATATCTACCCTTCTCCTTTGGATTCATTTCACTCAGCATGACACTGTCCATGTCTATCCATTTTTTTTGCTTATTTAAAAATTTTTATTTTCATAAAGTTGTTCACAATGGATTGCATTCAATATCTGAACACCAGTCCCACCATCATTACACCTTCCCACCACCATTATTTTTAATTTTCCCACCACCACTCAAACCTGCCGAAAAGGCAGACGCTAGATCATTTATTTTGTATTGCTTGTTATGAATAGCATAAGATGTCGCACCACTGCAAGAGAAGCCGAGAACTCCTGGAATTCTAAAATTTTAGATAATTAGTCTCATAATGGAGACATTACTGGTGCCCGCTTGAGCAAATCAATGAGCAACGGGATGACAGTGATGCAGTGACAGGCTCTGGAGAAACTTCTGCTGCGAGCTGCTTGAATCCGAGATTCTTTTGTGTGTCTCTGGATCATGGCTGTTAAGGAGCTTAAATAGTAGCCAGAAGCAGTTTGTGGGTCCCCTAGGACAGGGAGATGAGAAGGACCAGCCTATCCCCTAGCCCTTGAGGCCTGGAGTTTGCTGTCACTGATCCTGCATACCTGCACTTCTCTGGACGTTGTCAGCCACTGGGATTCTTAGGGGTCACGTGGAGGGATGACGCGTGCTCCTGTCTGAGGGACTCTGCTGAAATCAGCCTGGCACAGAGTTGGGAGGCATCTCTGCAGCGAGCTGCTCGGTTCTAAGATTCCTTTGTGTGTCTCCATGTCCATCCATTCATAAGCAAATTTCATAACTTCATTCTTTTCCTAACAACTGCATAGTATTCTATTGTGTAGATGTGCCATAGTTTCTTTAATCAGTTGTCTATTATTTGCCCACTACTATTGAGTAGTAGTTGATGAAGTTCATTTCATATCAATGCAACATGAATTAGGTACCAGTTGCACCATCTTGTAATTCAGAGAACAAGTATTTTCCAAATCATCAGTGCCCCATATTCCAAAATCATGAATAGAGAAAGAACGACTCAAGGGGCAAATTACAAACGTTTAACCATTCCAAAACTAACCATTCATGGAGAGAACATTCAGCATTTCACTAATCTTCACAAGCAACCATTAATCAAGTTATGATGTAATATCAAAAAGGAATGTAAAATTATTTGAAAAGACCATTATAATGATCTTCTTGTTTCCAACCAAATACCTCCCTTGGTGCGGGTTTTCTTCATATGTCAGGCAGAACCAGATGCTTCACCAGATGACGGCAGAAGGCAAGAGGATATCCAAGCAGTATCTGTAAAGACCGATGAGCAAACGTATAAAGCAACACCACTCTGCCCACTCATTGTTGCTTCTTTTGTATAGATATATATTTTATACAATAGGCTGCTTGAGTGTGTGGTGAACATATTGTTTTAAATGGGTAACTTTTATTTATTTTTTATTTTTTTATTTTTTTGCTTTTTGGGTCACACCCAGCGATGCTCAGAGGTTACTCCTGGCTTTGCACTCAGGAATTACTCCTGGCGGTGCTTGGGGGACCACATGGGATGCCGGGGATCGAACCCGGGTCGGCCGCGTGCAAGGCAAACACCCCACCCGCTGTGCTATCGCTCCGGCCCCAATGGGTAACTTTTTAAATGTCAATTTTTTGGTTTTGGTTTTGGATCCCTAAGTGCTGTTCAGGAGATGGGGGACCCTCCTGGTGATTATCAGCCAGCCAGGTTGGCAGCTCAGTGCAAAGGTGCCCAGATGCAGTGCTGTGGCCCTGCAATGCTGAGGCTTACCCGGCCCACCCCAGCAGTGCCCGGGGAAGTGTGTGGTGCCAGGCATCAAACCAGGGTTGGCCACATTACAAACAAAGCACCTAACTTCTGTCCTAGCTGTCCAGCCGTAAATATCTGTTTTCAAGAGCACTACCAGGAACATTGGTCCATGGTTGGAAGCCTGCCTCATGAGCTGGGGGAGAAGGTAGCTGGAATAGAGAAGGGGTCACTAAGTCAATAATGGTTGGAAGGATTGCTCGGGATAGGAGATGTGTACTGAGAGTAGATAAAGAACCAAATGTGATCGTCTCTCAGAATCTATATTGCAAACCGTAATGCTCAAAAGTAGAGAGAGACTGTGGGGGAAATTGTCTGCCATAGAGGCAGGGGGAGGATTGCAAAGGTGAGGGGACACTGGGGACATTGGTGGTGGAGAATGTGCACTGGTGGAGGGATGGGTGTTTGATCATTGTATGACTGAAACTCAAACATGAAAGCTTGTAACTGTTTCTCACGGTGATTCAATAAAAAACATAAATTTTTAAAAAAAGAGCACTATAAAAAAAATTGATAAATTCAACCCATAAGATAAGCCGAACTCTTAGAAGTTCTTAATCATTTCCTCCCTTCACTTCCCTGTGCTGATGACGTTGTGGTGGGGTCATTGTTATGTGGGGAGTGAACACACATGTGGCGGGGTGTTGGCGTTATTGGTTGTGGTGCTCACATATTTCACTGAGTGCTCGGCAGCACTGCACAGCAGACAGTCTTACTCAGACAACCACCTGAGGCGCCCGGGCCTGGAGTTGCACCCTTGGATCTGGTGATCAGAACACTCCTAGCTGCAGTATGACCGGAAATGGTTTGTAGTTCTGGGGCTCCCAAACAGCAGAGCTGCCCAGACCCAGGTCAGGGCACGGGGCTACACCACAGATTGAATCTACAACCTCAGGGTTGTCAGACAGGCACCTGTACCACAGAGTCCTCTCCTGGCCCCAGCTGTACTTTGTTTTGCTTTGGGGCCATATCCGGTGGTGCTCAGGGCTTACTCCTGGCTCTGTGCTCAGGGATCACTCCTTGAAGGATTGGGGTGGACTATATGGGGTGCTGGGGATTGAGCTGGGTTGACCTTGTGCAAGGCAAGAGTCCTACCCACTGTACTAGCACCCCACTCCCTCTCCCCACCCCCACTAATTTTTATGAGTACTAAGGGGCTTCTGAGATGGAAAAGTTTGAAAATTGCTACTTAATGATAGGTATGTGTGGAAACATTATTTTAGGTTCCATCCACTAGATATTCAAGTTTGTCACATTTGTCATTCAAAAATAAAATGAGGCAATAAAGAGCCTGGTTTATATATTCTTTGGCAATAGCTGCCTTTCATTTCCTGTGGGGGTAGTTTCCCACACTATTATTTTATTTTATTTTATTGGGATAGCATTCTGCATTTTGGGCAGAGAAGAGGGTTGGAGAAACTATGTATTTTTCAGCCTATTTTTAATTCATTATTTTTTGTTTATCTACCTATTCCTGCTTAGATTTAGACTCAAGAGCATGTTTAGATACAATGTGAGTATGTAGGAAAACAAAGAAGTGAAAGGGAATCCAATTACCTCACTTACATAATTGGGGATATGTCATTTGCCTAAAGACAGTCTAAAGTAGAATACCATAAACCAAAGTCCCTTTTCTTTTTGGTTTGATTCTAAAGTAACAGCTTCACCATTATTTGGAAGAGTCCCTTGTATATTCCAGCCAGAAAGAAAGATCATATCTAAAAGAGAGAGAGAGAGAAAGAGAGAGAGAGAGAGAGAGAGAGAGAGAGAGAGAGAGAGAGAGAGAGACCACTCAGCTAAGAGTAGCCCATGAGCACTGCTGTGTGTGGCAAAATTTTTAAAAAAAAGAAAAAGAAAAACCAACAGTAGAGAAAGAACATATTTGCACAGTACTTATGCAGTAAAACTGCAAATAAAATAATTCCCTATCCGCCCTTTATCCGTATCTATAATAGAGACTTTCTGTTGCCGATCAAAGCTTCTACTCTGGGCACACAAACTATATTCTCAGTCTTCTCTGCAGTTGGGGTAGTCATGTGACTAGACTCTAAGCAATTAAATGTGAGCTGTACTGTTATAGGTCCTCAGGCCCTTTGGCCCTCAAGAACTAGAAATTTACCAAGGCCAAAATTCTTTTTCATGAAGTTGGTTGGGGGAAGGGGCTGGTGTCAAGGTGAGAGGTCCTAGGGGCCTCCAGATCCACATGGTGAAGCGCCAGGGATTGAGCATAGACTGTGCCCTGCTGGAGGTGTAACTTGAGGTCTTGGTGTACAAGGCAGGCACTTCATTCCTTTAAACAGTCTCCCTCATGGGATAGGGGATGGGCCAGCCCTTCCCATCTCCCCACCCCCATGGCATCCTGGGTGTCACACCCACGGGCCGCCTCCAGGTACTACTTAAGCTCCTTAATGGCTATGGTCCAGTGACACACAAAAGAATCTCCAAGCCAAGCATCTCGGATCAGAGATTTCTCCAGACCCTAATTATGTAAAATTTTAGATTTCTAGGAGCGTGTGGCTGCTTGACATCCTATGTTATTCATAGTGGGCCATACACATAAATTATCTAGCATCTGCCTGTTTGGCAGGTTTGAGTGGTGGTGGGAAATTCAAAATAATGGGAAGCTGTGATGGTGGTAGGACTGGTGTTGAAATATTGAATGTAATCCATTATTGTGAACAACTTTATGAAAATAAAATTAAAAATATAAAAGTCTCCCTGATCCAAATTGGGTTTCTTGATTGAGGTGAGAGGCCAGGGTCAGTCCTCATTCTAGCTCAGTAATGAAATATGCTACTTCCCAGCATGGGGTCCTACAACTGCCTTCAATCTAACAATGGTCTTTGACTTATTCTTATTTGATTATATTTTTCATAGGAGTTAATCCACTCTAATAAATTATCTACAGAATTATCTCCTTATCTACACAAAAAAGACCATACCACCCTACATCCCGTTGGGATTATTTTGATATATTTTGGTCACATCTCAGAATGTATATTCTGTTTAAGCATGCATACATATGCAAGAGATTACTAGATTTATTGAAATGTATGAAAATATCTATTCTCTACATTCTGGCCTTTACATGATGCTGAGTTTAAAATTTTTTATTTTAAGAAAAGTTACTACTATGAGACTGACACTGAAGAACAGTAGACACAAGGGCCAGGAATATTGTCCCATAGTTAGAAGCCTGTCTAATGAGCTGGGGGAGAAGGCGACTGGAATAGAGAAGGGATCACTAAGTCAATGATGGTTGGAGGAATCATTTGGGATGGGAGATGTGTGCTGAAAGTAGATAAAGGACCAAACGTGATAACTCTCAGTATCTGTATTGAAGACCATGATGCCTAAAAGTAGAGAGAGAGAGAGAGTATGGGAGAAATTGTCTGCCATGGAGTCAGGGGAAGAGTTGGCAAGGGGGGGGTATACTGGGGACATTAAAATGGTATAACTGGCCCATTGTGGCCAAGAGCACTCTTCCATCTATTTCGCATTGTTCACATGTAGAGAAGGGATTTTACTTCTTAAATGGTGGGAAAGGAATAAAAATAATAAAAAAGAATAAGTTATCAAGATAGGTGACAATTACATACAATCAAAATCTCAGTTGTATCAAATTTGATGGGAAATCCTCACTTGTCTGGAGACTGACTTCTTGTGGCTGCTGTGTGCTGGACAGGCAGTGCTGAATTGTGGTGACTTCAAAGGTCGGGTTGACCAAACTGAAAATGTTTAGGATCTGGTTCCTAACAATTTGCTGAGCTGTGTGTCATAATATCTGAAGTCCCCAGACTGACCCAACTCCCTAGAACAAATTCTTAGAAAGTATTAACTTGAGCTTGTGGGCTGGAATGGACAGAGAAAAAACCCCAAACATCCAAATTAGCTGTGTTGACATACCATTCATAGCTGCCCTAGCTCTGTAGCACTGTCACCTGTTGTTCATCGATTTGTTCCATAGGGTACCAGTAACGTCTCCATTGTAAGACTTGTTGTTACTGTTTTTTGGCATAGCAAATACGCCACGGGTAGCTTGCCAGGCTCTGCCATGTGGGTGGAATACTCTCAGTAGCTTGCCGGGCTCTCCAAGAGGGACGGAGGAATCGAACCAGGTCGGCCACGTGCAAGGCAAATGCCCTACCTGCTGTGCTATTGCATAGGAAGTATTTATAAACAAATTTTCTTTCTGTATTTTTGGGGATTCAGGATTTTTACCCTGAATGAATGGTTTGAGGCTCTTCCTGTTCCTGGAGCGTGCAGATATCGTTGGGCTACACTAGCATGCAACAGGGACAAATGGAGACATTACTTGCTCCTGCTTGAGCAAATCGAAGATCAACGGGATGACAACTGATACAATGATTTTTGGGGATTTGGTGGTAGAGGGTTTGGGGATGATCACACCCCTGAGATTAGGGGTGATTCCTGGCTCTGTGCTTAGACGTGACCTCTGGTGGCACTCAGGACCATCTGTGGTACTCAGGAGAGATGAGCTGCAAGCCAGGCAAGTGCCTTATCCCCCTGTACTCTCTCTTCCGCCCCAGAATAAAATTTCTTAAAAATTATAAAGATAGGGGCTGGACCAATAGCATAGCAGGTAGAGCGTTTGCCTTGTACGCAGCCAACCTGGGTTAGATTCCCAGCATCCCATATGGTCCCCTGAGCATCGCCAGGAGTAATTCCTGAGTGCAGAGCCAGGAGTAACTCCTATGCATCGCCAGGTGTGACCCCCCCCAAAAAATAGCAAAAAAAAATTATAAAGATAATGCATTTTTATGATCCACTCATGACACATAACTTATTTATCATTAATTTCAAAATAGAAGAATGACTTCATATATATCATCTTTCTCACCTGAATTTTAAGATCTGAATTTGTAAAAAATGTCTGTACAATTTTAAAATTATTACCTAAAATTATCCACCTCCCCAGCACCCCTCATATGACTCTAGCTGGATACTCTGCCTTTGGGATAATTACAGGCTCCCCCCTCCTCCAGGTCTGGGGGAAGCAGCACATTTTCTTTCTTGATCTTAAGTGGAAAGTAAAGTTTGGTGCTTTCCATACTGGTTGGACTGGTTCCTAGCCTTGCTGGGTAGGGAAATAGGCTTGTGGGTGGGTGTAGAGACATCAGTTTCAAGTTGTGTCCTGTACAAAAATTAGAAATACTTGTTTACCTAAGTTCACCATAGGGAGGAGAGAAACTGAGGTTCCAAGGAAGCATTAATAAAATCCTGAATATATTTAAGACTCCACCATTTCTCTCGTTGCACAGGATCTGAAGATGCAAACATATCTGTTCACCTGGACACTAAGCCAGAAAACAAATAGGAGGCAGTATGTACAAACTCAAAAAGGAATCAAGAAAGGGCTTGAATGGGAAGCAAAGCCTTGCTTTAGCTAAAAACAACGCACTGGTGTGAAAACCTGGCAAAGGTTAACAGAGAGACTAAGTGTCAGGATGAAATGGGATTTATGGCCAACGGGGCGTTGAGCAGAAACTGTCATTTAAAGGAGGCAGTCGCAGATGATTAAAAGTTGGCAAAGAAAAAAACCAAGCACTTTAGGCTATTCTTATATTATGACAGTGAACAGCAGTGTCTAAAAAACGCTCAGATATTCAGGACTCAGACTCTGCAGGACAAAATGGGAGGTTAAGCAGGTCAAACACTTTATGGACACGTTCCCTTTCTGTTTCCAGGGAATCCGGGAAGGTGATTCCTCAAAAAGAGAGGTCATTATCATGCTCACTCTCTTCCTTTGAGGAAATAAACTTCAGACATTTGGCACTTTGCTCAAAGTCATGCTAGTAGGGCTGGAAACGAAAATGAGACATTTACCTGTCAACTCTGGACGTTTGAAAAGAAGCTACGTCACAACTACATCACATTGTTACTCCAAAGGAAATGGGTCTAGCAGCCGGAAAGACAATCCCAACCCCAGCTGGGTCCCCAACATTGCATATGATCCCTCAACTATTGCCAGGGGTTCATTCGTCAGCACCCGCCAGGAATAAGCGCCCCCCCGCAACCCAGAAACACAAGGTGTGGCCCAATCTGTAACCTGTAGTCCCCAGGAAAAACTCATTAAAATGTCATGAAGCTAGGGCCAGGAACGTGGCTCAGTAGTAGAATTAAAGAACCCAAATTTTGATGTTCTGCATTTAAAAGCCAGTGACTCAAGAGACAGTAGCTGCTGGGGAAATATTTACTTGTTTAAGTCTAGCAACTTGAGAAGATGGTAGATGTTTTTCCTCCTCCTCCTCCTCCTCCTCCTCCTCCTCCTCCTCCTCCTCCTCCTCCTCCTCCTCCTCCTCCTCCTCCTCCTCCTCTTCTTCTTCTTCTTCTTCTTCTTCTTCTTCTTCTTCTTCTTCTTCTTCTTCTTCTTCTTCTTCTTCTTCTTCTTCTTCTTCTTCTTCTTCTTCTTCTCCTTCTCCTTCTCCTCCTCCTCCTCCTCCTCCTCCTTCTTTCCCCTTCCCCTTATCTTTCTCCTTCCCCTTCCCCTCCTCCTCTTCCTCCGCTTCCTCCCTCCCTCCCCCTCCTCTCCTCCTACTCCTTGCCCTCCCCCCTCCTCCTCCTCCTTCTTTTATAGGCCACACCTGGCAATACTTAGGGTTTCCTTCTGGTGCTGCACTCAGAAATTACCCCTGGTAGTGCTTAGTAGTGCCTTGCCTGCTGTCCCATCTCTTTGGCCCTAATGGTGGACTTCTTGTCCCCCACAAAACCATCTTTATTTCTCTTGGGTTGGTGATTGGGTTTTTAATAGGGCTGGTTGAGAAAGTCTGTTCAAGTAAAAATGGACTGTGAGTCACAGGAGAACAGGATCTTGGTTCAAACCAATGAAGCTGGCTTCAGTGTTTGAGTGAAGCTGGGGGCAGAAGTCTGTTCCCTGTAAAACTTTCAGACAAGATTATTCAACAACATCTACCCTCGGGGGCCGCAAAGACAGCCTTGGGAATCTTACTGGAGAACCCCTCCAAGAAAGGATGCTTGATCAAGCACCAATAAAGGGTGCTTGATCCCCTCCCTTTGTGACGGGACCTGGTTTAAAGTGAAACATACAGCATATGAGATACAAATCCTGCCTTACGATTTGGGATAGAGAGGCTGGAGTGATAGCACAGCGGGTAGCACATTTGCCTTGCACACGGCCGACCCGGGTTTGATTCCCAGCATCCCATATGGTCCCATGAGCACCGCCAGGGGTAATTCCTGAGTACAGAGCCAGGAGTGACCTCTGTGCATCGTCGGGTGTAACCCAAAAAGCAAAAAAAAAAAAAAAAAAAAAAAGATTTGGGGTAGAGTGAAGGCCCGTGGGGTGGGAGGTTCTAAGGAGCACAGATGCGTTGCGGGAGTGGAGTGTCACGCTTGCTAGCAAGCATAGAGTGGAGTACATGGGTGGGATGAGGGAGCCCTGGGTTCAAATGCTGGCAGTGCAAGACTACTGTGCATCACACAAACACTTGGGTATGACTCTGGCTCTTCCCAAGAACTTTGAGGGGTGTTGGGAGGAAAACCAGCCTGCTGGAAGTGGAGAGGTAGAGGGAGAGTGCTTGCCAAGACTTCAGGAGCACAAAAACCTCATGAATTATGGCCAAAAATTGAATATGGAGTTTTCTTAAGGCATCTTTTGAGGGCCAGAGAGAGATAGTTTTGAGGACTGGCATGTATCTGCTCCCTGGGAGAGTCCCAAGTTTAATTCCCAGCTCTGCATGCTCACTGGAGTATAAGAATGGCCCTAAGAATGGCTGGGTACCGCTGAAATTAAAAAAAAAAAATCAAGATATCTTTGGATAATATTTAAATAGACAAATAAATGAATGGTTCCTAATCAAGACTGCTATTCTTTCAAATAATATATCATTCCTCCACTGTTGCTTTTAGTTATTTGTTTGTTTATTTATTTTTACTTATTTAATCCAATGCAGCATTGCTGGGAAGGACGAGTAGAGAGGCTCCTAAAAATCTCAGGGCTAGGATGAATGGAGACATTACTGAGACCGCTTGAGAAATTCGACAATCAACGGGATGATGATGATGATGATGATGATGATGATGATGATGATGATGATGATGATGATGATTTAATCACCATGAGATACAGTTACAAAGCTTTCATGTTTGAGTTTCAGCCATACAATGATCAGACACCCATCCCTCCACCAGTGCACATTCTCTACCATCAATGTCCCCAGCATAACCCCCCTTTCCAATCCTCCCCCTGCCTCTCTCCCTGCTTTTGGGCATCATGGTTTGCAATACAGATACTGAGAGGTTATCACGTTTGGTCCTCTACCTACTTTCAGCACACATCTCCCATCCCGAACGATCCCTCCAACCATCATTGTCTTAGTGATTCCTTCTCTATTCCAGCTGCCTTCTCCCCCTGCTCATGAGACAGGCTTCTAACTATGGGATAATACTTTTGGCCCTTGTGTCTATTGTCTTTGGGTGTCAGTCACATGTTATGTTATGATCCTGCGATAGCACTTCTGAGAATATATCCCGAGGGTGCAAAAAAGCACAGTAGAAATGACATCTGCACCTGTATGTTCATTGTGGCACTGTTCACAATAGCCAGAATCTGGAAACAACTCAAGTGCCCAAGAACAGATGACTGGTTAAAGAAACTTTGGTACATCTACACAATGTAATACTATGCAGCTATTAGGAAAGATAAAGTCATGAAATTTGCTTTATAAGTGGATGGACATGGAGTGTATCATGCTAAGTGAAATGAGTGAGAAAGAGAGAGACAGACATAGAATGACTGCTTTTTAAAATTTATTTTGGTTTTGGAGTCACATCTGGCAGTGCTCAGGGACTACTCATAGCCCTGTGCTTGGGGATTGTTCCTAGTGATGCCCAGGGGACCAGCGGTGCCAGGGATTGACCCCAGGGCTCCTGCAGGCAGAAGATGTACTCCAGTCCTTTGAGTTATCACCATATCCTTGACAGTTCCTCTTTTTAATAACTCCCCTAAACTGGAAAATCCTTAAAGTTTTAAAATATGAATGAAGTGATATGATGTTGAATTTCCCTGCATATACTCTCTTGGACTCCACTGTCAGAATTTTACCTCATACATATTACTTTAATTCCTGTTATTGATGGTAACAACAGGCTGTGAACTCACACTTGACTCAAGGCACTCACATACTTTGGATATTTTTGTTGTTGTTTTGGGGTCATACCTGGTGTAGGTATGACCCCCAGACAATAATAGTGTGTTACTGTAGTAAACAGGATTTACTCTGTACTCTGCACTCAGGGGTCACTGTGGCAGTGCCCAGGGGCCCATTAGGGGTACCAGGGATCGAACCCAGGTCTGCTGCATACAAGGCGAGCACCTTATCTACTATACTACCTCTCTGGCCCCAAGTCTTTTGTTTTAAGTGAAGAAAAAAAGAAGGAAGGCATCATTTAATTTTGGTTTTAGGGGAACATTTCGACATTGATTGGGGGGAGGGTCTCTTGCTAACATCCCCAGAGTTAACTGAGCTTTCAGTAATTTGCTATTAGTGCTGAGGATGTTTGCTGAAGCAGCCGCTGATGAATATTTCATGATGCAAGGGGAAGATGGACGCAGTCTGGAGGGCTGCCAAGTCCCCGTCTCTTGATCAGTCTTAGCTCAGCCCCATCCCACGGCTGCAGTGGGATGGCCCGAGGCTATCTCCACCTACCTTCCCATCCCGTCCCGAAAGTCAGGGCTTGTGCAATGGCACGCACTCGTTATTCCTCATACTCTTCCTGCTGGCTTCTTTGTGTCTGCCAACAGGTCCATCGATCCTTTTGCCCACAGCCAAACTCTTCAATGCCAACAGGAGGAGCAACTCATGCCAAGGAGCTAGCTCGGCATCTGGCACGGTGGCGTCCAATGCCACGGAGACACCTGCGTGAAGTCCTCACCCAAACACTGTCAGGGAAGTCCCAGCATGCTCGTTGCTTTCCCTTGAGGTGGGGAAGCTGGAGAGATAGTACAGTGGGCGAGGTGCTTGCCTTGCATGCGACACACCCAGGTTTGATTCGATTCACTGCATGGGTCCCCTGAACACCACCAGTAGTGATCCCTGAGCCTAGAGCCAGGAGATAAGTCCTGAACATAACCAAGTGACACCCCCTAACAAACAGATGGGGACTCTGAGGGACTCAGGGGATTGAGCTAGTGGTAGAGCTAGAGTCCCAGCAGCGCCCCACACAGCTGTGTGCGATCCCTTGGGCTGCCCTTGTGATCCTGGTGTGTGATCCTGAATATGACACCACCACAAAGGGTTGGGGAGGACGTTTAAATGGCTAAAGCATGTGAAAAATCATACATCTGTGACCCCATAGGTTTCTCCTCCTTCTCCCCCCTACTTCCTCCATCCCTTCCGCCTCCTCCTCCTCTTCCTCTTCCTCCTCCTCTTCCTCCTCTTCTACCTCCTCCCTCTTTTTCTTCTTCTGGGCCGGGGGACCATATAGCGTGCCAGCAATGGGACTCAGGTACATCACATGCAAGGCAAGCACCCTACCTACTGTACCATTGCTCTGACCCTTTACTGTATATTCTTTTCTTCGGAAGGCATATTCAGAGATGTTCAGGGATTATTCCTGACTCAGCACTCAGGGATCACTCCTAGCTGGCTCAGGAGATGCTGGAGATAGAACCCGGGTCTGCTGCATGCAAGCCAATCTCCCTACTTGGTGTGCTATCGCACTGGTCCTGATTACTGTATATTATTAGACTGATATCTGCTTGCTCAAATTCATCACTGACATCTGAGTTGTAGTCCATGGCGCCCTGAGCAAACTGCTTCCTTTTCTGGCTTTCTAACGACTTTATTATTTTAAGGTTCTGGTTCCAAACACAGTTTTGAGCACAGTTGGTAAGAAACTACTTCATGGATGAGATTTAAATTTTTTAAAAAAAAGTTTATATAGTAATGAACTATTATAAAAACTAAAGTTTTTAAAACAAAAACTAAAAAGTTTTTATAATAATGAACTATTATAAAAATACTAAAGAATTTTTTCATCAGGAGTTTAGCTCTACTCATCTCTGTGTGGGTGTCACTACCTCCACAATAAATTTTTTAAAAGAATGCTTTTCATTCTTATTTGTTCATGCAAAATTGCTATGTGATTTCCCCTGCTATTGTTTTGAGACAGAAGAGGGCCACAGATGCGTAGTAAAAAATAGGAAACTCATTTACTTACTGTACTTAGAATATAAACAGATTCAAACCTGGCCTACAGAGATTGATAAATATTGGTTGTGATAAATTATTCCACTGACATCCCCACAAAAGCATTAGGAGAAAAAAAATAATTAAACCTAATTCATTTTGAAGAACCATCTTAAAAATTAGAAAAAATGGGAAAAAAGAAATATTCAAAAGCATGCTTGAAAAAAAATCTCTACATTATATTTGGGGGGGGGGAGAAGAAAGACATTGAACTATTTTTTTTGAAATGATAAGGTTTTGAGTTTTCCCCATTTGTTAAGTTCCTTTTGATATGTATGAGCCATCATCTTTTCCTTAGGACATGGCATGTGCTAATTTTCTCCATATGTGTTCGCTTTGTCTTTGACCTTGAACAAATGGCCTCTAGGCATCCCACGTCCCATCCAAGAACAACACCATGGAATCATTTTCTATGCACACAAAGGGTTGAAAGCTCCATAAAAATAAATGATCCATAGTACAAGATACATTAACCAGCAGAATAATAAGCTATTTCGGCCCTGTAAATTTTAACATCAGCAATCCAAACCTGCATTGGGTCACTTTAGTATTAAATTTATTGGAACAAAATAGTAAATACACATGTTTTATTGCTTAAGCTGCCCACTCTATATTTTGTGTAAAAGTTTGTTAGCCTAGGAAAACCAATTCTAAGTCACGTGAGGCAGTGCAATTTCAAAGCAATGTCTCTTTCCAGTACACGATTTGATGTGTTACAGATACACTTACTATTAAGCATCATGTATATTTAATATCACAATGTCTACTTCAGTACCCTAAAAAGCCTTTGTTCTCTTTATAGTTCCCATTATTGAAAAGCCAACATTCAATTCTCCCACGATTTTGTAAAGTGCAAGCAACCCACAAGAGCTTCTTGTTTCAGCGAACAGCCCCTCCGAGACAACGATAATTGTTATGAAATCATTCTTTCTACCTCTGCAGTTTCAACTGTCAGGTAGACGTAACAATAATTGCAGTTAATGAATGCAGCTCAATTTATTAAGTGCAAAATGAAAACCAGTATTCTTCTATATGCAGCTCTGAGACATATTAACATTTATCATTGTGTGGGCTGTGTTGAATATTCTACTGTCATTATTGGTCAGAGTATATAGTTAGATTTGAAAAGAGAGCCTCATGATTCAAAACCAATATAGGAATTTATAACTCTAATTAAAGAGTAATTCAAAAGATTAGTACCAAAATCATATTTAATACGAATCCATATCTATGAAAAATAATACAGCAGAACCAAGACTTTGTCCTTTTTTTTTTTGATAAACTATATTCTTTCTTGGGACACTCTCCACTTCTTCAGTCCTTAAAAGTATAAAAAGTTCCCAAACTTCCAGTTACTTGAAATATTGGTGTTGTTTCTTTCTCAGACATTTAGGCAGTGAAATTTCTGTGTCTAGAAATAAAATGTACTTCTTGCTTTAAAAAAGAACGAGAGCTCTTATTTTCAATCACTCAAAGTAAACGGCATAGACACTTGCAAGAGCAAAGAGAGAAGAATTTCTGAAAACATAAGATGAAAATGTATCATTTTTAGAATCCCAGAGGCATCTGCTTCCAATCAGTATGCTCTGATTATCCAGCTGTCCAACGTGAACAATCACAATTAGCTTATACCGTGGGATGGTCAAGTCCTTGACTCGGGCTTTAATAACCTAGGTTGAAAAAAGAAAACGCAAGGTTCTCACTTCACAACATTGAAATTTGAGTTTGAATCTCTGCGTCGTGAATACAGTGGCTAACTTCAGAAAAGAGCGTGATGCATTGTGAAGACTTTCTGTAATTGGTGTAGAATCATAACCGTGATTTGCTCTTAGTACTATCCTCATGAGAAAGTTCACTCAGGGACAAAATGATAGCATAAGCAATAAATGTATATTTTTCTAAGGTACAAGAAAAATAATCTAGGAACGTGAAAAGTAATTCAGAGCTTGGAACTGAATGGGTTTCTTAGTTTTTAAAAATATAAGTGAGGGTGAATTCTCTTCAAAGTATGTTAGCATTGAAATTAGACCATCAAGCTTACCTCTAATTAAGGAACCAAAATCTGGAGTTTCCTGTAGCCTGGCTAATCATGAATGTTTATTAAATACTTTGATATAAACAAGACGGTATGGGAAACCTGCCAGCACTTTAGTTGATAAAAACAGAAATATATTTAAACATTAAAAGGCCATAATGTTATGGGTACTTAAGTATTCAGATAAGCTGCCTTGCTCATTAAAATGCTGCATCCTTTACAATAAATTTTAAAAATTAATTGGGAGGTTCTATATTAATTTTTTTTACAGAATACACTCAATGATACATGTGATTGTTTCAAAGACCACACATACAGAGATATGCCTGCACACCAACTATGAACCGATAAATCTCATAAAATATCAATAAGCATCTTTACTGCTACTGCAAATTAATTGCTTTTATCAAAAGGTGGGCGGAGTGCATCAAGAAAGTGTTCCAGTTAAAGTTCATCTTGGGCAAACCATATACATACCTCAGAAATCATTTTAGTCATCTGTCTACAGAATTCTGGTTCATAGTGCTTCTCTGTTAGGTAGCTGGTTAACACGTCTTTCAAAAGATCGTTAACAACTGCAGCCGGAAAAAGTCTGGCAGGACCTGAAAATACAGATGCAATTCTTTCCTAAGAAGTAATTTTGAATCCTCTCTGCCTACCCAGAGGCTAATCAAAGTTCTGAAATATGGAGAGATGTTTAGTCTTCGGGGAGGGACCTCTCTTTAAGAAGAAAACTATTTCTAATGAGGTTTCCCGTCAGGTTCTAGGGCAGAGACGACAAAAGCCTTCTCCAATTACCAGAAAGTGTTCAGGACCATTGGGACTTGACTTTGAAAGGATCCTTCTTTCCTGGTCCTTAGTATTAATGACTTAACTTCAAAGTCTCTGCATCCTTCAAAGTGTCTCCCCCCAGTTCTTGAATCTTCCCCCCTCCCCCACTTCAAACTGCTGGTTACATCATAGCTTGGACGGGTGGCTTTAAACTCCAGCTAGATAGTCTCTTCAAAGAGGTGTGAGATTGGGCTCCTGGCCAAGCCATCACCTCTTAACCATCACCACAGTTCCTCATCTGCCTGCCATTCCAGGTTCAGGCACTTCTCCTGTCTTTTAAAGGCATATATATATATATATATATATATATATTTTTTTTTTTTTTTTTAAATAGTTGTACTTTCTCTTTTATTTAAATAAACACCCCCACCCTCCATAGCTCAAATGCTGCCTTCCTAAATAGCCTTTCTCTTCTCCTTAGGGAAAATTGGATTCTTTGACTCTGTACTCCTAAGGCATTTGGGGTCCCATCACTATCCCAACTTCCTGATAAAGGTATGATATCATTCCTCCCCTCACCCAGTGAGATGATGAACAAGATCAGAGTGTCCTCATGATATCAAGCCTTATACCATGTTCAGGGCAGAAGAAATATTTCACATAACTCTTCAGAATTCAAATGAAGGCAAACGTTTTATAGGTAATCCTCACAGTACAGATATTGGCTGCTTCTATTGAGCATTTTCCACATGTTAGATGTTTACATTTATTACCTTATAGGAACTTCCAATACATCTCTAAGGTGCTGTTCTGATTATCTACATCTCTTAGATGGGAAAAGAGACATTTCCATGCAGTTAGTAATAAGAATAACATGGTGGCAAGGGGTGAGATGCACACTCAGGCTGATCTGCCTCTATTCTTTTTTAAATTATTAATCGTGTTTTCTGAAAAGTTAGGTATGATTATTTACAATACTATTAATAGAGGTGTTTCATGCGTACCATGTTTCAAAACTACACCTTCCACCATTGCCTGTGTTCCGTCCCTCCACTCTCACCCCCCAATATCTCCCCTTTTCTGTGGGAAATTTAGTTCTGTAAAACCATTTCTCAGGCTCTATTGTCTTTGAGCATTTGTTATTTCTTTATTATGTTTGTATCCAAGATATGAAAGAGATCATTCTATATCTCCTCCTGCCTAACTCCACGATGCCTGGCATTCTCCAGATCCATCTATGTAGCAGCAAATTGTTGATTTCATCTTCTTATAACTGAATAATACATACCATAGGCTCTTCTGTTTTAGTGAAGTAAGACTATTTTATTTGAAGAAATTTACTTAGATAAACATGAGGGAAGAGAATGGGAGAGAGGTAAGTATTCAAGAGAGAACACAGGCTTCCCCAGTGTGGAAAAAGCCTTTAGCACATTTTTTTTTTTAAATCCAGTCATTTGTTCTTGGACCTGTGGGTTGTTTCCAGATTTGGGTTATTGTGAACAGTGCTGGGATCAACTCAGGAGCATACATGTCCTTCAGAATAGGCTTTGGGGATCCTTGGGGTAGATGCCCAGAATTGAGGATTACTGGGTCAGATGAAGCTCAATTCTTAGTTGTTAGAGAAGTCTCCAGATTGTTTTCCAAAATGGCTGAGCCGGTTAATATTTCTACCAGCAGTGGATGAGGCCACCTCCTCCCCCACACCCACGGAAACATGGTTTGAACCATATTAGTCCCTGCTCAGAGCAGAAAGATCAGGTGGACCAGATGCTTTATCATTTAGCCATTCTTGGGGCTTCTCAGCTCCCCAACCTTTACCTTACACCCCAGGAATCTTTCCTGAACCTCCCAGAAGCTTCATCATCTCTCTAGTGACATGCCCATGTCATTGCACAACACACAGGTATGCCTGGGATTTGGCATCCAAGAGACTCAATCGTTACTTGCCAAATTGATGTGGATGGAGGAACATGATCAAGATTTATAGCCAATTCTATTTTAATCACCACCAGTATCTTTTAAGTGTTTATTTTTATGACTGTATCAGTCAGGGTCTAAGGAGACATATGGTATACTAAAGTTAGAATAATCCCAAGAAGGCCTAATCAGGAGACTTCAGAAGGACTAGATGGAAAAATGAGGAATAATAATGTCGTGCCCCTGAGCTACTGGAAGCCAGGATGTCATCGCCAGCACACCCCAGGCTTCAGGAATCTGAGAAGGGAACTCTCCCAAGCAACTTGAGAGCTGACGTGTCCTTCTGTTGAAGAGTCTAAGGAGCCTGAAATGAACCCAGGGGCAGGAACAGGGGAGAACAGACCCCGGCTCACATTCCCACTACCCACTTCCTGCTGATATTCCGATTGGTTGAATAGCATCATGGAAAGGTTACTGCCCCCACCTGCCACGGAGTTAGGCCAGTCTCTCAGTGCTCCAGATTGACTTTTTTGGGTTTTTTTTTTTTTTGCCATACCTGGAGATGCTCAGGGTTGACTCCTGGCTTTGCATTAAGGGAGTTACTCCTGGGGGTGCTCAGGAGACCCTATGGGATGCTGGGGTTCAAGCAGGGTCAGTCACATGCAAGGCAAGTGCCCTATCTGCTGTACTACCTCCCCAGCCCCACCATAGCAATTTTTTTTCAATTTTGAGGAATATACATCAATCATTCTGTTGAATTAAAATCAAGGAGAGGAGTGAACAGCACGCACAGCCAAGACAGCTAATAGAATGCTTGGGAGTGTCTATTTGCGTTTCAGCAGCCCAAATCTTTGTTCCACAACAGTGTCCTTCAGTATTTTGACACCAACGAACTAGCATCTGTTCTGCAAACTTCTCCTCAGATGGGCAGTTGTAACCAAGGCGGTGGACTGGGGGCCTCCAACCCTTCTCTAGCTGTGCCCTGGCACAGGTCCGTGATCCAGGGGCTGACCACCTCTGCTCTACAGGCCAGCACAAGCGTTGACACAGGGGGCCCTTGTTGTTTTTGATTTGTGGGGCCAGGGAGAAAGTACCAGACCCTAGAGGCATAGGCTCAGGTACTCAGGCCTCTGCGGCATTCTCCTGGGTTACTGTTGGGTAATTTTCACTACACACTATGTGAAATAAGGCTGCACTAGAAGGTGATTTCCTCCTTTCTTTTTTATTTTTCTTTTTGGGTCACACCTGGCGATGCACAGGGGTCACTCCTGGCTCTGCACTCAGGAATCATTGCTGGTGGTGCTCATGGGACCATATGGGATGCTGGGAATCGAACCTGGATCGGCAGCATGCAAGGCAAACGCCCTCCCCACTGTGCTATTGCTCCAACCCCAATTTCCTCCTTTCTATTTAAGAAATTAATTCCACCCAGGTGAGCTGCATGGAACAAATTCTGTCCTTAGATAAATTCCTTTCTCTTTTCACTCACTGGTATCAGAAAAAAGCCTCAGGGGTACTCCTCGTACACACCATTTATTCACATACACTCACAATTGTATCACACACGTTGGCTATGTGTGACAGGAACGGGACTGCATCATTCTCACAGGAAATAGCAGATTCTTCCAGGCTGAGGTTCACCAACCCTCAAAGTCTTTAGGTCCTGGAGCTGATGCCCTTCCTGCTCTACCCACGGAGCTCTTTTTCTTGGAGGGGGAGTAGTGTTGGGTCACACCTGGTGATGCTTGGGGGATACTCCCAACTCCGTGCTCAGGAGTAGTTCCTCTCCTCTCCTCCCCCTCCCCTCACACCTCCCCTCCCTTTCCCTCCCTTTTCCCTCCCCCTTCCCTCCTTCCTCTCCCCCCTCCCCTCCCCTCCTTTCCCTTCACTCCTCTCCCTCCTTCTTCTACTCCTTTCTTTCTTTTCATTTGAGTGGTGTCTCCCAAGCAGTGCCTGAGGGGTCACGTGGTGCTGAGGAGTTGCTCAGAGCGACTGCCAGAATGATCCC
The DNA here is from genome assembly GCF_027595985.1 of Sorex araneus. NCBI lineage: Eukaryota > Metazoa > Chordata > Mammalia > Eulipotyphla > Soricidae > Sorex > Sorex araneus. The sequence goes on from NC_073306.1 coordinate 9,504,675, forward strand.
TGAGCCATGGGGTGTGGAACTGCAGAGGCCATTTTCTCTCACTGGGAGGGAGCAGGACACAAAGATAGGATTCTCCTCTCACTGATGTAGGCAGGTAGATAGGGAAAGGCCCGTGGCAATGAAACTTAGATTAACAAAGTCTCTGGGAAGGAAAATTTTGAGACTGACCCACCCTGTGGATACAGAAAACAGACCTGATAAGACCTTCAGCAGACCCTGAGGAGGTTGGACCCCTCCCCATGAAGTTCCTCGAATTCCCTCAACCTCTCCCTTAATCTGATTAAAATGTGATCCAGCCTAAAGAAGACCAGCACCACTCCCAACCTCCCTGGTAACCTCCTTAGCAACGGACTTTTTACCTGAAAAGAAGCCCCAGTGGGGACAGGTTAGAGAAACCCTATAAGAGACACCTTGAACAAAGGAAGTGCGCGCATATGCTGTCTGAGCCCATGTGCTGCTTGTGCCCATGTGGCCGAACACATGTGGTTGCCCGAGCACATGTGTCGCCCGCATCTCCCCTCTTGAGATGTGGACTTTCATGCTTTCGTGTCCAGTGCTAGGATGCGTGTAGAGCTTCCTCCACCCTTGGAGAAGCCCGCATTCTCTCTTGAGCGCGTTATTCTTACTATTCTCTCTCCCACTTATCCCTTCCTCCTTCCCTCAAGAACCTCTAAATAAAATCTATTTGCTTCACTGCTTGTCTACTCCTGAAATTCTTTTCAGCTAGCAAGACAAGAACCCAGTAACCCTGGGTCCCAGGTGGTAGAGGCGGTTGGGGAGAAAGTGACCGTCTTTCTCCTCCCCGCTTTACATAAGTCACCCGTGGGGCCCACCAACATCATCACCTCCACCTTGCTACCGGGATTGAACCCTGGTACCGCCGTAGGACTTCCTGCTGTCCTTTCTGCACTTGGCTCAGGGTTGGTTTTTTTTTTTTTTTTTGGTGGGGGGGTGGAACTCTCAGACACTGTCTGGGGAACTGGAGGGCCACTCCCAGTGATAGCTGGCCGATCACTAAGTGCTCAGGCAATGGACGCAGTACTGCTTGGGTCTGTGGTGCCAGGGCCACCCAGAGGAGCTCGGCAGGCCATGCAGTGTCCCCTCCCCTGTGTCTTCCCTGCCTCACACGGCTTAGAGCTTTTTCTTTTTCTAAAGAACCTCATTAATCAGATTCTATCCTGAAAATATTTGAAATGCATAACAAACATTTCTCCTTTTCTCATGTCCTCGTTTCTGATCTCTTCCTCCTGCAGCCAGAACGACGCAACGCCTTGTTTGGGCTGCAATGAGGAGGCAAAGAGAGGGCCAGAGTCTAGCATTTGCTCCCCAAAAGAAGCCCCCAAAGCTTACTTACTCTCAGAGCCAACTGAGAATAATCTAAATGCTAAAACTTTCCTCCACCTTTTTTTTTTTTTCAGAGCAAATTCTGTTTAGGAGGAAAGTAAGCAACAACAACAAAAAGTCCACTAGGAAAAAGAATGAAAAATCTTACTCAGGGACTGGAGTGATAGCACAGTGGGTAGGGCATTTGCCTTGCATGCGGCCAACCCGGGTTGGATTCCCAGCATCCCATAGGGTCCCCTGAGCACCGCCAGGAGTAATTCCTGAGTGCAGATCCAGGAATGACCCCAGTGCGTCGCCAGGTGTGACCCAAAAAGCCAAAAAAAAAAAAAAAAGAAAGAAAGAAAGAAAGAAAAAAACTTATTCATAGGAACAGGCTTAAGAGAGAATTTTTAAAAATCTGGTATATAGGACTATGAGGTGGCTTAAAGGGCTGCGTCATATGACTGGCATGCTTGAGGCCCTGGGTTCAGTCCTGGGCAAATATGGCTGATCCATCCCCACCCCAGTGGCCCTAGCACTGCCAGACACATCCTGGGGCTCCTGGCACCGAAGAAACAGAGCAGCACTTCATTCTCACGAGGAGCACAGCCTGGGAAGCCCCCTCCACTCAAAATATGGTAAATCAATAGATAAGTGTCTCAGCTTCCCCAAGCTGCTATAAAAATAAAAATTACACATGGGCTTTTGCTTGAATTCAATGGGCAACATTTTTAACCAAACAGGATGGCCTCTCAGTATCTGTATTGTAAACCATAATGCTTCAAAGTAGAGAGAAAATAAGAAAAGTGCCTATCATACAGGCAGGAGGTGGGATGGGGTGGAGGTGGCAGGAGGGATACTGGGGACATTGGTGGTGGGAAATGTACCCTAGTGGAGGGATGGGTGTCCAATCATTGTGTGACTAAAACTCAATCATGAAAGCTTTATGACTGTATTTCACAGTGATTCAATAAAAAAGAAGATGAAAGTGAAGCCATTTACAGTGAAAATTGGCTATAAGAAAGAATAAATATTAAGACTGGTAAAAATAGGGGGAAAATAAACATTACATAGTATTCAATGATATTCAATTTTTACAAATTTCTTTAAAATGTACATAACGGTGCTCAAAGTTAATACAGAAGTGTCAGAGAGGTAGAATATTGCAAATAAAGACATGAACTTGAAAAAAATAAAATGCTTAGAATAGTGTCAGCTATAGCACAAACACACCCACTAAACTCATTAGTGTTGCTGTCTATTGTCAGCTGTGTTGTCCTTTTGGCTGCTACCTCACACTGAGAGAAGGCGTGGAGACAGCATTGCTTGAGAGCCCAGCAAGGTGGGCGAGGGCAGAAATAGGAAGATAGTTCAGCTCTTCCACATTGGGAAAGGTCCCCTCAGGAATAAGGAGGCCAATGTGGAGAGACAGCTGGTCTACCTTAGAAAAGAGTTGGGACTGGAGAGACAGTACAGCGAGTAAGGAACTTGCTTGCACATATTTGACCCAGATTCAATCCCTGGCATCCTGAGCATGGCCAGGAGTAAACCCTGAGCACAAAGCCAGGAGTAAGCTCGGAGCACTGCTGGTTGTGGCCAAAAGACAAAGTAAAACAAAAACCAAAAAACAAAGAGCCTCTGAAGGAAGAACTTGAGAATCTTTTTTTTTGGGGGGGGGTCATACCCAGCCATGCACAGGGGTTACTCCTGGCTTTGCACTCAGGAATTACTCCTGGCAGTGCTCAGGGGATCATATGTGATGCTGAGAATCGAACCCGGGTCGGCTGCATGCAAGGCAAATGCCCTACCCACTGTGCTATCGCTCCAGCCCCAGAACTTGAGAATCTTATGGAAACAGTGCAACTGATGTTTCTGTACAACTCTCTTCAGAGTTAGAGAGAAAAGTTGGCTAAGGATACCTACTCTTAGCAGGCCATGAGGATGTGAGAGCAAAGATCGCTGCCTACAGCTCCTGACTGACGAAGTGTTGACCATGTGTTTAGAGAATCCTATTCCTCTTTAGCAGTGGCTCTGTACAGAAAGAAGTTGCATGGAGAACTCATTCTTTAATTAATAGGAAGTCCAAATGACGGTCATAGAAGGCTTTTATTTTAGTTAGTGCTTTATGATGAAGTCCCGAAGCTAGTGACTTTAAGAATCACCAGTGCAATGAAGGGAGAAACAAGTCAAAGACATGATGTCCTTGGCATCATCTCCTGGGATCCCTGTAGTGTGTGGACTCATTCCTAATTATAGATTTAAAAAAAAAAACACTGAGATACAAGGATGCTAAGTACTTTGCCCACACATCTTTATTTAGCATCTGTCAAACTAGTATTAGAACTCAGCTGTATTGGATCCACCCCATAGCCTACATTTTTCCCCCATGCTCCAATTTCAGTAGTGAGAATGTTAATGGTGCTTTACTTGGAACCCAGACTTCCTATCATTTCACTTTCTGTTCCCTTCTTTTTTCCATCCCCAACTTGAGTCTCATCCTTGGTGGATGTATCATTCAAAGAGAGGCCAAATGTGCACAACATTGAAGATATGTCAGAATAATGTAAACATTATGGAATAGAATGTGAAGAACAAATTAAACCTGAGTGTGCTGCTAATGGCCTGATTTCTGTCCCACCATTTATACTTCTTGCCAGCATTGTGTAGAGAAGAGAAATCTTTACCAGCAGTGCACAGAATGATTTTCAGATGCAAAATAAGTACAAGTGGAAATATGTTTTTGATTGAGGATTAGTAAGATGGCTAGTTGAATTGTCAAGCATAAAGCACTTTAATCATAAAGGCAAAATTCAGATAATTTTTTGGCAAGAAAGCATGAACAACACTATCCACACGAAGTGTTTCTAAAATTACTTGTTAAATTTGATTCGACACCACCTGATGTTTCTAAAATTGATTATTTTGTTGATTTGAAGAAATAAGTTATGAAAATAAGTCCTTGTGAAGCAGAAACAAAATTCATATTTTGGTGGTGGGGGGGAATTTGTCATGCTCAGTGATCCTCAGGGCTTACTTACTGGCTCTGTGTTCAGGGATCAGTCCTGGTGGTGCTCAGGGGAGCATATGTGGCCAAAGATTGAATCAGTGTCAGTCACGTGTCAGGCAAAAACTTGAATTTCTGTACTATACCTCTAGCTCAGGAGATTCATATGTTAGCCCTCTTCTCCTGTATTTCCATAGAAGAACCAAGCCCCATAGGCACCGAGGGGACCCAGTGGCCAGGTTCTCAGTCACAAGCTGGGAGAAAGCAGAGTGAGACTTGGCCGGCCTCACTGAGAAACCCCAGGGTTGCAGCCGTAGTTAGAACTCAAGGGATAATACTAGGATGTGGTTCACTCAGGCTTCCCTGACTGCCAGATGTCAAGAGCTCCATAGGTCCTCCATGCTTTCATGGGTCAAGGCCCCATCAAAGGCATTTTTTTTTTCCTGAATGGACTCTCAAAAATTCCAGGGCTTGAATAAAGATGGGATTACAACATGTTCCCACAGCCATCCCTGTGAGAGCTTTGGCGATAGGATCAACTTCGGCAGAATGGAATGGGCCGAAGGCAGTCGATGAGGGTGATGCTGGGGCTTCCCCCAAAGGAAACTGAGAAAGGTTAAGAGCCAGGGGACGGCAGGGAGATTACTTGTTTGCTTCAGGCACTGTGAAAATACCAGTAGATTGCCGACTAATGGAGCCTTGTACTTTAGGGAGTCCTGGGGATTATTGAGGAAACTGGCTACAAGACCCTAATGGGAAGCCCTGATGGTCTATAATTTTCCTGGGGTAAACTGGCCACAGATGGAACCATTCTGGCCCACAGAGTCTCCTTTTGGTCATTGGGAAATCTCTTTGGGATTTCTAGGGAGCAGTAATTATACGTGGATTTTGATAATAATGGGTTGGCGTGCGTTTAGTGAAAACAAGTAGGTCGATGAGCAAATGTGAATGGGAAAAGGTATTCGCTGTGGACTCCACCTGGGAGTGTAGGGGCAGGTGCAAAGATCTTTGTTTTCAAAGACCCAAAACCTCAGTGGGCAGGGATAAACATCTCTATCAGCTGGGGACCAGGAGTCGTTTGCCTTGGCCTTGAAGGTGTTTTTTTTCCTTTTCACCACGTATCAACAACATTGGGTGGTTTTGTTTGATAAAATTTGAACACCTCTTTCATTTAACTCGTATGCATCTAAAAATAACTCACAAGATCATCCAGAAATAGCCAATGAATTTCTTAATTCAGCAATACCCAGGACACATAAGTGCTGCCCAGAGAGTTGCTTAGCATTGGAAAAACACTTGATAAAGAAGAGTAGGCAGTGGGTGTTGGTTACATATTGCAGAGGAAGAATTGGAAGCAATATCAAATAACTCCACTCACCAAGGTCAATTCAAATGGTGCTCACGGTTAAGATAATGTCAGATTATTAGATATTATTTTAAATCGACATGCATACAGTTAAAAAGTTCATACAGAGGAATGATAAAACAACACACCCAACTGGTAGGTGTTTTCCATCTGGACTGTAAGATGAGAGACATCACGGCGCTGGTGAGGTTCATCCGAATGAGACACCACACTCACAGAGCTAAAAGGAAGGGAGAATACACCTTCAATCATACTTAGAACAATAAGAACACAATGCAACAATAGCATTCTCTGAAAACGATCCCAACAGTCAAGTTTGCTTTCAGGAAATGTCAAGCAACCCCTGCCCATACATCCAACTGATGTAGTTCAAGTTTAAAATATTTTAGAGATGGAAACTTGAAAAGACATATAGGCAACACAGTAGAAATAACTTGCAAGCAGGGCTCAGGTCTTCAAAAAGGTGGAAGCCCAGTGTCGTGCCTGGGCTGCTAGCACGACATTGACCCATGACCCATGCACAGGGTGACCAGAGCACAGGTTTCAAAAGCCCTGGACAGCTGCTTCCTTACTGCAGATGGGAAGGTTCTCCTAAACATGGACAGGCATTGGCCATAAAAGGGACTGGGGAATTTGGGAGGAAGCCTAAAATATCGGGAAATGACTTTGTACAGGACTGGAGTGCTAGCACAGTGGGTAGGGCATTTGCCTTGCACGCGGCTGAGCCGGGTTTGATTCCTCCATCCCTCTCGGAGAGCCTGGCAAGCTACTGAGAGTATCCCGCCCTCACAGCAAGAGCCTGGCAAGCTACCCGTGGCATATTCGATATGCCAAAAACAGTAACAACAAGTCTCACAAGGGAGACATGCCCGCTCGAGCAAATCAATGAACAACAGGACGACCACAGTGCTCCAGTGCTCCAGACTTTGTATATTCATGGGGGCTGAGAGTTCCCTGTACCTCACAAAGTCTCCTTAGTTAAAAAAATAAAGAACCAGAAATTTAAACTCATCTGCACAGTGAGAGAAACCACAATTTACCCAGAAATTGTCATCAATAAACATCAGCCACCCTTTTCAACCTTAAGAAAGGGTTTTGGCTTGGTTACCCAGGTAATATGAGCATATCCAGGTGCTGAACAGGAGACCCAAGCAAGCAGGAGACCCGAAGTCCCTTTAACACTCTTATTTCAATTAATTTAAAGGAAATTTAATGTCATAATGGCAGTCTTAAAGCTCCCCAACCCAATCTCCCCACCTGTGAAAGTAGAGGTTAAAACAGATGTTGTTTCACAGGAAATGAGATGTGTGTGTGTGTGTGTGTGTGTGTGTGCGCGCACACACACACGCATACACACACATGCACACATGCACGCGTTCACATGTACGGGTCCACACATGCCCTCAGAGTGCTCAGGCTTAGATTTGCTCTTAACCTTTTGAGATATTTTTCTCCCTTCTCTGCCAAGAGTTTAAAATACTTAAATACTTCATTCTCAGCTGTTTGGAATTAGCTTCTTGCAAATTGATATTCAAAGAAAATCACGGATTGTCTTTTTTTTTTTTAAAAAAAAAACAAACCCTTTCATACAATACAATGGGCCTAATAAACTAAGGTTTTACCCACCCGGCCCAAGAGAATGATGGAGGAAACTATGGTGGCTTTTCCAAGATGGTTTTCTGGATTAGTGACTCGGTCTTCATTCTTAGAACACCTGCTTTCTTCAATTTTCTCTTGCCCTTTGAAGTAGCAACCAACCTGTTTAGCCACATTGGCGGCAGGTGCTGTGGGCAGGGCCAACGATGAGAGCTTTAGCTCAGAAAACCCAATATTGCATAAGTCCCTTGATTCTAAGATAAGCTGGTGTGCCTCTCTACGTTTAACTGCAGGGCATTTTCCGTCTATGTTTTCAGTCTTCCAGCATAATGGGCTATTAAATAAGGAAAAAAGGTCATCATTCTACCCATTTCAGAGAAATGGGAAATAAAGGGAGTAAAGCAAAGTGCTTACCATTATATGCATAGAAAAGGCAGACTTACAATTCCAAACACCCTATTTATGTCCCGGAGCCAAGTTCCACATACAAT